>NC_138227.1:40726169-41326169 GCF_964197995.2 Scardinius erythrophthalmus
AAACTGATGTGATGTGGTCAGAGTGAAGTGAAAATGACACATACAAAGTTTGGTGTCAATATGTCAAGGCATTGCAGAGATAAAGCCTGAATTGCGCTTTTGGCATCATGCCTCAAATTTGCTGCTGCGCTATACGAAAGAGGTTTTGTGTATCGACACGAAATCCATAACTTTTAGTCGGCACGGTCTGGAGATGATAAGATTCGATCTTGGTGAAAATTGAACAAACGGTCTAAGAGGAGTTCGAAAAAGTAGGTTTTGAATGAAAATCAAGATGGCGGACAGGAAGTTCAGCCAAATAAGGAAAACTTGGTATCTATGTTATCGGCCTGACCCAAGAAATCTACTAAGACCAGTGTCATTTCAATAGGGCAATTAATTCAAAAGTTATTAGCCTTTTTGGAAATTTTGTTATTACTTTTGACCACTAGGAGGCACTGTCTCGAAATATTTTGGGTACCTTCAGGGGATGGTGCTGATGGCACATTCTGAGTTTTGTAATATTACACCAATGCATTTGTTTAGTATAGCATTTTATTTCACAAAACTGTATTGAAGTCAATGGGAATTTCTCAATGGGAGTTTTGTTCTATTATAGCGCCACCAAGAGGCTCAGTCCCACCATTTTTTGTATGTGTCCTCAGAGTGAGCCCATACATATGTGTGTCGATTTTGGTGAAAATATCTCAATTCGCTTCTGAGTTATAGACATTTATATGAAAAAACACGTAAAAAATGACTGACACATGACTTTGATTGGAATTTACTACCCCTAAACATCAATATTTTCGCATTTGGGCATTGGTGTTTAACCCTCAGAGGTCGGCAATCACGCCGGCGTGATCTGCTCGCTTTTTTCCTTATGAGTTGAATTGAGACCCGAAATACTCTTTTGACTTTGATTTTACAAAACAAGTTTCATACATCAATCGATTCTGTTAAATGTGTATTATTTTTGTGTATACTCACAATAAAAACAAAGTGTTGTGCTTTTTGCCAAATAAAGAAAAATAAACACGAGGCGAGTTCTGCCTTCTCTCTGCCAGTGTAGTCCATTCTGAAACGCGTCCGAAAATGAACAATAACTCAGCAAATACTCAGTCAAACAGACATACAGACGCACAGGCATGAAGCTTGAATTCTCTTCTTTTAAATGAAGTAATTTATATAAAAAACAAATATTCTCATCTTGTGAAATCTGTATTAAAAGAGAGGATTCCAGTCGAGCTAATTACAGCTGATTCAGATGTAATGTGACTCCGCCCACGGAGAGCGTGCGCTATTCAAACGCAAATGGCTGAGGCAATCTGCGCAATCCTGTGAACGCCCCCATATCAGCTCGAGAAAACACACAAGTTTATTCAGATCATTACTTGTTTACACCGTCTTGCAGCTGTGAGGAATAATAATGATAATGGAAAATGTCCCTCAGAAGTGCGGGTATATCGAGGAGCGAGCTGAGGAATACTAGTAAGTTTTTTCCTTCTCACGTGAATTTCTTCACGTGGGATTCTGTTTATGAATGAATGAACGGCAGAGATGCGCGCTGTTTACCACAGCTGGCAAAGACAGTTTAAATTTAAATCGCGTGTGTGAATGAATGATGATGTTTCAGCAAACTGTATTGCTATACTGAGATGAGTAAAAATCGACTGAAATATGTTGAAATAAAATGTAGGCTATTTGTATAAGCAACGTATTAAACTGCAAATTAACAATATGCCCTAATATTTAATGAAAACAACGTTACAGTCAGGCGAAATATGAAAGTAATGAATACATAGATAAAATGTAGGCCTATAATCATTTTTTTTTACAAAGAAAGAGTACACTTGAAATATTGTTGAAATTGTAATTATTGTTGTAATTGTAACCTTTTTAATAAAATAGCAAAACATATTTACAAGAGAGATGTAAGCAAAATCTTAAATGGTCAATATAAGTCTTCTTCTAAATATATCTTTTGTCCTTGCATTGTGGCTCAGTCAGTGTCACACCTGAATGTATGGCTAATTATGCAGAATCATTATGCAGAGTGGGTGGGACATTGTATTCTAAGGTGTAAACCACTCCTTGTTCACGCCCCCTCGCATATTGGCTTTCCAAGCAAAACCTGTTTTACATCAATTTAAATGTAAGCAAGACTATTTTCACATAATTTTGAAGAAAAAACACTAGGTGATGACATCCATTAGTCAAAAGTCTTATTGACACATATTTACTATGTGTTTTGTGGCCTTATTTCAGAAATTTTAGTTTTTAGTTTTTTCAATAACCATGCATAAACATTATTCTCTCAAAAATGAAAACATGTACATACACGTGGCTCACATATTATGGTAGCCCTGTTTGTGCTTTATAGATTGAATTTACACCTTTGCCATTAATATGTTTATAAGCAACTGAAAAAAGCACAAATGTCAGGGCATGTCAGAACATCTCAAGGGCCCCAAAAACCGCCCAGACCCCAGAGGGTTAACTATCGACCTATGTTTCCAAACTTCTGACGGTGGTTTCGTCTCGATCGGACTAGCGGTTTCGAAGATATAGCCAAATGTTTTTTAAGCGCTAAATCACAATGCTACACTAACCGTAAGGCAAAACCAAGCATGTTTGGTATCGTGGGCAACGATTCAGGAGTCTAATGAGATGAGTTTCGTGAAAATAAGTCGACCACACCCAAAGTTATAAGCATTTTGAAAAAAAAATTAACCACTGGGTGGCGCTGTTTTGAAACTTCTCAGGTTCTTTCAGGACATCGTGATGATGACCAATACCAAATTTCGTAACAATCTGTTCATGCGTTCTTAAAATACAGCATTTTAGCACAAAATTCAAAATGGCCGACAGTCAAAATGGCCGATATGGTAAAATTGAAATTTAGTAGAATCGGCATGTTGCCCTGAATCTAACGAGACCAATTTTATGATTTTTGGACAAACTGTTCAGAAGTTATAAGCAAAAATAGCCATTTTTCATATTTCCGGACCAGTAGGTGGCGCTGCGCCGAAACGCAGCATGTTGCCTCAGGTCATGCTTGTGATGACATGTACCAAGTTTGGTCTGAATTCGATGAAACGTTGCGGAGATACAGCCTTATGACTGTTTTTGCTAGCGCTACCTAAAATGTATTTGTGCGTTTATCGAAAACTGTTAAGCGAATCAACTTGAATTCCATAACTTTTTGTCGCCATGGTCTGGAGATGATCTGGTGACATTTTCGTGAAAATCGGAGCAACGGCCTAGGAGGAGTTAAAAAAAGTAGGTTTTTCGGAAAATTCAAAATGGTGGAAAAATTTCCATGACAGAAAATGACATCATAGGGTGCAATCGAATCGTCTTGAGCTAGGGAATAAGCGGACAAAATAATTTTGTTGATAGGCCTTACGGTTCAAAAGTTATTAGCATAAATATGAGTGAAACTTTGGACAGTTGGTGGCGCTACAGGGATTGGTTTTAAGACACCAAATTTGCTATGGTGACTTTTCAGACTGTCCTCTATCAGTGTGCCAAATTTCATAACTTTCCCGCAAGCGGTTCTATGGCTGCCATAGACTCCCAAAGCGGAAGAAGAAGAAGAAGAACGGGAACAGCAGAAGAAGAAGAAGAAGAAGAAGAACGGGAACAGATACAATAGGTGCCTCCGCACCTTCGGTGCTTGGCCCCTAATAATAATATAAAAGGATATTTTGCAGCTTACTATAGGCCCTATACAGAGACCACATGTTTTTTTGTGATTTTTGTTTTAGCTATATGCAATAATAGAAATCCACTGATTCATATCACAGTAATAATACAATTAAAGAAATACAGGGGGATTTTTTTTTTTTAATGTGCATTCATATGGCCATGTTTTACATTTAGAGGGGAAATCCCTTTTACTGCACCTGGCAGTATAAATTAAATAACCCATTTTGGCAATTGGGTGCATAAATTACATATCCAAAATAAAAAGGCTGCTGCTCATGAGACAATCTGACTATACACATAACCAATATTCATAAGAGTTTAATGTTACAGAGATATAATATAGATATAAGCTCAACCATAAAAATAAAAATAAGAATTAAAATGAATAAATGATAAAACATATATAGAGGTGTACAACAATGCCAATATATGTTGCAATGTTAAAATTAATTGTATCTGTATTCAGATAAAATCAGAAAGTTTGCTTAAACTATATGGAAAGCCCATTTTGAATGTAATTAATTTGTGTGTGCGACAAATATGACATATTCTCACCACTTTTTGAAACAATTGCTTGCTGAGCATGTACAACACACAAGAAGAGCATGTCCAATTAATCATAATTTAATGCATACAGTACATGTACCATAACAAAAAAAAATGACTTGATCAGTGGTCGAACGGTCATCCAGTTTATTATTATATTCAATGACCGCTGCCACATGCAGGTTTGCTGTGGGCAGCCAAATGGCTGAGAACTGACACTGAGGATGTCTTAAAATATTATACACCTTAACAAATCAGGCTACTTATATTTAAATGCTTCTTGCTACATTTTCAAGACAGCCCTTATTTGAAATTAGCCTGCAATGTATACAGTCCGACATACAAAATGTGAAACAGGGTCATCATTTGCAAGCTTTTGTGTTTTTATTATAAATTATGCTTTTCAGCCCTTTTTTCTTAGTGATTTGGTCTTTTGAATCTTACACGGATGTTTTGGACACGTGTGATTCCTGTATAAAGATGATGTTTTAAAGTTAGTCCATAGGCTTTACAAGAGTCTGGTACTTTGCATCGCTACGGTGTGACAAAATATGCTGGTGTGTAAAAATACACCCAAAGATTTAAGCACAACTATTTACACACATAAGTAGGAGAATATCTAACATGTTGTAGATTGTGAACATTCCATTATCTGTTTATTTGGGATTAATGAACATCCTTAGCTCCTTAGCTCATATGTTTCTTTAATTTGTGCAGGATCATGTTATAGGTATTAGTTAATAACGAACAAACAAAACTTTAAAGCAATATGGAACCATAATATTAATATATAAAATATGGTATAATTACAGTTTGAAAATGACTTCCATAATATTTTCTTTTATTAAAACTATGCGTGGATCACCCAACACAAAGTTTTGCGTTTGTGGGTAAGATCTCACAAAGATTACACCAATATTAGCTCTCTCGAACATTGCATGTTTGCACTATGTCTGTAACTTAGAAATCAACATGCATTTCCTGTGGTTGTTAAACGCCCTAAGGTAATTAATATGAAATGTAAGTTTGAAAGTCAGAAGAAAAAGGATCGGCCATACAAAAAAAAAAAAAAAAAGTCTTCTAAGTTAAGATGTTGTGTTTGTCACAAACACATCTAAAGAGTTTTTTTTTTTTTATATATACGTGTGAGGAAACCTCTCGCAATATTACTAATCAAGTAATCACAGAAATAATGCAGGTCACAAGATTGTTTTAAAGAAATTAAAGCATAAATAAAGGTGAATCTTTATTTAAAGAAGATAGACTTCTGCTTTTGCAACACACAAATGTATAAACATTCAAAATCGTTTGTGTCTTTGACTACTTCTAATCCATACTTTGAAGCATCATGGTTTTAGGTCTGTAGAAATACAGAATAATAATAATAAAAAAAAAACTATATGACTAACTGTAGGGGTAAATGAAATATCCTATTTTGTGTCTTGTTTTAGTGTAATAACAGTTTTTGTAAAGCAAAGAGTTGTATTAATGTTTTTAAAAGTCCCCGTGAACCGGAAGTTGCAGAACGACTTTTCTCCAGTATTGTGATGTATTTCCAAGCGAGACAGAATATTGAACAGAGGGCATGGTTTTACTTTTGCGCTCCTCCTCTCCATCTCTGCTCATAGCAGACTAACGGTTTGAGGAGTGGTTAAGCGTTTTCAACCCAAGCTGACGACATCAGAAAAGAAACGCCAATTCCAGTCCGGAAGTAGCTTTTCAGATTTTGATTAAAGATTACCATGGCAAAAAAAAAAATTCCTGTGTATTAACTCGTACGGATTAATTGTTCACCACAAGACTAGTAATATGCGCTAACAAAGTAAATAGGGTAAATTTTGATTTCATGCCGACTCTAAAACTAGCTTTCATCAATTTCTTGTAGAGAAAACCAAAAGTTTAGGCTACAGTATCACCCAAAGCTCACAGTGCCATTCAGAGTTCACAAGAGATAATTTCTCGTTATCTAGGCATAACACAGTATGGTACAAAGTGATGCTCTCTCTCTCTATGATGTTGTCGTAAAAGTTTAGGCGTTCATCCGTATGTGTGTGCGTGTGTTGGAGGTGGCTGTGCTAGAAGACAGATGCTTGAAAATATTAGGCTAGAAAGATCTAATAGTGATTAATAACTAAATTAAATAAAATGTAAAAAAAAATTAACATTGTTTTGATTAAGTCTTTTTACCAAGATTTAAATCTGTAGCTATACCTCTGCACATGTGTATTTGCTTTGGCATAGTTTTTAGGGGGGCGGAGACTCGGGTTCACAGACCGATTTCTCATTCATGTTTTGCTTTCCGAGCGCAAGGATGCTTTGCGGGACAGTGAAAGATATATTTTTAGCTAAGAACTAAACAAAAGTTTATAGTGAATTGTAATTTTAAAAAGTTTTGCTTAAAAACTATTCGTTTTATGTATTTTAGTAACTGTTGCTTGATATGTTAAATGCTCACGTTTGAAACTGACTAACATAATTAAAAACATAATTTACCATTTCTTTTTCTGGTATCTTTAAAAGTCATTTGTGAAAGACATTCTAGCCTATAACTTGTTTTAAATGATTTAACGTTGACTTTTGTTTTTAACGGGTTTTAAAATCTGTATGTGTAGGAAGACATTCTAGCTTGTTTTACATTTTTCTGATAAGCCTAACGTTTTAAATACTAGCCTATACAGTTTTAAAAGTTGTATGTGAAAGTGTTACATGTGTGTGGAAAATGTTTGTCTACCGCTTACGTTTCACAGTTTTAAAGTTAAAAGGACATAGTTTTGAACAGATTCAATATTTTTTACTCCAAAAACACATTCTCAAACAATGATCAGATTTCTCCATTGGGTTGTAGTAAATAATCAGTAAGTTAGTGAATATAACTTAACTAAAACATGAATTAACCCTAACTTAACTAATAATTTAAACTATTAATTCTAACTTTTTTCAGATAATGTTGTAAACGTACAAATACTAAACCATTGCATTTTAACTTTATACATTGTTTTTTAAAAAGTTTGTATGTGGAAAACAAAACTTTTCTTTAATTAAAAACAACTCGCTGATCTGCTACCCTATACATAGTTGGCTTGGGAGGGGTCTTGGTGTGGGAGTGGTCTAGGGGTGGGAGGTGTCTAGGGGCGGAGTCTACGTGTAGCCAGTGTCCAGACCTGAGAAATGCCATTCTAACTTTTGGGATGTAACCGTGTGGTCGCTTTTCGCTGAACTTCTCACGAGAACTTTGTAACTTTGGAATTAAAATCTCTAAACCTTTGGATCTGGATAAGCGTTCTGGATATAGCCTACCTTTTGGATATACATGTGGATATATATTTGATGTGGGATATACATTTGGATAAATCTTTCGAGCTTTGGATAAACCTTCGGATATACCATTGATGTTGGATAATAAGAGTTTTGGTTCTCTTTCAACAAACGGATTTGCAAAAAACGTAAGGCTATTTTTTAGATACTGTGATTTTTAACATGCTGTGGTTTTAATATTATGATGTGTTTGAGACACTTTTTAAATATATTTTATGTTAAATGTAACATTTTACACATAATGTGTGGAAGTTAAATGCTTACAAATCAACATTTTTTTTATTATCTTTTTGTGAATGAATGAACATTTAATTTGAAATGTTTTAACATTTATGTTTTAACATAAAATGTTGTTTTAGATGTTTTAATACTAACACATTTTGATATCTTTAAGAAAATATAATTTAAACTTTTTTCATTAATGTTTTAACATCTTTAAAATGTTGTTTTAGATGTTTTAATACTAACACATTTTGATATCTTTAAGAAAATATAATTTAAACTTTTAACATCTTTAAAATGTTGTTTTAGATGTTTTAATACTAACACATTTTGATATCTTTAAGAAAATATAATTTAAACTTGAAACAATGTTTTATACACCTTTAAACACAATGTAATTGTGAAAGTACAGCTTTTTCTTTAAATGTATGTTAGAAAATAGAACTATTCGCTTTTTTGGATTTTGTCATTTTTGGAGTTAAAAGCTCTAAGCCTTTGGAGACGGATAAAAAAAACTTTTGTTCTTTCAACAAAACGGACTTGTAAAAACATAAGTCAGTTTTTAAATGTACGTATGTGTTTATGCGTTTGATATGTTTTAATATTTGTTTAATGTTTTAATACTAACACATTTTGATAACTTTAAGAAAATGCAATTTAAACTTTTTCATTGACATTTTAAAGTTTTTAATGTGCAACTAATGTGTTTTACAAATGTGTGAGATCACTAAAGATATGTGTATTTTAACTTTATACAACGTTTTATATTATTAAATATATCATTTATTATATAATTTAGTTTATAATATTTCCCTGGTTCTGTTCACGCCCATAAGGGGAGGAGCAAGCGTGGGAAAAAATCCCCTGTTGGAAAGGGGGCGGGGCAAGCGTGGGAATATTCCCACGGTCAAAAAGGGGGCGGGGCTTAAGGGCAATAAATCACTCAAAGTGACATATAGTGCCCTATATTCTCTCTGATTTGTGATTCAGGTCAAATTATGATTGTCAAAACAACCAACACCACCTCGTGGCCCGTTCTTCATACGTTGCTTAAAATATCTGAGATCAAATTACACATCCAAGATGATATCATCATGCTATTCATGATCTGGCTAATTAGGTTCTTCGAACACATCTGCCGGATATGATTGGTATAGCTGGATTGAGTTATCTGAGATAATTGTGTGTTCATGCGCTGGTTTAAAAGGGGATATGTATCGATAGTAGAAATATTGATCAGCAACGCTGCTATTGGCTGTTCAGCATGGCCAAAGAGCGGGCTCAGTTTTTCTCCTCAGCAGAACAAGAACTAATAGTCGAAGTTTATTCGGAATTTTAATGTTTAATCAAAATGCCAGGGAACACCTCAAAGTCTGCAAAAGCCAGGAGAGAGGGCTGGCAAAAAGTAGCAGACAATTTAAATCCGTTAGAAGTGGCCATGTTAGATGTTTTTATCACTTATTAGCCTATATATTTGTATTTTAATAATTGCATAATTACTTTGTTCATTGTAATGTCAGAGTCACCACACTAGAACATGGGAACAAATAAAAGTGAAGTGCAAAAATATTTAACATAATGGTAATTTTTAGTTATATTATAGTCTCTTTTATAAAAGTCACTGTTAAATAAATGGTTGTCTGTTTATAAAAGCAACCAAGAAAAAGGCTGAGAAAAAAAAAAGATCTTAGTAGCCTACACTGTAAAATAATTTTTGCTGCATTAACCCTCAGAGGTCGGAGATCACGCCGGCGTGATCTGCTCGCTTTTTTCCTTATGAGTTGAATTGAGACCCGAAATACTCTTTTGACTTTGATTTTACAAAACAAGTTTCATACATCAATCGATTCTGTTAAATGTGTATTATTTTTGTGTATACTTTTGTGTATACTTTTTGCCAAATAAAGAAAAATAAACACGAAAACGCGAGTTCTGCCTTCTCTCTGCCAGTGTAGTCCATTCTGAAACGCGTCCGAAAATGAACAATAACTCAGCGAATACTCAGTCAAACAGGCATACAGTCACACAGGCATGAAGCTTGAATTCTCTTCTTTTTAATGAAGTAATTTATATAAAAAACAAATATTCTCATCTTGTGAAATCTGTATTAAAAGAGAGCGATTCCAGTCGAGCTAATTACATCTGATTCAGATGTAATGTGACTCCGCCCACGGAGAGCGCGCGCTGTTCAAACGCAAATGGCTGAGGCAATCCAAGCGCAATCCTGTGAACGCCCCCATATCAGCCCGAGAAAACACAAGTTTATTCAGATCATTACTTGTTTACACCGTCTTGCAGCTGTGAGGAATAATAATGGAAAATGTCCCCCAGAAGTGCGGGTATATCGAGGAGCGAGCTGAGGAATACTAGTAAGTTTTTTCCCTTCTCAGGTGAATTTCTTCACGTGGGTTTCTGTTTATGAATGAATGAACGGCAGAGATGCGCGCTGTTTACCACAACTGGCAAAGACAGTTTAAATTTAAATCGCGTGTGTGAATGAATGATGATGTTTCAGCAAGCTGTATTGCTATACTGAGATGAGTAAAAATCGACTGAAATATGTTGAAATAAAATGTAGGCTATTTGTATAAGCAACGTATTAAACTGCAAATTAACAATATGCCCTAATATTTCATGAAAACAACGTTACAGTCAGGCGAAATATGAAAGTAATGAATACATAGATAAAATGTAGGCCTATAATCATTTTTTTTTACAAAGAAAGAGTACACTTGAAATATTGTTGAAATTGTAATATTGTTGTAATTGTAACCTTTTTAATAAAATGGCAAAACATATTTACAAGATAGATGTAAGCAAAATCTTAAATGGTCAATATAAGTCTTCTTCTAAATATATCTTTTGTTCTTGCATTGTGGCTCAGTCAATGTCACACCTGAATGAATGGCTAATTATGCAGAGTCATTATGCAGAGTGGGTGGGACATTGTTGTAAACCACTCCTCGTTCCTGCCTCCTCGCATATTGGCTTTCCAAGCAAAACCTGTTTTACATCAATTTAAATCAATGTATGGTTTTATGTGAACGATAAAGCAAGACTATTTTCACATAATTTTGAAGAAAAAACACTAGGCGAGGACATCCATTATTCAAAAGTCTTATTGACACATATTTACTATGTGTTTTGTGGCCTTATTTCAGAAATTTTAGTTTTTAGTTTTTTCAATAACCATGCATAAACATTATTCTCTCAAAAATGAAAACATGTACATACACGTGGCTCACATATTATGGTAGCCCTGTTTGTGCTTTATAGAGTGAATTTACACCTTTGCCATTAATATGTTTATAAGCAACTGAAAAAAGCACAAATGTCAGGGCATGTCAGAACATCTCAAGGGCCCCAAAAACAGCCCAGACCCCAGAGGGTTAAATTAAGGCCGTATGGTCATTTCAACTGTTAAATCTTGAGTAATGATGAATTGCTTTGACTTGTGAAAGTGAAAACTGATAAACTTATGTTAATGTAAAAATATTTTGCCATGAGTTATTGATCACATTTTTCCCGAGTGTAGTTCATTGTAATGACATTGTGTTTTCCTCTTTTGTGCACTTTTACATAATACACCAACACTTGTATCTGCTCCCAAGAAAGTGGTGGCTGAAATATGTGCAGTAAGTGGACTTTTTCTAACTTTCCAAAGGAAAGAAAGTATAAGACTTTGTAATGTCCATTTGTTTCCATTGCACTGGACAGTGAATAAAGCCTCTCAGATAACTGTCATATGTAGGAACTAGCCTACCTGCAAGTGCATAAATAACTTTCCTTAATTTATACTTGTATGCTTTATGGCTGCAATATAAGTTGCAGGATTCCACATCTACAGAAAGGCCTACAGAAGAGTCTGCACAGACAGAGGAGACATAGGCCTACAGGTGGGCAGTGTATAGCCAACTTTTCCTTTTTATTTGTTGCATGAGGCATGTGTCTAATATCTCTTGTTGCAGGCACTTGACCACTGGATTTTCTTTACAAAGAACAATTGAAATAAAACTCAAGGAACTAAGCATATTTGTCTTTTATTAAACATTTAATGAAAAGTGTTTTTTTTTTTTTTTTTGGCAATGTTGTGTAATATGGCACATGCAACAGTGTCACAGGCCCTGTCAGGTGTGCAACCCTCAGACTTTTCAGACACTGAAATCTTCCCTTTAGTTAGCCAAAATTCATTTCATTGTGTGCCCTTGTCCTGGCTAGAGCTGCATTGTAACTGGTTTGGGTCAGGGAATGGAGTCATAAAACACCTGTCTGCAGGCAGGAACATGTCATAATCACCTATGAACAAATGCAGTTCTGTTAGGATCAGCATAAGTGTATGTAATACAGTGAGCTTGATATTTAATTGTGGAACTTTCCTTACGACTTTCAAATAATGTGCATAAATATGAATCTCTGAAAATTCTTAAGTCATGCACAGATCCTGGCCATTTTGCTTTCACATTTGTGATATGGGAGATTTTAGTCAACTGCCTTTTTTTATTTGATATAACATTACTAATCTGGAATATTAAGAATCACAATAGTAACTGGGCTGCACATTTACATTGTAAACCCCCTTTCTGTTCACACAATCCCCTTCATTGAGGCCTTGATGGCATTCTAAGGTCTAGCCTATGGTACCAATCACGTTAGTGAAGCCTGAGTGACATACTGTAATCGGCATGGTCATGATTGCATGGTCTTCATAAAAAATTATGATAGCCTAAAAAAAAAACTGCTTTAAAAAAAACTGCTTTACAACATTGGGTCTTAAGTGGCTTGGAAATGCCACAAAAACAAAACAAAAAAAAAAACCTAAAACTGTTTTTTAAACCTAAAAGCGCCAGGTAAACTCCGAATGACACGACAGACAGCACTTAAGTTCTCCGCATCTCCAATAGTGTAAAGGAAAGAGCCACTCGCAAATAATCTTAGGGCAATGCAAACAGTTTGTGCTGTACTTAAAGCCCGACTCCGACAAGTTGAAAATAAATGTGCGTTTCCAACAAATTAATAATGTAAACGACAATAAATATATTAATATATATTAATATTAATATAATAAAAAATAAATATATCAGAAAGTGCACTATCGTGCTGCGCTGGACTTCCCGTATCAGCTCCGCTTATGAAGCCGCAGTCTAATCCTGTTAACATGAAATAAGCCTGCTCGCGAGCAGGTTTAAGCTTGCGCACATGTTGCTATGACAGCAAGTCCAGGATGAGCGTCGAAGAACCAAACAATCCAAGATCATGCCAAATCGCCAACAATCAAATCCAGCTAACTGAGTTAGCGACGTACGAAGAACGGGCCCCTGATCAACTTTTCTCTTTGTTCATCTGAGAGTTACAACTCAGATACAACAGCAAAACAAAATCTAAAGTTAATGATTTAAGGGTCAAGAGCCCAACTAAAGCAAACACTGATCACCATAACGGTGTCTTAAAATATTAGATTTTCTCCTTTGGTGATTCTGCTTGTTAACATCAGGTGTCTTCAATAATGATCAATCATCACTCAATTAATCACTTAATTAGCTCATTAACTTTAACACTCTTGAGTGTTAATTTAACACTCATATTTTAACACTTAAACACTCTTGAGTCTGGAAACTCCCAGGAGAGTTAATTTAACACTGGAGTTTTTGCTGTGTAAGAATGTTCTCCAAATATTCAGTGTTGGTTTTGGGAACATAAAACATTTCCAGTTGTCTTGATAATAGAGGAACGCGTTTTAAAAGGTATGATGTTCCTCAAACATTCTTTCAACTTAATTTTGATTGACAATTCAACATTATAGGAATGTTGATTTGTAACATTCCAAGAACATAAAAATGTCCAGTTTCCTGAATGTTAATAAAATGTTATTTAAATGTTACTATGATGTTTTTGAAACATTCATTCTTTCAATCATTCAAACACCTGCAGTGAACAAGCTGTGAACTGCAGCCACAGCCTTAAATTAAATCAACTGAAGAGAAAAGAAGACATGAAATCTCTCAAGATCTCAGCAGAGGAGGATTAAACAACTCTACAAACAGCACTTTATTAACATATAATGTTAATAGAATGTCTAATAATATTCTTATTAAAGGATTAGTTCACCTCAAAATAAAAAATTCCTGATAATTTACTCACCCCAATGCCATCCAAGATGTTCATGTCTTTCTTTCTTCAGTGGAAAAGAAATTAAGTTTTTTGAGGAAAACATTTCAGGATTTTGAGCATTGAGTAAATTATCAGGAAATTTTCATTTTGAGGTGAACTAATCCTTTAACATTCAGGAAACTGGACATTTGTATGTTCTTGGAATGTTACATTGTTTATCAAAATTAAGTTGAAAGAGCATTTGAGGAACATCACACCTTTTAAAACACGTTCCTCTAACATCAAGAAAACTGGAATTTTTTTGGAACACTGAATATTTGGAGAACGTTCTTATAACAAACATCTGTTAGCTGGGATAATAATGTGGGGACACACTTGGGCCCCTTAGTACCAACTGAGCATCATTTAAACGCCACAGCCTTCCTGAGTATTGTTGCTGACCATGTCCATCCATTTACGACCACAGTGTAATATTTTCAGATCACCTCTTCCAGCAGGATATCGCAGCATATCACAAAGCTCACATCATCTCAAACTAGTTTCTTGAACATGACAGTGAGTCACTAAACTCAAATGGCCTCAACAGTCACCAGATCTCAATCCAATAGAGCAGCTTTGGGATGTGCTGGAATGGGAGATTCTCATCATGGATGTGCAGACGACAAATCTGCAGCAACTGCGTGATGATATCGTGTCAATATCGACCAAAATCTCTGAGGAACCTTGTTGAATCTATTCCATGAATAATTAATGCAGTTCTGAAGGCAAAAGGGGGTCCAACCGGATACTAGCATAGTGTAGCTAATAAAGTGGACGGTGAGAGTATATTGTGCTTAATATATGAGGCATAAAGGCCTAAATTAAATATGTTAATCATATAAAGCATTCATATCTCCTGGATTAAACTGCTTGATTCATATTTATTATTTAATTGAAAAATATATCTTTATTTTTGTTTCAAAGATTAACCAATGATTTATGGAATGGAACAATATGAGGATGAATAAATGATGACAGAACTTTTATTTTTGGGTGAACTATCTCTTTAAGCTGTTTAAAATTTAGTTGTGTCCCATCATGCTCTTTTCTGTGACTTCTTGTATAAAACAGCATTTTTTGGGTGCATTTTTTTTATGAATTTTTTTTTTTTTTTTTTTTTAATTATGCAGTTCTTCCCACACAAAAGTTCATAGTGACCACGTGCATCAATAAAAATAAAATAAAAAAAATACATACAATTTGTTGTAATATCCACAGCAAAATCATCTACTCCTAACACTTCCACCACCCACCAGTAGAGGTCTTAGTCACCTGCATTCTGACATGGACTCTTGATATGTTGCATCTGCAATCCATTAGCGTTAATATATATGATATATTCACTTTGCTCAGTGTACTTTCCCTAATGCTGCCCTATTGCCAGTTTCTCTGGATTACTCACCTTGATTGCTGATTTAGATTTGTTGGCCTGCATTGCTGTATTTCTGCTTTCGAGTTCTCCTTTTAACATGAACACAATAGGCCATTGCCAATATGAGGTGTCATATGTTTGTGTGTGCTCATTGAGCATATGTGTGCAAGCAGTGTTTATATTTGTGCCATGTAAACCCAGATCTGTGTGTGAAAGAGGATGTGGTCAGAACAGGCCTCTTCTTGGCTGTTTTCAGTGCAGTGTACAGGGAGAAGTGTCAACACACAAACAGACAGTCATGCACACAGCCATTTAACAACTACTTTGTCTTTTTGTAAAATATGACTCAAAAAATAGAGCCTTTTCAGAGCACACACTTTTTAAAAATGTCCAAAACACACATCTTAATGAGATGTGAAACTGAATGAACACCAGAGATAAGTACACATTTCACTTGCAAAAACACACACACAAATAGAGAACAAAGTACTCACAGTGAAGTCAAGGTCTGGGAATAGTAGGAGATCTTGAAGGGGATCTTCCCTGAACTCAGCTTCAAGCTCTGAAATCACAGCTTCATAGTCCAGGGGGTCAATCACTTTGGGCTTCTCCTGCTGAGAGACACAAATAAAACCATCTCATCAGCAACAGTGTTAGAATGCAAAAACAGTTGCTCGTTGTGCTGAGAGGTAGTGTTTTTCTCTTGCATCATCTTTAATGATTAGAGTGTAAATTGTAGAGCAACCGGCATTTAATTACTGTAGCTTTTCTAGATGGGGGCTGAACCATGTGTCTGAACCTAGGAGTTATCAGTCCCTTTGCATCGGATGGCTACTAAGATAGTCCTGACAACAGTGCAGCCAATGATCAAAAGTAAAAAAGTACCAGATGAAAATAAATTGGAGGGAGCTAGAGGTCTCTGACTCTGAAGGCTACATACACTTCTATGAAGTGAAGGCGCATGCGCACACGGCGACTTGCAGCTACAGCTTTGTTTGTTGTTTCCTTTTTTTATTTTATTTTATTTTTTTTCTCAACACTGTTGGACGTGGAGATTTGTCCTATACTTTCCTAAAGAACTTAGGAGTAGGCTAAATGGAGAAAATTGGGGTAATTGTTTTATTGACTATGATCCACCTGAGTCTGTGTTTGTTCGAATCACCTCAGGAGTCGGCAAGAATTCAAAACTCCCGGGAGTTTCTTTTACAGTGGCATAAGCCCAGCAGCGTGAAGCAACCTGTGGAATGTGGCTATCCTGATTTGGGAAGTTTTTCGCCTTTCAAGCAAAAACAAAATAGCTCTGGACAAAAGGATTCAACGTTTAAAATTCGGAAGAGAGGACGAAAAGGAGGTGTTCGTTAGAGACTGAAAAATCTAAGTCTTTCTAAAATTCCTCTTCCTACAATTATGTTGGCAAATGTGCAGTCTCTAGACAGATGAGCTTCAAGCTATGGTGAAATTCCAGCCTGATTACAGGAACGTTTGCGTGATGGCGTTCACGGAGACTTGGTTCTCCGAAGGGGATTCAGATTCAAGCCTACGACTGGATGACTTCGGAGTGCCTATTCGCATGGAACCGGTAAAGCGCAAGGAGGTGGGGTATGTTTTATATTAGAGAGAACTGGTGCAAATCGGTGTCCGTTAAGGAGAGAGTGTGCACAAAAGACATGGAGTTACTGTCTGTGGCATTAAGGCCTCAGTACTTGCCCCTGGACTTTCCTCAGCTGTTTGTCATGGTTGTTTACATCCATCCCTGAACAAATGAGGATAATGTGGTTAGGGAGATTGAACGCGTTGATCATGAACTGCAATCTGCATCTCCTGACGCACCCTGTTTTATTTTGGGAGATTTTAATAATTGCACATTGGAGAAATGGGAGAAATCATTGGAGAAAACTTGCCCAACACATAAGGATGCAATTCTGGATTTGTGCTATGGATCGATTAAAGGAGCTTATAAGTCATTTGATAAACCACCTTTGGGAACTTCAGATCATAATATGGTATTACTTGTCCCTGCATATAAAACTGTTCTGAAACATGAGAAGGCACAGTTAATCTAGATGAAAGACTGGTCTGAAGATGCTACGTTACGTTTAAAAGGGTGTTTGGAATGTAAAGATTGGACTGTTTTATGGAATCTGGTTCGGACATTAATCAGATGTAATTTGTAGTTATGTGACGGATATGTTAATACCTGTGAAATAATTTAGGTGTATACTATAGATGTATCTTCTTATCAAAGTGTTGTGTGTTTTATAATCTGAGACATTATAATACTAAGCATTCAGAAATTTCAAAATTTTTCCCACATTTTATGTTGCAGCCTTTTGATAAAATGCTTTTATAACTTTGCAAATGAATAAAAAAATAATAATAATAATAATCACACTGGCAGAGGTACCCTGCTGTTGTACAGTACAGGCATATTGTCACATAATCCACAACACAAACATTAATATACACATGCACAATGTCATAAATAAATACTTCACATTACTTCACATATATTCTCCAGTCATACCCCTCCCCACACCTTATTTGATTGGGTTATTGCCATGGGAATGAATGATTTTTTTGCTCGGTTAGTTCTCACCTTAGGGTATCTACGACCAGAAGGGAGAGGCTTAAAGGAGAACTCCGGTCAATTTTAACATTGAGCTCATTTTTTTGTAAATTTGGAGTGCTGTCAATACAGAGAACAACGACAAAAATCGGTGTTGCCTACACCGTGTTATCCTCTTATTAAAATTTGCACCCTGTTGACTTCAATGGGGCAAGTTTTAAACCTGCTTTTAGCCTCTTAACATCCTTGATGTGTCATTACAAGTGCACAGCTAATGTGAGTGATTCCTTCAGAGTGATCACGGGTGAATCTGGCTGCAGTAGATGTGAAAGATATGAATAAAAGTGATGTTATTTCAGCCAGCGCACATACCTGTATTTACATCCTGTTTTCGGTCGAAGTCCATAGTAATCGATTGTCGAGTTCACATGCATAGGTTTAGTTACCTATGATCACGCGCGTGCTTCTGAAGGCAAAAGGGGGTCCAACCGGATACTAGCATAGTGTAGCTAATAAAGTGGACGGTGAGAGTATATTGTGCTTAATATATGAGGCATAAAGGCCTAAATTAAATCTGTTAATCATATAAGTCCATAGTAATCGATTGTCGAGTTCACACGCATAGGTTTAGTTACCTATGATCACGCGCGTGAACTCGACAATCGATTACTATGGACTTCGACCGAAAACAGGAAGAAAATACAGGTATGTGCGCTGGCTGAAATAACATCATTTTTATTAATATCTTTCACATCTACTGCAGTCAGATTCACCCGTGATCACTCTGAAAGAATCACTCACATTAGCTGTGCACTTGTAATGACACATCAAGGATGTTAAAGCAGCACTCAGTAGCTTCGGGATTTCTTCGCTGTATTCTCGCTTTTTGCTCGCAGGTTTCTCTCTAGAGCTCCCCCCACAGCTTCGGAATAGATATTTGACAACACTGTTGTAAAAACTCGTTGGTGATTCTCAGACACCAGAGGCTAGTAGATCAACGACATCAAAGCAGATGGGACATTCTTTAAAACGTCTTCTTCATTCGGGTTCGGACAGCGTGAGGGAGCGCAATAATGACAGCATTTTAGCAGATTTCTTTTGGCCGTAAAGCAATTGTTTACATCGCGAGACCTGATATCACGCGAGTCTTCCTGACGCGGCGGCCGGCGGCCCGCCGGCTCAAAGTTGCAAGTGCGTATTTTCCGCTCACGGGCACCAGGGGGGTGCGAAACGACCACCATTCAACCCGAAATAAGTAATATAACCATTCCAATGACTCCGAAGCTGTTCAGTTAAGGTAAAAAAAGTTACTTAGTTCACCTTTAAGAGGCTAAAAGCAGGTTTAAAACTTGCCCCATTAAAGTCAACAGGGTGCAAATTTTAAAAAGAGGATAACACGGTGTAGGCAACACCGATTTTTGTCGTTGTTCTCTGTACTGACAGCACTCCAAATTTACAAAAAAATTAGCTCAATGTTAAAATTGACTGGAGTTCTCCTTTAAACTCCACTGAAAGTGGATGGGTTGTATCCATGCAAACCTTGTCTGCCTTCTGTACCAATCTGGTCAGATATAGTTGGTACAGGTCTACCTGTTGGTTACCAATGATTTTTCAACAGGTTTTAACAGTCTTCCCCAATTTGTTCCTATGGGTGGTTTTTGAATGTCTATACCAGCATACAATACAGTAAGAGAAAATACTCTCAATAAAAGACTTATATAAAAAGAATCAAAATTGTGTTGTCAACATTAAAATAATTAAGTTTTCTAAGAAAATACAAACGTCGTTGGCCCTTTTTAAAAACGGCATCAGCACACTGATCCCAGGATAATTTATGGTCAATGATAAGACCAAGATATTTGTACTCCGTCACCATCTCTATCTCCTCTCCTTTTATCAGAGTCGGAGTGGGTGAGGGAGCCCCATGTCTAAAATCAAAGACCAACTCTTTGGTCTTGGATGTATTCAAATGCAACTGGAAGGCTTCACACCAGTCAGCAAATTCATGCAACACTGGACCATGTTCAGTTTCATTTCACTCCAGTAAACTAATCACAGCAGTATCATCTGCAAATTTAATTATATGACGTCCAGGGTAACTACTGCGACAACAGTCAGTGTATAGTAGTGGTGACAAGACTCTACCTTGTGGTGTCCCAATTGAAGTGAAGTGGACCCCAGATAATGTGTTCCCCACCCTTACTCTTTGTGGCCGCCCACTCAGGAAGTCCAAGATCGATTTCATTAGTGTTGAATTTAGCTGGAAATTGTCTCTTAGTCTGTTTGCTCAAATTTGTGGGTGGATTGTATTGAATGCTGATGAAAAGTCTTGCACGTGTAAAATGCGAGCATGCGTTTTACAACCCTCCAGGTGTGTATACAGATAATTTAAAAGCACTACAATGGCATCGTCCGTCCCCCTCCCAAATCTGTAGGCAAATTGTAGAGGATCAAGAGCATGTCTACAGGAGTTCATGATGTGTGTTTTAATGATTTGAATGACTTTTCTGTTCTGTAAGCTTCCTGAAATGAAGACTCTCTTTTTCTCATTTAGTATGTCCTTTAGTTCTTTCGTCACCCATGGTTTATTGTTTGGGTACACCTTGATGGTCTTAGTTGGAATGACCGAACTCACACAGAAGTCTATGTAGCCCGAGATAGCCTCTGTCTCTTCGTGCAAGTCAGCTGAAGAGTTCTCTAAGATGGTCCAGGATGTACACTCCAGGCATCCTTTCAACATCTCTACACTGTCCTCATCCCACACCTGGATCTGCTTTTCCATAGGCTTAACCCTTTTCAAAACCTGTTTATAAGTGGGTCTTAGAAGGACTGTGTTGTGATATGAGCCACCTAGGGGGGCTGGATGAGTATGCCTTGGGGATGGAGCCGTAGCATAAGTCGATGATTTTATTTTTTTTCGTGTTGGACAGGTGACATACTGTGAATAGGTAGACAGAGTTTTTTTTTTTGAGGGTACAGATATTAAAGCCCCCCATTATAAACTTGGGCGCATCGGGTGAAATTTCATCCAATTCTTGGGTGATATTAAAAATAATGTCTGCTGCCTTATCTTATTATTTAATTAGTTAATTTTATTTATGAAACAGCTCTGCAGAAAACAGTGATGTCGTCATCAGCTCAGTTCAGTTCTCATCCAAAACAGTTATGTGACCGAATGGGGTTAAAAAACACACGTGCATGCTATCTTTCATGTCCACATTTCCAACCCAGCACCACTAGGTTACTGATTATGAATGATTATCAAACCAAATTAGGTTAAATCTACCCAGCTTCCATACCCAACAGTCTCAACCCAGCATGAGGGGTTAAAAAAAGATTTTAAAGGGGTCATTAACTGTATTTTTTCAAAATTGTATAATGTTCTTTGAGGTCCACTTATGTTAGCGAGATTTTTAAACGAGGAACATCCTAATTTAGAAGCAATAGGCTATACTTTATTTACATTTCTTCCATTTGTATTTGTGAGGTAGGCTATGGATTGTATATTGTCACGGTTCCCTGTGTCTCTGTTTCAAGGTCTTTAAAGCCCTATTTAGACGGGATTAGCTTTACAAGGGTAGATGGTGTAATGTAATTTTACCACAGGACGTCTGTAATAGTAATGGCCAATTCGCACGGGATAAGACATCTCAGTAAAACTAGCAGACGAGGGAGGATTAACTCGTCATGTCGTCATGTGTGTATTACGCTGCTTCCTGATATCACGTGCGCAAACACATATAACCTATATTTATATAAAACAGGTATGTCCGGTCAAACGATGTATTAATTAACTTCAGATTGGATTGTGTTGGTAATAGGCACTTACCTAACGCTAAAAGATGTTTCGTGCATCTAACAAGTGCTTTCAATCTTCTTTCTGATCTGAATGGTGTGTGTAAAACACTCAAGTTTTGCCACATACTCGTCCCAGCGTCTAGAACGTAACTGAATGCTTTTTCAAGCGTCTCCATACTAGAAAACCTGCGGAAAACTACTTTTAAACAGGAAATGACAAAATATTTACGAACATATTTACAGCGGGTCTATTCGCACGGGATTAGTATTACCTGAGGTCATTTTTCCAGACCTTTTTACTGAAGGTAAAAGTCGTCGTAATCTTTACTGATATTGTCCGTAATGATCACTGAGATGGCACATTCGGATGCGACTAAAATCACAGAGAAGCTCTGGTAATTATTACTTTACACCACCTGTCCATGTTAAACTAGTCCCGTCCGAATAAAGCTATACTTTGATATTTCTTTTGTCTTGTCGTTCCTATGTTCAGCTCCTGTGTATTTAGTTCCTGTTCCCTTGTCTCCATTGTAAT
The DNA here is from genome assembly GCF_964197995.2 of Scardinius erythrophthalmus. Taxonomy (NCBI): domain Eukaryota; kingdom Metazoa; phylum Chordata; class Actinopteri; order Cypriniformes; family Leuciscidae; genus Scardinius; species Scardinius erythrophthalmus. Next base: position 40,748,361 of record NC_138227.1, read on the forward strand.
CATCCATTGAAAACCCTTGTTTGTTACCATGTCAACCAATTACCTACACCTGTGCTTCATTTAGCCAATTGTCATCTTGTGCATTTAAACCCTCAGTCTTTGTCTGTTCATTGTCTTGTGATAATGTTTCAGGCTGGTATTTTTAATTTAATAAATTCTAAATGAATGTACCATCGTTTGTCGCACTGTTTATCTTATATTCATTGTTTAACATTTTCAATAAACTGAAACTAAAGTATAAGTTACGGTGGCCCAGTGCACAACACAACGAATTTAAAAAAGTTCACAACACAAGGAAATTCAGCCACAACACAACGGAAATGAGCCACAACACAACGGAAAATGTACAACACAACAAAATAAAGCCGCAACACAACGGAAATGCTCCCGGCCACTAGAGGGCGCTCAGAGCGCGGTAAAGTTAGTTTTCCTTGCCATTGTTCTATAGAGTCGGCAGTCTTAATATATCAACACCACAATTCATTTTAACAGTATGTAACCATTGTATATCGACATAAAATATTACTTCAAAATCACCTACATGAATTATAGCTGTGTATGTACTCGAGAATGCTTTGAATGGCTACCACAGCGCATGATCCCTAAGGGAACGTCTGGCAATTCCACCAAGTGGTTAAAACGTATAATTTATTATAATATAATTTGATAAATAAAAATAAAACCATTTGGTGAATTGCAGAATCACAGGAAGGTATTGGCACAATTTCACCTGTAATAAGTCGGTCTGGTCACTAGGAACCTACCACAAGCTTTGGGACATGTAAAAAATTTTTTTTAGATGAATTACAGAAGGCCTAATGTTTTGATAAAAACAAAAAACAAATACTGTACTGGGCATACAGGGAGCTATTGTCACAATTTCACCCATTGTAAGTCAATCTGGTTAATAGGAATTACAATCTTTGAAACATGATAAAAAAAAATAAAAAATAAACTATTACAGAAATGTCCTAAAAAATAATTGTTTACTGTAAATACATGAAGGGAGGTATTGGACAAAAGTCACCTGTAGTAAGCCAGTCTACTACCAATACAACCAAGCTTTGGATTATGATCGTGTCTGTTTTTGAATGTTAAAAGTAATTTTAATTAATACAAATTATATGTTTTAACAACTTGAATGAATTGGCAGACGTTCCCTTAGGAATCATGCAGCTATAATGCACGTAGGTGATTTTGAATTAATACATTTCGATATACAATTTTGGTTAACTACATACTGTTAAAACTAATCGTGGTGTTGATATATTAAGACTGCCGACTCTATAGAACAGTGGCATGGAAGACTAACTTTATCGCGCTCCGAGAGCCCTCTAGTGGTCGGGAGCATTTCCGTTGTGTTGCGGCTTTATTTTGTTGTGTTGTACATTTTCCGTTGTGTTGTGGCTCATTTCCGTTGTGTTGTGGATTCATTTCGTTGTGTTGTGGCTTAATTTTCCATTTGTGTTGTGGCTCATTTCCATTGTGTTGTACATTTTCTGTTGTGTTGTGGATTAGTTTCATTGTGTTCTGAACTTAAGTTTGCTTTTTAAATTTCATTGAGTTGTGCACTACTGGGCCACCACATACTAAACTATATATAACAGACCAAACAATAGTGACACACGGTAAAAACATTGTTACTCAGAATTATGCCGTAAAATGAAGTGAACAATGAACAGTGTCTTACTGATGCAATCTAGTACTTAGTTAAAAATAAAGTTCATCCAAGCTTTCCTAATAGGATCACATGGAAGGCAATGCACATACTTTTTTTGTTGTCCTCAGTGGCATCTCAATCGTTTTGTTGCTCGTATTTACTTCCTACTATATGAACAAATCGGATTAAAATGTCTTATATGTCAAAAGATAAGGAAATTTTGATTTATCAATTTTTGACCCATTTAAATAAAAAAAACATGAAGTAAACCAACCAGCTCTCAGATAAATCACAACATTTTATTCGAAGCAAATAAATATTTGAAAATAAATACACAATGGTACAAACTTTTTTTTAAATATCGTTAATGAAGGAATCAACTACAATCCCACAAAGCAAGGGTGGGCAACTCTTGCCCTTGAAATTTTTAAGAAAGAGTTGAAAGAGTTTAGCTCCAATCCTGATAAAACACACCTGAACAAACGAATCAAGGTCTTCAGGGTTATTAGAAAGCTAAAGGCAGGTGAGTTTGTTTAAGGTTGGAGATAAACTCTGCAGGACAGTGGATCTTGAGGGCCAGACATAAAGCAATGCAAATCATTATTTGTATATAAATATAGTTGATTATAAGTTTAATTTTCCTTTTTACTGATGCATGTGTTTCACCCCCACATCCTCATGCATCAGACATAGAAAATTAAACAATATTTTAAGTTTCCCTTTCAGACGCAAAATTTATGGGAGGAGAGTATTTAAATGAATCACGCAAGGTGATTTACTAAGGTTTGTATTAGTCAATGTACTAGTCTTACATAATCTGTAGAAAACCAAAACCAAAAAGTACTACTGTCCCTAGCCAATTCTATACTCTATCCTGCTCTAATTATACAGAAAGTACAGTTTAAAATGAGAAACATATAAAAGCCAGTCAAATATCATCTGTGTAAAAAAAAACAGTATGTTTGTCATTGCTCGGCAACATTGTTCAAAAAAGTTGCCCTGTGTATCATCACCTTAAAGGAGATATTAGTCATTTTCCTAAATAAACCACAATACTGTGACAACAGTTTCCTGTGTTGCAGACATCACACTAATCTTAGTGCATTCAGCAACTAAATAAGCTTTAACAAGAGAAATCTAAGAACATGCTGCCAACGCTGAAAATGTAATCAAACACATGTGCAAATAACTAAATTGTAGTCGTCACATCTTGAATTATATACAAAACCTACATTTTAAAACCTGGCCTAGGAGCCACTTCACACACAATTTGACATATACCATCTATAGACCTTCCTTACCAAAAACAAAAAAAAAAAAAAAAAAATTCAGGACAATTTTGTACCGTCTTGTCTTTTGGTAGATAATGTAGAAGTCACTAATGCCCTAATTACGAATTGTCCTGTATTTTTTGACTGCAATATAACATATAACATATTTAATTGATTTATTTGTATTTTTACTTCATCAACAGTTGTTTCTTAACTCATCTATTGTTTAGAAATTACTATACTGGGCTGTACTGTATGACAATAGTACGTTTCTATCATTAGAGATTTTGTTATATCATTTATATAAAGCACAGTATAAGTCATTGACACATTAGAGTCATGAGGAAACATGCATGAATGAGTTAACAGAAAGAATGATGTGCATGATGTTTAAATGAGATTTTAAGTGCATTAACCCATGAAAAAATGACTCGATACGGTACTCGCACTGACTGACTCAACCAAACCGCACACTAATAAAGCCACCTCTCAGACAGCATGTGATCCTGAACTCAGTTCTCTTTCTCAGCTTATTGAGCTTGAATGGTCAAACATGCACACACAATTATATTAAAATACCCAATCATGTCAAGTCAAGTCAAGTCATCTTCATTTATATAGCGCTTTTAACAATGTAGATTGTTTCAAAGCAGCTTTACAGAGATAAACCTATAATTTATGGTAACAGAGATTGTTTTGGCTTTATAGCGGTTCTTTAGTAAAGTTATTTTCCAGCTAAGGTTAGTTATGATTGATTCGCTTCCGTCGCAACAATCATTTGTTATTAAATTAGGGGCCACTAAGACGACACAATTCTCTCTACACAGACTTTAAACGCGAACCTGTGAGAAACGCTGATGGCGTTCACATGCGCATTAAGAATTGGTTCTATAGTTATGTGCGTTTGAATATATGTACGCAGGTTTGTAATTCCCAAACCAAGCCTAAACAAAGTACTGGTGTTTCCTTATAATTTTTGATACAGAATTCTATTTTATTTGTATGAAAACAAATATGTGGCGAATTCATATTCATTCTTCTTAAGTGAAAGTAAACATCTGGGATAAAATCGGATGTGTGTCAGTATATCCGTTCATCAGGTTTTACAGCAATAGCAGCCTAATAAATCTGCTGTCTGTTACAGTAATGTTAATCAAACAACAAAAGACTAAATAACTCACTGCTCTTCTGTATCTTTAATAAGGATCAATTTATATTTAATTCATTCAGTGAAGATAAAGTTTTTTATTTATTTATTTTTTATTTAATTTATATATTTGTTCTATTCTATTTGTCCTATTGTTTGTATCATGAAATACAATTTATTTTATTGTGAAATAAGATCATATCACCCACTCCTAATATACAGTAGCTGGGTTAAAATCATTCAATTAACCCAAAGTGGGTTGCAAATTAAAATAACTTCAACACGGAGTACGACGACAGTCTACAGTCAATGACTAAAGAACAGAGTTGTAATCCTCAAATTGTCCATGAACCGACAATATTTTACTCATCACATTATATAAAACTTACATTTTCAAACCTTTCCTAGGAGCCAATTCACACAGCATTTGGCATTGCGAGAGAGGCACAAACTAACGCGGGGCTAGTTGCAGCACACATGCTTTAAAACTTTCCACAAATGCCAGCATGATAAATCTTAGTGTATTTACTAGCTGCCATTTCAACACTAGAGATAAAATTGCACCAAAATAATAATACTAAAAAAATCTCTGGAAGATTTCAGTGAACATTTATTTAACCATAGCTAAAGTACATTTAAGTTAATTTCCATCTCTGTTTTACATATAACTTTATGTAAAACATTATTGTAATCTTATATCTGAGATAGTTCTTTAATGTTGATCTAACCAGCAGAAGACACTAGCCGGGTTTAAATCCCAGTTGTGCAGGCGGGGCATGTTGTAATATAACTATGTTATTCTATTCTATATACTTTTATGAATTATATTGAGAAACTTTAGACCCTATTGAGTCTATGTTCAGAAATTATTAATTATTTTTATGTTTTGAAATATTCTGTATAGCTGTGTTTTGCTGTGCATTTGCTGTCAAATTCAAAAACTTAAAATGCCATTATTTTATATGAAAAAATTCATAATTACATTTTATTGACAAAATGTTTTAGTTGGTCTTGTATATTTTGTTTTTATTAGATCAGATAACATTTTAATCTGTCATATGGTCATGTTACAATGTACTATGAGGCATGTTGTCACATTTCACTTCCATTCTTTCGGGGTAAAGCAATAAAAAAAAAATCACACTGTATTTTGAAACAAAACCACATAATTGTACTAGACATGTGTGAAATTAATAAATAAATACTGTGAACCCTAAGTGGATTTACACAAACTGAGAAAGTCAAAAAGTGTTAGGCTGTGCCCCGCTCTCCCTACAGACTACATCTACAGACCCTCCTCTCAAAATTTGTATTAATTAATTAAATAATTAATAAATAAAAAAATCAGGAATGTTGCTTTGTCTAGTCATTTGGTAGATATTTTAGAATCCACTAATACCCTAATTAATGAAAACTGTCTTGAACAGCAATACAACAGAACATTTATTTTTAAATTGATTTATTTTTCAACAACTGCATCCACAGGATTGAACCCCGGAACTCGAGACTCATGGTTATATTTTGGTTTTGGTTTTGGTTTATATCTATATTTAGATTGCGCCACTGTTAACAGAATTCATAAGAATAAATGAATTAGCAAATTAGTAAGATATGTTTGCACAGTGTCTAGTGGTTGCTTAAGAACAAGTAAAGAATATCCACCAAAATAATCTCACAGTGGGCAGAAGAGTCATTATCAACATCACCAGCCAGGGTGTGGAGATCAAGAAACAGTCACAGCTATCCGTAACACACAGGAAAGTCTTTCTCCATGGCAACAAACATTATTGTCCATCAGTCAAGGGCATGTACGTTAGTGAAACAATCAGGCTGTGTGTACCAACACCTGCCAACAGTACTGAACAGATGTTCATAAATAATTGACCAGTTATCATCATCAGTTCAATTCAAACACTGACTCAAAGAAGAACCAACTGTATTCGCATGTTTTATGAAACAAATAAAGGGCACTGCCAGAGGACAGACATTGAAAAAAACAAAAACAAAAAAAAAACAGCCAGAAAGCAGTGAAATCAACGGACACATGTACAGTACAGGTACTGCGATTAAGGTAAAACATGAAATTATCCCAGATTGACCAAGATCCCTTGACTGATGCGAGCGCACTGCCAAAGTGAAAATAAAGCAGAGTTGAAATATGAAATTAAGAATGATGAAATACATACACAGCTCACTCGACTGCAGTCTGCCCGCACCCGTCTGCTTTTTATCTTCTTCCGAAATGTGATTTTACTCCTGAAGCTCATAATTCTGCATGTATTCACACACACACTGATAAGCAGACTGTATGCGGATGCCACAGAAAGTCGACCTTTGCGAGAGAAGCAGAACTTTCCTGAGCAAGTGAAACCTGTTAGAGCACGTGGTCAGGGGGAAGCAGACCTACATGTGACTTCACCACCAGAGACAGATGGAGAGCGAGAGTGACAGAAATGATGGAAGAAAACATGTTCATATACACGTCAAGTCACATTTATTTACATATCACTTTATTAAATACTAATTGCTTTAAAGAAGCTTCACAGTAATAAACAGGAAAGTAATGATCAATGATGCAAACAGATTCAATTCTGCTGTAAAGCTGCTCTAATAAAAAGACAATGTTTTGTTCACAATGTTCATGTTTTGTTCACATCCTGTTCTGTCAGTGCAGTCATACGAATGAATACATACATCAAACATGCATGTAAACATCCACGTTTTGGCTCGCTTACACTGTCAGTGTTTTTATCAATCCAAATTTATTGTTATATATCAGCAAGTAGACTGAAGTAGTAATACTATTCCAGACCAGTCATTCAGTGTAATGAAAGCTGTCCAAGTGTGCACAGTGGGGAGAGACTGATTCTGTGTATCAGCCAGGCCAATAAAGTTGTAAAGATCCAGAAACATTTTAGCGCTTCTGGCTCTATTGTCCCGAAGTCAATGAATGGGTTTTTAGTTAAATGCCTGGAATAAGATCCGTGGTGAACACAAGCTCAAGATATTTCCACGTCTCATTCTACAAAATAAAATACATAAGTAATACCCTTGTTGTTTTTTAAAAGCTTTTACTTGTGTTAAAAAAGGTGGTTGCTCACAAGTGGCTGAAAGGAATAGAGGTTGTCGGGGACATTTAAACTTTATCAGCCAAACAGGTAAACCTACTCACTTGTCCACTTTCACATCCTCGTTGTGTTTACAATCGAGCTCTTGCTTATTATCATAACTCCAACTTTCAGGGAAAAAAGTTGTCGGAAGTTTATGCATATTTTGTTTTTTGCCTACAATTTGCTTTTTTACTTTTGATGATTGTACTTAGGCTTCAAAATTCTTAAATGTTTTCTGCAAGATTGGAAAAGCCAATGCAAAAAACCCCTATTGGGTTTTTATCAAGAGAACCAGGGTTATGATAACATCCGGGCTGGCCTACAAAAATATACGTCATAACCGTCCGCAACACTCTATTAAAAAAGAATAGATAAGAGATTATAGGCATCAAGGAGTTACCCTGCCCGCTCGTCTGATTAACATGAGTTGTAGCTACAGCTTTTAGTTATACCTTTTGTTTCAAAATGTATTTAAAGTGCTTCAGTGTAAAATGCACATTTTATGTTTTCAACATCATTTTGAATGTTGAGTAAATATATTTTTTTAGATAAATGCCCATTCACTTCCCACAAATTCAGTGTGTCTTGTATCATAAAATAATAAACCGTTTCATTTTAATAAATGCATTAATATTGACCACTATTGGTTGATAAAACCTGACAGGAGAAAAAGAGAGATAAGAAGGCAGTCTGTGCAGTCATAGAGTCAAACATCAAATCACACTCAATCTCACAAATATCAATCTGGAAAAAGAAACAATTGTTCTCAACCTCCCTATTCTCTGTCTGAACATCAGTGCAATGGTAATGTTTAAAGACATCAAAATGTAAGTTTTTTAGCTTTTAGTATGAATATGTTAGCCTTAAGGTTATGAATAAGCTGGTGTGTTTCAAAACAATGACAAAATTTGCATTTAGGAGATATAAGCATTTAAATCTTACAGTCTCTCACTTCCGTTAAAATAGATCAATGATTTTAATAACATCACTGAGGATTTCAGCTTTTCATCACATCTTCTGTCCAATCAAATGCTCTCTAGAATCTAAAACTCCGCCCCCTATGCTATAAATACCACCTGGCCAAAGCGACCGTTGACACGTCACGGAGCAATATGGGTCAGAGATGTGTGTTCAGCTGCTCAAACGCTCGAGTTTTACTCTGTTTTCCAACGTTGGTTAAGAATGAAATAGGTAAAATATATTCACACCTCTTCTATTGAATCCAGCGTATCATCAGCGCTTGGATTCACTTCCATGGTTCTTTCAAGTATGACTTGCAGTCTGTGAGGTAAACTAAACGCTATTGGCTATTTGAAAAGGGGGAGGGGCCATTCAATATGTCCCGCCTTAGCTTCCTGTTTCAGTGGAAATTACGTCAACGCATCGTACAAAGCTGCGCGTTTCAAGGCACTTCAGTGGGCCTTTAAGAAATAAATCTACCTTTGTGTGAAACAGATGGCAAGTTCGGGTACCTGAAGTCATCTGTGCCTTCTGTAGGCCAGCCAAAAAAGGGCTGTGTAGAAAAGATTCTTCTGTTAGTCCCTGGCTAAATCTGCTTCCTGCACGAAACTGAAATACCATTCATGTGTCCGGCATGGATTTGTAAAATGAAGTTAGTCCAGTCAAATCAGGTGTTTTATGATTCATGAATAACAAATGGAAATCCAGTCTAATGATGTTAGGTATTGAGGACAGGACAGATTTTATAATAAATCAGTGTTTCTCAACTGGTGGGTCACGGTTTTTCTGATGTGAAAGATGTGCGTGAAAGCCGTTGACAGTTTAGTCAGTCGCAGTTTAAGTGAGTAAATGTTATTTTCATAACTTATGAAATAAAAAGTCTTTCACCACCCGAAAAAAAACGAACTTTCCTGTCCTGTCAGCTGTTATACTGTGCTCATAGCACTCACTCTCAGTGCTGTATATCACTTCATAATAAATACATTTACGAAATTACCAAAAAGTACCAATAAATTATGTAACTGGTACTTCGTATGTTAGCTGGAAAGGATTTGCATGCAGGTATGATGTTCGTTTTATTCATCAGGAGAAGTATTTATATAACTTTTTATATTTTTTAGGAATTAGGTCAAATATCTGAAAAAACACACTGGGTTGCTTCTTAATGACCATGGGAAAATGTGGGTCCCATGGTCAAACCAGTTGAGAACCACTGTAATAGATCTTTATAAACAAGAAAAATGTAAACACACAAAACTTCAGCCAACAGGGATGGAAAACAAAAGACCCATGGTAGGGCACAACTAGAACGGAAATATATCTATAGCAAAACAGGGAGAAACAGACACCGGTTACTCACCAGACGCACCGACCGTCAAGAACACAAGCGTCATCACAAAACGAACCAGCAAAAGACAAGCATAAGTTCTCCTCTATTCAACGTGATTGTGTTGTACTCTATACTTATGTTGTAATATGAGTTTTTTTTTAAAGTTTCTTATTATTGATCATTCTGCATCACGCATCTCTCTCTTGGGATTTAAACTACATGTAAATCTTAAGAGATTACAACACAATCACATAACGTTAACGAGAGACAATGAATAGAGGATAACTATATTTTTGTATGTCTTTTTTAAAAGCGAGAACATAAACCTCGAGTACTTGTGTAACTTGGTTATTCGACTAGAAGAAATGAGTAGTCGTGCAACCCTAACACTGCATCATGTAGGTCTTCACTGTTATGAAACACTAGGTTAGGAGTGAGTTCCACTACTTGTACATTTGTTATATTTTAGTGTATAGGCTAATTAAGGCATTCTTCATGCTTAAGACTTTTTAATTCATTCACGTTGCTTTGATAGTCAGTGTATCTGGCAGCCGTTGATCAGTTGACTGAATGATTTAATGACCCTCTCAATAAGACGACTAATTTCTTATTACTGTATATTTACATTTTAATCTAAAAAAAAACTCTTATTATAAAATTACACTGCAATTGTAATTACAAGCCACATCTGAGTTGCATTAAACAGCATCTTTGTAAATATACCTAAATGCCACTTCACATGCAAAAATGGATTTTGTTGATACTGATTGTATTTGATTGGTAATAGCCATATAGTGTTGTCTTATTTTAATTTGATTTATTGATTAAATTTAAGAACTTTACATGAAGAAAAGATGATGTATACATTTTATAAAGTAAGAAAAATTGCCACTATGAAGGTAAAAAATGCTGGAAATCAATTTGTGTGTGTGTGTGTGGGGGGGGGGGGGGGATCAAAGTTATATATATATTTTTAAGTAATATTTTTGTCATTTTTTACCTTTGCTGTGACAAAGCAAACAATCAGCTATCATGAATTTATTTTTGCAGTTCTGTGGCTGAAATGTGCATAGCTTTCTCAAACTGTCTGTTTAAAAGAACAGAGTAAGAGAAGAAAAAAAGCAAAAAGAATTAAATGAATGAAGGCATAAGTAACTCCAGATGCAGAGCTGTTTTCAAGCTAGTTTTTTTCTCTTTCAGCTGACCTACATGGAAAATCACTGCACAAGTTCACATGTATTCCTGCTCAGTTGATTGAGAATGAGCCATATCAACTTAAACATAGTAAATGAAACACAGCATAAGTCTCTTTCATTGCCTCACTCTCACACGACCAGAGATCTCAGATCTGTCTCTGATTCGCTACAGAACATAAGCACAGCTGTTGCTTGGCTTTTCCCAAAGATCCCAGCATTTTTTCTGGAGTTCCATTTCCCATGGGTGTGCCTTTCTTCCTCTCTCTGTCTGTGAGCTCGGTCAGAATCAGGTCTGTAGCCTGGATCAAACCCCACGGTCTCTTTTCTAAACCTCACAAACACAACGAGATCTAGATGAACAGATACATAAAACCATATAATATGGAAAGCACTAGATTATTCTGTTCCATGTGGGATTAAATGAAAGAAAACTAGTTAACACTGCAGAGTGTTTCTTATACAATGGCTGTGGGAGTGATGGCAAATTTGACATCTTTCTCTCTTTTGACCACTGTAATCAAGTCTTTGATATTTTTTCCTTTTTTTGGAAAGTTATAGAAACATTATGGATTTATTTTTTTCTATTGGAGCAAATGGGAACACAAAAATGATATCTTTTGTAGTTTCAGTTCACAACTATAGAAGTTTACCCAACTATGATGACTTCTGAGAACCCCGGAAATGTGAAAATGTCTTAGATAATTATCTTAGATAATTGTGTATCATTGGAATTGCACATAAATATTGTAAAAATTAAGCATTTCATAATGCCATTTATTTAATTTGTACTGTATGAAAATGATTATACATCACAATAACTTATCACCAGCCAACCAATAATTTTAGAAGGTTACACAGACTCTATATGAGCAAAGCGAACAAAAGAAAAAATTAGGATAAAGTGTGTTTCATTATTTCCATAATGAAATTTGTATTGTGTCTTACACTGTTGTTTTTGTATTTCAGCATTTCGAATGATTTATACATACATGAAAAAAGTATAACGTCAGGCTGTGCTACATTATTTTGTCGATTTCACTTCAGATTTAGATTCTTTTTAAACACATCACTGTTATTGTTTCTGTTTGAGATTATGATGACATATCCATTTAACTCAGTTGAACACATACAAAGAACAGGGCTCAGCATCCTCATAATATGATATCAGAAGATTACTGTAATTTCAGTCATGATTTGTCCATATCACTTCAAAAACTAAAATAGGTCTACTGGAAAAAAATCATTCTATACATATAACTCTGTTTCCATATTTTTTTTTATCGATTTTAGCCATATTTGGATGGTAATTGTTTCTCATTGGAACGTAAGGTATTTTCAACATTAGCAGGGGCTAGTCTGATTTTATTGCCGTCCGAAACTAGAATGTCAGTGTAAAAATCCCCGGCCGAATTACCCGTTTTTTGACAAACACCAAGGTCGTGTGGTAGTTTCATTATCCATCCAAATCCACATCTCTGAGTGAACAAGAAGAGATCGATTAAAAATTCACTGTTAAAATCCTTTTTGTCCACTGCCGAGCTCCATATACGATAACGACTACGGTTCGCTGTAATCTGGATGCATTTTAAAGATGTAGCCTAAGGACTGGTTCACACAGAACATGTTTTTGCTGTTAAAAACGTGAGACGCAGGTCAGTGTGATGAAAAAAAGTGCATGTGCATGCAAGTCCAATTTAAAATAAAAAGTTATCAAACACATTTTCATTTGTTTCAATAACTTATACTTGCCAGAGTAACTTGAAATTGTCAAGTTCACATAACTTATTTTTTTCAATTATGCAACCCGCAACGAATTTCAATGTATCATTTTTAAAGAGAAAATTCAAGACAGAAAATTATTTTAACTATAGCACGTCTATCTTCCTATTTTTAAATATTTAAATAATTTTTAAATAATCATATAATTAATAGGATATTATTTTTCTAAATTCATTGAATGTGTTAATCTTCTTATTCCAAACATATGACATTTTACATAAAGCAGACAATCATGCGACGGACCACATGAGCTGTGCGTTCCCGGGTTCCCGGAACTCACTCTTCCACCGTGAATAAATCGCAATGTGAATGCATGAGTTTTATCACTGAGGTACCATGCAAATTTATTTTTACGAACATCCACATGAGAAACAATTACCGTGCGAATAGGAATTTTGTCAACACTAGTAGTACATGTAAATGTTAAACTAAATTAGATAAAAATCAATGGGTCTCATTCATGAAACATGCGTTAATATACGAGTAAATATGTGATTGATTTGCGCCTAGAGACCTTCCCGAAAACTCTTCTCCTGATTCACAAATACTTTGTAAACGTCAGATGTGATAGTGAAATGTGTGTGTGTGCTAATGAATTCCAATCAGTCGTAAATGGGACGCGCGTGCACGCTCATTCTCAATTACCATAAATCCCGCCCATTAAATCCGACTGACAACTATATATGGGCATCATATTATGAATAATATAGAATCCGAAAATTTACGCCAGAACCACTTTACACACGATTTACACAAAAATTTGTTCTGCACGTGTTTCATGAATGAGACCCAATGAGTGTAATTTATCAGACTATTCTGCTGTATATCTTTTTAGTATGTGGTGCTGAGCATGTGACATCTGTTAATAATCAAAAATCTGCAGTTCTGAAATATTTGTAAAACTCTGGAACCAGTATTCTCTCCGGCCACATTCACACTGCAGCTACATTCGGTTCTCCGTTCACCTTTTACTGTGTAAACACACACAGTTCAGTCATTTACGGGTGTGACAACCGCATTGTACAACTGAATTAACTCCTGAAAGATGCAGGTAGTGACAACAGCATTCACAAAATTTCTAGTGTGTGCAAAACTGAACTGAAAAACTAGTTGGTAATGATGTATTTAAACACGCATCAGTGATGTCTCTCTTCTGTTTGGACGACGCAAGCAAATCTCAGGGAAAGAGGTACGAGCCTTGACAGAGGCTCTCGTGTTGGCAGATCTTGCTAGAAAAACAGCCAACAAGAACAAAACAATTATAAACTGAAAAAAAATCCACATGCTTTATATTGAGACCAAGACCAAAATTACGCAACGAAAATGGCACCACCTGCCCACTTTAATAACTTCCTAAACTTGATCTCTTTATGAGCCAAACCCAAACAAGCCCAAAAACAAGCCTATATAATAAGTGGCAAAACTTAAAGAGAGTGCTCTGCAAATCAGCCTTTCAAGCATGAACAAAACGTGACGCCTGTGTCGACAGTGATTGTGGTTAAATTGCAGAATATCTCTTTGGCCTCTATAATATTACTTTGGTCAAAAATAGTGGATACCGAACACTCCAGATGCCAGAATGTTGCTATGGTTACGGTTACCACAGTGTCAATTTCGGGAGTGAGTCGTGTTCCCTGCACAAACAAAACGATCATATGGGATTCACTACCGCATTTAAATGCGCTTGTCACTCCTGAAACGTTAAGTAGCCTTAAACCGCTGTTATCAAAATACGGTAAGAAGCTCTGGTTACCATGATGATAATGGTGTGAGGTTTGCTGGTGACCATCCCCTCTTCCAGTGGTGTGATTTCCAAGAAAAGCTGTTCCTGCTGGCATGAAAAGATATGTGAATGGTTTCTTCTCATTACGGAGTGCAACGCCTGTAGTAGACTGGTGGTACAGCCCATGCCTGAAGATCCAAAACCAGCCAAGAGCTTCAGGATGACTGAAGAGACTCCAACCTGAAGTGGAATCACCTGAAGGACTATCTCTTAGAGTGAACAACAGCAAAAACACCAGTCTTTTTTCTCTCTCTCTCTCAAGATTCTTTCAAGTCTTTTGAAATTGGTTCACAACTAGACCTAATCTAGGGTCATCAAAATGAAAAAAATAAAAATAAAAAATGTTTAGGCCTAAAATCAAAATTATATTAAAATAAAGTTTCAAGATAATGTTGATTAAGTCCTCCAAGTCTGCGCCCCTCATCCTCTCCTATTGCCATTGTGTCCTCTGGTGTATCGGTCTGCCTCTGCAGATCCACTAACATCCTGTGAGTGTCTTCCTAAACCGCACACTCTCTCTCTCTTTCTTTCTGGAGAAGTGGAGAACCAGGAAACACTGACAACATTGTCTCACACAGATCAGCTGCAGCTGTGCCCAGCTGGACGCACCAATCAGCTCCCGCCCTCCACATCAGCTGACCAGGAAAAACAGCCAGAATCCCGCACTCCCACAGTCTGCTCCTGGACCCTCCGTCTCACACACACACACAGTTTCTTTCCCTCTGGTTTTCTTAAATTCGGTTCTTTTAGCATAGCAGACTTGTGATTTGTGAGAAAGGTTTAGATTTATCTCGAAAAGTGTGAAATAATAAAATCAAGTTGAGTTCTGTTTAGCTGTGCAATTGAGTCTGATTAGATTGATGTGAACTATCGAACAGCTACAAGCAATAATATCAGGCTCAGATATCAAGCAAACAGAGCTTGTAAGTGACATTAAATCATTGATGGTTACTCAAGATTTTCTGTGAGGGAATTCCAAACTTTTGCAATGACTATTGCAGAACTGTTTAAATGAGCAAGCATTCACTGCACAGAGGTCTATTATTGTGGCGAGTTTCATATTTATACACCCCAACAGCTTGTGGTTGGTTGCTTTACATGCCTGTCACACAGAATCTCCCAGATGATGTGGACAGCTCTGCAAAAATAGCTGCTAATTTGTTTGTACTCTTTCTTACTCAATACTTTATGTGCAGTGTATGGTGAAATAAGAGCTCCGCTGCTACAGTAGAATAGCTATTAGAGATCAGCTCTAACGCCACCCGAATCCTCTGTTAAAAATAAACCATCCACCCGAACCTATGATTTTCTCAGATTTAGACATCCGCAACCGACCCACACTCGATCATCACATTACAACAGACATGTGACGGTATCAGCTTTTTATGTTGCGATAATTGCTGAAGCTTTTATCACGGTGGTATACAGTATTATTTCAATATTGAAATAAGTTGCAAAAAAAAAAAAGTGTTGTCATTCTATAACAGGTTTAATAACTTTTTCTTGTAACTAAAAGAGCTGAACATTTAAATACAATAAAGCGATACACAAAAATGTATAAAGCAAACAAATGTTTCAAACAGATCAAAGTGCTGAAGAATTATAAAGAACAAGAGGGTATGCGTGTGACGTCAGCCTCGGCCGGAGTGACTGCGGTGACACACACTGAGTGCCAAAAAGACTGAGCGGCAGCATTGGTTTCCAGCGTGAAAAACACTATAAAGATAGATTTGACAAGGAATCTGAGGTATATTTTTTACAGACAGCTGAAAGCTACAGAACAGAGAAACAAATGGATCGCTGCAATTCACAGGAACAACTGGACTCCAGGCAGCAAAAGGTGGATTTGCAGTTATCATTTTGTGTCAATATGTTGCATTTAGGGGTAAAATCATACCCTACAGTATATATTGTATTGTTATAAATTTGTATTGACAATTCATCAATTAAATAATTATGATCTTATATTCTGCATAATTGGATGTTTTTAAATAAACACTGACAAAAAAAACTATACAAGTTTTAGAGTAAGTATATATATACTGTATATATATTATATATATTTTTCATTGTCATTTTATGTTAACTAATGAATTAACCAATGATAAATAATGGAGCCTTAAATTGTGACTGAACAATAAAGAATCTTTAGGGCAGGATGTAGTCCAGAATAATATATAAAAATGTTTAAATTTGAAAATAAATATCCTTAAAGTCTTAAAGTATCTGGTGCTGTGATGAACACCATAGCAAATACAAAAATCTGAATTTCGCAAAAATCGCAGCAGCTTTGTTTACGGAGTTACCGGGGTAACCGCTGCATTTCTGCTGTTCCATCAGCGCCACCTGCTGTCAGAGAGTGAACGTGCGTTTTATTCAGAGCATCTCCCCGATAGCACACGTACATCACGGAGACGTCAATTTGATGTGCGTGTTTACATCTGGAAGATGCATTTTTTTTTAGAGTGTTTGCTCATCTGCAATACGTCTATAAGACATTTCCTGTCAGATGTCAAATAGGTGTTTAGAAAATGTCTTTAAGATGTTTATGATTTAGATTTAGAATGTATGTAAAACAGACTTAAAGACGTCTATATGAAGTGATCTTTAACAGACAATGTTGCAGACGTACGTGTGCTAGTTCACTCGTTCACTTGTTCCGTCATGTGCTTCTCATGCGCGTTGGGCATTTTAAACAGTTGATTGGTAAAGTATCCTTAAATTATACTCTAAAAATCGGAATAATTCATTATAAATAATTATTCCCGCTATTTTGAAGTGTCCATGATAGCAATATCATGCATGTTCATTAGCGTATTACCGAATACTGGCACATGTCTACAATACAATTATTCAAATTCTCAGTGTTAAGCATAATGATCGTGGCATGTTACATTGAAAGTCGGCTCCTTTTCAATTTATTTAAAGTAAAAGTTGTTCTTTGGCAAAATTACATTTCCTTTAAGCACAGACTTTACTCCCTTAAAACTTAAGGGCCGTTTACTAAACACTGTTTTCAACTAAAAACGGAAAACGTTTTATGCGTTTTGGCCGTTCATTTACAAGACAACAGCATTTTGGGGGCCTGAAAACGCAAACTTAGGAAAGTGGGTTTCAAAGTGCAAGTTTTTCAAAATGCTACTGTAATCGTCTTCATGTAAACTACAAAAATGTGAATTTGTGAAAACGGTGATGTCATGTAGTGTTTCTTTATAAAGTGACATCGCCAACTACTGGCAGAATACAGTGTTTTAGTCGTTTTTGCGGATCCGTGTGAACAAGGACCGTTTTGACAGTGTTGTCGTCTGTACGCAAAAAAAACACGAAGGAAAAACTTTTCTGTTTTTAGTACATCGCTGTCATGTAAACGTACCCTAAATGTCACTTTTTCTGTCGCTTCAACTTCCCGAATACACGCAATAAATGAAATACGCTCAGCCTAAGCAAAGGCTGGATATAGACTTTATTAGTTTGTCATTTACATGCAGCGCTTCACAGCCGTTACATCACATGCACTTGTTACAGCACTTGATCCATCCTTTTATATTCTTTCCTTCCATTTGTTTTATTTTTAATTCTCCTTTTTATGATTTCTCCAGGATCTGTTTTCCTCCATTGCTGCTGAAACAAGTCAGTCACAACAAGTCACAACAACTGTGTAGTTTAATGAGAGTCTAAAATTAGTGCCTGGTGAAAAATTAAGCTTTAATCACGTTCAAATTTCCATCGTTATGTTGTAAAATACAGGATATATATAATATATAGATAATATAATGATGAACACTAGGAGGTGCTCTAGGCATACATTTCCCTTGATTGAGTGTCCGTTGTTGTCGAAAACGAAAGTAAGGGTACATTTACACAACAAAGATTGTAGACTGTAGACTCGAAGACTGTAATAAAAAAATAAAAAAATAAAAAAAACATTTACTGAGCACATTTTACTCATAACTGCATCAACTGAGCACATGCTTGCAATGTGTTTAGACATTGAATGCGCGCGTGTGTGTGTGTGTGTGTGTGTGTGTGTGTGTGTGTGAACTGCAAAATAATGTATGTGTGTGGAATATGAGGCTACTTCTGAGTAAAACCTCAACACACAGGATATTGCACAGTGCACACCTAGAAAAAACTTCTGAGAAACAGAGAGCACTGTGTGTGTGTGTGTGTGTGTGTGTGTGTGTGTGTGTGTGTGTGTGTGTGTGTGTGTGTGTGTGTGTGTATGTGTGGACATGTTTTTCTACACCGGTGGGGACTTAAACCTGAATGCACACAGACTCATGGGGACTCGTGTCACTGTGGGGACCTAAATTGAGGTCCCCATGGGTACAAAAGCTTATAAATCATACAGAATTAGTTTTTTTGAAAATGTAAAAATGCAGAATGTCTCCTGTGATGGGTAGGTTTAGGGATAGGGGCAGTGTAAGGGGATAGAATGTACAGTTTGTACAGTATAAAAACCATTACGTCTATGGAGAGTCCTCACAAAGATAGTGCACCAGACATGTGTGTGTGTGTGTGTGTGTGTGTGTGTGTGTGTGTGTGTCCTGTAAGCCATGTGACAAGTACTCTGCAATGGAGGGTGCATGAAAGACTCTTAAGTTCACTGCACGGCTTTTGTGCCATCTAGTGTTTGTCCATCTACACCACAGGAATTTCAGGAATTTCATTAGTTAAATCAAATCAGTATTGTGTCAGTTAAACTGTACGCAAATCAGAATCAGTTTTAAAGAGGTCATGAATTGAGAAATCAAATTTTCCTTGATCTTTTGAAATGTAAAAGATCATTGTTCTATAAAAAAGATCCTGTAAGTTTCAGAAGTCAAAACTTCCTCTTTAGTCCAAAAACAGTAGTAAAGATGAGAGAATTGCAAACACAGAATTACTTACCATAGAAATGTCTCTGAGGACTACAAGACGTTTTTAAGGGCCAAGCTGTGGAAAAACACAGTCTTTGCATTGCCATCTTTGTGATCGTAATATTAAGAAAGCGTGGATGAACTTTATTTTTATCTTTATTTGTATGTTCCAGTCAGATATGCATCAGTAAGACACTGTTCGTTTGTCCACTTCATTTTACTGCAGATTCGTTTTTAAACAAGACACAGTTCAGAGAGACTAAAAAATAATAGACGATGCAGAGCCGACTATATTGGTTCCAACAATGTCACAACAGTCGAGTAACAGTATTTTTACCATGTGTCACTATTGCTTTGTCTGTTACAGATCATTTGATATGTACAGAGTATTTGTACTGTAGCGCCGCAGTGAAACTGAATAGTTGTGATGTTTGTCATTTGCTGTTCTGTGCTTCAGCATTTATGGGGTTAATGCGTTGGATTATTGGATACGGAAGAACGGAGAGAACGCTGCTTTTGTTATTGTTTTGATCCAAGCCATTCGCTGAGTGACATCTTCTGTTTTGTCATCAGTAAGACATTACAATGTTTCATTTGATTTAAAACATGATACTGCATATGACCATGTATGTTTTTACTTTATTGAAAAGGATGAACTATGAATAGCCCTATGAGAACGACAGTGTGAATGTTCATACATCCATATTTCCATTTACACAAAACACTGTAAGTCATCCTGTGTCAACTGTGGTAACTCCAAGTACTTACTTATTTTAATATGCAAAACTGTTACCTAATAATAGCAGTGGGCGTTTACTTCCAAGTCTTGAATGCCGCATCCCTATCAAAACAGTGTTCGAAAGGGGGTCAAAACAGGATAGAAAATAGTTTATTACTTTTATTTTTTTATGTAAAATTCTTGATAACATTATAAGTGAACATTATAAGTAATCAGTGAACATTATAAAATAAAAAAATGCAGTTTATGGCCCCTTTAAATGAGGAAAACATAATAAAGTAAAACATTTTTTTTTTTGTCTGACTACAAGATAATCTGATGCATATTTTCACTGTGCAACATCATTCAACCATGCAAATGATTATTTTTTGTTAATCACCTTTAACCCTCAATTTTTAATACATACATACAAATATGCATGCACACATACATACATATATGTATACATACATATATACAGTATACATATGCACACACACATCACGAAGAGCTGTGCACATGCAAAATTTTGGATGTACAAGCACCATTAGTGCACCACTAGCAAAAGATGTTTGCCCCTTTCCATTTGCCATGATTCCATTAAAAATGAACTACACGTTTGCAATTGTTCACACATTCACACTGACAGTGATTAAATCTTTGAAGATTGCTGAAAATCGGCTCACCATAAAGCAGTTATGTCTCTTTAGAAGACTTGAATTAAACCGCTCGATTCATATGGATTACTTTCATAATGTCTTTATGTTGGCAACTTTTTTTTCTATATATATATTTCCTTTATGTTCTGAAAATTTGTGCAAATCTGAAAATCTTAAGGTTTTTGAACGGCATAAGAGCGAGTAAATGATGACAGAATTTAAGTTTCTGGGTGAACTATCCCTAAATTAATTATCCCTAGATGATACTTCTTTTGTCCGTCGGCTTTTCCTGTGCACAACGTGTATCACATGACTTGTGTTCGCTTGCCATAATAGCTGCTTTTGTGCCGATTTCTGCCCCTGCCCGATTATAATCAAGGCTACGACCTGATTGGTCCCAATCATAGACTGTAAAAAAAGATGGATGACGCACCTTCACTCTCTTCCATTGTAGAAAAGTGAAGCCGCCAATGTCCCAGTATGGCGGTACCATCTTGGAGCTCGAGTCTACGCAGTATTGAGCGTGAAGTAGAGCAGCCTCAGCCGTGGTGTCAAGGCCATGCCAACACTCACGCTGAATCGGTTAGTACAGTTTACTGCAGAACAGATCATGTTGGTGTGAAATAAACAGTTATGGAAATGTAGAAATTAAAGTTAAAGCTCCGATCTCCTCCCAAAGATCCTGAAAAAAAGTCTGTTGGTGCCTCAGTGGCTACTTCGCTCAGAGAAGCTGTCAATCATGACATCGCACTCCCATTTTTATAGCAACAAATAACTGACTAAAACCATCTTTGGACCAAATTTATTTGAAGAGTAATTTGATTTGTTTAGTTTATCTCACGTCCCATTAGATTACATGGAGAGGGCAGGGTTCATGACCTATCCTGCATCCAGCCACTTGGGGGCAATCGAAACGCTTTGGCTTCACTTTTCAGGACTAGTGTGGCACACTTGGTCCCAATTTGTAAAGCTCAATCTAAACTCCAACCCTACACCTAACCCTAAAACTAAAAATACTGGGGAGTAATAATCTGGCTGAGGTCAGGAATTAGGTGTAATGCTTGCTATCGCACACCGGTGCTATTACAGAACAGTCATTGCCCAGCGGAATCAGATACACATGTTCAGACATAGCTCAAATGTCCACGTATAGCATGTGACCATCCATTCTCCCAATAGCTTAATCTCTGTAGGGTCGTGGGGGTGCTGGATCCAATCCCAACGTCTCGGACCGAAGGCAGGGAAACACACTGGAGAGATGGCCAGTCCATCACAGGGCTCACACACATTCACACACTTACCCCAATGGGCAATTTATTGGGTACAGTAAAGTTTACCTGTGCTGCATGTCTTTTGGATTGTGGGGTAAACCAGAGCACCAGGAAGAAACCAATGCCAACACAAGGATAACATGCAAACTCCCCACAAAATTGCCTCCAGGTTTAGCCGGTAATCAAACCAAGGACCTTTTTGCTGTAAGACAACAGTTCTACCCACTGAGCCACCTATTGCAAACATATTTGATTTAAAACAACATTTGGGAGATTAGATGTGAGAAAGTCAGATCTCCAGCATTTTTTGTCTGTTTACATGCTTTTAATAATATATGATCAGGGTCTGAGTAAAACAATCCCATTTTTTGTCCCTGTGTGAATGCAGCCAGTGTAAACAGCTTCAATCGTTGCCCTTGCTTGTGTCGCCGGAAATCGCTAGCTCTTTTTGAAAATGAATGATGTTTGGTCGCTGTGAATCATTTTTATTGTGAACCACCCTTGATTCTATGCGACTGTGATCAAAACCAAGTTACACTTGTGTAAGTGGCAGCAGAAAGCCAAGAGGCCTGTAGGTGGCAATCTCAGCCTTGCATGAGTATAGAGAGAAGCATTTTTTCTTTTTCCTTTTTTTTTGAGAAAAGGAAACTATTAATTCCACCTTAGGGAGGCATTAATAGCCTTCAGACATGAAGGAGTAGAGGAAGATAAGCATTGAGTTTCCTCTCTCTTTTCCTCTCACTCTTTGTCTAATTCATATTTAGTTTTACTAAATGTATAACTGTATTAACATTACTGATCTCACTGATTGGAGACTGATTGGTTTATTTATGAATTAAAGCAACTGTATGTAGTTTTGTGTATTTTTGCAACTACAGTTAAGTGAGTGGAATTCATAAATATACTGTCATAAATATACCACTGCCATAATTACAGTGGATAGATGTACATGTGTATTTGTTGACAAGCTTAATCATTTCAAACGCTATGAAGCCTAACCCTAACCCTAACCATGTGACTGATAAGGTGAGCAATATTACAACCATAAAAAAAGAATAAATTATGGTTACAATTTTCACATATATATTGTGTGCTAAGCGTTTAAACTGTAATCAAATGTTGGATAGGCCACATTGCATGTAACATTTGACAGTATAGACTATTACAAGCTCCTTTTACAAGCTAGGTTGCAAACTTTCAACGCTTACCTGGCATGAGATGCTATCCTGAGACTGATTTTTGACGTCCCAGACAAACTACAAAACTCTGTGAGATAGGATGACACTGATAAGGTTATAGCCGTTGTCGACTTTCATAAATAACACTGGTAGGGAGGTCCACTCTGTTGTCGGATGTACTTTTTTGTCCGTTAGTCGTGACCCGTGAGACAGACAACTACAACTAAAATCAAGACAGTATAAACTGTTTGCAACTCTGAATTAGTTCAATTACAAAATATAATCCATGCATTGCTAATGGTGTATGAGATTAGGATGTCCATACTGATAAAACTCTTTCGCAAAGCTATGTTGCCATACTTATTTTGCCATAAAGCCATTTTCACGGAATTTCGTACCCGCTCACCAAACTTACATATTCCCCGAATAGACGTTTGGTTAGAATGTGGCAAAGAATCAGAAGTCATTCAGCTTATTGGAAATCAGTGTATCATCAGAATGATTTTGTAACTGATATTTCAAGGTTGCTTTAAGTGACAATTTGACCATCAGTAGCCGAGTTTCCATTACCCTTCAAATTGCGCAAATTGAAATGGCAAATTGAAAACAATTCGAAAAAGGAATATTTTGCAAAACTGCAATGGAAACGCATTTACGGGTCACCTGACTTACATAAAAGTCGATCATTCTTTAAAGATGACGTGGTATGTTTGGACAGAAGACTAGACAGAGTTCTTTATTAAACTCATAAACTCATAAAAAGGAGCACGGGAAAACTGGATTCTAAACAACAAAGAAATGCCACAATTGATCAAGACCTTGAAGCAGAAGGAGGGAGAAACACCTCATATGTACCGCTCACAAGTATAAGGTGCATTCCTTGCCACTAATACTTGGATAACACACCTATGTCTCCTTCGATTTAAAATAATTGCTAGTGCGGTGACTGGGATATACATAAACCTATCAACATCCGTTGCCATGATTTTTGTAAGGACTTATCGCAAGAGGAAAAAAATATGTTTAGGTTTAGCTCTAGTTGTTAGTTTGAAGTCACTATTATGGTGATTAGTGTTTCCTTTAGTGAAGGGATGTCAAACTCATTTCCTGGAGGGCTACTGTCCTGCAGTTTAGCTCCAACCAGGCTTGTTGCGATAGTCGGTGTTGATAGTGTTGCGGTGTTCAGCTGCTTAGTGCTTCCTTTAGAGGTGCACTTGGGCCTTCTTTTTATGTTGTTATCTCTGGTCACTATAACAGTGTTTATAAAACACATTTTCTGTGGCAAATGAATATCAAATAAGATCAAGTGATGTTGGCTATTTTTTAGGAGTGAAATTATCATCATACAATGGCCACATTCTCTGACTTCATCCAAAGTGTTATGGATTATTTGCGGTATTAATAAATTTGAGTTTTGTGTTACCAAATCTCCAGCGTGAGATCCAGCAGTCTTGTGGAAATGAGATATTCTAAGTGATTTTGAACAAATTGTGGACAGGCACAGACATTAACTATCAGCAAAATTCAACAATGGTGACAATCAACAAAAAAGTTTCAGGCCACAGTGCATGCCGGGTGCCAGCATAGTACAAAAATCTCAGCATGCATTGCAGCATGAATAAATGATGTAGCTGAATTGTCTTACTATTTTCTGCATTTATTTTTTGTTGGTTTTGTTGACTTTTGATCTGCTTATCTGAATTTTTTTGTCACCATTGTTGAGGTTTGCATGATGAGTGTTGATGTTTAAGTGTGTCTCCATAGCAGAGAGATGGGCACTCGAGTTAGAGACTCGGACTCGAGTCGCATTTAAATAGTCTTCAGACTTGACCTGGACTCTAACTGAAATTACTTCAGACTTGACTCGGACTCGACCAAAGTACTCTATATTTTAAAAACGACTTAAGTCTTTAATCCTTAAAGTCCTTGTGAACCGGAAGTTGCAAAGACTTTTCTCCAGTGTTGTGACGTATTTCCAAGTGAAATGGAATATTGAAGAGAGGGCAGGGTTTTACTTTAGCGCTCCTTCTCTCCATCTCTGCTCATGCAGACTAACGGTTTGAGGGGAGTGGTTAAGCGTTTTCAACCCAAGCCGTCAAACTGAAGTCATCAGAAAAGGAACGCCATTCCAGACCGGAAGTAACTTTTCAGATTTTGATTTAAGATTACCACGGGAAACATTTTTTTTTTCTGTGTATTAACTTGCACGGATTAATTGTTCACCACAAGACTAGTAATATGCACTAACAGAGTAAATAGAGTCAATTTTGATGTCATGTCGACTTTAACTAGGCCTACTGATATAATAAAAAATAATTTGTGTTTTATTTGAATGGTTTTATAATTTCTGCATCACATATACAGTATTCCCCTATGTGTCGTGGAAGTTCAGACCCTTGTATTGCGTGTAAACTCTGAAATGTCATAATGAAAGTCCCATGAAACATGACGGGAGAAACCGTGCCATATGTTCTTTCATTTGGGTTTATTAACATGTCAAATCAGCTAGATGTAAAGAATGTGGGAAAACAATTAAAGACACCGGAACGACAACATCAAATTTGATGAGACTTCGCATCCACAAAGGTTAGTCACATTACATATTATACTGTGGTGCAGCTGCATGGCTCCTTTGGATTGCAAGCCTGTTAAAACATCAACAACTAAAATCTAGCCTTTAAACATAGCACTTTGTTTTATTTGTATCTATCTTTTCGAAGTATATGCAGCTTTTCTCTCTCTTAAAGTATGTCTATAGAGAGAGGAGATAGAAGGATGTTAATCCATTTCTTACTTAAGAGCTCGCTCAAGTACTGCGGAGCGCATATCTTAACACGTCACTATCAGCATGCGTACAGTTTTCTATTCTATCTATTCTATTCTATTGACTTTCATTCCGAGGTTTGATATTTTCAGATAATGACTGTCGTCAATAACAACGTCGCTGTATAACAAACTACTGTATAACAAACCGCGACTGGCGCCATTTTGCGTCCACTTGGCGATTAAAATATCTACTTGTCTTGTTGCCAGGACGATTGTTTAATACATTGTAATGTATTATAAAGTAACAAGCTGGATTTGCAGTATCCCTTAAATCTTAGGACCTTTACTACAAACAAAACAGATAATAGAAAGATCATATATATATATATATATATATATATATATATATATATATATATATATATATATATATATATATATATATATATTTTTTTTTTTTTTTTTTTTGTATGGCATGAAATGATTCAAGACTCGACTCAGACTCATGACAAAAGACTCTAGACTTGACTCAGACTCCAGTGAAAAAGACTTCAGACTTGACTCAAGACTCCAGATGAAAGACTTGTGAACATCTCTGCTCCATAGTCATTTAAAAGCTATTATTTTATAGATGTTGTTGCATCACCATGAAAATGTGGTTATATATATATATATATATATATATATATATATATATATATATATATATATATATATAAATAGTGTAATTTTCCAAGATTGTACTACATACAACTGGTGCCATTGTTTAAGAAGAACTGACAATAATCCTTTAATTCATGTAGCCTGTTTTATGGGAAGCCACTTACCAAGATGGAAAATATGCAAAACTTTGCTACTCATCAAACAGTAACACCTAAAAAGAAGGCTCCAGCACCATGGTACAACATTGCATTCCTCTGTCCTTCTTTGAGGGGGGATTTAAATCTAATCCGTTTGATGGGAAATGTAAACACTTGATCGGATTGAAAACCGAAACTGGAAAGTTCTACACATGCACAATGACGTAGAAATCAAAATTTCATTTCGTTTGATACAAAAGGTGTCCATGTAAACTTAACTACTGATTATGAGTTTTATTGTCTTTGTTCACATTGTGCTTTGACGCTCACGTCCGATATAGACAGTGTCAGCGCTCAAGAGTAAATGTAAGTAAAAAACCAAGCTGACCTGACTGAGCAAGTATCACTCTCTCCTGTCATCATTTTTCTCTCATGTTTCTGCTGCCAAGGTCTCATACTACCAGAACAAAATGAGCAACATCTCAAACACCCACAACATTCTCCTCTCTACTATGTCCTAAGCCTCCACCTACCACTACATCTCTAACTGCTCAGGGCTTTGCCACCTATTTTACCAATAAGGTGGCAACTATCAGCAACCAGTTCTTTCACCCAAAACTATTCCTCTGTTCTCTCCCTTCTCTTAATCCTACATCAGTTTACAGACCAATCTCCACCTTCTTTTCATTTCAAAGAGACCCTCTTGTTTGTTGCTGAAACTCTCAGTGGCTTGCGCTTCTCTTTTCCTCTATATACAAATCTCATTGGGAATGATCATAAAAGGCACATGGCTCCTACCACTGTAATGTGTAATGCATGTGAAATGCAGCTTTACCTGTCATTTCATGCATTCAAGTTCATGCATCAAACCTTTATTAACTGACAGTAGCATTTATATCTGGGTGGAGAGTGGAGCATTTGAGTTTGCGTAGAACACAAAACAGATGGGAGCAGGTCCGGTGGAGAACAGTGACGGGATCCCGAACCTTCAGATGACACAGTTCATTTCTCCATCACTGTAAGTTACCGAAAGCGAAACTGCACACGGAAACCCGTTAGACACGTGTTTGTGCAGCACAGAGCGGATCTCTCGCACTATATGAAGTGACAGACAACTGGCTGTCCAGTCCGGTTCTGTTCACACAGCTTGGGTTTTTCCCTGAAAATGTACAGGAGTGAGTTCAGTTATAGAGTGCAGTTGACACTCCTGTAAATAACTGAACTGTGTGAACGTAACTGTATTGAAAAAAAGTTTTATTTTTATTTTACTTAATTTACTTCAGGAATGTTTACTATGCAGCTGCACTTGGGAAAGTAATCACACGAGATGAGACCACTACAATTATTAAGACCATTGATTAGGAACACATTTTTAGTTAACTAAATCAAAATTTATTTTCATATTGAATGACAGTTACAGTACAGCTTCAAATCTTTCAACATGATTACGTGATTGCATGGCGCACCGCAGAGCTAATGCAAGACGAGCATTTGTGGTTAAAAAGTATATACATTTTTATTTTATTTTTAGAAAATGACTGATGGTTTTGCTAGATAAGACCCTTATTCCTCAGCTGGGATCGTGTAGAGCCTTTGAAGCTGCACTGAAACTGCAGTTTGGACCTTTAAACCATTGGACCCCATTGAAGTCCACTCTATGGAGAAAAATCCTGGAAAGTTTTCCTCAAAAACCTTAATTTCTTTTCGACTGAAGAAAGCAAGACGTGAACATCTTGGAATGACGCGGGGGTGAGTAAATGATCAGGAAATTTTTATTCTGAAGCGAACTACTCCTTTAACATTTTAAATGAACAAGGATAATTTGGAGCGGAAATACATCTATTAAGCATTTCAAAGTAACATTAATTACATGAACTTTTGTTAAACAAATTTTTACACATTATTGCACACAGCTCTACAACCTTTACATGCATGCAGCAACTCACTCGGATATGTGCTGTTAATGGGACAGAACTCTTTAATTTGTATGGATAGTGCTCTTTTAGGACAAAAGATAATAAACCTGCCATTGCAAAACTGTGTAACTTTCTTCTGTAGAACACACTTTGATGAATGTTTTGACTTTTTGTCAATAGCATGAAGTCCATCAGTACAGTGTATTAATAGTCTTTCACTCCTGCGCTGCTGTTTGAATGAATTCCTGCATTCTCTAGGGGCATTCTTGAGTGGGAAGCTAGTATGCAGCCACTGCAGTCCACCTCCATCTGCCACCAGTGCAAGCTGAGAATAAGAAAGGTCCTCATACATAGGCCTCACTCTTTGATGCACTCTTTCATTTTACAGTTCATCTGACGAGGTAAACATGCAACAATTACAATTTCTCAAAGGTGACCTGTATTGCAGATATAATTGTAGGATTTTCCCTTTCAGGCGCAAAATGTATGGGACGAGAGTATTTAAATGAATCACGCAAGGTGATTTACTAAGGTTTACGCCTGCCAATTTACTGGTATTTGCGCCATTATTCACCTCCCAAAAAAGCACGTCTTAAACCAGACACTACTTTGCGCTGCTTTTGGTAAATTGTGTTGGTCATTATGGACATTTTCCACTCACATCAGCTCTTTTTTGGAATTGTGCTCTCACGCTAATTTGCCCTGTTTAGTAAATCTGACCCTTAGTTTCTTAAATAGGCTGTTCTTTTTCATGTTCAAAGAGATCAAGTTTCTGTGGTTTATATATAACAATTATAACGTATATCGTTTTTGGTCATTTAGAATAGTGTTAATTTAGAATAGTGATAAACAAATAAAAACATGAGAACATAGAAATCCAACAATGATAAATAAAGCATATTGGCCACCAGTCACTTAGTAGTATATTTAATACACAAAACAGTTCAAGTGCCCCTATGATGCTTTTTTGAAAATTACCTTTCATGCAGTGTGTATTAAGGCTGTTTGTGAATGTAAAAGGTCTGCAAAGCTTTGAAAAGATCAAAGTGCACGATAAATAAAGTTATGGTCTCCTAAAATAAATAATCGGTTCTGAACTGCTGAAATAAGTCGTCAGTAATTCTAGTCCCAATTCCTGTTACGAACCTTAACAATGTGCCAAATTTGTATGAAGCCAGCCTATGGTCATCATTGGCTGCCCGCTGACAACATCTACTTTGACCCTTGAACATTTTTAGGTATAGCTGAGACTGGAAGAGTTTGGTTTGTGTTGTCGACATGCCAAGTAGACACTGATGTGATTTCTACGCTGCTAAAGCAAATACACTTTACATGCACTTCAATAGGCTGGAATTCATCCGGTAAAATCAATGCCATTGTTACTGTTCGAATCACTATGTATATCACTGAGGGAGATCTAGAGCTGAAATTCAGAAATGGTAATAGCCGTTTTGCTTCCGATACGCGTAATGCGATGTAAGCGGTAGACCAATTACAACAGACTGGGCCATATAAACATATTACAGGAGATTGCAAAACAAATTTAGGAACCTTTACAATAGAATATTACACTCAAGTATCTGCACATGGCCAGAGCTGTAGTCCAAAGTCCAACTTGGTAAAACCAAAAAGGAACCTGACATGGTCCAGAGAGAACTGAAACATTCCTACAGACTGTAACAAGAACCACAGTGAGAGAGGGGACATCAGACTGACTATACAAATAAATGTGAATTGAATTGAACTGGGGGGGGGGGGGTCATTGGTTTTCTCATGTGTGTTGAGCATATCTGCTGTGTTTGAAATTTAGATTTAGTTAGATAAACTTTAACACATGCTTCTAGCTTTGGCACAGACATTTGAAGGTTGTCCCACTTCTTGAGTAGGGATTCCTCATCGTAATGCAAGAACACTTGTTAAGCATGTACAACAGGATTTCACACTTGTGATGCATTGTTGGTCAAGCATTCACATCTGCCTTTTTTAACTTGTATTTCACTAGTTCACACTTACAAATAAGTCAGATAGAATAAATGCGTATTTGGCGTGCTGTCCGAGGAGAGGGCTCCGGGCTCGGTATTCGGCCCGAACCCAGAGTACTCCCACCGTATTCCTGGCTGTAAAAGATTGAGCCAAGAGTGAGGAGTCGGGGTGGTGGAGGGATGCTGGAAAACTGTCAAGGAATATTAGGTGAGTTGACAGAGTGGATATATATATATACTTCTTGTCGTGCTGATTAGGGTAGACATAATTGTTTGATGACGAGTAGATTGGATTGATTATTTGAACGTGCTCCTCCCGAACTTTGTTTATAAAACATCATTAAGTGTCTACTGTAGTCTTATAAAACAAGTGAAAACACACACACACACACACACACACACACACACACACACACACACACACACACACACACACACACACACACACACACAGAGAGAATTCCATATATTGATTTTGCAGACATTTTTATCTAACGCTGTTGTCAAATGACAAAAAATTAAAAAAATTGTTTCCAAAGGAAACAATAACATTAAAATCACAAAGATGGATAAAAATGCACACAGAGACAAAGTTTTACAAAATAAATGTAGTCTGGTATTGTCATTAAGAGAGGATCCAACTGACCTAGAAGCCAGGAAGAGCCAGAAAGGAAGAGAGTTGACAGTGATAATGAGGAAGTACTTTCACTAGCAAAGAAAGCCCAGTTCTGCATAAAAACATAACCTGTAGGTCTAAAGTACTTTGCACATGATCATGGCATGGGCAGGATGTGAAATGCAAGCCTTGATCCATGGAACAGAGCTGGGAGCTACAGAGCTTCAGGCTGACTTCAGCAAGTGAAATTCAGCTTCACTTCCACTTTTTAATTAGTGTTTTTGCTTAAACACTAATGTAATGTAATCATTTTCACCACATTTTCTCCCAAACAACTGCCGCTCACTGGATATTTATCTTTTTCGGACCATTCTCTGTAAACACTAGAGGTTGTGTGTGAAAGAGACAGTAGATCAGCAGTTTCTGAATTGCTCAGACCAGGTCGTCTGGCACCAACAACCATGCTGCGTTCACCTAACCTAAGTCACATAAATCACCTTTCTTCCCTTCAGCAGATCGTTTTACGTTTTACAGTGTCTACTTTATATTGCAGGTCGTGTTGATCAATACGCCATTTCATGTTGCATTTTTATTGGCTAGTCAGTAGAACAGCAAACACACTGTGAGATGATCATGCTAAATTTCTGACACTGTCAGAAAATGATCGCAGGCTATTTTTGGGCACAAGACCGTGACAACGGCCATCTTTGAACCTCTCTCTCTGCACGACGTAGGAGCCATGACCACAGAAATCGCCACGATTAATCATCTTTCATCTTGGACAGCCCAAAATCGCACAATTTAGATTTAGATTAACCTTTATTTGTCTCACAAGTGAGAAATTTCAGCATTTACAGCAGAAAGTAGATAGCATGGAATAAAATAAAATAATAATAACTGGCATTAACATAATGTGTACGGGCATTGTATACAATGTGTACGGGCATAAAACAGTGGTTCCCAATCCTGATCCTGGAGTTCCCCCAGCACTGCATATCTAATCAAACACACTTGATTCAACTGATCAGCTCATTAGCAAAGACTCCAAGATCTCAAATGAATGTGTCAGATAAGAGAGACATCTAAAATGTGCAGTGTTAGAGCTCCTCCAGGACTGCTCCAAGATATCGGCATTAGCCATCAAAAAAGAAATTGTAGATGACCACTATTAATTACTATGCTGTCGCAGACTGGAGTATCCTTGGTATTTGAGGTGTAGGTTCGTTGTCTTCTTTTTTTTTTTTTAAACATATTTTTATTGAAAAACATGTAGCATAACAAAAACATTTCCAAAAAACAAAACATTTTTTTATTTTTAACTATCTCCCCACCCCCACCCACACCCACCCTCAGCATCCAAAAAATCAGTTACACAGGTATAGAAGTTATTATACAAAGGCTAAGACAAATGTGTCCACATATTTTCAAATACATAAGCACATCATATTTACACATATCAATCAGTGGATTGAGAGGTATCTAATATTGCCTGTATCGACATTTGGTTATTTTCCAGAAAATGTATAAAAAGATCCCATATTTTATGGTAATCTTTTAGTTTGCCCTTTATGCTGTAGGTTATTCTTTCCAATGCAATACAATGTGACAGATCTTTTAACCAATGATCAATGGATGGACCTTCTATGTTCTTACAGTAGAATGCTACTAAACGTCTTGCATGAACTAGACAAATGTCAATCATTTTAGTGTGATAACCTGATAATGGTAGACTTACAGGAATTAAACCCAAAGCACAAATTTCAGGGGTCATTGGAATTGGTTTTGAGATAATTAAAGAAATTAGTGTTGTCACCTTTTGCCAGAATGTCTTGATCACCTCACATTCCCAGATACAATGGAAGAATGTTCCCTTATGTTTTTGGCATTTAAAACAGATATCTGGGATTTCCGGGTTAAATTTATTTAACTTTTCAGGGGTGACATATGTACGCATTACCCAGTTGTATTGGATCAGCTTAAATCTAGTATTAATTGACACATTCTGGGCTTTAACACATATCTGGCTCCATTCTGAATCTGGAAGGTCATTTTGCAAATCTATACCCCAAGCAATTCTCTTGGAATCAGATGATTCCTTAGAACTGTTTACAAATTTGCAATAAAACAGTGAAATTTGGTTTGTACTAGGTTCCTCGTAAAACATAGCCTTTTCTAGTTCTGTTGGTAGAGGTCTAGATAGTGAATGGTTTTGCTTGTTATTGATATAACTGCGAATTTGCAAGTATTTAAAAAAGTGTTTCATTGGGATTCCAAATTTTTCATTAAGATCTTTAAAGGGCATCAATGTATCTCCCTCAAACAAATCCCCAACCTTACGAATACCCTTTAGTGCCCACTGTTTAAAACCAGAGTCATTTTCCCCTGGTCTGAAGTCCCTATTTCCCCAAATAGGAGAAAAGTATGAAAGAGTTGGGACTTCACCCAATGCGTGCTGAACATCATTCCATACTATCAAAGTATTTTTAACAAAGGGATTTTTTGTAGCCTTTTTTAGCTTTTTATACAAGTCAGAGTACAAATACATATCCATCCCTACATCTTTTGCAACTATAGATTCTATTTCTACCCAGGGTAATTTCGGCTGCAAGGAGAACCAATAGGTGGCACAAGCCAACTGGGCAGACCAATAGTACCACTGCAAATTGGGTAAACGTAAACCTCCTCTATCATAAGGGAGATATAACAATGTTAGGCGAAGCCTTGCACGTCTATTATTCCAGATGAATTTGGTTAATTTTTTTTTCATATTAGAGAAAAAGCCTAATGGAGGGGAGAGTTGAATAGAGCGAAATAAATATAAAAATTTGGGAAGAATGTTCATTTTTATAATGTTTATACGACCAATTAATGAGATTGGTAGGGAGGACCATCTGTCTACAGTTTCACAGACTTTGGTTATAACTGGGTTGTAATTAGCAGGAACTAACTTGTCAATTGTGGGAGTAATAACTATGCCTAAATATTTGAAGCCATTAATTGCATTTATAAATGGATGCCCAACCGGTGGTTGATGTCTTTCTTGGGTATTTAAAAACAGTATTGATGATTTGGTCTTATTAATTTTATAGCCAGAGAACTTTCCAAATCTATCAATCAGTTGGAGCAGTGCTGGAACAGATCTCTCAAGCCTTGTTAGAAAAAGAATAGTGTCATCTGCATATAGCGCTATTCGATGATCGCGATCTTTAATTTGAATGCCCTTAATGATAGAGTTACTTCTGACTGCAATTGCTAAGGGCTCTAATGCTAGAATAAAGAGCATTGGCGACAGTGGGCATCCTTGACGTGTGCCCCTATATATATTAAAAGGTCTTGATATTGTATTATTAGTCCTAACTTCTGCTATTGGTTTAAAGTATACAATATTGACCCATCGTAAAAATGAATCTCCAAAACCAAAACGAGCCAATACTTCATTCATATACAGCCACTCTACCCTATCAAACGCTTTTTCCGCGTCAAGTGATAGAATACATGTGTCAGGGACTTCCCTTTTTTCATACAGAATGTTTAAGACGCGCCTAATATTATGAGTAGCCTGACCATTCTTAATAAATCCATTTTGGTCTAGACCTATTACAGATGGAATACATTTTTCTAATCTTGATGCCAAAATTTTGGCAATGATCTTTACATCTGTATTGAGTAAAGAGATTGGTCTGTATGACTCACATTTGGTAGGAGATTTGTCAGGTTTCAAAATTAAAGTAATTAAGGCGTTTCTTAAAGTTGGCGGCAAATAACCATTTTGAAATGATTCGGTATACATTTCCTTCAGAGGGCCAACCAATTTATTTTTAAAAAGCTTATATATGTCAATTGGCAGACCGTCAGGGCCAGCTGATTTACCATTCTTCAGCTTTGATATAGATTCCATGACTTCACTTTCTTCAAATATACGGTCTAAATAATTTTTATCTTCTTCTGATAAAAGTGGAAACTGAAGATCATTGAGAAATCGAGCTTGGTCTTCAGTATAATGTGCCGATTCAGATTTGTATAAATCTTTATAAAACGAAACGAAAGCATTATTTATCTCTAAAGGATTAGATGTTATTTCCCCATTCACCATTTGAATACTATTAATAGCTTTTTCTGTGTCCAATTTTTTTATCTGCCATGCAAACAGTTTTCCTGCTTTTTCTCCATGTTCGTAGAAAGATTGTTTCAATCTTATTAAGCTGCTTTCAGCTTTTGTTGTGGAGAGAGTATTATATTGAGCCCTAAGTTTAAGAAGTTCATGATGTATTGTATTTGAAGTGTCTAAATAAGCCTTTCCCTCTGCAACCTTAATTTCTTTTTCCAATAAATCTAATTCCAATTTTATTTTATTCATTTTTGAGCTTGTAAAACTAATTATCTGGCCTCGGATATATGCCTTGAATGCTTCCCACCTTATAGTAGCTGACGTTTCATTTGTATTCTCTTTGAAAAAATTATCTATCTGTTCTCCAATAAATTTGATAAAATCACGATCATGCATCCATTTTGGTTGGAGGCGCCAGCGACGAGTTTCTTTCATATCACTTATTGATTTGTAAACTAAAGACACTGGTCCATGATCCGAAATGACAATAGAATCATACTGACAAATTGTTACTCTTGGAAAGAGGTCATTAGAAATCAAGAAATAATCAATACGAGAATGACCCTTCGTCACTGTAGAGCAACATGAATATGTTCTTTTACTAGGGTATAACCTTCTCCATGGGTCACACAGATTAAGTTCTCTTATATAGTTTCATATCTTTTTTCTAGATTGTATGTGTGTTGTATCGGATCCTGTTGAGCGGTCAAGACTAGGAGATAACGTGCAATTAAAGTCTCCAGCAATTATCAATTTTCCTGACAAAGAAGACAGTAAAAGAAATAATTTTTCAAAAAAACTTGGACAATCTATATTAGGACCATACACATTTGCCAAAATAATGTTTTCATTAAGAATAGAGCCTTGAATTATTAAGTAACATCCTGCTGTGTCCTGTAAAACCTTGGATATTTGAAATGGAATTGACTTGTGTATTAAAGTCATACCCCCCCTAGAATTAGGAGAGAATAAAGCTGAATAAATTTGGCCTTTCCAACGCCTTTGTATTGGTGTTGTGTCATTTGAAGATATATGACATTCTTGTAAAAATACAATTGAGGGATTAATTTGTTTAATTCTGGTCATTACTTGTTTTACTTTAGTTAAAGGTGCTGTATGTAGGATCCAGCGGCCTCTAGCGGTGATGTTTCAGATTGCAACAACAGTGCTCGTGCGCGTGCTCAAACTCAAGAGCGCGAACTCACTACCGGCGGCCACACTTTTCAACACAACGGAGAAAGCATCACACAACATGCTGGAAACTCATGTAAACTCCCACTGCAACATTACCATAATAGGCTACTTTTATCAGCTTGACGTAGAACTAATGCTCCATGCTCGTACCATGATAACGTTACATTGACTGTATTTTGCCGACATGTGGTGTTATCTAGCATTATTTTACTAACTATTTGTGTATCTTTCACAATCAGCAATGTCAATATAAGGTCAATGAATGAAAACGAAAACGGTTAGTCAACTAGACTGGACAATTTCAGTGTAACAATAAGACAGTAAGTAATATTACTGTACTGAACATGTCTGGAAATGTGTATTATAAACAATATGATAGTAGTGGGATGAGTGACGTTAGACAGTAGATCTAGTACATAAAATAAAAGTTACATCCTAAAGCACCTGCTTTTTGTTATCATGGAACAGTCTTTTGTATTCATTTCATGTCTTATGTATGTTATATTTTACCTTGCTATTTCAAAACGGAGGTCTCTCCACAATTCAAACGCTCTGCCGATGTTGATCCGTGTTTTCGTCCTGAGTCGATCCGATTGACGTTTGGCCTGACGAGCTTCAGCAGATATATATATATATATATATATATATATATATTTTTTTTTTTTTGGAGTTTGTGTTGGAGTCTGTGTTGTGCTGGAGGCAGGTCGTTTTTTGGTGTTATCAGACTCCATGTCGTTAGCTGCAGTGCAGTTGCAATAGACTGTAGGCTCGGGAGCGCGCATGCACGTCACATCCGGTGGATTTCGCAGAAAATCCGACCCGGAGACTTCACATAAAAATAGGAATACTGGCCTTCAGAGGTAATAGCAAAACACGAAAAGTGGATCAATGTAATGTGTGATTACAACCCCTTCACAGACGGGCAATAAAAAAAGGATTCATTTTATAAAAAAAGTTACATACAGCACCTTTAATTTCCCCAAACCTCTCACGTTCCACAATGTTATTTTAAGTTCTGAATTGGAGCCCATTACAGTGTTAGTGCCTGAATTGAGAGCTGTTTATTATTACAAGCTTGTATCCTAGTCTGTTACAGTAAAATGCAATTGCCCCTGTTACTGAAAAATAGTACAATATAAATAGGATGCTTCTCTTAGCACTGGCTCACTGAACTCGCCAGTGCTTTACCCGTACATACCCATTAACTGAAGATTCAACACTTTGTATCACCGATCCTACCGCTAGGAGCAGCATAACACGGATCACAAGCATATTATCTGCATATGCTCCAACAAACAAGCAACTAAACATATTAGAAACTGAACAGCCTATAATAAAAACTGAAATGCCAATAATAAAAACTGAAATAACCACACTACTAAATTAAAATATGAAAAATTAGAAGTCACTGACCACAACCGTACTCAGTTCCATCAGCCAATTCCTTTGAACTGTCAATCAATCCTATTTCCCATATATTATCAGTCTCAAACGTAAAAAGAAAGATATATTTCTATATATATCGTTACATGACAGTTCCTTTCTTCTGTATTCGGCCTACTTGATTGAAGGATTAAGAGCTTGGATCCTTTAGTTTACGAATGAAATGTTCCACCTCAGCTGGACTCTCAAAAGTGCGGTCTCGTCCTGCGTGAGTGACGCGCAGCTTTGCTGGAAAAATTATTCCATATCGGATGTCCATGGCTTTAAGCTGTTGCTTCACTTCGTAGAATTTCCTTCTATTCAAATGCGTTTCTCTGGCGATATCCTGAAAAAACTTTACTTCGCGTTCGTCATATGTCACCTTGCCTTTGGCCCGCACGACTTGCAACACTTTGTCTTTATTCTTAGAACTCAAGAAGCGCATAATGAGTACTCTGGGAGCGTTCCGTTCTCGGCGGTCCTGTAAGCGGTGAGCTCTTTCAATGATTATCGGGTTGGTAAAGGACTCTGGTCCCAGTGCCTCGGGCAGCCATCTCTCAAGAAAACCCACCGTATCTGAGCCCTCAGCACCTTCAGGGAGACCAACGAGGCGCACATTATTACGACGGCTTCGATTTTCCTGGTCTTCCAGTTTAACTCCAAGAAGTTTCACCTGTTGCTGAAGAGTGTCTACGGTATTTTGCAGTACGGACACCTGGTCTTCTGTGTCGCTGATACGTTGTTCCGCAGTTGACAGCCTGTCAGAAAATTCCCTAACTTCTTGTTTAACCTCCTGTATGGCTGCGAGGATTCCTGTAAATTGGACTGAAAAGTCTTCTCTAATGCTTGCAATTGCACTCATAATGTTGCTCTCTTGATTTTTGTCAGTAGACTTATTTGCGCTAACTTCTTTAACCTCAGGTGTCAGTGTCACGCTAGCATGAGGGTTAGCAGACTCGGTATTGGATTCGTCTTGATTTCCATGTTTTTTCTTTGTTGTTCGCGATGTCATTTTGTTGTAGTGTTGTTTACAGTGACCTATATATGTATTTGTTCAGTTTCAGAACGATATGAGGCTGTTTAAGAATGAAATTACCGCTTGCTGTAAGAGCTCAAATAAACGCGTGCGATCAACGTGCCGCCATGTTGAGTCCCCCAGGTTCGTTGTCTTCTAATTCAGGATCAGACTCTGGCTCAAACGTGTATGGCTGAATTTCACTGGTTGCCATTTTTTCAACATCGGAAGTTATCAAAACAATTACACATTGACGGGGACGGTGAAAATGATTTTAATATGCACAACAGTTAGCGGCACGCCAATCAAAATGGAGTGTTTTCAGGGTGTGTCACACTTGTAGATTGGTTAGCTTGGTTTGGTTGGTCCGGACACAAAAAATAAATAAAAATGTAAAACATTTTTAGCACCGAACCTAAAGATAAACCTAAAGGCATAGGTTCACAACCTGATTGGTCTGCCTTTATAGCATATTACCTATTTTGAGATGGAACTTACTGAACATCCAAAACAATGCTGTGTGCTGGACTAAATGTGCTTGTTGTATGTGCGTAGCCTGCATATTATGGTATTTTGACCAGCTGAGAACTCGTGAATAGCTTATGTGTAAAAGAGTCAAAACAGCGGTAGGAATTCGTGCTGCGAGGAGACGTCGTTCTGCCTGTACCGAACTATGGGCAAAATCGTGACTATGGTGACTAGAAGAAAATACAAGTATGCGTGATCATTCTGTCCTTTTTAGGGTCTCATCTTCCTGTTTTTGTTTGTTTATATGTCTTTGGTGTGGTTCGAATGAAATATGAACGCAACATGGACCAGAGTTTGTTCCAGAGTTTGTTTGGTGCGCACCAGGGTTCAGATTGCAGCGTTCACACTTCAAATGAACCGCACTAACAGAGCAATCGCACCAGGGTTCGTTTTAATCGAACCAAACATGCCAAGTGTGAACACACACTCAAAGAGAGGGTCAAAAATAGGATAGAAAATAGCCTATTACTTCTAAATTATAATTTTTTGATGTAAAAATCTTGCTAACATTATAAGTGGAGCTCATAGAACATTATAAAATAAAAAAGCAGTTCATATTCATAACCCCTTTAAACATCATTGTCTCTTTTTCCATCCATCACTACTCCTTCTGTGTTTGCCTGTCCACTGCTGATGTCTGGAATCAAATCAAGTCTTATTTCAATAATAATGCTGGTCAAGAGACAGGAAATGTTTTCAAGCTCTTTCACTGGCCACACCAAGCCTCTGCGCTCATTGAGAACAACATTTATAATTTAGTTATAAATAATGTTATGGAAATTACATGAAAGTGCATTTCACAAAGCGCATTAGCGCATCATCATCATATGCTTGAATCACTACATCCTAGTATACTATATACTATTAAAGGCCTCTTTACTTATTGTTTTAATATAAGGTTTAAGGTTTTTTGTAGAACCTGTACCATGAGGCTCTGATCTGATAAAGATTGTTGAGGTTCTGGTCTTCCTAAAGTAGATGTAGCAAAATGGCAGTATTATGGTGGTCTAAGCACATTCATATTGGCTATGCATCTGAGAAACAAAATGTTCCTTTGTAATAGCTTACAAAGACAATGCTCTCTTCAGTGTGAACCAATCTTTTATTTATGACCTCATTCTAGAGTAGTGCTTTTGTCATTTCATTGCTGAAGTGTGTACATACAGAGACTTGAGTCATTCCTGAAAATTAAAAGGAACCAGTGTTTGATTGGAATACACAAATGACTGTGTACAGATGACTGTGTGTGTGGTTTGTTGGCTGTGGGCATGAACTGCATTGGGGTGGGGGACTAGAGTATGTCGCTTACACAGTGCATTTAAACGCAAACGTAGGCCTAGCTCTCACGTAGCTTTCTCACTATACACAGTTTTCTTGTGTGCACGTAATCAGTTTGTTTTTTCCAAATGATCAGCTTTTGCAGGAAAGTCAGTGTGGTCCAAAGTTTTGAACAACAACTTTCTGTAAATAAATCTTATTCTGGGTTCTGTAGAACAAATAATTGCAGTTTGGCGACACATACTGTAAGGCTGTTTTTTGTCTGCTTTTGAGCCGAATTCGGACTCATGCAACTCTTTTTTTGAGTCGGGTCGTGCAGTGTTCTTGTAATGTACAGGGGGAAATGAGAGCCGATAATCCTCTCCCAACCGGCAATCGGATGGTCGGATGCATTTCTGGCATGTCAGAAATTTTGGTCGCCCCTTGTGAGGGTATCGTATAGTTGATAGAGTCGTTTGCCCTAATCTCAGTGTTTTGTTCCTCACTGCGCCTGTGCGAACACAGAAGGTAAACCATTTAATTTGAAAGAAAACGAAAAGGAGATCTTTAAGTTCTGTAACTGCAATTTAGCAAACTGTTGCTTACCTCCAGTTTGTGTTGCAAAATGGATAAACCATATTACCCAAGTCTTCCAAGCCTCTTGTGTACATCTACAATGGCACGTCTTTTATTAATTTACTTGACAAGCTTTCGGCACATATTCATTTAGAGACAAAAACATATGCTGATAACGGTATTGGGAGGAGGAGAAGGAGGAGGAGGGGGAGGAGAAGGAGGGGAGGGGGTTACTGCGCATATTTCACACATATAGTATGAGCACATAAATCCTGAACTTTGGCTTTACATCACATGAGATTTACTCGTACAGTGTGAGTTGGTAACCTTGCTGAAATCGCACAGTGAATGCCCGCTTTAAGAATGAGTAAATAATGACAAAATTGAGCTATGGTATGGTCTTCACTGAAAAAAAAAAAAAAATCTTGTAAATGCCAAATAATGTCCGTAAGTAGGGTTACAGTGTAGTAATTATAAATATTAGAACAATTAATGAAAATCTATGGTAAGTCCTCAAAAGTACAGTGAGTTAGTATTTAGACACTTAAAGCACAAAAAAATGTCTGAATGTCACTGCATTAGAAAACAAACAACTGTTCATAGTTAATTTGATGAAGTACACCAGTGGTTATTCTGTTACACTTTTAGAATAAAATGTTCCATATAGAATCTTAAAAGATTCCATCAGGCGCTTTATATATTGAATGGGACCTTTTAGGGATTCCCATCATGGATCATTTAATGGACTTAGTTTTAATTAATTAATTAATTAATATTGTTTTAATTCATTTCTAAATAAAATTGTATGTATTAAACAGCTCGGACGATTTATGGACGAACTGATCAATAAACGAACATGCACCCCAGGACAATGTGTGAATGATTTATTGTCAGTATGTATTTTATGATACAACCAACGGTCAATGTAACCCCACCGGTATCGTGTCTCCTATTTAATTAATCCTCATTTAATGACTCACACTTTAGTGTACATCACCTTCTCTTAGAATGTAGCGTGTTTGTTATATCTATCTGAGTATGAATGGATACAAACGGCCAGGCCTATGTCTAACCACACTTGAGATAGAGTCATAAATCCTTAAATCCCAAAAATTTATATTTCTTAGAATTAATAAACAATTAACGCTGAGTGTCCATGGGACGAACAGGTGGGTTGATTGTAATATAAATTTTACTACATTAAGTTAATTCTATTAGCTGATCCAAATATTCATAATCAATTATAACAAGTTATGATTGATTATTGATATTTCTTTAGAGCTAATTTGCTACACATCCCTTTCTCAGAAACATTGCTAGAAAGCTTGTTGTTAAATTGTTCATTTATTATAGATATTTCAAAAGCAAAGAAAGTCAAATGATTCACACACTTTATAATGTTACTTGACAGTAAGGAGAGAGCTTCTGTTGCATGCGCTTGATTATGTTCGCTCACTCAGCCATTTGGATTAAAACTAAATTGAATATGTACTGTAAGTAAAAACATGTTACATGATTCCTGTATAACAAGTATTCCCTATCTCATTACAGAGTACTTTACCACTGCACTGGAGCAGCTCTAAAAATGCACTCTGTACATTTCGTTTGACGAGTAGTTTGATACATCACCATTGTACTTGAGTCAACACCATCTTAGTCTCAGCCTCAGGTGACGCCCACAGGCTGCTGGCTGAATGTCTGATGCATATGGCAAGCTTAACTAGAAACACTTCAGGATTTTCAAAGTCTAATTGGATTGGTTGAATTCCCCAAGATATCTGGGAGATGTGTGTGTGTCGCTTTCTTTAAGGGTCCGCCTGGAAACAAAGATGCTGTGACGCCAAACCCCCTCATGGAAGAAGAATGCCATCGTCTTCACAAATGTGACAATGAGCGCTTATCAGGATCATCTAAACACTGGATTTTAAAAAGTATGTGAAGTATGTAAAATATGAGCATAGACTCTTTAAAGACGTCCTGTCCAACAAGAGTTTTACACACCGGTCTGTTACTGTAGAGACATCGACGTTCAATTTTCACG
The DNA here is from genome assembly GCF_964197995.2 of Scardinius erythrophthalmus. Taxonomy (NCBI): domain Eukaryota; kingdom Metazoa; phylum Chordata; class Actinopteri; order Cypriniformes; family Leuciscidae; genus Scardinius; species Scardinius erythrophthalmus. The sequence continues at coordinate 40,791,503 of NC_138227.1, forward strand.
CCCCTAAACATGACGCAGAGCAAAACAAACTGTGATTGGTTGCGTTACATGTCAGTCAGACGGGCTCTGGGCGGTCCATACTCCTACTAATTTTGCATACTCCTACTAATTTTAGCACGCAGCACATCCTGTGTCCGAAATGTCCTATTCGTTTTTCCAGTGTCCTTTATTAAAAAAGTAGTTACAAATGGACTTCGGATCAGTTTAAATGTTTTGAACTTGGAAGAAAAGTTCAAAATTTAACAGTAAATGTTGACTGCACCTTTAAGACTGCTTTTCCTAAAAGCATTGTAATTCTAAGTAGATTGTAGAGAAGTAGAATGCAGCCCTGGACAATACTGTCCCTTGAAAAAATACTTGGTAGCTCTTTTGTGGGTAAGTGCTAACTCATTTAAAATGGAAGAATCAGCAGGTGTTGTTACTTCATGTTTAAGTAGCAAAATTATCTGGAATTATGTTTTTATATTGTTACAATACAATCAAGTCACAGAAACCCTAAAACATTTTCACTTCAATCATGCTACACCATCAGTTAAAAAAACCTGTCAACTCTCTAGTCACCTCTACATGCATTTTCTTGTCTCCTTTCCTCCAATTCCTTAGTCCCTGAAGCTTGTAGACTGTGGTTAATTCGTACACTTTGCTTTTTTCGTGGCCATGTAATTGCTCCTATCCGGTACTGACAAAGATATAAATGCTTCCTGGGCTTTCCCAATAAACACACTCTGTAATAACAAAGTGGACGCCAAGTTATCCCAGTGCTAATTATTTTGCAATATTTTCAAATGATGAGGGGAAAAAACAACAACATCTGGATACCTTTCATTAAATTTTGTCAGCATTTTTAATTAGGGCCCAAGCCCTGAAAGGGCGAAGGCCCTATTGCAGGGAACGGCAACTGGCGGCCCGCGGGCCAAAAGTGGCCCGCCAGCAATATTTTCTGGCCCGCCGGATTATTTTGGAAGTCCTAAATGCTGCACAAAACTCTTCCAATACTTGAGTAAAGCCGTAGTCGCGCTGCGATTTCACCGCCGCATACTGTGTGCAACGCACATATAGGGAATCATGCGGTGCGGGATTACATTTTAAAGTATAACTGTACGTTCAAACCGGACGCGAATAGCGATGCAAATTCGCACATGCCGCGTCTAGTTCACGCTTGACCACTTTGTGTCCATTCGCGCGTCAAAAGACGGTAGCGGTCAGAACTCTAATGTACTTTGGACGGAGTGGGCGGTCTGACTGACAATAGCCCATCCCGACATCTTTTGACAGCGTATCCACACTTAATTCTGACCACCTGTACACCTCTGAGGAGCTGTTTGGTACTGAAACCATTGTCAGTCAACAACATTCTTTTTTTGCAAGGATGTTTGAAATAGTTCGGCAGAAAATAGCCTACTTCATTTGTCAGTAGGGCAATATGATTTTCGTTAATGTTGCTTAGAAATTTGAGCGATAGGCTTTGTCCTATTTAATTTATGTTATTTATATTTCATAATTTTTTTCTGTGGCATTTTTTTCTCTGCTGACAGTAGGCCTACAATGTTAAAATAGCCTAATATTTATATTGACAGACCTCATTAAACCGTAGGTGTGTATGTGTGTGTCCCGAATAAATAATAATAAAAAAAAGGAATAAAGTTCAAAAGTCGGACTGTAAGCGAATGAGGCATAATCTGTTCTGTTACCACAATAGTACTTGATCTGTTTAAAATGATTTCCTTGATACACCTTGCCTAAGGTGTTAAATTCAAAATCAAAAATCAAAATGAAAATTTGTCTAATCCAGTAATTCATTTTTTCTATTTTTGATCTGAGCACAATCAGAAAATCAGAAAACACGTCGTTATTCGTTTTTTCATTTTAGTTCAGGAAATAAATAATGGAAAAACAAGTCATTTTTATTCTTTTTATTCTTGGTTTTAATTTGAAAAAACGATTGAACGAATGATCCACGGACGGTGACGGACCCATCATATTCTGCGATTATAGGCCTATATAAGAGTATTTAATTTGTATCCATAGGCCTACTCTGTCTAGCTGGCCCGCCATCTACTGGCTAAAAAAAATATTGGCCCGCGGCCAAAGTTACTTGCCGACCCCTGCCCTATTGTTTCCGTAAGGATTTTTTTTTTTTTTTTCTTCATTATTTTTTTTTTTGCCTTTTTGCCACTTTTGGGGCCCTTAACATGCTCAAAAACTCTTGAAATTTTGCACACACGTCAGAACCTGCGGCCAACAGGGCCGGGCTGAAGCTGGTACTGGGGCGTGGCAGGGGGGCTCGACAGCGCCCCCTGGAATGTGGTCCGAAAACTTGGTCCATAAATCAAACACGCTTGCATGTAATAATATGAAACTCAGTACACATATAGATCTCATCGGGCCGAACAACTTTCGTGCTCTAAGTTTTACAAAAGCCCAACAGGAAGTCGGTTATTATACGTTGTTTGGAAAACGCATACAATGGAATGTGAAATACTCCTCCTAGGGATTTCATCCGATCGCCACCAAACTCGGTGAGAATAAAGTCAAGACATTGAGGATGAATTCTTGCGAACGGATTTTTGATATCTCGAACGGTTTGGCCGTGGCGAGGAAACGAATTTATGGCGAATAATGGGACACAGGAAGTGTGTTATAACTTCTGCATACATTAACTGATCTTGATGAAACTTCAGCAGTGTGTTCGTTGTAAGAGGCCGATCACATGGATGTGACTATTGTGAGTCAAAGTTATAGCGCCACCAACTGGCAGCAGGAAGTGTGTCACTTTCAAAATGCTTTGAAGTCACCCTCTTAATTTTACCCGATTTGCTTCAAACTTTATGTGTATAATTTAAACACAGGGCAGATGTAGACCTGTGAAAGGATTATTGATATCTTAGATACTGTTGCCGTGGCAACGCATCAAGTTTTAATATTCTTTTTGGATGCGTTTGAGACTCTTAACATGCTTGAAATTGGATGAAACTCGACAGACACATAACACTTATTAGCCAGTAGACATGTGAAAAGTTTCAGAAACGGGCGTGGCAGGGGGGCTCAACAGCGCCCTCTTGAACAGGGTCTGAAAACTTGGTCCATATATCAAACACGCTTGCATGAAATAATATGAAACTCGGTACACATATAGATTTCGTCGGGCCGAACAACTTTCCCTCTGACAAGTTTCACGCCAGCCCAACAGGAAGTCAGCTATTATGGGTTGTTTGGAAAACGCTTGCTGTGGAATGTGATGTACTCCTCCTAGAGAATTCATTCAATCACCTCCAAACTCAGTCAGCATGAAGTAAAGACATTGAGGATGCTAAATTGCGGACGGATTTTTGATATCTTGAACGGTTTGGCCGTGGTGAGGAAACGAATTTATGGCGAGAAAAGAGAGACACGAAGTGTTATAACTTCTGCATACATCAACTGATCTTGATGAAACTTCAGCAGTGTGTTCGTGGTAAGAGGCCGATCAGATGGATGTGACTATTGTGAGTCAAAGTTATAGCGCCACCAACTGGCAGCAGGAAGTGTGTCACTTTCAACATGCTTTTGACAAAAGTGGGGGGGTTAGTTTTAAATACAGTAAAAAAAAAAAGTTTTTATATTGTTCTCATCAAGCCGGACAACTTTCTAATTTACATTCATTAGCTCAGAGCAAAAGGAAGTCAGATATTTTGGTCTGAATGTGGATTTTTTTGCAAAATCAGCCTATGAATTTTTAGCCACTCCTCTTAAACTATTTATTTTATTCCCACCAAACTTTTTCAACATGATGAAAATACATTAAATATGCTAAATTGTGAACGGATAATAAATATCTCAAACGGTTTTGCTATGGCGAGGGATTAAAGTAATGTCCAAAAGGAAAAACTAAAAGCCTCAAATTTTCTAAAAATGTAATTATATACCATTTATTTCTATATAAAAGTATACAAACATCACAACTAAACATTTTATTCTTTTTTTTCAATTTAAGAATGAATTTTAAGTTTAAAAACTGCCAGAATGGTTGTTTAGTCTAAACAATACATAAATAAAGTCAAACATAGTGCTATACTGCCCTCTTGTGTTCAAAATCAGGTAGGCCTATTATATCTATATATAAATATACTAGGTATGTGACGGTGAGAATATTTTACCACCGGTTAACTGACGTGTGACACCGCTGGGGGCTTTTTAATCGCTAACTTAAAAACTAAAGTAAAATATGTTCGTCCGCACTGACATTTATATTGGTTGAGCGAGCGTTTCAAATGAATTCCTATGGAAGTAGGAATTAACTGAAAAACGTTCACTCTGTTCTGCTCGTTCCTCGCCGTGGACGTGCACCGTTATGAATGCCCGTGCAGCCATGAGCATTTTAGTTTCATTTTAAAATTAGCGCCTTTCGGGGGGTGGATGGCTTGAAATTATTTTACAAAAGCACAATTTTGTGTTTTATTGCAACTGTACACAAATATAAGTTAACACTTTGCAGTTTGAATGTCGTCCTGTATAATGATGGAGTATGTTTTTATGTGTCTACTGTTCAATCGCGCCCACGCCACACACACACACACACACACACACACACACGGTTTACTATCTTTGTGGGTACTCTCCATGGACTTAATGGTTTTTATACTGTACAAACTGTATATTCTATCTCCTCACACTAACCCTACCCCTAAACCTACCTATCCCATAAAACTTTCTGCATTTTTACATTTCCAAAAAAACTCATTCTGTATGATTTATAATCTTGTTTACCCATGGGGACCTCTATTTAGGTCCCCACTGTGACACGAGTCCCCATGAGTCTGTGTGCATTCAGGTTAAAGTCCCCACCGGGATAGAAAAACATGAACACACACACACACACACACACACACTCCAGCATTACAATCTTGACATCGCAGCCTGTTCATTATAGCCTTAATAAAATATAATAATAAAATAGTCAACCTAACATATAAAAATTACACTGCTCTAAATAGTCAGTAGTACAATTCGTACATTCACAGTAAGCACCGCTCGCTCCACTGTGATGTTTCCAAGCAAATTTTTGCGCATGTGAAGAGGATGATTTTTTCCATCAATATTGGAACACGAGTGAAGAACAAAGCCTATAATAAAGAATAGTTTAGCATCCAAATACATCGCAAATGTTGAAACATTTTGATTCTGATGAGAGGGTTACGTGAGCCCAACACTGCTTACTTTCATTTTTACTTTTACATTAAATTTAAAGGATTTGTTGTGGAATATTTTGTGTATCATAAAATCTGAATAAAAAAATAATAATAATAAAAAAAAAAAAAAAATGAATGAATGAATGAATGAATGAATGAATATATATATATATATATATATATATATATATATATATATATATAGCTGCGAGCAGCGATAAAGGGCCAAAGCCGGCGGCACCGCCACCCTAAAGGCACCGGGGTTGCGGTGCCACCGGCTTGGGCCCGTAATCGCTGCTCGCAGCTATATTTATTCTCGAATCTCGCTAAATCAGACAGTTGACTTACACCAACATTTACTAGATCTACAAAATACCTCCTCTGGATTCTACCTTCCAGCAGCACATTTAAGCTCTCTTTTTCATGAGCCAACTTTACCAACTCCAGTTCAGCCTCTCGCTGACCTTAATTTTAGATTCTCAAATTACAATTGTCGTTCACTCTCCCTCTCAACAAACCTGCAAGGTCCCTGGTTTGAGTTCTGATTGAGCTAAGAGGCCTTTCTGTGGGAATCTGCATGTTCTCCTTTAATGGCATAGGTTTCTTCTGGATTCTCTGGTTTAACATCTAAGCCTATGTTTATGCAACAAGCAAAAGGGGGTGCTGCAAAGCCCCTCCCTCCCCACGGCCATATTCTACCTTTTGGAAAAAAATGCCCCGAAATGATTAAAAACAGTAATAATCCTTAAAAGAACAATCAGTTTCTCTATAACTGCTTGGGCCCTAATAATTGGTTTGCTCAACTGAGTTATGAGTTCCTTAAATCTGCAGCCCAAACTGTATTGTCAAATTTCAGACACTGATGCATTTTATTTTGTCCAACTAGACGGAGATGGGGGTGGTGCAGTAATGTTTCAATTGCTGTACGTGGTCAGCATTCGTCCCTACAGCAAGAGCATGGATAGAAAGTGATGGCTACAGAGCGATAGTGTTGAAGGGCACACAGACACTGTTGTGTGATTCTAATAAAGACATGGTTTAGTGACATCTAAGCACAGAGTCAAGACAGAAAGATGGCGAGAGTGCAGCATAATTCCCTTTGGGTTGTACACTCCAGACAGCATATCCTAAACTCAGTATAACACCCTCAAGGGCATTCAAATATCTCCCCCATCAAGTCTGAAGCAACGCCCTATTACATTAAACATGCAAGATAATCTAAACAGCAGACCGAAAAGAAAATGTGGGTGGGTAGCCAGTATTACAGAAAAAAATATTTGAAGAACATTTCAACTGATTCTGTCTATATTGTAAATGTTCATTGCGTCTAAAACTTTAAAGAATCAAAAATGCCTTAAAGGTAGGGTGATATTAATCCAAATGACTTGACTAGTATTGCTGATATCATTGTGATGAACAGAATAGGCTCGTTTGAGATGAGCAAAAGCAGAACCGATCAACGGTGATCACCGCGAGATGCATGCCGGTTAGAAATGTGTCTGAGTGTGGTCCGCCTTGCTCTCATGTCATGCTAACTTATGTCAAAAAACTCTGTGCTGATCAAAAGCACGATGGGAAACGACTTGCTGACGACACAGCTTAATGCTAATTGGTTTAAACAACCGTGATGTATTGATCTCTTTTTTAGTTTTTGCAATCAATTAACACAAGATGCAAAAAAATTGTCACCAAAAAAGTAATTCGGTTTAACCATGAGTATATTTAAAATTATTAATTTGCAGACAATTATTCATGAACAAATCTTGATTTGGCATTGATGTTGAGATGGTATATAGTGTGTAACACTGAATGACCAAGGCTGGTTATACCGAATGACTATGTCTGCTGGCCTTGACATTATGAATATTTAAGACAATACACAGACACAAATAGCTACAGAAGCACATTTTATTGTTAATATAATATAAATGTAAAAAGTACATCAAACATTAAAAACATTTCATTGTTATTGGAATTAACATATTAAATAAAACTCATATTGTTAATTATATTAAAATAATTAAAACATTGAAGCATTTAATTGTTCTTGGAACAAATGTTTAAATTGTTTAACAATGAGATGCTATATATTCTTGAAAGTCATCCAGTGTTTGGAGCATAATCTTGAGGACTGTGAATTTAGAGGATCTGGCTCACTAATGGTTGTATGCACATCTTCTTTACAGTGGAAGATTTTGTCTGGTTCTGATGGCAAAGTGGTTCCTGTGGCACCTCATCCACTGGGCTGCAGGTGTCACATTTAAAGGGTTAGTTCACCCAAAAATGAAAATTCTGTCAGTAATTACTCACCCTCATGTTGTTCCAACTCCGTAAGACTTTCGTTCATCTTCGGAACACAAATTAAGATATTTTTTAATTCACTCCTTCATAGGCTTCTATGGGATCGAAACTTGCAAACCCAGAAAGTTATTAAAGACATTGTGAAAATAGTCCAAGTGACTACAGTGGCTCAACCACAAGTTTATCAAGCGATGAGAATACTTATTGTACGCAAAAAACAACAAAAATAACGACTTTATTCAACTATTCATTTTCGTCTGTGTGGGCCTGAATGAATTCACGTAGTGTAACAGCACAGCGCTTCTGTGTTGTACGTCATACGCATCACACACATGACCAGCGTCGGGCAATAGTGAGCCTAAGTGGTGACGTACAACACAGACGCGCTGCGCTGTTACACCACGTGAATTCATTCAGGCCCACACAGACGAAAATGAATAGTTGAATAAAGTCGTTATGTTTGTTGTTTTTTTGCACGCAAAAAGTATTCTCGTCGCATGATAAAATTTTGACAGAATTTTCTTTTTTGGCTGAACTATCCCTTTAAAGACTCGGGGGTCAGATTCATATTGTTTATGGTAAATATACAACTTCTTTCTGCCTCCGTTTTGCCCTCATCCATATATGCATCCTTTTCTTGATCCTTTTGGTTTTCATCAATTGACACTTGTTCTTTTTTTGCCACTGAGTTTTCTTCTTTGGTAACTAAAAATAAAATTATACAACTACAACTACAACAACTACTACTACTACTAATAATAATAATAATAATAATAATAATAATAATAATAATATAATGTTGGCAGGTGTTCCTGTTTTCTTTAGTTACTGAATGCAAAATAGAGCCGATTGTATGCGTTGTAACAGTGTTATGATACAGTTACTACTATATATAGTTTTATAATAATAGTAATAATTAAAATAATATAAATAATAAAAAAAATTATATTTTTCTCTTCTTTTGGCAAGTATCTCTTCCTTTTTAACAGACCTTTCCAGTAGCGAGCTGCTTTTTCCTTATTTGATAAAGGCCTCTGCAAAAGTAAAATTAGAGGTGGGCATAGATTAATTTTTTTAATCTAGATTAATCTAGATTAATTTTGAAATTAATCTAGATTAATCTAGATTAAAATGGCTCATTTGAATTCTGCCGAAGGCATTCAGAATATGTGTGCTACCCAAATAATGACTATAAAAGTAGCCTAAGTCTTTGAGAACGGGTTTCTCAAGCCAGGTGGCGCATTAGACCAGGGGCTCATCTCCTGTTTCCAAAATGCATCACAAACTGCTTGAGAAAGCTGTTCTACTCATAGACTGTAAAAGGTTACTTCTGTACTGTTACCGTCCGTAGGCAACATTAGGTAGGCCTATGTTATTATCAACTACTATAAGCTATCAATTAGGTATGGGCGATATGGCCTAAAATCTATATTGTGATATACATTGCAGCCTCTTGCGATAACGATATACAGTATATTATAATAAAACCATTTCAGAACAGGTTACACAGACCCTGCTAAACAACTGCTAATTTTTTATTTTTTTTTTAAAAGGTATATGTAGTTTTGAGAACATATAGCCTATTGTGCAAAACTGTAAGTATACAACATAATTTTGCAGATAAATAAATTTTAAGTACACTAGCTGCAGAGATCTTAAGTAGGTCTAATGTTTATTATGGCTTGGAGCTTATGAAACCCCAAATTTAAAGTTATAATATTGTCTAACTGATGTCTTTTCAGTTAAAAAGAAACACAACAACGATTCTTTAAATCGGGCGTAGACAGAGATTATGTGTTAACGTTACACCACTAAGATATATTAGAATGAGAATAATACGCGCGCGCTGCTATTCAGTGATGTCATGTTTCGTTTTGAATTTGAGGTGGTAGAACGGATTAGTCGTGTGTTAACTTACCGAACCGTTACCCCACCACACACTCGGATAGTTTGCTGCTGTTTGTCGGACGGCTTAAATCCGAACCAAGTCCAAATAATGGATGTTGCAGCTTTCACTTACAGCCGTGTTTACTTAAGATGACGACGAATATGCGTTGCAGCCGGGTTTACCTCGCGGCCGCGGGTAGATTGCGTCATCATAGCTTGGGTAGTAGAGCCATCTCCCAACCCAACTTGGAGAATAGATTAACGGCGATATTTTTTTTATCGCGCGATAAGAGTCTCGCGTTAACGCGCCGATAACGGCCCACCACTAAGTAAAATTCAGTCAAAATGATGTAATAATATACTAATTTCCTATTAATAAAATGTTGTATTTATTTATTCCAGATATGTACAAATATGACCAACATACATTGCTGTCATTCGGTACAACCAGTAGGTCATTCGGTATAACAAATTTTTTGGTATTACCAAATGACATTTTTGGTAAAATTTTGATAAAATACTCCTCAGTTTCAGGTCAAATGCAATGCCAGATTGACAATAATGATACAGTCATATTCCTTTTAGATGTTTATTTTTCAAAAACATTGATGATATTAATAATCCAGCAGTGTTATTTTTTCCCCATCATATTTTTTCAACAGTAGTTTTAATTAAAACCATTTCTCGTCATAGCTTCAAAGTGACATACATCAAAAGGGGTAAACAATTTACTAATAAAGTTTGAGCAAATATCCTGATAATCACAGGAGTTCACATCTCCAAGAATCAAAATTGGTTGGTCAGAAAAATGTGGCGAACAATTATTAAAACTATCTGTTATTTTATTCCTGGCTTCTACATTCTCCGGTCCCGCAACATAAATTAAAATGACAGTGATCTGTCTAAATTCCCGAGGTAAATAGAAAGGTCTAAAAGACATGGACAAGATGTCGTAATCTGTAGTACATGTTCATGGATCTGAAAATGTGATACCCATAGGTTATCCTTAAAAATACACAGTCCTCCTACCACAGACTTATAAGACGCAACTTCATCTCTGTCGGGTCTAATCATTGTGTTTCCATTGAAGGAAATATCCTGAATGTCTTCCTTTAAACCAAGTCTATGTAACATAACAAGTGACTTTGCCTAAAGTCACTGTCATATTTAACTTTCGCCTCCAATTCTCCATTTTATTCCTCAAGCAGCATGCGTTAGCAAGATTACCGGTAAGGGAGGTTATAAAGCTCTGAATGGTTTAACTCCTCAGTCCTTGAGCGAGCTCTTATCACTTTATAGTCCTTCACGCCCACTGTGGTCTCAAAATTCTGGTCAGTTGATAATACCTAGAATATCAAAATCGACTGTGGGTGGTAGATCACTTTTGTGTTTAACACCTAACCACTGGAATAGTCTTCCTAGTGTTGTTTGTTTATATCTAGATTAAAGACCCATCTTTTTAACATAGTCTTCACATAACAAACCATCACATTTCTATAATTTAAATCCCTTAAACGATTGTTAGGCTGCATAAATTAGGTCAACCGGAACCGGGAACACTTCCCACAACACCCGATGCACTTGTTACATCGTAAGAGGAATGACATCTATCCTAATATTATCTGTCTGTCTTATCCTTATCCCGAGGTTACCGTAGTCGGCCGGATCCCGTCCGTATCCAGACCAGAGGGTAGACCTGCACACTGAGACGACCACAACGTAGCCTTGAATGTCAGAGGAGACCATGACAACTAGACGAGCCCTAGAGACAGATTCCCTGTGAAGGAAGGCGTGCAGGCATGCCCGAAGCCAATCAAGATTTGTGTGTTTTACATGTGCTTCAGACACAGGTCACTCCGGGACGCGTTCCCATAACACCATGACACAGTGTCAAGAAAGGGACTTCTCAAAGAGCATGCAAGTACTGAATTGAGTTCTCTTTTGCGTCTTTTTGCGCTTGAATTTTTTAATTGGCCAGGCTTAAAAACACGTGCAAATGATGAAGCAGCACTGACTGGATTGGGCAAGTGACAGTTCTGTCAACTGTCCCGAGCATCATTTACGCTGGCACCAGGCCCTGAAGGACCTTTGAAATAACTGAATTTGGCCTAATGAAAGAGTAATGCAGTCAAGACCTGCCTGGAACTACTTTAGCTGTGTGATTACTGGAAAATGATTGCCACCTTAGAACATTCGTCAGCCAATCAGAATCAAGCATTTAACAGACCTGTGGTATAAAAGCAAATAATCCACATAAGATGAAGTCAACAGAAGTAGAAGTAACTTGGATGAAGCATTTGCATTCAGCATAGATACTCTAACTGTAGATTTGAACTGAGGATTTATAGAGGAATAAACAAAAAATTCCACGTCAAATTTTCTGACAATAAACCATACTGCCATATAACATTCCATGTAATTTTAATCATACAGTCTTTTTATTTAATTAAAAAAATGATAAAAGTAAATGATGGTCAATGTCATAAAGAACAAGTCTGATCAATTGCTTCATTTTTCAAGATTACTGGCTAATTTCTGGAAGATAACTAACAAAACTCCTGAATTAATAATTTAATCATACATTATTACGATAGATAGATAGATAGATAGATAGATAGATAGATAGATAGATAGATAGATAGATAGATAATTATTATAAAAGCATACATCTAGCTTACACATTTACCCAAATTATCATACGCCTTTTTAACCGAAGTTAATTTGGGTGGGTTTCTCCATCCCCAACGTCCCTGACGAGAGCGTTGCTCTCCTTGGCTGTGATCCGCTCCTGGCGCGCGCCTGGCAAATCCGCCGTTACAATAGGAATCCGCTTTAGAACAAATGCGCCTGCTCTTAAAGGGAATGTGAGATGAGGCTCTGATTGGTTTATTTCACGTTACGCCCAAACCACACCTATGAATAATGAAGCTACTTCAGACCAACCCATTTTAGATTTGCGCCTGGCGCAAGAGTCATTTATCCCGCCGGGAAAATAGCAACAGCGCCAAGACCCCCCCACAAAGTTACTTGCGCTTTGCGCTTTGACACTTGCGTTTCAGATCGTTAAAATAGGGCCCATTGTGTCTTTAGTTTCAAAAGATAGATCTCAACTGCTGGAAAGGAGCTGAAGGATTTTTCTAAAGAACTGTCGGCAGTTTAAATGCTCAGGATAAACAAGGGACTCGAGAACAACTATATCTCAGAAAGTATTAACAGGATTAAAAAACTGAGATAACCGACATGGGAAAATTACGTCAGTTAGAGGTTCTGAATTTTGGTTTCGATCACTTTTCAAATAATCGTCCAGCCCTATCTCAAATATAAAAATAGTTGAATCTTTTACATTTTTGGTCATGGTGTTTTTTTTTTATTCACACAGCAAAAACTCCAGTGTTAAATTAACACTCCTGGGAGTGTATATGAGTCCACACTCAAGAGTGTAAAGTGTTAAAATATGAGTGTTAAATTAACACTCAAGAGTGTTAAAGTTAATGAGATAATTAAGTGATTAATTGAGTGATGATTGATCATTATTGAAGACATCTGATGTTAGCTAGCAGAATCACTGAAGGAGAAAATCACAAATTGTAAGCCACCATTATGGTGATCATTGTTTGCTTTAGTTGGGCTCTTGACCCTTATATTATTAACTTTAGATTTTGTTTGGCTGTTGTATCTGAGTTATAACTGCCAGATGAACAAAGAAAAAAAGTGATTTGATGGTGTTAGTTATATTATGACAATCATCATTTGAATTTGATCACTGAACTCATTAAGATCCTTATTTCTGACTTAGATTTATGTTGTTGATTACAGCATAATTGTGATTCTGCATAAATATCCAGAATTTTAGATATAGTACAAAGGATTTCTTAAAAGTTGTTAAAAAAAACAACCTTTCTTTTAGGCACACACAGACATCAAGATTCAGTCTATGCATCTCAACAATGGTGACGAGCAGAATATTCAATTAGGAAAAATAAATTACATAGACAATTCAGATCATAATTTATTCATACCACAATGCATGATGGGAGCCATTAATGAGTTGTGATTGGTGTCAGCCACTGCAACATGCTTTATTATTGTCACCACTGTTGAGATTCACAGGCTGATTATTGATGTATGTGTTTCTAAATAAATTCATTTGAAAGTATTTTGATCAGAACAATGTTTATTAAATATTTTGGATTATATGAAAAATACTGAAAATCATATGCTGTAAATCACAGAGCTGCTGTAATTAACAAGTTCAACCAAACTATCTCAATAAGTTTTGTTTTTCGGATCACAACATGATTATGTCAAAACATAACCAACACCATCAGATCACATTTTTTCTTTGTTCATCTGACTGTTATAAATCAATAACAGCAGACAAGCCAAATTTAAAGTAAACATAGAAGGGTCAAGAGCCCAACTAAATCAAACACTGATCACAATAATGGTGACTTACAATTTGTGATTTTCTCCTTCAGTGATTCTGCTTGTTAACATCAGGTGTCTTCAATAATGCTCAATCATCACTAAACTAATCACTTAATTAGCTCATTAACTTTAACACTCTTGAGTGTTAATTTAACACTCATATTTTAACACTTTACACTTTTGAGTGTGGACTCATATACACTCCCAGGAGTGTTAATTTAACACTGGAGTTTTTGCTGTGCAGCAAGTATTTTGTCTTGTGTCTATGAAATTGCTTATTCAAGGCAGTAATTTACTCAAAATTGTGCTCCCATTTTGTAGATTCTGCCAAATGTATGTAAACTTATGACCCTCCCTGTATGAGCTTCTGTTTGTATGTAAATGGAGCTGCTGCTTTCTTCAACATGAGAGCGGAATTATCTGCAAGAATCACTGACGCAAATAATGTAATTTACCAAAAACCTAAACAGTTGCAGTTAACTAGCAGTGAGCAATTAGAGAAATCCCCCACCCCCGGGTGTGACCCAGGGTGACCTCGCTCTCATTAAGTGCCATAGGCAGGGAAGAGTGGGGGAAGTGCAAGTGGTTTCTGTAAGACTTCGGAGTGCAGTTCAAACTATGAGACTCTGTTTTCTTCTTTTGAAAAGTGAAAGGAATGAATAAAGTTAATGTATAGTATTATGAAACAAAGATTTGACAGGATTAGGAGATGGAATAGATGTAAAAATTAACAGGTCTTGAGTAAAAAAAGTAGACAAAACAAAATGTAGACAAAAGATTTAGACTTCCTGCAAATGTTATGGTTGAGAGAGAACATTTTCATTCCCACAGCTATGTGCTCTATTGGCCTTCATTCCCAAAACAAAGCCTTAAATACAACCTCACTGAGTGCCCTCTGACTTATCACATGGCCCTAAAACTGCAAACAGCCTGCAGTGGGGGACCGCAAATGCGACACTAAGCAGTAGGGCTATACTTAATACATCTTCTTAATATTTAACTGGCTCAGAAATGGCTTATTTTTGCTACTTGTCCTGTTGTCATTTTTCAGAGGGACCATCTTTTCAACCAAAGAGTCACTGTTGCCAAATAGATGTTTAATGCATAAACAGTAAAAATAACCAGTGAAATGCTGTTAAATTATAACAATAAAAAAAAAAGTTTAGATCCGATTTATTAAATGACAGTTAAAACTGAGCTATCGATTAACATGAAAGTTAATTTGGGACTAAACTCAGCAAAGAAAGAAATATTCTCTCACTTTCAACTGCATTTATTTCCAGTAAATGTTGTCACATGTAAATATTGGTATAAGTATAAAAGGATTTAACAACTGAGACATAAACTGAACAAATTTGAAAGATAATTGATGAACGAAAATGGACAAAAGTCCTTGAACAAAGGGGGGGTCAATATCAAAGCACCTTTTTACACCTGGTCACTTCATGTGTTTTCTCTGATCTATCCATTCGTGAAAAGACCAGGTATAAATGCCCTCTGAAACACTTTCGAGATGGATTTAAATCCGATCACTCAAACCACTTTGTTTGAGACGCATTATAGTTGAAACTGGTCAAAATGCATCTGCTTGTTGAAACCACATATAGTATGTAAATTTTACTCCTCCTAAAATGTAAAAAAATAAACATGTGAGAGTGTGTTATAGGCTATATGAAATATTATAGCCAGATATGACAGTGCTACTGCAACACACACGCAGCAGATGAGCTGAATATCTCTTCAGCATGCCAAATCGCAAACTGCTGCAAGTGAAAATGAAAGTAAGTCGCAGATGCTCAAAACACAATCATCTTCTTTAAAAGTAATGAGACTCAATGATCTTATCAGTGCTGATGCCGCTCTTTCCTATTGCGGTCTTTGATCTTGAAATTAGCTGATGATGAATAAAATACAACTCATATATGCTTTCGTTGATGTGAACTCTGTTCAATTTGCACAATAGATATTCGATAAGTAAAAATGCATGAAGTGACCAGGTATAAACAGGCTCAAAAGGTTTGGCCACAAGCTGCTTAAAGTACTACAGTGGACCCTCTGCTCTGCATATCTTCCTTATTTAATATACCAGATTCAGACCATCAGCTCATTAGGAGAGAGCTACATGTGTCACATAAAATAGACATACAAAATGTGTTTAAACCAGTGTTTCTCAACCCTGCTCCTGAAGAATCCCCAACACTGCACGTTTTCTTTGTCGCCCTGATCAAACACACCTGATTCAACGCATCGGCTCATTACGAGAAACTCCAGGACCTGTAATGAGTGTGTCAGAAAGATGAGACTTTCAAAATGTGCATCCTGTGGATCCTCTAGGAGAAACACTGGTTTAAACTATACGATTTAAGCAGTTTTCTCCTATAAAAAATTAAAATAAAAAAATACATATAATATAATATAAAAAATTTATATATAGCAAAAGGAGGCCAATAATCGCCAATAATTATAGCCGTGTTTTGAGAAAAACATTTATTTCAAAATTCTTTCAATTAATTAACTTCAATGAGAGGTTAGAGTTTGCTATTTTTTTTTAATGAATGATCAAAAGGATTTACAATGCAGATAAATTTTTTACAGCCATCTTTGATCATATTTATCGGGGGTGCCAATAATTCTATGAACTGTATATAGTTATAGTTTAGTTTGACATGTTACAATTACCAGTTAAAACTGTTCATCTGTGTAGCTTGAAAATAAAAATAATTGCTCTTCTGTTGCATTGAGTTTAGTTAACCACAAATACTCAAACACAGCAGTGTATTAAAGCTATCTCATGAGAAATCTACATCTACTTGCGGTCAAAGTCAGTCATGATAGCAAAAGAGAGACTTGGTGAAAGATAAAATGCAAAGAGAGCAAAAAGGTGCCTCACACCAGGCCTGATTCTGCTGACCTGGTTCTTCGTGCCAACACACATCCATCCAAACAAAATGAAGATGTACAAAGCAAAATATCAAAGAGGAAGGCTCCGGAATCAGACTGGAAGACTCCTGAGAAGATCCTCCTTAAAAGACCCTCATGGTCACTATGTAGCATATGAACACTGGAGTGGTTTGTTCCCCCCAATCTACTTAAGCACAAACAACTGAAATGCTCAAACTTCCAAACCGATAAAAAAGTGATGTGACCTATAAGAACGCAGTGAGAATGCCCCAGAAATTCAAGATATTGGGACAAAAAAGGCCCTTTTATGAGTTGTTGTCTTATTATTGTTTTATATTTATATCAGGGATTGGCAACTTAGTGCCAATCACTGGCAATGTGACATAATCCTTTAAACAGTAATAAATTTATATTTATTTAGGTTTTGTAGCTATTGCTGGAATGACATTCATAAAATGAAATTAATGGTTTAAAAAAGTTATGTTGTAACCTTATGTTATCTCCCTGCCTTAACAATGGACAGAGCAACACAGAGTGCCAGTCAGTGTCATATGTATTCAAATTTCTCAGAGATATCACACAAACTCATGCAAACATGCACAACATAGCAACAACAACAACAAAACCTAGAATGTAGGGTTGAAAATTTATAAACTACATTTGAAAAGTGCACTAAAGTCACAAAAGTGCTAATTAGCTGTTGGCTAAGAGGTTTACATTTAGTACAGTGTGGACACCTGTAATTTGCTGATTGGTAATGTCTCAGATACATGGTCGAGGAAAGAATAAAAGAAGACCATTACCAATGATCATTTTTTGTTTTCTCTTTGGGCTCTCTGAGTCTCCTGGCCACCAACACCAGACGCCCAGATCAACCTGAAAATGTCCAAACTGGTTGATTGAATGTTAACATTTGAGGGCTATCTATGGTAATAAAATCACATTCTAACAATGCTCACACAAGTATTTTGCTTTTCTAACTGCGTATTTGTGCCATTAGTTAAACGTGGCAGAGGATGGAAATAAAAACGTTACATTTAAACAAACTCCTTACATTTAAGGTATAGTGAAATACAGAGCAAAACATAAATGTGCACTTGTAAAAAAGACAAAAAATAAGTAACTACAGTACAATGTTTAGTTGCAGCAGCACTAAAGTGTTGTAATTGCATTCGCATGTTCATATGTTGTTGAACTGCATTAATGAATGAGGCTAGAACTACACTGCAAATCAATAATACTGTATATATCATCAATCCTTGCCACTGTATTCATTAACAACCTAGGCTAGCCGTTGGCCCTGCAGGAGCCCCCAGTCCACTGCACACTTCAGATGACATCTCAATCAAACACACCTGATTATTGATTCAACTGATCATTAATTCCAAGACCTGGAGTGGGTGTGTCAGATAAGAGAGACGTCCAAAATGTGCAGTGCTGAAGAGGGAGAGCCAGGGTTGGAAACCGCTGCTCACTGCTACAGCCCAGCACTAACGTACATTCCTCTGCGGCGTTTTCACTACGAACGTCACTGAGCTGTTTATTTGTTGAAGAACATCGTTATAGATCCAAAACAAGACATGCACCGCTAACAGAGGCCATTAGTGGCCCACAGACAGTCATTTTCGAACACTCACCTTGATCATTTACAACTTCCACAATCATTCGCCGCAGAATAAGACCTCTCTGCATGCGTGAAAACGAAATACAATGTTTGGCGAGAAAAGAGAGATTTTCCTCTATTTCCCGTTAGGTCGGGGTTCCAGGTACAGTATGATACTCTTTACGCAAATCACTGGAAAATGGTGTACACATCGTCTTGTCCGTCCACCAAACAGCATCAAAATAAGGCAAAAGGAGCCCTGTCCTTGTCCGCATGTCTTACCGTTATAGTAGCATTCCTTACGGCATTGGATGCG
The DNA here is from genome assembly GCF_964197995.2 of Scardinius erythrophthalmus. Classification (NCBI taxonomy): domain Eukaryota; kingdom Metazoa; phylum Chordata; class Actinopteri; order Cypriniformes; family Leuciscidae; genus Scardinius; species Scardinius erythrophthalmus. Next base: position 40,810,107 of record NC_138227.1, read on the forward strand.
GTTTGCCGTATCTCCGCGGCGCTTCCCGGCTTCAGTAGGCTTTTCGTAAATCTCCGGGTCGATTCCGCTGCCATTTCTTCATCGGTACATTCGGGGCTACGATCTGCAGTGTGTGCCACGAATCCGTAATGTGTTTAATCACGTTGAAATCGAAAGACTGCAAATGCGCGTCCTTCTTCGTCTCACTGACGCTCCACTCAGCAGCTTTACTACAGCGCGGTGGGCAGGGCTCGGGTTACTCAGCAATCATACAGATCGTGCTCTTGGAATTCAGCATTTTGGTCTCATTCCCAAGCATTGCCAGTAAAGAAGGAACAATAATGCAAACCCTGATCGGGTCGAGCAATGGATTATAATAGCCTAATTGAGATGAATGTATTCATGTGGTTCACAGACCATCCCGACCAGTCTTCTTCCTTTATTGATTCCACATCACCAGAATGTCAAGTGCCGTGCATACAAGTCAACAGATCAAGTGCATTTAAACGTTCATTGACCGAGATTATAATTAAAATGACACTATTAAGTCGCCCAACATCTTGAAAATATGTTTTATGGCCGATTCCTCACGTTGACAGTTAATGCAGGTAATATATATTTTACAGTCCGAATATATGCATAAAAAGTAGTCCCACTGCGATAATCTCGGTGAGCGTGTCATTTTAACCAAACTGTCTGTAAGTGGTGGTGATGGTGGTACTAGAAGTGCGCGCGTGAAAACATCCATGGACTTTAGCGCCATCGCGCGTCATCTCCACAAAACAGAACACACATGATTACAAAAGCATGGCAAAAGTGGTTGGTTGGAGCCTCAGCAATACTGTCATGACGTAATTTCTTGAAATAATGGGTTGCACTGGATTTTTCTTTTCTTTTTTTAGATAAAGGTCAACAATCCATAGCAGGGCCATGCACAGATATTTTGGGGGACAGGTGCTCAAGTGAGAAAATGGGTACCCTCTTATAATTATTTATAAAATGTGAAGTTACGTATTGCTGATCATCTTTTAATTAATTTCACTATTTAACATTATAGGCTAAAAAATCCTAATTTTACAGAATTTTTTTTTTTTGACGTTCATTTTAAATTGTTCTCAAAACTCAGCATTTTAATTTGTAAATTAAAAATTCAGCTGTTATTTTAGGTATTGTGACATTAACGACAAATTGCAGTAATTCACATTTTTTATACAGAAAATTGACTGTATTTTTCATACAGTATTTTTTCTGTTTTCTTAAATTACATAAAAATGTAATCTGTAATTAAACAGTTACAAAACAGTTAAATGATCAAACGGTTGAATGACTGGCAGCCCCCCAAAAAACCTGTAACATTAAAATAAAATATCCTAAATTAAAATATACTGAAAAACACTATTATTTTACAGGTATTTCATGAATTATCACAATCATATACCTTAATTGTAAAAAAAAAATCTTAAATAAAAGGGTCCAATGACTGGCAGCTACGGCTGCCAAACAAAAACCATAAAATTCAAGTAAAATATGCTAATTTAAATAAAGTGCAAAAAACTTTAACAGACATTTGATGTCACCATGATGGAAATCAGTGTTTGCTTTAGTTGGGCTCTTGACCCTTTCATTTTTAACCTGTTAAGCTTCACCAGTGCGTCGGCGCACTGAAGCGTTTTTTATTTATTTAATTCAAAATTACTATCAGATTTAATGTTATACCTTGACAAACTATACATCATTAAAAAGATATAAGACTCAAGTTTCAGTATTTGACCACTATTGTATTCTGAGAAACTCATAGTGACAGTTATGTCTTAATTTGTGTCAGGAGTTATGAAATGAAAAAATGAGTCGATACCTTTAATATGAATTATGCGCGTCAGCCGCTCCCATTCATAAAAAACTCTGTGCTGTCGTCATGACAGCGATACACAAAACAACGTCCCTCAGGGCTTTAGCTCAAAAATGTGCAGATTTGGAGAAATATTGATAGATTCTTTTAGATTCACATCATATTTCTATAGACAGGAATAATATTTATTGAATTTATACCCAAATGCGTCAATGTAATCTTTATGAGCGTTTGGTATTCTAATTCACAGTGTTTTCAATTCATACCAATAGCCTGAGGGCGCTATATGCACAGTAATATAGTCCATATATGGCACATGAAGAAGAGCCATGATCATGTGACATTCCAGGAAGCCTCGAACACACACACAGCTAACAGAGATTGGCTGTAATCATGCAGATAAAAGATGTTTTGAAGACAATAAACATGATTGCAATGATATCTGATTTGCCTGTGTTCTTCAAGCCATGCCAGGTATTTTTATAATAATAGATTATATTTATAATGTAATGCTAATCTATATAGACTTCATCATTGTGCATAATACTATCAAATAATATATTTTCTGTCTGATTTTTTTATCTGAAGCTAAATTAGATCACAGAAGATTATTTAAAACATTCGGCTTGAGTTATAAAGTACGTTTTGAGCATAAATATGGTTTTAATCTCATATATTGTCGTGTATTGATGGTGTGCTAAGCTAACATGCTAGCTAGCCCTAACTGTTAGTCACATGACATGGTCTTGAAAAACATTTAACTAAATACAGAGTTTTGGGCTTATTATCTTCAGATTTTAAACATAAAATGTTTAGACATGTGGCTTTAGCTGTAGTGCATTTCTAGATTGCTCCAGTGCCAATTTCAATTTTATTTTCATGAGGATGTTTCATAAAAAATAATTTCTAATAACTTTACAAAACTTTGAAGCTATTTATAACATTTTTTGTCATTACGACAATAATTAATTCTACATTTACAATAAACTGCCAGGTGTCAGCTTTCAAACGAGATCATACTTGTGCTTTTAGTACAAAGGGTTCATGAACTGTATCTGTTTTAGTTTGGGTATGTCATTTCTGGGGATTTTTCAAAAGTGGCGTTGCAGCTTAACAGGTTAACACTAGTTTTGTTATGGCAATAAATGCAGGACAAAAGGTCATCAGATGATGATGTTGGTCACTTTTTGGTGATGTTATAGTCACCATGTAGTGTAGTTGTGGTTATAGTCATAATATGTTAGCTGAAGTTACACAGTTTATAGAGAGATAATTTAATTTTATATATAGACTATGATTAATGTCACAATTTTTCACATGACTCTTGTGATATTGTGGCATCAGTATTATGACAATCTGATATTCTGAAATTAAAATATATAGGCTATATATAGTATACAGAAAATGTTTTGAGCTGTTTTTTTTATTATTTATTTTTTACTATAGAGTATAGAGACATCAAGAATCAACATATCAATCTCAATCAACAAAGCTTCGTTCAGAGTTCAGAGTTGATCTGATTTTTTTTCATTGTCACCATTGTTGCGATTCACACGCTGATTCTTGATGGCTGTGTGAACAGCAACCCATCAAAGTCTAGAACTCTTGATTAGTTTGATTGAATGATAGCCCAAATAATGAATCACAAACTGTCTGAATATTTATCCTACGGAAAGCAGGCTACACTAATAAGCAAGGTTTGCAAAGTGGTGAAATGGCTCTCTGGGCCCTACCACCTTGGTGAGGACTTGCTGGGACCCCAGGGGTACATATGCCTCAAACGAGTCACGCTTTGTCGCCACGTTAAGGCAGTGCCTATGCTGAAAGTAGACCGATTCAGAAAAAAAAAAAAAAAAAAATCAAAGTATAATTCGAGCAAGAATATGTGAAATCCTAAACGTTTTTTTTTTTGTTTTTTTTCGACGCCTGGCCGAGGGTCTATGCCTCAATGTCTCCACAGGATTAACTCCTCCTGCTGCAGATCGTGTCCAGTTGCATCGAGTGCATAGCAACCTTGGCACAGACAGCAAAGCACTTTCCGTTTTTCTGCCAACTCATTTTTTTCTTGAAAACCTGGAGGACACAGCCCGTTCAGAGCTTGTATTTGGGTGCCATCGATAAGTCTGCCCACCCCATTCTTTCAGTAGATGCTCTCATACATCATGGTGGAATTGGCCATATGTGAACCCTAAAGCTCTAAGAGACCCTATCCCTAAACGTATTGAGCTGTTGCGTCAATCATTGTGTCCAGCAAGGTTTGCAGTGGCGAGATGGCTCGCTGGGCCCTACCACCTTGGTGATAGCTCGCTGGAACCCGAGGTGTACATATTCCTTGTGCGGGCCAGCAGCCTTGTGCTTGCTAAGGCAGCACATATACTAAAATTGGATCGATACAGAGAAGATTAGCATGGCCCCTGCGAAAGGATGACACGCAAATCCGTGAAGCGCTCCATATTTTTGCAGCTGTGATCAAGCCTGCTTCACTGGACTTGATTCATCCCCTCATGCCACTCTTTATTTTCATTCTTGTTCTCCTGTGTCAAGAACTGGTCCATCTCCAATGTCTATAGGGCACTCTCAGTTTTCCTGAGGTTGAGTCACAGAACATCACTGGAACAGAACAATACATCCACACAGAGCAAACCTGAGCTAAAATAAACTTCTACTTATGATTAGTTTTCACATTTCTATCATGTAGTAACCAGCGGTGCTGTAAATGCCTAAAGAGTTACATATGCCAAGTAGGCATACGTGTAAATGGCTACATGTGGTGTGGTTGAACTTCAAGACCCTAGGCACAGTTGCCAGTTGTCTAGCAATCATGAGAACAGCAAAAAGAAAATACACAACAGCAACCCATCAAAGTCTAGAACTCTTGATTAGTTTGATTGCATGATAGCCCAATTAATGAATCACAAACTGTCTGAATATTTATCCTACGGAAGGCAGGCTACACTAATAAACAAGGTTTGCAAAGTGGTGAAATGGCTCTCTGGGCCCTACCACCTTGGTGAGGACTTGCTGGGACCCCAGGGGTATATATGCCTCAAACGAGTCACGCTTTGTCGCCACGTTAAGGCAGTGCCTATGCTGAAAGTAGACCGATTCAGAGAAAAAAAAGAAAAAGAAAAAAAAATCAAAGGATAATTCGAGCAAGAATATGTGAAATCCTAAACGTTTTTTTTTTTTTTTTTTTTCACGCCTGGCCAAGGGTCTATGCCTCAATGTCTCCACAGGATTAACTCCTCCTGCTGCAGATCGTGTCCAGTTACATCGAGTGCATAGCAACCTTGGCACAGATAGCAAAGCAATTTCCGTTTTTCTGCCAACTCATTTTTTTCTCGAAAACCTGGAGGACACAGCCCGTTCAGAGCTTGTATTTGGGTGCCATCGATAAGTCTGCCCACCCCATTCTTTCAGTAGATGCTCTCATACATTATGGTGGAATTGGCCATATGTGAACCCTAAAGCTCTAAGAGACCCTATCCCTAAACGTATTGAGCTGTTGCGTCAATCATTGTGTCCAGCAAGGTTTGCAGTGGCGAGATGGCTCGCTGGGCCCTACCACCTTGGTGATAGCTCGCTGGAACCCGAGGTGTACATATTCCTTGTGCGGGCCAGCAGCCTTGTGCTTGCTAAGGCAGCACATATACTAAAATTGGATCGATACAGAGAAGATTAGCATGGCCCCTGCGAAAGGATGACACGCAAATCCGTGAAGCGCTCCATATTTTTGCAGCTGTGATCAAGCCTGCTTCACTGGACTTGATTCATCCCCTCATGCCACTCTTTATTTTCATTCTTGTTCTCCTGTGTCAAGAACTGGTCCATCTCCAATGTCTATAGGGCACTCTCAGTTTTCCTGAGGTTGAGTCACAGAACATCACTGGAACAGAACAATACATCCACACAGAGCAAACCTGAGCTAAAATAAACTTCTACTTATGATTAGTTTTCACATTTCTATCATGTAGTAACCAGCGGTGCTGTAAATGCCTAAAGAGTTACATATGCCAAGTAGGCATACGTGTAAATGGCTACATGTGGTGTGGTTGAACTTCAAGACCCTAGGCACAGTTGCCAGTTGTCTAGCAATCATGAGAACAGCAAAAAGAAAATACACAACAGCAACCCATCAAAGTCTAGAACTCTTGATTAGTTTGATTGCATGATAGCCCAATTAATGAATCACAAGCTGTCGGAATATTTATCCTACGGAAGGCAGGCTACACTAATAAACAAGGTTTGCAAAGTGGTTAAATGGCTCTCTGGGCCCTACCACCTTGGTGAGGACTTGCTGGGACCCCAGGGGTACATATGCCTCAAACGAGTCACGCTTTGTCGCCACGTTAAGGCAGTGCCTATGCTGAAAGTAGACCGATTCAGAGAAAAAAAAGAAAAAGAAAAAAAAATCAAAGGATAATTCGAGCAAGAATATGTGAAATGCTAAACGTTTTGGTTTTTTTTTTTTTTTCGACGCCTGGCCGAGGGTCTATGCCTCAATGTCTCCACAGGATTAACTCCTCCTGCTGCAGATCGTGTCCAGTTGCATCGAGTGCATAGCAACCTTGGCACAGACAGCAAAGCACTTTCCGTTTTTCTGCCAACTCATTTTTTTCTCGAAAACCTGGAGGACACAGCCCGTTCAGAGCTTGTATTTGGGTGCCATCGATAAGTCTGCCCACCCCATTCTTTCAGTAGATGCTCTCATACATCATGGTGGAATTGGCCATATGTGAACCCTAAAGCTCTAAGAGACCCTATCCCTAAACGTATTGAGCTGTTGCGTCAATCATTGTGTCCAGCAAGGTTTGCAGTGGCGAGATGGCTCGCTGGGCCCTACCACCTTGGTGATAGCTCGCTGGAACCCGAGGTGTACATATTCCTTGTGCGGGCCAGCAGCCTTGTGCTTGCTAAGGCAGCACATATACTAAAATTGGATCGATACAGAGAAGATTAGCATGGCCCCTGCGAAAGGATGACACGCAAATCCGTGAAGCGCTCCATATTTTTGCAGCTGTGATCAAGCCTGCTTCACTGGACTTGATTCATCCCCTCATGCCACTCTTTATTTTCATTCTTGTTCTCCTGTGTCAAGAACTGGTCCATCTCCAATGTCTATAGGGCACTCTCAGTTTTCCTGAGGTTGAGTCACAGAACATCACTGGAACAGAACAATACATCCACACAGAGCAAACCTGAGCTAAAATAAACTTCTACTTATGATTAGTTTTCACATTTCTATCATGTAGTAACCAGCGGTGCTGTAAATACCTAAAGAGTTACATATGCCAAGTAGGCATACGTGTAAATGGCTACATGTGTTGTGGTTGAACTTCAAGACCCTAGGCACAGTTGCCAGTTGTCTAGCAATCATGAGAACAGCAAAAAGAAAATACACAACAGCAACCCATCAAAGTCTAGAACTCTTGATTAGTTTGATTGCATGATAGCCCAATTAATGAATCACAAACTGTCTGAATATTTATCCTACGGAAGGCAGGCTACACTAATAAACAAGGTTTGCAAAGTGGTGAAATGGCTCTCTGGGCCCTACCACCTTGGTGAGGACTTGCTGGGACCCCAGGGGTACATATGCCTCAAACGAGTCACGCTTTGTCGCCACGTTAAGGCAGTGCCTATGCTGAAAGTAGACCGATTCAGAGAAAAAAAAGAAAAAGAAAAAAAAATCAAAGGATAATTCGAGCAAGAATATGTGAAATGCTAAACGTTTTGTTTTTGTTTTTTTTTCGACGCCTGGCCGAGGGTCTATGCCTCAATGTCTCCACAGGATTAACTCCTCCTGCTGCAGATCGTGTCCAGTTACATCGAGTGCATAGCAACCTTGGCACAGACAGCAAAGCAATTTCCGTTTTTCTGCCAACTCATTTTTTTCTCGAAAACCTGGAGGACACAGCCCGTTCAGAGCTTGTATTTGGGTGCCATCGATAAGTCTGCCCACCCCATTCTTTCAGTAGATGCTCTCATACATTATGGTGGAATTGGCCATATGTGAACCCTAAAGCTCTAAGAGACCCTATCCCTAAACGTATTGAGCTGTTGCGTCAATCATTGTGTCCAGCAAGGTTTGCAGTGGCGAGATGGCTCGCTGGGCCCTACCACCTTGGTGATAGCTCGCTGGAACCCGAGGTGTACATATTCCTTGTGCGGGCCAGCAGCCTTGTGCTTGCTAAGGCAGCACATATAATAAAATTGGATCGATACAGAGAAGATTAGCATGGCCCCTGCGAAAGGATGACACGCAAATCCGTGAAGCGCTCCATATTTTTGCAGCTGTGATCAAGCCTGCTTCACTGGACTTGATTCATCCCCTCATGCCACTCTTTATTTTCATTCTTGTTCTCCTGTGTCAAGAACTGGTCAATCTCCAATGTCTATAGGGCACTCTCAGTTTTCCTGAGGTTGAGTCACAGAACATCACTGGAACAGAACAATACATCCACACAGAGCAAACCTGAGCTAAAATAAACTTCTACTTATGATTAGTTTTCACATTTCTATCATGTAGTAACCAGCGGTGCTGTAAATGCCTAAAGAGTTACATATGCCAAGTAGGCATACGTGTAAATGGCTACATGTGGTGTGGTTGAACTTCAAGACCCTAGGCACAGTTGCCAGTTGTCTAGCAATCATGAGAACAGCAAAAAGAAAATACACAACAGCAACCCATCAAAGTCTAGAACTCTTGATTAGTTTGATTGCATGATAGCCCAATTAATGAATCACAAACTGTCTGAATATTTATCCTACGGAAGGCAGGCTACACTAATAAACAAGGTTTGCAAAGTGGTGAAATGGCTCTCTGGGCCCTACCACCTTGGTGAGGACTTGCTGGGACCCCAGGGGTACATATGCCTCAAACGAGTCACGCTTTGTCGCCACGTTAAGGCAGTGCCTATGCTGAAAGTAGACCGATTCAGAGAAAAAAAAGAAAAAGAAAAAAAATCAAAGGATAATTCGAGCAAGAATATGTGAAATCCTAAACGTTTTTTTTTTTTTTTTTTCGACGCCTGGCCGAGGGTCTATGCCTCAATGTCTCCACAGGATTAACTCCTCCTGCTGCAGATCGTGTCCAGTTACATCGAGTGCATAGCAACCTTGGCACAGACAGCAAAGCAATTTCCGTTTTTCTGCCAACTCATTTTTTTCTCGAAAACCTGGAGGACACAGCCCGTTCAGAGCTTGTATTTGGGTGCCATCGATAAGTCTGCCCACCCCATTCTTTCAGTAGATGCTCTCATACATTATGGTGGAATTGGCCATATGTGAACCCTAAAGCTCTAAGAGACCCTATCCCTAAACGTATTGAGCTGTTGCGTCAATCATTGTGTCCAGCAAGGTTTGCAGTGGCGAGATGGCTCGCTGGGCCCTACCACCTTGGTGATAGCTCGCTGGAACCCGAGGTGTACATATTCCTTGTGCGGGCCAGCAGCCTTGTGCTTGCTAAGGCAGCACATATACTAAAATTGGATCGATACAGAGAAGATTAGCATGGCCCCTGCGAAAGGATGACACGCAAATCCGTGAAGCGCTCCATATTTTTGCAGCTGTGATCAAGCCTGCTTCACTGGACTTGATTCATCCCCTCATGCCACTCTTTATTTTCATTCTTGTTCTCCTGTGTCAAGAACTGGTCCATCTCCAATGTCTATAGGGCACTCTCAGTTTTCCTGAGGTTGAGTCACAGAACATCACTGGAACAGAACAATACATCCACACAGAGCAAACCTGAGCTAAAATAAACTTCTACTTATGATTAGTTTTCACATTTCTATCATGTAGTAACCAGCGGTGCTGTAAATACCTAAAGAGTTACATATGCCAAGTAGGCATACGTGTAAATGGCTACATGTGGTGTGGTTGAACTTCAAGACCCTAGGCACAGTTGCCAGTTGTCTAGCAATCATGAGAACAGCAAAAAGAAAATACACAACAGCAACCCATCAAAGTCTAGAACTCTTGATTAGTTTGATTGCATGATAGCCCAATTAATGAATCACAAACTGTCTGAATATTTATCCTACGGAAGGCAGGCTACACTAATAAACAAGGTTTGCAAAGTGGTGAAATGGCTCTCTGGGCCCTACCACCTTGGTGAGGACTTGCTGGGACCCCAGGGGTACATATGCCTCAAACGAGTAACGCTTTGTCGCCACGTTAAGGCAGTGCCTATGCTGAAAGTAGACCGATTCAGAGAAAAAAAGAAAAAGAAAAAAAAATCAAAGGATAATTCGAGCAAGAATATGTGAAATCCTAAACGTTTTGTTTTTGTTTTTTTTCGACGCCTGGCCGAGGGTCTATGCCTCAATGTCTCCACAGGATTAACTCCTCCTGCTGCAGATCGTGTCCAGTTACATCGAGTGCATAGCAACCTTGGCACAGACAGCAAAGCACTTTCCATTTTTCTGCCAACTCATTTTTTTCTCGAAAACCTGGAGGACACAGCCCGTTCAGAGCTTGTATTTGGGTGCCATCGATAAGTCTGCCCACCCCATTCTTTCAGTAGATGCTCTCATACATTATGGTGGAATTGGCCATATGTGAACCCTAAAGCTCTAAGAGACCCTATCCCTAAACGTATTGAGCTGTTGCGTCAATCATTGTGTCCAGCAAGGTTTGCAGTGGCGAGATGGCTCGCTGGGCCCTACCACCTTGGTGATAGCTCGCTGGAACCCGAGGTGTACATATTCCTTGTGCGGGCCAGCAGCCTTGTGCTTGCTAAGGCAGCACATATACTAAAATTGGATCGATACAGAGAAGATTAGCATGGCCCCTGCGAAAGGATGACACGCAAATCCGTGAAGCGCTCCATATTTTTGCAGCTGTGATCAAGCCTGCTTCACTGGACTTGATTCATCCCCTCATGCCACTCTTTATTTTCATTCTTGTTCTCCTGTGTCAAGAACTGGTCCATCTCCAATGTCTATAGGGCACTCTCAGTTTTCCTGAGGTTGAGTCACAGAACATCACTGGAACAGAACAATACATCCACACAGAGCAAACCTGAGCTAAAATAAACTTCTACTTATGATTAGTTTTCACATTTCTATCATGTAGTAACCAGCGGTGCTGTAAATACCTAAAGAGTTACATATGCCAAGTAGGCATACGTGTAAATGGCTACATGTGGTGTGGTTGAACTTCAAGACCCTAGGCACAGTTGCCAGTTGTCTAGCAATCATGAGAACAGCAAAAAGAAAATACACAACAGCAACCCATCAAAGTCTAGAACTCTTGATTAGTTTGATTGCATGATAGCCCAATTAATGAATCACAAACTGTCTGAATATTTATCCTACGGAAGGCAGGCTACACTAATAAACAAGGTTTGCAAAGTGGTGAAATGGCTCTCTGGGCCCTACCACCTTGGTGAGGACTTGCTGGGACCCCAGGGGTACATATGCCTCAAACGAGTAACGCTTTGTCGCCACGTTAAGGCAGTGCCTATGCTGAAAGTAGACCGATTCAGAGAAAAAAAAGAAAAAGAAAAAAAAATCAAAGGATAATTCGAGCAAGAATATGTGAAATCCTAAACGTTTTGTTTTTGTTTTTTTTCGACGCCTGGCCGAGGGTCTATGCCTCAATGTCTCCACAGGATTAACTCCTCCTGCTGCAGATCGTGTCCAGTTACATCGAGTGCATAGCAACCTTGGCACAGACAGCAAAGCACTTTCCGTTTTTCTGCCAACTCATTTTTTTCTCGAAAATCTGGAGGACACAGCCCGTTCAGAGCTTGTATTTGGGTGCCATCGATAAGTCTGCCCACCCCATTCTTTCAGTAGATGCTCTCATACATCATGGTGGAATTGGCCATATGTGAACCCTAAAGCTCTAAGAGACCCTATCCCTAAACGTATTGAGCTGTTGCGTCAATCATTGTGTCCAGCAAGGTTTGCAGTGGCGAGATGGCTCGCTGGGCCCTACCACCTTGGTGATAGCTCGCTGGAACCCGAGGTGTACATATTCCTTGTGCGGGCCAGCAGCCTTGTGCTTGCTAAGGCAGCACATATACTAAAATTGGATCGATACAGAGAAGATTAGCATGGCCCCTGCGAAAGGATGACACACAAATCCGTGAAGCGCTCCATATTTTTGCAGCTGTGATCAAGCCTGCTTCACTGGACTTGATTCATCCCCTCATGCCACTCTTTATTTTCATTCTTGTTCTCCTGTGTCAAGAACTGGTCCATCTCCAATGTCTATAGGGCACTCTCAGTTTTCCTGAGGTTGAGTCACAGAACATCACTGGAACAGAACAATACATCCACACAGAGCAAACCTGAGCTAAAATAAACTTCTACTTATGATTAGTTTTCACATTTCTATCATGTAGTAACCAGCGGTGCTGTAAATACCTAAAGAGTTACATATGCCAAGTAGGCATACGTGTAAATGGCTACATGTGGTGTGGTTGAACTTCAAGACCCTAGGCACAGTTGCCAGTTGTCTAGCAATCATGAGAACAGCAAAAAGAAAATACACAACAGCAACCCATCAAAGTCTAGAACTCTTGATTAGTTTGATTGCATGATAGCCCAATTAATGAATCACAAACTGTCTGAATATTTATCCTACGGAAGGCAGGCTACACTAATAAACAAGGTTTGCAAAGTGGTGAAATGGCTCTCTGGGCCCTACCACCTTGGTGAGGACTTGCTGGGACCCCAGGGGTACATATGCCTCAAACGAGTAACGCTTTGTCGCCACGTTAAGGCAGTGCCTATGCTGAAAGTAGACCGATTCAGAGAAAAAAAAGAAAAAGAAAAAAAAATCAAAGGATAATTCGAGCAAGAATATGTGAAATCCTAAACGTTTTGTTTTTGTTTTTTTTCGACGCCTGGCCGAGGGTCTATGCCTCAATGTCTCCACAGGATTAACTCCTCCTGCTGCAGATCGTGTCCAGTTACATCGAGTGCATAGCAACCTTGGCACAGACAGCAAAGCACTTTCCGTTTTTCTGCCAACTCATTTTTTTCTCGAAAACCTGGAGGACACAGCCCGTTCAGAGCTTGTATTTGGGTGCCATCGATAAGTCTGCCCACCCCATTCTTTCAGTAGATGCTCTCATACATTATGGTGGAATTGGCCATATGTGAACCCTAAAGCTCTAAGAGACCCTATCCCTAAACGTATTGAGCTGTTGCGTCAATCATTGTGTCCAGCAAGGTTTGCAGTGGCGAGATGGCTCGCTGGGCCCTACCACCTTGGTGATAGCTCGCTGGAACCCGAGGTGTACATATTCCTTGTGCAGGCCAGCAGCCTTGTGCTTGCTAATGCAGCACATATACTAAAATTGGATCGATACAGAGAAGATTAGCATGGCCCCTGCGAAAGGATGACACGCAAATCCGTGAAGCGCTCCATATTTTTGCAGCTGTGATCAAGCCTGCTTCACTGGACTTGATTCATCCCCTCATGCCACTCTTTATTTTCATTCTTGTTCTCCTGTGTCAAGAACTGGTCCATCTCCAATGTCTATAGGGCACTCTCAGTTTTCCTGAGGTTGAGTCACAGAACATCACTGGAACAGAACAATACATCCACACAGAGCAAACCTGAGCTAAAATAAACTTCTACTTATGATTAGTTTTCACATTTCTATCATGTAGTAACCAGCGGTGCTGTAAATACCTAAAGAGTTACATATGCCAAGTAGGCATACGTGTAAATGGCTACATGTGGTGTGGTTGAACTTCAAGACCCTAGGCACAGTTGCCAGTTGTCTAGCAATCATGAGAACAGCAAAAAGAAAATACACAACAGCAACCCATCAAAGTCTAGAACTCTTGATTAGTTTGATTGCATGATAGCCCAATTAATGAATCACAAACTGTCTGAATATTTATCCTACGGAAGGCAGGCTACACTAATAAACAAGGTTTGCAAAGTGGTGAAATGGCTCTCTGGGCCCTACCACCTTGGTGAGGACTTGCTGGGACCCCAGGGGTACATATGCCTCAAACGAGTCACGCTTTGTCGCCACGTTAAGGCAGTGCCTATGCTGAAAGTAGACCGATTCAGAGAAAAAAAAGAAAAAGAAAAAAAAAATCAAAGGATAATTCGAGCAAGAATATGTGAAATCCTAAACGTTTTGTTTTTGTTTTTTTTCGACGCCTGGCCGAGGGTCTATGCCTCAATGTCTCCACAGGATTAACTCCTCCTGCTGCAGATCGTGTCCAGTTACATCGAGTGCATAGCAACCTTGGCACAGACAGCAAAGCACTTTCCGTTTTTCTGCCAACTCATTTTTTTCTCGAAAATCTGGAGGACACAGCCCGTTCAGAGCTTGTATTTGGGTGCCATCGATAAGTCTGCCCACCCCATTCTTTCAGTAGATGCTCTCATACATCATGGTGGAATTGGCCATATGTGAACCCTAAAGCTCTAAGAGACCCTATCCCTAAACGTATTGAGCTGTTGCGTCAATCATTGTGTCCAGCAAGGTTTGCAGTGGCGAGATGGCTCGCTGGGCCCTACCACCTTGGTGATAGCTCGCTGGAACCCGAGGTGTACATATTCCTTGTGCGGGCCAGCAGCCTTGTGCTTGCTAAGGCAGCACATATACTAAAATTGGATCGATACAGAGAAGATTAGCATGGCCCCTGCGAAAGGATGACACACAAATCCGTGAAGCGCTCCATATTTTTGCAGCTGTGATCAAGCCTGCTTCACTGGACTTGATTCATCCCCTCATGCCACTCTTTATTTTCATTCTTGTTCTCCTGTGTCAAGAACTGGTCCATCTCCAATGTCTATAGGGCACTCTCAGTTTTCCTGAGGTTGAGTCACAGAACATCACTGGAACAGAACAATACATCCACACAGAGCAAACCTGAGCTAAAATAAACTTCTACTTATGATTAGTTTTCACATTTCTATCATGTAGTAACCAGCGGTGCTGTAAATACCTAAAGAGTTACATATGCCAAGTAGGCATACGTGTAAATGGCTACATGTGGTGTGGTTGAACTTCAAGACCCTAGGCACAGTTGCCAGTTGTCTAGCAATCATGAGAACAGCAAAAAGAAAATACACAACAGCAACCCATCAAAGTCTAGAACTCTTGATTAGTTTGATTGCATGATAGCCCAATTAATGAATCACAAACTGTCTGAATATTTATCCTACGGAAGGCAGGCTACACTAATAAACAAGGTTTGCAAAGTGGTGAAATGGCTCTCTGGGCCCTACCACCTTGGTGAGGACTTGCTGGGACCCCAGGGGTACATATGCCTCAAACGAGTAACGCTTTGTCGCCACGTTAAGGCAGTGCCTATGCTGAAAGTAGACCGATTCAGAGAAAAAAAAGAAAAAGAAAAAAAAATCAAAGGATAATTCGAGCAAGAATATGTGAAATCCTAAACGTTTTGTTTTTGTTTTTTTTCGACGCCTGGCCGAGGGTCTATGCCTCAATGTCTCCACAGGATTAACTCCTCCTGCTGCAGATCGTGTCCAGTTACATCGAGTGCATAGCAACCTTGGCACAGACAGCAAAGCACTTTCCGTTTTTCTGCCAACTCATTTTTTTCTCGAAAACCTGGAGGACACAGCCCGTTCAGAGCTTGTATTTGGGTGCCATCGATAAGTCTGCCCACCCCATTCTTTCAGTAGATGCTCTCATACATTATGGTGGAATTGGCCATATGTGAACCCTAAAGCTCTAAGAGACCCTATCCCTAAACGTATTGAGCTGTTGCGTCAATCATTGTGTCCAGCAAGGTTTGCAGTGGCGAGATGGCTCGCTGGGCCCTACCACCTTGGTGATAGCTCGCTGGAACCCGAGGTGTACATATTCCTTGTGCGTGCCAGCAGCCTTGTGCTTGCTAAGGCAGCACATATACTAAAATTGGATCGATACAGAGAAGATTAGCATGGCCCCTGCGAAAGGATGACACGCAAATCCGTGAAGCGCTCCATATTTTTGCAGCTGTGATCAAGCCTGCTTCACTGGACTTGATTCATCCCCTCATGCCACTCTTTATTTTCATTCTTGTTCTCCTGTGTCAAGAACTGGTCCATCTCCAATGTCTATAGGGCACTCTCAGTTTTCCTGAGGTTGAGTCACAGAACATCACTGGAACAGAACAATACATCCACACAGAGCAAACCTGAGCTAAAATAAACTTCTACTTATGATTAGTTTTCACATTTCTATCATGTAGTAACCAGCGGTGCTGTAAATACCTAAAGAGTTACATATGCCAAGTAGGCATACGTGTAAATGGCTACATGTGGTGTGGTTGAACTTCAAGACCCTAGGCACAGTTGCCAGTTGTCTAGCAATCATGAGAACAGCAAAAAGAAAATACACAACAGCAACCCATCAAAGTCTAGAACTCTTGATTAGTTTGATTGCATGATAGCCCAATTAATGAATCACAAACTGTCTGAATATTTATCCTACGGAAGGCAGGCTACACTAATAAACAAGGTTTGCAAAGTGGTGAAATGGCTCTCTGGGCCCTACCACCTTGGTGAGGACTTGCTGGGACCCCAGGGGTACATATGCCTCAAACGAGTCACGCTTTGTCGCCACGTTAAGGCAGTGCCTATGCTGAAAGTAGACCGATTCAGAGAAAAAAAAGAAAAAGAAAAAAAAATCAAAGGATAATTCGAGCAAGAATATGTGAAATCCTAAACGTTTTGTTTTTGTTTTTTTTCGACGCCTGGCCGAGGGTCTATGCCTCAATGTCTCCACAGGATTAACTCCTCCTGCTGCAGATCGTGTCCAGTTACATCGAGTGCATAGCAACCTTGGCACAGACAGCAAAGCACTTTCCGTTTTTCTGCCAACTCATTTTTTCTCGAAAATCTGGAGGACACAGCCCGTTCAGAGCTTGTATTTGGGTGCCATCGATAAGTCTGCCCACCCCATTCTTTCAGTAGATGCTCTCATACATCATGGTGGAATTGGCCATATGTGAACCCTAAAGCTCTAAGAGACCCTATCCCTAAACGTATTGAGCTGTTGCGTCAATCATTGTGTCCAGCAAGGTTTGCAGTGGCGAGATGGCTCGCTGGGCCCTACCACCTTGGTGATAGCTCGCTGGAACCCGAGGTGTACATATTCCTTGTGCGGGCCAGCAGCCTTGTGCTTGCTAAGGCAGCACATATACTAAAATTGGATCGATACAGAGAAGATTAGCATGGCCCCTGCGAAAGGATGACACACAAATCCGTGAAGCGCTCCATATTTTTGCAGCTGTGATCAAGCCTGCTTCACTGGACTTGATTCATCCCCTCATGCCACTCTTTATTTTCATTCTTGTTCTCCTGTGTCAAGAACTGGTCCATCTCCAATGTCTATAGGGCACTCTCAGTTTTCCTGAGGTTGAGTCACAGAACATCACTGGAACAGAACAATACATCCACACAGAGCAAACCTGAGCTAAAATAAACTTCTACTTATGATTAGTTTTCACATTTCTATCATGTAGTAACCAGCGGTGCTGTAAATACCTAAAGAGTTACATATGCCAAGTAGGCATACGTGTAAATGGCTACATGTGGTGTGGTTGAACTTCAAGACCCTAGGCACAGTTGCCAGTTGTCTAGCAATCATGAGAACAGCAAAAAGAAAATACACAACAGCAACCCATCAAAGTCTAGAACTCTTGATTAGTTTGATTGCATGATAGCCCAATTAATGAATCACAAACTGTCTGAATATTTATCCTACGGAAGGCAGGCTACACTAATAAACAAGGTTTGCAAAGTGGTGAAATGGCTCTCTGGGCCCTACCACCTTGGTGAGGACTTGCTGGGACCCCAGGGGTACATATGCCTCAAACGAGTCACGCTTTGTCGCCACGTTAAGGCAGTGCCTATGCTGAAAGTAGACCGATTCAGAGAAAAAAAAGAAAAAGAAAAAAAAATCAATGGATAATTCGAGCAAGAATATGTGAAATGCTAAACGTTTTGTTTTTTTTTTTTTTTCGACGCCTGGCCGAGGGTCTATGCCTCAATGTCTCCACAGGATTAACTCCTCCTGCTGCAGATCGTGTCCAGTTACATCGAGTGCATAGCAACCTTGGCACAGACAGCAAAGCAATTTCTGTTTTTCTGCCAACTCATTTTTTTCTCGAAAACCTGGAGGACACAGCCCGTTCAGAGCTTGTATTTGGGTGCCATCGATAAGTCTGCCCACCCCATTCTTTCAGTAGATGCTCTCATACATTATGGTGGAATTGGCCATATGTGAACCCTAAAGCTCTAAGAGACCCTATCCCTAAACGTATTGAGCTGTTGCGTCAATCATTGTGTCCAGCAAGGTTTGCAGTGGCGAGATGGCTCGCTGGGCCCTACCACCTTGGTGATAGCTCGCTGGAACCCGAGGTGTACATATTCCTTGTGCGGGCCAGCAGCCTTGTGCTTGCTAAGGCAGCACATATACTAAAATTGGATCGATACAGAGAAGATTAGCATGGCCCCTGCGAAAGGATGACACGCAAATCCGTGAAGCGCTCCATATTTTTGCAGCTGTGATCAAGCCTGCTTCACTGGACTTGATTCATCCCCTCATGCCACTCTTTATTTTCATTCTTGTTCTCCTGTGTCAAGAACTGGTCCATCTCCAATGTCTATAGGGCACTCTCAGTTTTCCTGAGGTTGAGTCACAGAACATCACTGGAACAGAACAATACATCCACACAGAGCAAACCTGAGCTAAAATAAACTTCTACTTATGATTAGTTTTCACATTTCTATCATGTAGTAACCAGCGGTGCTGTAAATACCTAAAGAGTTACATATGCCAAGTAGGCATACGTGTAAATGGCTACATGTGGTGTGGTTGAACTTCAAGACCCTAGGCACAGTTGCCAGTTGTCTAGCAATCATGAGAACAGCAAAAAGAAAATACACAACAGCAACCCATCAAAGTCTAGAACTCTTGATTAGTTTGATTGCATGATAGCCCAATTAATGAATCACAAACTGTCTGAATATTTATCCTACGGAAGGCAGGCTACACTAATAAACAAGGTTTGCAAAGTGGTGAAATGGCTCTCTGGGCCCTACCACCTTGGTGAGGACTTGCTGGGACCCCAGGGGTACATATGCCTCAAACGAGTCACGCTTTGTCGCCACGTTAAGGCAGTGCCTATGCTGAAAGTAGACCGATTCAGAGAAAAAAAAGAAAAAGAAAAAAAAATCAAAGGATAATTCGAGCAAGAATATGTGAAATCCTAAACGTTTTGTTTTTGTTTTTTTTCGACGCCTGGCCGAGGGTCTATGCCTCAATGTCTCCACAGGATTAACTCCTCCTGCTGCAGATCGTGTCCAGTTACATCGAGTGCATAGCAACCTTGGCACAGACAGCAAAGCACTTTCCGTTTTTCTGCCAACTCATTTTTTTCTCGAAAATCTGGAGGACACAGCCCGTTCAGAGCTTGTATTTGGGTGCCATCGATAAGTCTGCCCACCCCATTCTTTCAGTAGATGCTCTCATACATCATGGTGGAATTGGCCATATGTGAACCCTAAAGCTCTAAGAGACCCTATCCCTAAACGTATTGAGCTGTTGCGTCAATCATTGTGTCCAGCAAGGTTTGCAGTGGCGAGATGGCTCGCTGGGCCCTACCACCTTGGTGATAGCTCGCTGGAACCCGAGGTGTACATATTCCTTGTGCGGGCCAGCAGCCTTGTGCTTGCTAAGGCAGCACATATACTAAAATTGGATCGATACAGAGAAGATTAGCATGGCCCCTGCGAAAGGATGACACACAAATCCGTGAAGCGCTCCATATTTTTGCAGCTGTGATCAAGCCTGCTTCACTGGACTTGATTCATCCCCTCATGCCACTCTTTATTTTCATTCTTGTTCTCCTGTGTCAAGAACTGGTCCATCTCCAATGTCTATAGGGCACTCTCAGTTTTCCTGAGGTTGAGTCACAGAACATCACTGGAACAGAACAATACATCCACACAGAGCAAACCTGAGCTAAAATAAACTTCTACTTATGATTAGTTTTCACATTTCTATCATGTAGTAACCAGCGGTGCTGTAAATACCTAAAGAGTTACATATGCCAAGTAGGCATACGTGTAAATGGCTACATGTGGTGTGGTTGAACTTCAAGACCCTAGGCACAGTTGCCAGTTGTCTAGCAATCATGAGAACAGCAAAAAGAAAATACACAACAGCAACCCATCAAAGTCTAGAACTCTTGATTAGTTTGATTGCATGATAGCCCAATTAATGAATCACAAACTGTCTGAATATTTATCCTACGGAAGGCAGGCTACACTAATAAACAAGGTTTGCAAAGTGGTGAAATGGCTCTCTGGGCCCTACCACCTTGGTGAGGACTTGCTGGGACCCCAGGGGTACATATGCCTCAAACGAGTAACGCTTTGTCGCCACGTTAAGGCAGTGCCTATGCTGAAAGTAGACCGATTCAGAGAAAAAAAAGAAAAAGAAAAAAAAATCAAAGGATAATTCGAGCAAGAATATGTGAAATCCTAAACGTTTTGTTTTTGTTTTTTTTCGACGCCTGGCCGAGGGTCTATGCCTCAATGTCTCCACAGGATTAACTCCTCCTGCTGCAGATCGTGTCCAGTTACATCGAGTGCATAGCAACCTTGGCACAGACAGCAAAGCACTTTCCGTTTTTCTGCCAACTCATTTTTTTCTCGAAAACCTGGAGGACACAGCCCGTTCAGAGCTTGTATTTGGGTGCCATCGATAAGTCTGCCCACCCCATTCTTTCAGTAGATGCTCTCATACATTATGGTGGAATTGGCCATATGTGAACCCTAAAGCTCTAAGAGACCCTATCCCTAAACGTATTGAGCTGTTGCGTCAATCATTGTGTCCAGCAAGGTTTGCAGTGGCGAGATGGCTCGCTGGGCCCTACCACCTTGGTGATAGCTCGCTGGAACCCGAGGTGTACATATTCCTTGTGCGTGCCAGCAGCCTTGTGCTTGCTAAGGCAGCACATATACTAAAATTGGATCGATACAGAGAAGATTAGCATGGCCCCTGCGAAAGGATGACACGCAAATCCGTGAAGCGCTCCATATTTTTGCAGCTGTGATCAAGCCTGCTTCACTGGACTTGATTCATCCCCTCATGCCACTCTTTATTTTCATTCTTGTTCTCCTGTGTCAAGAACTGGTCCATCTCCAATGTCTATAGGGCACTCTCAGTTTTCCTGAGGTTGAGTCACAGAACATCACTGGAACAGAACAATACATCCACACAGAGCAAACCTGAGCTAAAATAAACTTCTACTTATGATTAGTTTTCACATTTCTATCATGTAGTAACCAGCGGTGCTGTAAATACCTAAAGAGTTACATATGCCAAGTAGGCATACGTGTAAATGGCTACATGTGGTGTGGTTGAACTTCAAGACCCTAGGCACAGTTGCCAGTTGTCTAGCAATCATGAGAACAGCAAAAAGAAAATACACAACAGCAACCCATCAAAGTCTAGAACTCTTGATTAGTTTGATTGCATGATAGCCCAATTAATGAATCACAAACTGTCTGAATATTTATCCTACGGAAGGCAGGCTACACTAATAAACAAGGTTTGCAAAGTGGTGAAATGGCTCTCTGGGCCCTACCACCTTGGTGAGGACTTGCTGGGACCCCAGGGGTACATATGCCTCAAACGAGTCACGCTTTGTCGCCACGTTAAGGCAGTGCCTATGCTGAAAGTAGACCGATTCAGAGAAAAAAAAGAAAAAGAAAAAAAAATCAAAGGATAATTCGAGCAAGAATATGTGAAATCCTAAACGTTTTGTTTTTGTTTTTTTTCGACGCCTGGCCGAGGGTCTATGCCTCAATGTCTCCACAGGATTAACTCCTCCTGCTGCAGATCGTGTCCAGTTACATCGAGTGCATAGCAACCTTGGCACAGACAGCAAAGCACTTTCCGTTTTTCTGCCAACTCATTTTTTCTCGAAAATCTGGAGGACACAGCCCGTTCAGAGCTTGTATTTGGGTGCCATCGATAAGTCTGCCCACCCCATTCTTTCAGTAGATGCTCTCATACATCATGGTGGAATTGGCCATATGTGAACCCTAAAGCTCTAAGAGACCCTATCCCTAAACGTATTGAGCTGTTGCGTCAATCATTGTGTCCAGCAAGGTTTGCAGTGGCGAGATGGCTCGCTGGGCCCTACCACCTTGGTGATAGCTCGCTGGAACCCGAGGTGTACATATTCCTTGTGCGGGCCAGCAGCCTTGTGCTTGCTAAGGCAGCACATATACTAAAATTGGATCGATACAGAGAAGATTAGCATGGCCCCTGCGAAAGGATGACACACAAATCCGTGAAGCGCTCCATATTTTTGCAGCTGTGATCAAGCCTGCTTCACTGGACTTGATTCATCCCCTCATGCCACTCTTTATTTTCATTCTTGTTCTCCTGTGTCAAGAACTGGTCCATCTCCAATGTCTATAGGGCACTCTCAGTTTTCCTGAGGTTGAGTCACAGAACATCACTGGAACAGAACAATACATCCACACAGAGCAAACCTGAGCTAAAATAAACTTCTACTTATGATTAGTTTTCACATTTCTATCATGTAGTAACCAGCGGTGCTGTAAATACCTAAAGAGTTACATATGCCAAGTAGGCATACGTGTAAATGGCTACATGTGGTGTGGTTGAACTTCAAGACCCTAGGCACAGTTGCCAGTTGTCTAGCAATCATGAGAACAGCAAAAAGAAAATACACAACAGCAACCCATCAAAGTCTAGAACTCTTGATTAGTTTGATTGCATGATAGCCCAATTAATGAATCACAAACTGTCTGAATATTTATCCTACGGAAGGCAGGCTACACTAATAAACAAGGTTTGCAAAGTGGTGAAATGGCTCTCTGGGCCCTACCACCTTGGTGAGGACTTGCTGGGACCCCAGGGGTACATATGCCTCAAACGAGTAACGCTTTGTCGCCACGTTAAGGCAGTGCCTATGCTGAAAGTAGACCGATTCAGAGAAAAAAAAGAAAAAGAAAAAAAAATCAAAGGATAATTCGAGCAAGAATATGTGAAATCCTAAACGTTTTGTTTTTGTTTTTTTTCGACGCCTGGCCGAGGGTCTATGCCTCAATGTCTCCACAGGATTAACTCCTCCTGCTGCAGATCGTGTCCAGTTACATCGAGTGCATAGCAACCTTGGCACAGACAGCAAAGCACTTTCCGTTTTTCTGCCAACTCATTTTTTCTCGAAAATCTGGAGGACACAGCCCGTTCAGAGCTTGTATTTGGGTGCCATCGATAAGTCTGCCCACCCCATTCTTTCAGTAGATGCTCTCATACATCATGGTGGAATTGGCCATATGTGAACCCTAAAGCTCTAAGAGACCCTATCCCTAAACGTATTGAGCTGTTGCGTCAATCATTGTGTCCAGCAAGGTTTGCAGTGGCGAGATGGCTCGCTGGGCCCTACCACCTTGGTGATAGCTCGCTGGAACCCGAGGTGTACATATTCCTTGTGCGGGCCAGCAGCCTTGTGCTTGCTAAGGCAGCACATATACTAAAATTGGATCGATACAGAGAAGATTAGCATGGCCCCTGCGAAAGGATGACACACAAATCCGTGAAGCGCTCCATATTTTTGCAGCTGTGATCAAGCCTGCTTCACTGGACTTGATTCATCCCCTCATGCCACTCTTTATTTTCATTCTTGTTCTCCTGTGTCAAGAACTGGTCCATCTCCAATGTCTATAGGGCACTCTCAGTTTTCCTGAGGTTGAGTCACAGAACATCACTGGAACAGAACAATACATCCACACAGAGCAAACCTGAGCTAAAATAAACTTCTACTTATGATTAGTTTTCACATTTCTATCATGTAGTAACCAGCGGTGCTGTAAATACCTAAAGAGTTACATATGCCAAGTAGGCATACGTGTAAATGGCTACATGTGGTGTGGTTGAACTTCAAGACCCTAGGCACAGTTGCCAGTTGTCTAGCAATCATGAGAACAGCAAAAAGAAAATACACAACAGCAACCCATCAAAGTCTAGAACTCTTGATTAGTTTGATTGCATGATAGCCCAATTAATGAATCACAAACTGTCTGAATATTTATCCTACGGAAGGCAGGCTACACTAATAAACAAGGTTTGCAAAGTGGTGAAATGGCTCTCTGGGCCCTACCACCTTGGTGAGGACTTGCTGGGACCCCAGGGGTACATATGCCTCAAACGAGTCACGCTTTGTCGCCACGTTAAGGCAGTGCCTATGCTGAAAGTAGACCGATTCAGAGAAAAAAAAGAAAAAGAAAAAAAAATCAATGGATAATTCGAGCAAGAATATGTGAAATGCTAAACGTTTTGTTTTTTTTTTTTTTTCGACGCCTGGCCGAGGGTCTATGCCTCAATGTCTCCACAGGATTAACTCCTCCTGCTGCAGATCGTGTCCAGTTACATCGAGTGCATAGCAACCTTGGCACAGACAGCAAAGCAATTTCTGTTTTTCTGCCAACTCATTTTTTTCTCGAAAACCTGGAGGACACAGCCCGTTCAGAGCTTGTATTTGGGTGCCATCGATAAGTCTGCCCACCCCATTCTTTCAGTAGATGCTCTCATACATTATGGTGGAATTGGCCATATGTGAACCCTAAAGCTCTAAGAGACCCTATCCCTAAACGTATTGAGCTGTTGCGTCAATCATTGTGTCCAGCAAGGTTTGCAGTGGCGAGATGGCTCGCTGGGCCCTACCACCTTGGTGATAGCTCGCTGGAACCCGAGGTGTACATATTCCTTGTGCGGGCCAGCAGCCTTGTGCTTGCTAAGGCAGCACATATACTAAAATTGGATCGATACAGAGAAGATTAGCATGGCCCCTGCGAAAGGATGACACGCAAATCCGTGAAGCGCTCCATATTTTTGCAGCTGTGATCAAGCCTGCTTCACTGGACTTGATTCATCCCCTCATGCCACTCTTTATTTTCATTCTTGTTCTCCTGTGTCAAGAACTGGTCCATCTCCAATGTCTATAGGGCACTCTCAGTTTTCCTGAGGTTGAGTCACAGAACATCACTGGAACAGAACAATACATCCACACAGAGCAAACCTGAGCTAAAATAAACTTCTACTTATGATTAGTTTTCACATTTCTATCATGTAGTAACCAGCGGTGCTGTAAATACCTAAAGAGTTACATATGCCAAGTAGGCATACGTGTAAATGGCTACATGTGGTGTGGTTGAACTTCAAGACCCTAGGCACAGTTGCCAGTTGTCTAGCAATCATGAGAACAGCAAAAAGAAAATACACAACAGCAACCCATCAAAGTCTAGAACTCTTGATTAGTTTGATTGCATGATAGCCCAATTAATGAATCACAAACTGTCTGAATATTTATCCTACGGAAGGCAGGCTACACTAATAAACAAGGTTTGCAAAGTGGTGAAATGGCTCTCTGGGCCCTACCACCTTGGTGAGGACTTGCTGGGACCCCAGGGGTACATATGCCTCAAACGAGTCACGCTTTGTCGCCACGTTAAGGCAGTGCCTATGCTGAAAGTAGACCGATTCAGAGAAAAAAAAGAAAAAGAAAAAAAAATCAAAGGATAATTCGAGCAAGAATATGTGAAATCCTAAACGTTTTGTTTTTGTTTTTTTTCGACGCCTGGCCGAGGGTCTATGCCTCAATGTCTCCACAGGATTAACTCCTCCTGCTGCAGATCGTGTCCAGTTACATCGAGTGCATAGCAACCTTGGCACAGACAGCAAAGCACTTTCCGTTTTTCTGCCAACTCATTTTTTTCTCGAAAATCTGGAGGACACAGCCCGTTCAGAGCTTGTATTTGGGTGCCATCGATAAGTCTGCCCACCCCATTCTTTCAGTAGATGCTCTCATACATCATGGTGGAATTGGCCATATGTGAACCCTAAAGCTCTAAGAGACCCTATCCCTAAACGTATTGAGCTGTTGCGTCAATCATTGTGTCCAGCAAGGTTTGCAGTGGCGAGATGGCTCGCTGGGCCCTACCACCTTGGTGATAGCTCGCTGGAACCCGAGGTGTACATATTCCTTGTGCGGGCCAGCAGCCTTGTGCTTGCTAAGGCAGCACATATACTAAAATTGGATCGATACAGAGAAGATTAGCATGGCCCCTGCGAAAGGATGACACACAAATCCGTGAAGCGCTCCATATTTTTGCAGCTGTGATCAAGCCTGCTTCACTGGACTTGATTCATCCCCTCATGCCACTCTTTATTTTCATTCTTGTTCTCCTGTGTCAAGAACTGGTCCATCTCCAATGTCTATAGGGCACTCTCAGTTTTCCTGAGGTTGAGTCACAGAACATCACTGGAACAGAACAATACATCCACACAGAGCAAACCTGAGCTAAAATAAACTTCTACTTATGATTAGTTTTCACATTTCTATCATGTAGTAACCAGCGGTGCTGTAAATACCTAAAGAGTTACATATGCCAAGTAGGCATACGTGTAAATGGCTACATGTGGTGTGGTTGAACTTCAAGACCCTAGGCACAGTTGCCAGTTGTCTAGCAATCATGAGAACAGCAAAAAGAAAATACACAACAGCAACCCATCAAAGTCTAGAACTCTTGATTAGTTTGATTGCATGATAGCCCAATTAATGAATCACAAACTGTCTGAATATTTATCCTACGGAAGGCAGGCTACACTAATAAACAAGGTTTGCAAAGTGGTGAAATGGCTCTCTGGGCCCTACCACCTTGGTGAGGACTTGCTGGGACCCCAGGGGTACATATGCCTCAAACGAGTAACGCTTTGTCGCCACGTTAAGGCAGTGCCTATGCTGAAAGTAGACCGATTCAGAGAAAAAAAAGAAAAAGAAAAAAAAATCAAAGGATAATTCGAGCAAGAATATGTGAAATCCTAAACGTTTTGTTTTTGTTTTTTTTCGACGCCTGGCCGAGGGTCTATGCCTCAATGTCTCCACAGGATTAACTCCTCCTGCTGCAGATCGTGTCCAGTTACATCGAGTGCATAGCAACCTTGGCACAGACAGCAAAGCACTTTCCGTTTTTCTGCCAACTCATTTTTTTCTCGAAAACCTGGAGGACACAGCCCGTTCAGAGCTTGTATTTGGGTGCCATCGATAAGTCTGCCCACCCCATTCTTTCAGTAGATGCTCTCATACATTATGGTGGAATTGGCCATATGTGAACCCTAAAGCTCTAAGAGACCCTATCCCTAAACGTATTGAGCTGTTGCGTCAATCATTGTGTCCAGCAAGGTTTGCAGTGGCGAGATGGCTCGCTGGGCCCTACCACCTTGGTGATAGCTCGCTGGAACCCGAGGTGTACATATTCCTTGTGCGTGCCAGCAGCCTTGTGCTTGCTAAGGCAGCACATATACTAAAATTGGATCGATACAGAGAAGATTAGCATGGCCCCTGCGAAAGGATGACACGCAAATCCGTGAAGCGCTCCATATTTTTGCAGCTGTGATCAAGCCTGCTTCACTGGACTTGATTCATCCCCTCATGCCACTCTTTATTTTCATTCTTGTTCTCCTGTGTCAAGAACTGGTCCATCTCCAATGTCTATAGGGCACTCTCAGTTTTCCTGAGGTTGAGTCACAGAACATCACTGGAACAGAACAATACATCCACACAGAGCAAACCTGAGCTAAAATAAACTTCTACTTATGATTAGTTTTCACATTTCTATCATGTAGTAACCAGCGGTGCTGTAAATACCTAAAGAGTTACATATGCCAAGTAGGCATACGTGTAAATGGCTACATGTGGTGTGGTTGAACTTCAAGACCCTAGGCACAGTTGCCAGTTGTCTAGCAATCATGAGAACAGCAAAAAGAAAATACACAACAGCAACCCATCAAAGTCTAGAACTCTTGATTAGTTTGATTGCATGATAGCCCAATTAATGAATCACAAACTGTCTGAATATTTATCCTACGGAAGGCAGGCTACACTAATAAACAAGGTTTGCAAAGTGGTGAAATGGCTCTCTGGGCCCTACCACCTTGGTGAGGACTTGCTGGGACCCCAGGGGTACATATGCCTCAAACGAGTCACGCTTTGTCGCCACGTTAAGGCAGTGCCTATGCTGAAAGTAGACCGATTCAGAGAAAAAAAAGAAAAAGAAAAAAAAATCAAAGGATAATTCGAGCAAGAATATGTGAAATCCTAAACGTTTTGTTTTTGTTTTTTTTCGACGCCTGGCCGAGGGTCTATGCCTCAATGTCTCCACAGGATTAACTCCTCCTGCTGCAGATCGTGTCCAGTTACATCGAGTGCATAGCAACCTTGGCACAGACAGCAAAGCACTTTCCGTTTTTCTGCCAACTCATTTTTTCTCGAAAATCTGGAGGACACAGCCCGTTCAGAGCTTGTATTTGGGTGCCATCGATAAGTCTGCCCACCCCATTCTTTCAGTAGATGCTCTCATACATCATGGTGGAATTGGCCATATGTGAACCCTAAAGCTCTAAGAGACCCTATCCCTAAACGTATTGAGCTGTTGCGTCAATCATTGTGTCCAGCAAGGTTTGCAGTGGCGAGATGGCTCGCTGGGCCCTACCACCTTGGTGATAGCTCGCTGGAACCCGAGGTGTACATATTCCTTGTGCGGGCCAGCAGCCTTGTGCTTGCTAAGGCAGCACATATACTAAAATTGGATCGATACAGAGAAGATTAGCATGGCCCCTGCGAAAGGATGACACACAAATCCGTGAAGCGCTCCATATTTTTGCAGCTGTGATCAAGCCTGCTTCACTGGACTTGATTCATCCCCTCATGCCACTCTTTATTTTCATTCTTGTTCTCCTGTGTCAAGAACTGGTCCATCTCCAATGTCTATAGGGCACTCTCAGTTTTCCTGAGGTTGAGTCACAGAACATCACTGGAACAGAACAATACATCCACACAGAGCAAACCTGAGCTAAAATAAACTTCTACTTATGATTAGTTTTCACATTTCTATCATGTAGTAACCAGCGGTGCTGTAAATACCTAAAGAGTTACATATGCCAAGTAGGCATACGTGTAAATGGCTACATGTGGTGTGGTTGAACTTCAAGACCCTAGGCACAGTTGCCAGTTGTCTAGCAATCATGAGAACAGCAAAAAGAAAATACACAACAGCAACCCATCAAAGTCTAGAACTCTTGATTAGTTTGATTGCATGATAGCCCAATTAATGAATCACAAACTGTCTGAATATTTATCCTACGGAAGGCAGGCTACACTAATAAACAAGGTTTGCAAAGTGGTGAAATGGCTCTCTGGGCCCTACCACCTTGGTGAGGACTTGCTGGGACCCCAGGGGTACATATGCCTCAAACGAGTCACGCTTTGTCGCCACGTTAAGGCAGTGCCTATGCTGAAAGTAGACCGATTCAGAGAAAAAAAAGAAAAAGAAAAAAAAATCAATGGATAATTCGAGCAAGAATATGTGAAATGCTAAACGTTTTGTTTTTGTTTTTTTTTCGACGCCTGGCCGAGGGTCTATGCCTCAATGTCTCCACAGGATTAACTCCTCCTGCTGCAGATCGTGTCCAGTTACATCGAGTGCATAGCAACCTTGGCACAGACAGCAAAGCAATTTCTGTTTTTCTGCCAACTCATTTTTTTCTCGAAAACCTGGAGGACACAGCCCGTTCAGAGCTTGTATTTGGGTGCCATCGATAAGTCTGCCCACCCCATTCTTTCAGTAGATGCTCTCATACATTATGGTGGAATTGGCCATATGTGAACCCTAAAGCTCTAAGAGACCCTATCCCTAAACGTATTGAGCTGTTGCGTCAATCATTGTGTCCAGCAAGGTTTGCAGTGGCGAGATGGCTCGCTGGGCCCTACCACCTTGGTGATAGCTCGCTGGAACCCGAGGTGTACATATTCCTTGTGCGGGCCAGCAGCCTTGTGCTTGCTAAGGCAGCACATATACTAAAATTGGATCGATACAGAGAAGATTAGCATGGCCCCTGCGAAAGGATGACACGCAAATCCGTGAAGCGCTCCATATTTTTGCAGCTGTGATCAAGCCTGCTTCACTGGACTTGATTCATCCCCTCATGCCACTCTTTATTTTCATTCTTGTTCTCCTGTGTCAAGAACTGGTCCATCTCCAATGTCTATAGGGCACTCTCAGTTTTCCTGAGGTTGAGTCACAGAACATCACTGGAACAGAACAATACATCCACACAGAGCAAACCTGAGCTAAAATAAACTTCTACTTATGATTAGTTTTCACATTTCTATCATGTAGTAACCAGCGGTGCTGTAAATACCTAAAGAGTTACATATGCCAAGTAGGCATACGTGTAAATGGCTACATGTGGTGTGGTTGAACTTCAAGACCCTAGGCACAGTTGCCAGTTGTCTAGCAATCATGAGAACAGCAAAAAGAAAATACACAACAGCAACCCATCAAAGTCTAGAACTCTTGATTAGTTTGATTGCATGATAGCCCAATTAATGAATCACAAACTGTCTGAATATTTATCCTACGGAAGGCAGGCTACACTAATAAACAAGGTTTGCAAAGTGGTGAAATGGCTCTCTGGGCCCTACCACCTTGGTGAGGACTTGCTGGGACCCCAGGGGTACATATGCCTCAAACGAGTCACGCTTTGTCGCCACGTTAAGGCAGTGCCTATGCTGAAAGAAGACCGATTCAGAGAAAAAAAAGAAAAAGAAAAAAAAATCAAAGGATAATTCGAGCAAGAATATGTGAAATCCTAAACGTTTTGTTTTTGTTTTTTTTCGACGCCTGGCCGAGGGTCTATGCCTCAATGTCTCCACAGGATTAACTCCTCCTGCTGCAGATCGTGTCCAGTTACATCGAGTGCATAGCAACCTTGGCACAGACAGCAAAGCAATTTCCGTTTTTCTGCCAACTCATTTTTTTCTCGAAAACCTGGAGGACACAGCCCGTTCAGAGCTTGTATTTGGGTGCCATCGATAAGTCTGCCCACCCCATTCTTTCAGTAGATGCTCTCATACATCATGGTGGAATTGGCCATATGTGAACCCTAAAGCTCTAAGAGACCCTATCCCTAAACGTATTGAGCTGTTGCGTCAATCATTGTGTCCAGCAAGGTTTGCAGTGGCGAGATGGCTCGCTGGGCCCTACCACCTTGGTGATAGCTCGCTGGAACCCGAGGTGTACATATGCCTTGTGCGGGCCAGCAGCCTTGTGCTTGCTAAGGCAGCACATATACTAAAATTGGATCGATACAGAGAAGATTAGCATGGCCCCTGCGAAAGGGTGACACGCAAATCCGTGAAGCGCTCCATATTTTTGCAGCTGTGATCAAGCCTGCTTCACTGGACTTGATTCATCCCCTCATGCCACTCTTTATTTTCATTCTTGTTCTCCTGTGTCAAGAACTGGTCCATCTCCAATGTCTATAGGGCACTCTCAGTTTTCCTGAGGTTGAGTCACAGAACATCACTGGAACAGAACAATACATCCACACAGAGCAAACCTGAGCTAAAATAAACTTCTACTTATGATTAGTTTTCACATTTCTATCATGTAGTAACCAGCGGTGCTGTAAATACCTAAAGAGTTACATATGCCAAGTAGGCATACGTGTAAATGGCTACATGTGGTGTGGTTGAACTTCAAGACCCTAGGCACAGTTGCCAGTTGTCTAGCAATCATGAGAACAGCAAAAAGAAAATACACAACAGCAACCCATCAAAGTCTAGAACTCTTGATTAGTTTGATTGCATGATAGCCCAATTAATGAATCACAAACTGTCTGAATATTTATCCTACGGAAGGCAGGCTACACTAATAAACAAGGTTTGCAAAGTGGTGAAATGGCTCTCTGGGCCCTACCACCTTGGTGAGGACTTGCTGGGACCCCAGGGGTACATATGCCTCAAACGAGTCACGCTTTGTCGCCACGTTAAGGCAGTGCCTATGCTGAAAGTAGACCGATTCAGAGAAGAAAAAGAAAAAAAAATCAAAGGATAATTCGAGCAAGAATATGTGAAATCCTAAACGTTTTGTTTTTGTTTTTTTTCGACGCCTGGCCGAGGGTCTATGCCTCAATGTCTCCACAGGATTAACTCCTCCTGCTGCAGATCGTGTCCAGTTACATCGAGTGCATAGCAACCTTGGCACAGACAGCAAAGCACTTTCCGTTTTTCTGCCAACTCATTTTTTTCTCGAAAATCTGGAGGACACAGCCCGTTCAGAGCTTGTATTTGGGTGCCATCGATAAGTCTGCCCACCCCATTCTTTCAGTAGATGCTCTCATACATCATGGTGGAATTGGCCATATGTGAACCCTAAAGCTCTAAGAGACCCTATCCCTAAACGTATTGAGCTGTTGCGTCAATCATTGTGTCCAGCAAGGTTTGCAGTGGCGAGATGGCTCGCTGGGCCCTACCACCTTGGTGATAGCTCGCTGGAACCCGAGGTGTACATATTCCTTGTGCGGGCCAGCAGCCTTGTGCTTGCTAAGGCAGCACATATACTAAAATTGGATCGATACAGAGAAGATTAGCATGGCCCCTGCGAAAGGATGACACACAAATCCGTGAAGCGCTCCATATTTTTGCAGCTGTGATCAAGCCTGCTTCACTGGACTTGATTCATCCCCTCATGCCACTCTTTATTTTCATTCTTGTTCTCCTGTGTCAAGAACTGGTCCATCTCCAATGTCTATAGGGCACTCTCAGTTTTCCTGAGGTTGAGTCACAGAACATCACTGGAACAGAACAATACAT
Source organism: Scardinius erythrophthalmus (assembly GCF_964197995.2). Classification (NCBI taxonomy): domain Eukaryota; kingdom Metazoa; phylum Chordata; class Actinopteri; order Cypriniformes; family Leuciscidae; genus Scardinius; species Scardinius erythrophthalmus. Next base: position 40,842,630 of record NC_138227.1, read on the forward strand.
CCACACAGAGCAAACCTGAGCTAAAATAAACTTCTACTTATGATTAGTTTTCACATTTCTATCATGTAGTAACCAGCGGTGCTGTAAATACCTAAAGAGTTACATATGCCAAGTAGGCATACGTGTAAATGGCTACATGTGGTGTGGTTGAACTTCAAGACCCTAGGCACAGTTGCCAGTTGTCTAGCAATCATGAGAACAGCAAAAAGAAAATACACAACAGCAACCCATCAAAGTCTAGAACTCTTGATTAGTTTGATTGCATGATAGCCCAATTAATGAATCACAAACTGTCTGAATATTTATCCTACGGAAGGCAGGCTACACTAATAAACAAGGTTTGCAAAGTGGTGAAATGGCTCTCTGGGCCCTACCACCTTGGTGAGGACTTGCTGGGACCCCAGGGGTACATATGCCTCAAACGAGTCACGCTTTGTCGCCACGTTAAGGCAGTGCCTATGCTGAAAGTAGACCGATTCAGAGAAAAAAAAGAAAAAGAAAAAAAAATCAAAGGATAATTCGAGCAAGAATATGTGAAATGCTAAACGTTTTGTTTTTGTTTTTTTTTCGACGCCTGGCCGAGGGTCTATGCCTCAATGTCTCCACAGGATTAACTCCTCCTGCTGCAGATCGTGTCCAGTTACATCGAGTGCATAGCAACCTTGGCACAGACAGCAAAGCAATTTCCGTTTTTCTGCCAACTCATTTTTTTCTCGAAAACCTGGAGGACACAGCCCGTTCAGAGCTTGTATTTGGGTGCCATCGATAAGTCTGCCCACCCCATTCTTTCAGTAGATGCTCTCATACATCATGGTGGAATTGGCCATATGTGAACCCTAAAGCTCTAAGAGACCCTATCCCTAAACGTATTGAGCTGTTGCGTCAATCATTGTGTCCAGCAAGGTTTGCAGTGGCGAGATGGCTCGCTGGGCCCTACCACCTTGGTGATAGCTCGCTGGAACCCGAGGTGTACATATTCCTTGTGCGGGCCAGCAGCCTTGTGCTTGCTAAGGCAGCACATATACTAAAATTGGATCGATACAGAGAAGATTAGCATGGCCCCTGCGAAAGGATGACACACAAATCCGTGAAGCGCTCCATATTTTTGCAGCTGTGATCAAGCCTGCTTCACTGGACTTGATTCATCCCCTGATGCCACTCTTTATTTTCATTCTTGTTCTCCTGTGTCAAGAACTGGTCCATCTCCAATGTCTATAGGGCACTCTCAGTTTTCCTGAGGTTGAGTCACAGAACATCACTGGAACAGAACAATACATCCACACAGAGCAAACCTGAGCTAAAATAAACTTCTACTTATGATTAGTTTTCACATTTCTATCATGTAGTAACCAGCGGTGCTGTAAATACCTAAAGAGTTACATATGCCAAGTAGGCATACGTGTAAATGGCTACATGTGGTGTGGTTGAACTTCAAGACCCTAGGCACAGTTGCCAGTTGTCTAGCAATCATGAGAACAGCAAAAAGAAAATACACAACAGCAACCCATCAAAGTCTAGAACTCTTGATTAGTTTGATTGCATGATAGCCCAATTAATGAATCACAAACTGTCTGAATATTTATCCTACGGAAGGCAGGCTACACTAATAAACAAGGTTTGCAAAGTGGTGAAATGGCTCTCTGGGCCCTACCACCTTGGTGAGGACTTGCTGGGACCCCAGGGGTACATATGCCTCAAACGAGTCACGCTTTGTCGCCACGTTAAGGCAGTGCCTATGCTGAAAGTAGACCGATTCAGAGAAAAAAAAGAAAAAGAAAAAAAAATCAAAGGATAATTCGAGCAAGAATATGTGAAATGCTAAACGTTTTGTTTTTGTTTTTTTTTCGACGCCTGGCCGAGGGTCTATGCCTCAATGTCTCCACAGGATTAACTCCTCCTGCTGCAGATCGTGTCCAGTTACATCGAGTGCATAGCAACCTTGGCACAGACAGCAAAGCAATTTCCGTTTTTCTGCCAACTCATTTTTTTCTCGAAAACCTGGAGGACACAGCCCGTTCAGAGCTTGTATTTGGGTGCCATCGATAAGTCTGCCCACCCCATTCTTTCAGTAGATGCTCTCATACATTATGGTGGAATTGGCCATATGTGAACCCTAAAGCTCTAAGAGACCCTATCCCTAAACGTATTGAGCTGTTGCGTCAATCATTGTGTCCAGCAAGGTTTGCAGTGGCGAGATGGCTCGCTGGGCCCTACCACCTTGGTGATAGCTCGCTGGAACCCGCGGTGTACATATTCCTTGTGCGGGCCAGCAGCCTTGTGCTTGCTAAGGCAGCACATATACTAAAATTGGATCGATACAGAGAAGATTAGCATGGCCCCTGCGAAAGGATGACACGCAAATCCGTGAAGCGCTCCATATTTTTGCAGCTGTGATCAAGCCTGCTTCACTGGACTTGATTCATCCCCTCATGCCACTCTTTATTTTCATTCTTGTTCTCCTGTGTCAAGAACTGGTCCATCTCCAATGTCTATAGGGCACTCTCAGTTTTCCTGAGGTTGAGTCACAGAACATCACTGGAACAGAACAATACATCCACACAGAGCAAACCTGAGCTAAAATAAACTTCTACTTATGATTAGTTTTCACATTTCTATCATGTAGTAACCAGCGGTGCTGTAAATACCTAAAGAGTTACATATGCCAAGTAGGCATACGTGTAAATGGCTACATGTGGTGTGGTTGAACTTCAAGACCCTAGGCACAGTTGCCAGTTGTCTAGCAATCATGAGAACAGCAAAAAGAAAATACACAACAGCAACCCATCAAAGTCTAGAACTCTTGATTAGTTTGATTGCATGATAGCCCAATTAATGAATCACAAACTGTCTGAATATTTATCCTACGGAAGGCAGGCTACACTAATAAACAAGGTTTGCAAAGTGGTGAAATGGCTCTCTGGGCCCTACCACCTTGGTGAGGACTTGCTGGGACCCCAGGGGTACATATGCCTCAAACGAGTCACGCTTTGTCGCCACGTTAAGGCAGTGCCTATGCTGAAAGTAGACCGATTCAGAGAAAAAAAAGAAAAAGAAAAAAAAAATCAAAGGATAATTCGAGCAAGAATATGTGAAATCCTAAACGTTTTGTTTTTGTTTTTTTTCGAAGCCTGGCCGAGGATCTATGCCTCAATGTCTCCACAGGATTAACTCCTCCTGCTGCAGATCGTGTCCAGTTACATCGAGTGCATAGCAACCTTGGCACAGACAGCAAAGCACTTTCCGTTTTTCTGCCAACTCATTTTTTTCTCGAAAACCTGGAGGACACAGCCCGTTCAGAGCTTGTATTTGGGTGCCATCGATAAGTCTGCCCACCCCATTCTTTCAGTAGATGCTCTCATACATTATGGTGGAATTGGCCATATGTGAACCCTAAAGCTCTAAGAGACCCTATCCCTAAACGTATTGAGCTGTTGCGTCAATCATTGTGTCCAGCAAGGTTTGCAGTGGCGAGATGGCTCGCTGGGCCCTACCACCTTGGTGATAGCTCGCTGGAACCCGAGGTGTACATATTCCTTGTGCGGGCCAGCAGCCTTGTGCTTGCTAAGGCAGCACATATACTAAAATTGGATCGATACAGAGAAGATTAGCATGGCCCCTGCGAAAGGATGACACGCAAATCCGTGAAGCGCTCCATATTTTTGCAGCTGTGATCAAGCCTGCTTCACTGGACTTGATTCATCCCCTCATGCCACTCTTTATTTTCATTCTTGTTCTCCTGTGTCAAGAACTGGTCCATCTCCAATGTCTATAGGGCACTCTCAGTTTTCCTGAGGTTGAGTCACAGAACATCACTGGAACAGAACAATACATCCACACAGAGCAAACCTGAGCTAAAATAAACTTCTACTTATGATTAGTTTTCACATTTCTATCATGTAGTAACCAGCGGTGCTGTAAATACCTAAAGAGTTACATATGCCAAGTAGGCATACGTGTAAATGGCTACATGTGGTGTGGTTGAACTTCAAGACCCTAGGCACAGTTGCCAGTTGTCTAGCAATCATGAGAACAGCAAAAAGAAAATACACAACAGCAACCCATCAAAGTCTAGAACTCTTGATTAGTTTGATTGCATGATAGCCCAATTAATGAATCACAAACTGTCTGAATATTTATCCTACGGAAGGCAGGCTACACTAATAAACAAGGTTTGCAGTGGCGAGATGGCTCGCTGGGCCCTACCACCTTGGTGATAGCTCGCTGGAACCCGAGGTGTACATATTCCTTGTGCGGGCCAGCAGCCTTGTGCTTGCTAAGGCAGCACATATACTAAAATTGGATCGATACAGAGAAGATTAGCATGGCCCCTGCGAAAGGATGACACGCAAATCCGTGAAGCGCTCCATATTTTTGCAGCTGTGATCAAGCCTGCTTCACTGGACTTGATTCATCCCCTCATGCCACTCTTTATTTTCATTCTTGTTCTCCTGTGTCAAGAACTGGTCCATCTCCAATGTCTATAGGGCACTCTCAGTTTTCCTGAGGTTGAGTCACAGAACATCACTGGAACAGAACAATACATCCACACAGAGCAAACCTGAGCTAAAATAAACTTCTACTTATGATTAGTTTTCACATTTCTATCATGTAGTAACCAGCGGTGCTGTAAATGCCTAAAGAGTTACATATGCCAAGTAGGCATACGTGTAAATGGCTACATGTGGTGTGGTTGAACTTCAAGACCCTAGGCACAGTTGCCAGTTGTCTAGCAATCATGAGAACAGCAAAAAGAAAATACACAACAGCAACCCATCAAAGTCTAGAACTCTTGATTAGTTTGATTGCATGATAGCCCAATTAATGAATCACAAACTGTCTGAATATTTATCCTACGGAAGGCAGGCTACACTAATAAACAAGGTTTGCAAAGTGGTGAAATGGCTCTCTGGGCCCTACCACCTTGGTGAGGACTTGCTGGGACCCCAGGGGTACATATGCCTCAAACGAGTCACGCTTTGTCGCCACGTTAAGGCAGTGCCTATGCTGAAAGTAGACCGATTCAGAGAAAAAAAAGAAAAAGAAAAAAAAATCAAAGGATAATTCGAGCAAGAATATGTGAAATGCTAAACGTTTTTTTTTTTTTTTTTTTCGACGCCTGGCCGAGGGTCTATGCCTCAATGTCTCCACAGGATTAACTCCTCCTGCTGCAGATCGTGTCCAGTTACATCGAGTGCATAGCAACCTTGGCACAGACAGCAAAGCAATTTCCGTTTTTCTGCCAACTCATTTTTTTCTCGAAAACCTGGAGGACACAGCCCGTTCAGAGCTTGTATTTGGGTGCCATCGATAAGTCTGCCCACCCCATTCTTTCAGTAGATGCTCTCATACATTATGGTGGAATTGGCCATATGTGAACCCTAAAGCTCTAAGAGACCCTATCCCTAAACGTATTGAGCTGTTGCGTCAATCATTGTGTCCAGCAAGGTTTGCAGTGGCGAGATGGCTCGCTGGGCCCTACCACCTTGGTGATAGCTCGCTGGAACCCGAGGTGTACATATTCCTTGTGCGGGCCAGCAGCCTTGTGCTTGCTAAGGCAGCACATATACTAAAATTGGATCGATACAGAGAAGATTAGCATGGCCCCTGCGAAAGGATGACACGCAAATCCGTGAAGCGCTCCATATTTTTGCAGCTGTGATCAAGCCTGCTTCACTGGACTTGATTCATCCCCTCATGCCACTCTTTATTTTCATTCTTGTTCTCCTGTGTCAAGAACTGGTCCATCTCCAATGTCTATAGGGCACTCTCAGTTTTCCTGAGGTTGAGTCACAGAACATCACTGGAACAGAACAATACATCCACACAGAGCAAACCTGAGCTAAAATAAACTTCTACTTATGATTAGTTTTCACATTTCTATCATGTAGTAACCAGCGGTGCTGTAAATGCCTAAAGAGTTACATATGCCAAGTAGGCATACGTGTAAATGGCTACATGTGGTGTGGTTGAACTTCAAGACCCTAGGCACAGTTGCCAGTTGTCTAGCAATCATGAGAACAGCAAAAAGAAAATACACAACAGCAACCCATCAAAGTCTAGAACTCTTGATTAGTTTGATTGCATGATAGCCCAATTAATGAATCACAAACTGTCTGAATATTTATCCTACGGAAGGCAGGCTACACTAATAAACAAGGTTTGCAAAGTGGTGAAATGGCTCTCTGGGCCCTACCACCTTGGTGAGGACTTGCTGGGACCCCAGGGGTACATATGCCTCAAACGAGTCACGCTTTGTCGCCACGTTAAGGCAGTGCCTATGCTGAAAGTAGACCGATTCAGAGAAAAAAAAGAAAAAGAAAAAAAAATCAAAGGATAATTCGAGCAAGAATATGTGAAATGCTAAACGTTTTTTTTTTTTTTTTTTTCGACGCCTGGCCGAGGGTCTATGCCTCAATGTCTCCACAGGATTAACTCCTCCTGCTGCAGATCGTGTCCAGTTACATCGAGTGCATAGCAACCTTGGCACAGACAGCAAAGCAATTTCCGTTTTTCTGCCAACTCATTTTTTTCTCGAAAACCTGGAGGACACAGCCCGTTCAGAGCTTGTATTTGGGTGCCATCGATAAGTCTGCCCACCCCATTCTTTCAGTAGATGCTCTCATACATTATGGTGGAATTGGCCATATGTGAACCCTAAAGCTCTAAGAGACCCTATCCCTAAACGTATTGAGCTGTTGCGTCAATCATTGTGTCCAGCAAGGTTTGCAGTGGCGAGATGGCTCGCTGGGCCCTACCACCTTGGTGATAGCTCGCTGGAACCCGAGGTGTACATATTCCTTGTGCGGGCCAGCAGCCTTGTGCTTGCTAAGGCAGCACATATACTAAAATTGGATCGATACAGAGAAGATTAGCATGGCCCCTGCGAAAGGATGACACGCAAATCCGTGAAGCGCTCCATATTTTTGCAGCTGTGATCAAGCCTGCTTCACTGGACTTGATTCATCCCCTCATGCCACTCTTTATTTTCATTCTTGTTCTCCTGTGTCAAGAACTGGTCCATCTCCAATGTCTATAGGGCACTCTCAGTTTTCCTGAGGTTGAGTCACAGAACATCACTGGAACAGAACAATACATCCACACAGAGCAAACCTGAGCTAAAATAAACTTCTACTTATGATTAGTTTTCACATTTCTATCATGTAGTAACCAGCGGTGCTGTAAATGCCTAAAGAGTTACATATGCCAAGTAGGCATACGTGTAAATGGCTACATGTGGTGTGGTTGAACTTCAAGACCCTAGGCACAGTTGCCAGTTGTCTAGCAATCATGAGAACAGCAAAAAGAAAATACACAACAGCAACCCATCAAAGTCTAGAACTCTTGATTAGTTTGATTGCATGATAGCCCAATTAATGAATCACAAACTGTCTGAATATTTATCCTACGGAAGGCAGGCTACACTAATAAACAAGGTTTGCAAAGTGGTGAAATGGCTCTCTGGGCCCTACCACCTTGGTGAGGACTTGCTGGGACCCCAGGGGTACATATGCCTCAAACGAGTCACGCTTTGTCGCCACGTTAAGGCAGTGCCTATGCTGAAAGTAGACCGATTCAGAGAAAAAAAAGAAAAAGAAAAAAAAATCACAGGATAATTCGAGCAAGAATATGTGAAATGCTAAACGTTTTGTTTTTGTTTTTTTTTCGACGCCTGGCCGAGGGTCTATGCCTCAATGTCTCCACAGGATTAACTCCTCCTGCTGCAGATCGTGTCCAGTTACATCGAGTGCATAGCAACCTTGGCACAGACAGCAAAGCAATTTCCGTTTTTCTGCCAACTCATTTTTTTCTCGAAAACCTGGAGGACACAGCCCGTTCAGAGCTTGTATTTGGGTGCCATCGATAAGTCTGCCCACCCCATTCTTTCAGTAGATGCTCTCATACATTATGGTGGAATTGGCCATATGTGAACCCTAAAGCTCTAAGAGACCCTATCCCTAAACGTATTGAGCTGTTGCGTCAATCATTGTGTCCAGCAAGGTTTGCAGTGGCGAGATGGCTCGCTGGGCCCTACCACCTTGGTGATAGCTCGCTGGAACCCGAGGTGTACATATTCCTTGTGCGGGCCAGCAGCCTTGTGCTTGCTAAGGCAGCACATATACTAAAATTGGATCGATACAGAGAAGATTAGCATGGCCCCTGCGAAAGGATGACACGCAAATCTGTGAAGCGCTCCATATTTTTGCAGCTGTGATCAAGCCTGCTTCACTGGACTTGATTCATCCCCTCATGCCACTCTTTATTTTCATTCTTGTTCTCCTGTGTCAAGAACTGGTCCATCTCCAATGTCTATAGGGCACTCTCAGTTTTCCTGAGGTTGAGTCACAGAACATCACTGGAACAGAACAATACATCCACACAGAGCAAACCTGAGCTAAAATAAACTTCTACTTATGATTAGTTTTCACATTTCTATCATGTAGTAACCAGCGGTGCTGTAAATGCCTAAAGAGTTACATATGCCAAGTAGGCATACGTGTAAATGGCTACATGTGGTGTGGTTGAACTTCAAGACCCTAGGCACAGTTGCCAGTTGTCTAGCAATCATGAGAACAGCAAAAAGAAAATACACAACAGCAACCCATCAAAGTCTAGAACTCTTGATTAGTTTGATTGCATGATAGCCCAATTAATGAATCACAAACTGTCTGAATATTTATCCTACGGAAGGCAGGCTACACTAATAAACAAGGTTTGCAAAGTGGTGAAATGGCTCTCTGGGCCCTACCACCTTGGTGAGGACTTGCTGGGACCCCAGGGGTACATATGCCTCAAACGAGTCACGCTTTGTCGCCACGTTAAGGCAGTGCCTATGCTGAAAGTAGACCGATTCAGAGAAAAAAAAGAAAAAGAAAAAAAAATCAAAGGATAATTCGAGCAAGAATATGTGAAATGCTAAACGTTTTTTTTTTTTTTTTTTTCGACGCCTGGCCGAGGGTCTATGCCTCAATGTCTCCACAGGATTAACTCCTCCTGCTGCAGATCGTGTCCAGTTACATCGAGTGCATAGCAACCTTGGCACAGACAGCAAAGCAATTTCCGTTTTTCTGCCAACTCATTTTTTTCTCGAAAACCTGGAGGACACAGCCCGTTCAGAGCTTGTATTTGGGTGCCATCGATAAGTCTGCCCACCCCATTCTTTCAGTAGATGCTCTCATACATTATGGTGGAATTGGCCATATGTGAACCCTAAAGCTCTAAGAGACCCTATCCCTAAACGTATTGAGCTGTTGCGTCAATCATTGTGTCCAGCAAGGTTTGCAGTGGCGAGATGGCTCGCTGGGCCCTACCACCTTGGTGATAGCTCGCTGGAACCCGAGGTGTACATATTCCTTGTGCGGGCCAGCAGCCTTGTGCTTGCTAAGGCAGCACATATACTAAAATTGGATCGATACAGAGAAGATTAGCATGGCCCCTGCGAAAGGATGACACGCAAATCCGTGAAGCGCTCCATATTTTTGCAGCTGTGATCAAGCCTGCTTCACTGGACTTGATTCATCCCCTCATGCCACTCTTTATTTTCATTCTTGTTCTCCTGTGTCAAGAACTGGTCCATCTCCAATGTCTATAGGGCACTCTCAGTTTTCCTGAGGTTGAGTCACAGAACATCACTGGAACAGAACAATACATCCACACAGAGCAAACCTGAGCTAAAATAAACTTCTACTTATGATTAGTTTTCACATTTCTATCATGTAGTAACCAGCGGTGCTGTAAATGCCTAAAGAGTTACATATGCCAAGTAGGCATACGTGTAAATGGCTACATGTGGTGTGGTTGAACTTCAAGACCCTAGGCACAGTTGCCAGTTGTCTAGCAATCATGAGAACAGCAAAAAGAAAATACACAACAGCAACCCATCAAAGTCTAGAACTCTTGATTAGTTTGATTGCATGATAGCCCAATTAATGAATCACAAACTGTCTGAATATTTATCCTACGGAAGGCAGGCTACACTAATAAACAAGGTTTGCAAAGTGGTGAAATGGCTCTCTGGGCCCTACCACCTTGGTGAGGACTTGCTGGGACCCCAGGGGTACATATGCCTCAAACGAGTCACGCTTTGTCGCCACGTTAAGGCAGTGCCTATGCTGAAAGTAGACCGATTCAGAGAAAAAAAAGAAAAAGAAAAAAAAATCAAAGGATAATTCGAGCAAGAATATGTGAAATGCTAAACGTTTTTTTTTTTTTTTTTTTCTTCGACGCCTGGCCGAGGGTCTATGCCTCAATGTCTCCACAGGATTAACTCCTCCTGCTGCAGATCGTGTCCAGTTACATCGAGTGCATAGCAACCTTGGCACAGACAGCAAAGCAATTTCCGTTTTTCTGCCAACTCATTTTTTTCTCGAAAACCTGGAGGACACAGCCCGTTCAGAGCTTGTATTTGGGTGCCATCGATAAGTCTGCCCACCCCATTCTTTCAGTAGATGCTCTCATACATTATGGTGGAATTGGCCATATGTGAACCCTAAAGCTCTAAGAGACCCTATCCCTAAACGTATTGAGCTGTTGCGTCAATCATTGTGTCCAGCAAGGTTTGCAGTGGCGAGATGGCTCGCTGGGCCCTACCACCTTGGTGATAGCTCGCTGGAACCCGAGGTGTACATATTCCTTGTGCGGGCCAGCAGCCTTGTGCTTGCTAAGGCAGCACATATACTAAAATTGGATCGATACAGAGAAGATTAGCATGGCCCCTGCGAAAGGATGACACGCAAATCCGTGAAGCGCTCCATATTTTTGCAGCTGTGATCAAGCCTGCTTCACTGGACTTGATTCATCCCCTCATGCCACTCTTTATTTTCATTCTTGTTCTCCTGTGTCAAGAACTGGTCCATCTCCAATGTCTATAGGGCACTCTCAGTTTTCCTGAGGTTGAGTCACAGAACATCACTGGAACAGAACAATACATCCACACAGAGCAAACCTGAGCTAAAATAAACTTCTACTTATGATTAGTTTTCACATTTCTATCATGTAGTAACCAGCGGTGCTGTAAATGCCTAAAGAGTTACATATGCCAAGTAGGCATACGTGTAAATGGCTACATGTGGTGTGGTTGAACTTCAAGACCCTAGGCACAGTTGCCAGTTGTCTAGCAATCATGAGAACAGCAAAAAGAAAATACACAACAGCAACCCATCAAAGTCTAGAACTCTTGATTAGTTTGATTGCATGATAGCCCAATTAATGAATCACAAACTGTCTGAATATTTATCCTACGGAAGGCAGGCTACACTAATAAACAAGGTTTGCAAAGTGGTGAAATGGCTCTCTGGGCCCTACCACCTTGGTGAGGACTTGCTGGGACCCCAGGGGTACATATGCCTCAAACGAGTCACGCTTTGTCGCCACGTTAAGGCAGTGCCTATGCTGAAAGTAGACCGATTCAGAGAAAAAAAAGAAAAAGAAAAAAAAATCAAAGGATAATTCGAGCAAGAATATGTGAAATGCTAAACGTTTTTTTTTTTTTTTTTTTCTTCGACGCCTGGCCGAGGGTCTATGCCTCAATGTCTCCACAGGATTAACTCCTCCTGCTGCAGATCGTGTCCAGTTACATCGAGTGCATAGCAACCTTGGCACAGACAGCAAAGCAATTTCCGTTTTTCTGCCAACTCATTTTTTTCTCGAAAACCTGGAGGACACAGCCCGTTCAGAGCTTGTATTTGGGTGCCATCGATAAGTCTGCCCACCCCATTCTTTCAGTAGATGCTCTCATACATTATGGTGGAATTGGCCATATGTGAACCCTAAAGCTCTAAGAGACCCTATCCCTAAACGTATTGAGCTGTTGCGTCAATCATTGTGTCCAGCAAGGTTTGCAGTGGCGAGATGGCTCGCTGGGCCCTACCACCTTGGTGATAGCTCGCTGGAACCCGAGGTGTACATATTCCTTGTGCGGGCCAGCAGCCTTGTGCTTGCTAAGGCAGCACATATACTAAAATTGGATCGATACAGAGAAGATTAGCATGGCCCCTGCGAAAGGATGACACGCAAATCCGTGAAGCGCTCCATATTTTTGCAGCTGTGATCAAGCCTGCTTCACTGGACTTGATTCATCCCCTCATGCCACTCTTTATTTTCATTCTTGTTCTCCTGTGTCAAGAACTGGTCCATCTCCAATGTCTATAGGGCACTCTCAGTTTTCCTGAGGTTGAGTCACAGAACATCACTGGAACAGAACAATACATCCACACAGAGCAAACCTGAGCTAAAATAAACTTCTACTTATGATTAGTTTTCACATTTCTATCATGTAGTAACCAGCGGTGCTGTAAATGCCTAAAGAGTTACATATGCCAAGTAGGCATACGTGTAAATGGCTACATGTGGTGTGGTTGAACTTCAAGACCCTAGGCACAGTTGCCAGTTGTCTAGCAATCATGAGAACAGCAAAAAGAAAATACACAACAGCAACCCATCAAAGTCTAGAACTCTTGATTAGTTTGATTGCATGATAGCCCAATTAATGAATCACAAACTGTCTGAATATTTATCCTACGGAAGGCAGGCTACACTAATAAACAAGGTTTGCAAAGTGGTGAAATGGCTCTCTGGGCCCTACCACCTTGGTGAGGACTTGCTGGGACCCCAGGGGTACATATGCCTCAAACGAGTCACGCTTTGTCGCCACGTTAAGGCAGTGCCTATGCTGAAAGTAGACCGATTCAGAGAAAAAAAAGAAAAAAAAAAAAAAATCAAAGGATAATTCGAGCAAGAATATGTGAAATGCTAAACGTTTTGTTTTTGTTTTTTTTTCGACGCCTGGCCGAGGGTCTATGCCTCAATGTCTCCACAGGATTAACTCCTCCTGCTGCAGATCGTGTCCAGTTACATCGAGTGCATAGCAACCTTGGCACAGACAGCAAAGCAATTTCCGTTTTTCTGCCAACTCATTTTTTTCTCGAAAACCTGGAGGACACAGCCCGTTCAGAGCTTGTATTTGGGTGCCATCGATAAGTCTGCCCACCCCATTCTTTCAGTAGATGCTCTCATACATTATGGTGGAATTGGCCATATGTGAACCCTAAAGCTCTAAGAGACCCTATCCCTACACGTATTGAGCTGTTGCATCAATCATTGTGTCCAGCAAGGTTTGCAGTGGCGAGATGGCTCGCTGGGCCCTACCACCTTGGTGATAGCTCGCTGGAACCCGAGGTGTACATATTCCTTGTGCGGGCCAGCAGCCTTGTGCTTGCTAAGGCAGCACATATACTAAAATTGGATCGATACAGAGAAGATTAGCATGGCCCCTGCGAAAGGATGACACGCAAATCCGTGAAGCGCTCCATATTTTTGCAGCTGTGATCAAGCCTGCTTCACTGGACTTGATTCATCCCCTCATGCCACTCTTTATTTTCATTCTTGTTCTCCTGTGTCAAGAACTGGTCCATCTCCAATGTCTATAGGGCACTCTCAGTTTTCCTGAGGTTGAGTCACAGAACATCACTGGAACAGAACAATACATCCACACAGAGCAAACCTGAGCTAAAATAAACTTCTACTTATGATTAGTTTTCACATTTCTATCATGTAGTAACCAGCGGTGCTGTAAATGCCTAAAGAGTTACATATGCCAAGTAGGCATACGTGTAAATGGCTACATGTGGTGTGGTTGAACTTCAAGACCCTAGGCACAGTTGCCAGTTGTCTAGCAATCATGAGAACAGCAAAAAGAAAATACACAACAGCAACCCATCAAAGTCTAGAACTCTTGATTAGTTTGATTGCATGATAGCCCAATTAATGAATCACAAACTGTCTGAATATTTATCCTACGGAAGGCAGGCTACACTAATAAACAAGGTTTGCAAAGTGGTGAAATGGCTCTCTGGGCCCTACCACCTTGGTGAGGACTTGCTGGGACCCCAGGGGTACATATGCCTCAAACGAGTCACGCTTTGTCGCCACGTTAAGGCAGTGCCTATGCTGAAAGTAGACCGATTCAGAGAAAAAAAAGAAAAAGAAAAAAAAATCAAAGGATAATTCGAGCAAGAATATGTGAAATCCTAAACGTTTTGTTTTTGTTTTTTTTCGACGCCTGGCCGAGGGTCTATGCCTCAATGTCTCCACAGGATTAACTCCTCCTGCTGCAGATCGTGTCCAGTTACATCGAGTGCATAGCAACCTTGGCACAGACAGCAAAGCAATTTCCGTTTTTCTGCCAACTCATTTTTTTCTCGAAAACCTGGAGGACACAGCCCGTTCAGAGCTTGTATTTGGGTGCCATCGATAAGTCTGCCCACCCCATTCTTTCAGTAGATGCTCTCATACATTATGGTGGAATTGGCCATATGTGAACCCTAAAGCTCTAAGAGACCCTATCCCTAAACGTATTGAGCTGTTGCGTCAATCATTGTGTCCAGCAAGGTTTGCAGTGGCGAGATGGCTCGCTGGGCCCTACCACCTTGGTGATAGCTCGCTGGAACCCGAGGTGTACATATTCCTTGTGCGGGCCAGCAGCCTTGTGCTTGCTAAGGCAGCACATATACTAAAATTGGATCGATACAGAGAAGATTAGCATGGCCCCTGCGAAAGGATGACACGCAAATCTGTGAAGCGCTCCATATTTTTGCAGCTGTGATCAAGCCTGCTTCACTGGACTTGATTCATCCCCTCATGCCACTCTTTATTTTCATTCTTGTTCTCCTGTGTCAAGAACTGGTCCATCTCCAATGTCTATAGGGCACTCTCAGTTTTCCTGAGGTTGAGTCACAGAACATCACTGGAACAGAACAATACATCCACACAGAGCAAACCTGAGCTAAAATAAACTTCTACTTATGATTAGTTTTCACATTTCTATCATGTAGTAACCAGCGGTGCTGTAAATGCCTAAAGAGTTACATATGCCAAGTAGGCATACGTGTAAATGGCTACATGTGGTGTGGTTGAACTTCAAGACCCTAGGCACAGTTGCCAGTTGTCTAGCAATCATGAGAACAGCAAAAAGAAAATACACAACAGCAACCCATCAAAGTCTAGAACTCTTGATTAGTTTGATTGCATGATAGCCCAATTAATGAATCACAAACTGTCTGAATATTTATCCTACGGAAGGCAGGCTACACTAATAAACAAGGTTTGCAAAGTGGTGAAATGGCTCTCTGGGCCCTACCACCTTGGTGAGGACTTGCTGGGACCCCAGGGGTACATATGCCTCAAACGAGTCACGCTTTGTCGCCACGTTAAGGCAGTGCCTATGCTGAAAGTAGACCGATTCAGAGAAAAAAAAGAAAAAGAAAAAAAAAATCAAAGGATAATTCGAGCAAGAATATGTGAAATGCTAAACTTTTTTTTTTTTTCGACGCCTGGCCGAGGGTCTATGCCTCAATGTCTCCACAGGATTAACTCCTCCTGCTGCAGATCGTGTCCAGTTACATCGAGTGCATAGCAACCTTGGCACAGACAGCAAAGCAATTTCCGTTTTTCTGCCAACTCATTTTTTTCTCGAAAACCTGGAGGACACAGCCCGTTCAGAGCTTGTATTTGGGTGCCATCGATAAGTCTGCCCACCCCATTCTTTCAGTAGATGCTCTCATACATTATGGTGGAATTGGCCATATGTGAACCCTAAAGCTCTAAGAGACCCTATCCCTAAACGTATTGAGCTGTTGCGTCAATCATTGTGTCCAGCAAGGTTTGCAGTGGCGAGATGGCTCGCTGGGCCCTACCACCTTGGTGATAGCTCGCTGGAACCCGAGGTGTACATATTCCTTGTGCGGGCCAGCAGCCTTGTGCTTGCTAAGGCAGCACATATACTAAAATTGGATCGATACAGAGAAGATTAGCATGGCCCCTGCGAAAGGATGACACGCAAATCCGTGAAGCGCTCCATATTTTTGCAGCTGTGATCAAGCCTGCTTCACTGGACTTGATTCATCCCCTCATGCCACTCTTTATTTTCATTCTTGTTCTCCTGTGTCAAGAACTGGTCCATCTCCAATGTCTATAGGGCACTCTCAGTTTTCCTGAGGTTGAGTCACAGAACATCACTGGAACAGAACAATACATCCACACAGAGCAAACCTGAGCTAAAATAAACTTCTACTTATGATTAGTTTTCACATTTCTATCATGTAGTAACCAGCGGTGCTGTAAATGCCTAAAGAGTTACATATGCCAAGTAGGCATACGTGTAAATGGCTACATGTGGTGTGGTTGAACTTCAAGACCCTAGGCACAGTTGCCAGTTGTCTAGCAATCATGAGAACAGCAAAAAGAAAATACACAACAGCAACCCATCAAAGTCTAGAACTCTTGATTAGTTTGATTGCATGATAGCCCAATTAATGAATCACAAACTGTCTGAATATTTATCCTACGGAAGGCAGGCTACACTAATAAACAAGGTTTGCAAAGTGGTGAAATGGCTCTCTGGGCCCTACCACCTTGGTGAGGACTTGCTGGGACCCCAGGGGTACATATGCCTCAAACGAGTCACGCTTTGTCGCCACGTTAAGGCAGTGCCTATGCTGAAAGTAGACCGATTCAGAGAAAAAAAAGAAAAAGAAAAAAAAATCAAAGGATAATTCGAGCAAGAATATGTGAAATCCTAAACGTTTTGTTTTTGTTTTTTTTCGACGCCTGGCCGAGGGTCTATGCCTCAATGTCTCCACAGGATTAACTCCTCCTGCTGCAGATCGTGTCCAGTTACATCGAGTGCATAGCAACCTTGGCACAGACAGCAAAGCACTTTCCGTTTTTCTGCCAACTCATTTTTTTCTCGAAAATCTGGAGGACACAGCCCGTTCAGAGCTTGTATTTGGGTGCCATCGATAAGTCTGCCCACCCCATTCTTTCAGTAGATGCTCTCATACATCATGGTGGAATTGGCCATATGTGAACCCTAAAGCTCTAAGAGACCCTATCCCTAAACGTATTGAGCTGTTGCGTCAATCATTGTGTCCAGCAAGGTTTGCAGTGGCGAGATGGCTCGCTGGGCCCTACCACCTTGGTGATAGCTCGCTGGAACCCGAGGTGTACATATTCCTTGTGCGGGCCAGCAGCCTTGTGCTTGCTAAGGCAGCACATATACTAAAATTGGATCGATACAGAGAAGATTAGCATGGCCCCTGCGAAAGGATGACACGCAAATCCGTGAAGCGCTCCATATTTTTGCAGCTGTGATCAAGCCTGCTTCACTGGACTTGATTCATCCCCTCATGCCACTCTTTATTTTCATTCTTGTTCTCCTGTGTCAAGAACTGGTCCATCTCCAATGTCTATAGGGCACTCTCAGTTTTCCTGAGGTTGAGTCACAGAACATCACTGGAACAGAACAATACATCCACACAGAGCAAACCTGAGCTAAAATAAACTTCTACTTATGATTAGTTTTCACATTTCTATCATGTAGTAACCAGCGGTGCTGTAAATACCTAAAGAGTTACATATGCCAAGTAGGCATACGTGTAAATGGCTACATGTGGTGTGGTTGAACTTCAAGACCCTAGGCACAGTTGCCAGTTGTCTAGCAATCATGAGAACAGCAAAAAGAAAATACACAACAGCAACCCATCAAAGTCTAGAACTCTTGATTAGTTTGATTGCATGATAGCCCAATTAATGAATCACAAACTGTCTGAATATTTATCCTACGGAAGGCAGGCTACACTAATAAACAAGGTTTGCAAAGTGGTGAAATGGCTCTCTGGGCCCTACCACCTTGGTGAGGACTTGCTGGGACCCCAGGGGTACATATGCCTCAAACGAGTCACGCTTTGTCGCCACGTTAAGGCAGTGCCTATGCTGAAAGTAGACCGATTCAGAGAAAAAAAAGAAAAAGAAAAAGAAATCAAAGGATAATTCGAGCAAGAATATGTGAAATCCTAAACGTTTTGTTTTTGTTTTTTTTTTCGACGCCTGGCCGAGGGTCTATGCCTCAATGTCTCCACAGGATTAACTCCTCCTGCTGCAGATCGTGTCCAGTTACATCGAGTGCATAGCAACCTTGGCACAGACAGCAAAGCACTTTCCGTTTTTCTGCCAACTCATTTTTTTCTCGAAAACCTGGAGGACACAGCCCGTTCAGAGCTTGTATTTGGGTGCCATCGATAAGTCTGCCCACCCCATTCTTTCAGTAGATGCTCTCATACATCATGGTGGAATTGGCCATATGTGAACCCTAAAGCTCTAAGAGACCCTATCCCTAAACGTATTGAGCTGTTGCGTCAATCATTGTGTCCAGCAAGGTTTGCAGTGGCGAGATGGCTCGCTGGGCCCTACCACCTTGGTGATAGCTCGCTGGAACCCGAGGTGTACATATTCCTTGTGCGGGCCAGCAGCCTTGTGCTTGCTAAGGCAGCACATATACTAAAATTGGATCGATACAGAGAAGATTAGCATGGCCCCTGCGAAAGGATGACACGCAAATCCGTGAAGCGCTCCATATTTTTGCAGCTGTGATCAAGCCTGCTTCACTGGACTTGATTCATCCCCTCATGCCACTCTTTATTTTCATTCTTGTTCTCCTGTGTCAAGAACTGGTCCATCTCCAATGTCTATAGGGCACTCTCAGTTTTCCTGAGGTTGAGTCACAGAACATCACTGGAACAGAACAATACATCCACACAGAGCAAACCTGAGCTAAAATAAACTTCTACTTATGATTAGTTTTCACATTTCTATCATGTAGTAACCAGCGGTGCTGTAAATGCCTAAAGAGTTACATATGCCAAGTAGGCATACGTGTAAATGGCTACATGTGGTGTGGTTGAACTTCAAGACCCTAGGCACAGTTGCCAGTTGTCTAGCAATCATGAGAACAGCAAAAAGAAAATACACAACAGCAACCCATCAAAGTCTAGAACTCTTGATTAGTTTGATTGCATGATAGCCCAATTAATGAATCACAAACTGTCTGAATATTTATCCTACGGAAGGCAGGCTACACTAATAAACAAGGTTTGCAAAGTGGTGAAATGGCTCTCTGGGCCCTACCACCTTGGTGAGGACTTGCTGGGACCCCAGGGGTACATATGCCTCAAACGAGTCACGCTTTGTCGCCACGTTAAGGCAGTGCCTATGCTGAAAGTAGACCGATTCAGAGAAAAAAAAGAAAAAGAAAAAAAAATCAAAGGATAACTCGAGCAAGAATATGTGAAATCCTAAACGTTTTGTTTTTGGTTTTTTTCGACGCCTGGCCGAGGGTCTATGCCTCAATGTCTCCACAGGATTAACTCCTCCTGCTGCAGATCGTGTCCAGTTACATCGAGTGCATAGCAACCTTGGCACAGACAGCAAAGCACTTTCCGTTTTTCTGCCAACTCATTTTTTTCTCGAAAATCTGGAGGACACAGCCCGTTCAGAGCTTGTATTTGGGTGCCATCGATAAGTCTGCCCACCCCATTCTTTCAGTAGATGCTCTCATACATCATGGTGGAATTGGCCATATGTGAACCCTAAAGCTCTAAGAGACCCTATCCCTAAACGTATTGAGCTGTTGCGTCAATCATTGTGTCCAGCAAGGTTTGCAGTGGCGAGATGGCTCGCTGGGCCCTACCACCTTGGTGATAGCTCGCTGGAACCCGAGGTGTACATATTCCTTGTGCGTGCCAGCAGCCTTGTGCTTGCTAAGGCAGCACATATACTAAAATTGGATCGATACAGAGAAGATTAGCATGGCCCCTGCGAAAGGATGACACGCAAATCCGTGAAGCGCTCCATATTTTTGCAGCTGTGATCAAGCCTGCTTCACTGGACTTGATTCATCCCCTCATGCCACTCTTTATTTTCATTCTTGTTCTCCTGTGTCAAGAACTGGTCCATCTCCAATGTCTATAGGGCACTCTCAGTTTTCCTGAGGTTGAGTCACAGAACATCACTGGAACAGAACAATACATCCACACAGAGCAAACCTGAGCTAAAATAAACTTCTACTTATGATTAGTTTTCACATTTCTATCATGTAGTAACCAGCGGTGCTGTAAATACCTAAAGAGTTACATATGCCAAGTAGGCATACGTGTAAATGGCTACATGTGGTGTGGTTGAACTTCAAGACCCTAGGCACAGTTGCCAGTTGTCTAGCAATCATGAGAACAGCAAAAAGAAAATACACAACAGCAACCCATCAAAGTCTAGAACTCTTGATTAGTTTGATTGCATGATAGCCCAATTAATGAATCACAAACTGTCTGAATATTTATCCTACGGAAGGCAGGCTACACTAATAAACAAGGTTTGCAAAGTGGTGAAATGGCTCTCTGGGCCCTACCACCTTGGTGAGGACTTGCTGGGACCCCAGGGGTACATATGCCTCAAACGAGTCACGCTTTGTCGCCACGTTAAGGCAGTGCCTATGCTGAAAGTAGACCGATTCAGAGAAAAAAAAGAAAAAGAAAAAAAAATCAAAGGATAATTCGAGCAAGAATATGTGAAATGCTAAACGGTTTTTTTTTTGGTTTTTTTTTCGACGCCTGGCCGAGGGTCTATGCCTCAATGTCTCCACAGGATTAACTCCT
This sequence comes from Scardinius erythrophthalmus, assembly GCF_964197995.2. Classification (NCBI taxonomy): domain Eukaryota; kingdom Metazoa; phylum Chordata; class Actinopteri; order Cypriniformes; family Leuciscidae; genus Scardinius; species Scardinius erythrophthalmus. The sequence continues at coordinate 40,863,110 of NC_138227.1, forward strand.
CCTGCTGCAGATCGTGTCCAGTTACATCGAGTGCATAGCAACCTTGGCACAGACAGCAAAGCAATTTCCGTTTTTCTGCCAACTCATTTTTTTCTCGAAAACCTGGAGGACACAGCCCGTTCAGAGCTTGTATTTGGGTGCCATCGATAAGTCTGCCCACCCCATTCTTTCAGTAGATGCTCTCATACATTATGGTGGAATTGGCCATATGTGAACCCTAAAGCTCTAAGAGACCCTATCCCTAAACGTATTGAGCTGTTGCGTCAATCATTGTGTCCAGCAAGGTTTGCAGTGGCGAGATGGCTCGCTGGGCCCTACCACCTTGGTGATAGCTCGCTGGAACCCGAGGTGTACATATTCCTTGTGCGGGCCAGCAGCCTTGTGCTTGCTAAGGCAGCACATATACTAAAATTGGATCGATACAGAGAAGATTAGCATGGCCCCTGTGAAAGGATGACACGCAAATCCGTGAAGCGCTCCATATTTTTGCAGCTGTGATCAAGCCTGCTTCACTGGACTTGATTCATCCCCTCATGCCACTCTTTATTTTCATTCTTGTTCTCCTGTGTCAAGAACTGGTCCATCTCCAATGTCTATAGGGCACTCTCAGTTTTCCTGAGGTTGAGTCACAGAACATCACTGGAACAGAACAATACATCCACACAGAGCAAACCTGAGCTAAAATAAACTTCTACTTATGATTAGTTTTCACATTTCTATCATGTAGTAACCAGCGGTGCTGTAAATACCTAAAGAGTTACATATGCCAAGTAGGCATACGTGTAAATGGCTACATGTGGTGTGGTTGAACTTCAAGACCCTAGGCACAGTTGCCAGTTGTCTAGCAATCATGAGAACAGCAAAAAGAAAATACACAACAGCAACCCATCAAAGTCTAGAACTCTTGATTAGTTTGATTGCATGATAGCCCAATTAATGAATCACAAACTGTCTGAATATTTATCCTACGGAAGGCAGGCTACACTAATAAACAAGGTTTGCAAAGTGGTGAAATGGCTCTCTGGGCCCTACCACCTTGGTGAGGACTTGCTGGGACCCCAGGGGTACATATGCCTCAAACGAGTCACGCTTTGTCGCCACGTTAAGGCAGTGCCTATGCTGAAAGTAGACCGATTCAGAGAAAAAAAAGAAAAAGAAAAAGAAATCAAAGGATAATTCGAGCAAGAATATGTGAAATCCTAAACGTTTTTTTTTTTTTTTTTTTTTCGACGCCTGGCCGAGGGTCTATGCCTCAATGTCTCCACAGGATTAACTCCTCCTGCTGCAGATCGTGTCCAGTTACATCGAGTGCATAGCAACCTTGGCACAGACAGCAAAGCACTTTCCGTTTTTCTGCCAACTCATTTTTTTCTCGAAAACCTGGAGGACACAGCCCGTTCAGAGCTTGTATTTGGGTGCCATCGATAAGTCTGCCCACCCCATTCTTTCAGTAGATGCTCTCATACATCATGGTGGAATTGGCCATATGTGAACCCTAAAGCTCTAAGAGACCCTATCCCTAAACGTATTGAGCTGTTGCGTCAATCATTGTGTCCAGCAAGGTTTGCAGTGGCGAGATGGCTCGCTGGGCCCTACCACCTTGGTGATAGCTCGCTGGAACCCGAGGTGTACATATTCCTTGTGCGGGCCAGCAGCCTTGTGCTTGCTAAGGCAGCACATATACTAAAATTGGATCGATACAGAGAAGATTAGCATGGCCCCTGCGAAAGGATGACACGCAAATCCGTGAAGCGCTCCATATTTTTGCAGCTGTGATCAAGCCTGCTTCACTGGACTTGATTCATCCCCTCATGCCACTCTTTATTTTCATTCTTGTTCTCCTGTGTCAAGAACTGGTCCATCTCCAATGTCTATAGGGCACTCTCAGTTTTCCTGAGGTTGAGTCACAGAACATCACTGGAACAGAACAATACATCCACACAGAGCAAACCTGAGCTAAAATAAACTTCTACTTATGATTAGTTTTCACATTTCTATCATGTAGTAACCAGCGGTGCTGTAAATGCCTAAAGAGTTACATATGCCAAGTAGGCATACGTGTAAATGGCTACATGTGGTGTGGTTGAACTTCAAGACCCTAGGCACAGTTGCCAGTTGTCTAGCAATCATGAGAACAGCAAAAAGAAAATACACAACAGCAACCCATCAAAGTCTAGAACTCTTGATTAGTTTGATTGCATGATAGCCCAATTAATGAATCACAAACTGTCTGAATATTTATCCTACGGAAGGCAGGCTACACTAATAAACAAGGTTTGCAAAGTGGTGAAATGGCTCTCTGGGCCCTACCACCTTGGTGAGGACTTGCTGGGACCCCAGGGGTACATATGCCTCAAACGAGTCACGCTTTGTCGCCACGTTAAGGCAGTGCCTATGCTGAAAGTAGACCGATTCAGAGAAAAAAAAGAAAAAGAAAAAAAAATCAAAGGATAATTCGAGCAAGAATATGTGAAATGCTAAACGTTTTTTTTTTTTTTTTTTTTCGACGCCTGGCCGAGGGTCTATGCCTCAATGTCTCCACAGGATTAACTCCTCCTGCTGCAGATCGTGTCCAGTTACATCGAGTGCATAGCAACCTTGGCACAGACAGCAAAGCAATTTCCGTTTTTCTGCCAACTCATTTTTTTCTCGAAAACCTGGAGGACACAGCCCGTTCAGAGCTTGTATTTGGGTGCCATCGATAAGTCTGCCCACCCCATTCTTTCAGTAGATGCTCTCATACATTATGGTGGAATTGGCCATATGTGAACCCTAAAGCTCTAAGAGACCCTATCCCTAAACGTATTGAGCTGTTGCGTCAATCATTGTGTCCAGCAAGGTTTGCAGTGGCGAGATGGCTCGCTGGGCCCTACCACCTTGGTGATAGCTCGCTGGAACCCGAGGTGTACATATTCCTTGTGCGGGCCAGCAGCCTTGTGCTTGCTAAGGCAGCACATATACTAAAATTGGATCGATACAGAGAAGATTAGCATGGCCCCTGCGAAAGGATGACACGCAAATCCGTGAAGCGCTCCATATTTTTGCAGCTGTGATCAAGCCTGCTTCACTGGACTTGATTCATCCCCTCATGCCACTCTTTATTTTCATTCTTGTTCTCCTGTGTCAAGAACTGGTCCATCTCCAATGTCTATAGGGCACTCTCAGTTTTCCTGAGGTTGAGTCACAGAACATCACTGGAACAGAACAATACATCCACACAGAGCAAACCTGAGCTAAAATAAACTTCTACTTATGATTAGTTTTCACATTTCTATCATGTAGTAACCAGCGGTGCTGTAAATACCTAAAGAGTTACATATGCCAAGTAGGCATACGTGTAAATGGCTACATGTGGTGTGGTTGAACTTCAAGACCCTAGGCACAGTTGCCAGTTGTCTAGCAATCATGAGAACAGCAAAAAGAAAATACACAACAGCAACCCATCAAAGTCTAGAACTCTTGATTAGTTTGATTGCATGATAGCCCAATTAATGAATCACAAACTGTCTGAATATTTATCCTACGGAAGGCAGGCTACACTAATAAACAAGGTTTGCAAAGTGGTGAAATGGCTCTCTGGGCCCTACCACCTTGGTGAGGACTTGCTGGGACCCCGGGGGTACATATGCCTCAAACGAGTCACGCTTTGTCGCCACGTTAAGGCAGTGCCTATGCTGAAAGTAGACCGATTCAGAGAAAAAAAAGAAAAAGAAAAAGAAATCAAAGGATAATTCGAGCAAGAATATGTGAAATCCTAAACGTTTTTTTTTTTTTTTTTTTTTTTTTTGACGCCTGGCCGAGGGTCTATGCCTCAATGTCTCCACAGGATTAACTCCTCCTGCTGCAGATCGTGTCCAGTTACATCGAGTGCATAGCAACCTTGGCACAGACAGCAAAGCACTTTCCGTTTTTCTGCCAACTCATTTTTTTCTCGAAAACCTGGAGGACACAGCCCGTTCAGAGCTTGTATTTGGGTGCCATCGATAAGTCTGCCCACCCCATTCTTTCAGTAGATGCTCTCATACATCATGGTGGAATTGGCCATATGTGAACCCTAAAGCTCTAAGAGACCCTATCCCTAAACGTATTGAGCTGTTGCGTCAATCATTGTGTCCAGCAAGGTTTGCAGTGGCGAGATGGCTCGCTGGGCCCTACCACCTTGGTGATAGCTCGCTGGAACCCGAGGTGTACATATTCCTTGTGCGGGCCAGCAGCCTTGTGCTTGCTAAGGCAGCACATATACTAAAATTGGATCGATACAGAGAAGATTAGCATGGCCCCTGCGAAAGGATGACACGCAAATCCGTGAAGCGCTCCATATTTTTGCAGCTGTGATCAAGCCTGCTTCACTGGACTTGATTCATCCCCTCATGCCACTCTTTATTTTCATTCTTGTTCTCCTGTGTCAAGAACTGGTCCATCTCCAATGTCTATAGGGCACTCTCAGTTTTCCTGAGGTTGAGTCACAGAACATCACTGGAACAGAACAATACATCCACACAGAGCAAACCTGAGCTAAAATAAACTTCTACTTATGATTAGTTTTCACATTTCTATCATGTAGTAACCAGCGGTGCTGTAAATGCCTAAAGAGTTACATATGCCAAGTAGGCATACGTGTAAATGGCTACATGTGGTGTGGTTGAACTTCAAGACCCTAGGCACAGTTGCCAGTTGTCTAGCAATCATGAGAACAGCAAAAAGAAAATACACAACAGCAACCCATCAAAGTCTAGAACTCTTGATTAGTTTGATTGCATGATAGCCCAATTAATGAATCACAAACTGTCTGAATATTTATCCTACGGAAGGCAGGCTACACTAATAAACAAGGTTTGCAAAGTGGTGAAATGGCTCTCTGGGCCCTACCACCTTGGTGAGGACTTGCTGGGACCCCAGGGGTACATATGCCTCAAACGAGTCACGCTTTGTCGCCACGTTAAGGCAGTGCCTATGCTGAAAGTAGACCGATTCAGAGAAAAAAAAGAAAAAGAAAAAAAAATCAAAGGATAATTCGAGCAAGAATATGTGAAATGCTAAACGTTTTGTTTTTGTTTTTTTTTCGACGCCTGGCCGAGGGTCTATGCCTCAATGTCTCCACAGGATTAACTCCTCCTGCTGCAGATCGTGTCCAGTTACATCGAGTGCATAGCAACCTTGGCACAGACAGCAAAGCAATTTCCGTTTTTCTGCCAACTCATTTTTTTCTCGAAAACCTGGAGGACACAGCCCGTTCAGAGCTTGTATTTGGGTGCCATCGATAAGTCTGCCCACCCCATTCTTTCAGTAGATGCTCTCATACATTATGGTGGAATTGGCCATATGTGAACCCTAAAGCTCTAAGAGACCCTATCCCTAAACGTATTGAGCTGTTGCGTCAATCATTGTGTCCAGCAAGGTTTGCAGTGGCGAGATAGCTCGCTGGGCCCTACCACCTTGGTGATAGCTCGCTGGAACCCGAGGTGTACATATTCCTTGTGCGGGCCAGCAGCCTTGTGCTTGCTAAGGCAGCACATATACTAAAATTGGATCGATACAGAGAAGATTAGCATGGCCCCTGCGAAAGGATGACACGCAAATCCGTGAAGCGCTCCATATTTTTGCAGCTGTGATCAAGCCTGCTTCACTGGACTTGATTCATCCCCTCATGCCACTCTTTATTTTCATTCTTGTTCTCCTGTGTCAAGAACTGGTCCATCTCCAATGTCTATAGGGCACTCTCAGTTTTCCTGAGGTTGAGTCACAGAACATCACTGGAACAGAACAATACATCCACACAGAGCAAACCTGAGCTAAAATAAACTTCTACTTATGATTAGTTTTCACATTTCTATCATGTAGTAACCAGCGGTGCTGTAAATACCTAAAGAGTTACATATGCCAAGTAGGCATACGTGTAAATGGCTACATGTGGTGTGGTTGAACTTCAAGACCCTAGGCACAGTTGCCAGTTGTCTAGCAATCATGAGAACAGCAAAAAGAAAATACACAACAGCAACCCATCAAAGTCTAGAACTCTTGATTAGTTTGATTGCATGATAGCCCAATTAATGAATCACAAACTGTCTGAATATTTATCCTACGGAAGGCAGGCTACACTAATAAACAAGGTTTGCAAAGTGGTGAAATGGCTCTCTGGGCCCTACCACCTTGGTGAGGACTTGCTGGGACCCCGGGGGTACATATGCCTCAAACGAGTCACGCTTTGTCGCCACGTTAAGGCAGTGCCTATGCTGAAAGTAGACCGATTCAGAGAAAAAAAAGAAAAAGAAAAAGAAATCAAAGGATAATTCGAGCAAGAATATGTGAAATCCTAAACGTTTTTTTTTTTTTTTTTTTTTTGACGCCTGGCCGAGGGTCTATGCCTCAATGTCTCCACAGGATTAACTCCTCCTGCTGCAGATCGTGTCCAGTTACATCGAGTGCATAGCAACCTTGGCACAGACAGCAAAGCACTTTCCGTTTTTCTGCCAACTCATTTTTTTCTCGAAAACCTGGAGGACACAGCCCGTTCAGAGCTTGTATTTGGGTGCCATCGATAAGTCTGCCCACCCCATTCTTTCAGTAGATGCTCTCATACATCATGGTGGAATTGGCCATATGTGAACCCTAAAGCTCTAAGAGACCCTATCCCTAAACGTATTGAGCTGTTGCGTCAATCATTGTGTCCAGCAAGGTTTGCAGTGGCGAGATGGCTCGCTGGGCCCTACCACCTTGGTGATAGCTCGCTGGAACCCGAGGTGTACATATTCCTTGTGCGGGCCAGCAGCCTTGTGCTTGCTAAGGCAGCACATATACTAAAATTGGATCGATACAGAGAAGATTAGCATGGCCCCTGCGAAAGGATGACACGCAAATCCGTGAAGCGCTCCATATTTTTGCAGCTGTGATCAAGCCTGCTTCACTGGACTTGATTCATCCCCTCATGCCACTCTTTATTTTCATTCTTGTTCTCCTGTGTCAAGAACTGGTCCATCTCCAATGTCTATAGGGCACTCTCAGTTTTCCTGAGGTTGAGTCACAGAACATCACTGGAACAGAACAATACATCCACACAGAGCAAACCTGAGCTAAAATAAACTTCTACTTATGATTAGTTTTCACATTTCTATCATGTAGTAACCAGCGGTGCTGTAAATGCCTAAAGAGTTACATATGCCAAGTAGGCATACGTGTAAATGGCTACATGTGGTGTGGTTGAACTTCAAGACCCTAGGCACAGTTGCCAGTTGTCTAGCAATCATGAGAACAGCAAAAAGAAAATACACAACAGCAACCCATCAAAGTCTAGAACTCTTGATTAGTTTGATTGCATGATAGCCCAATTAATGAATCACAAACTGTCTGAATATTTATCCTACGGAAGGCAGGCTACACTAATAAACAAGGTTTGCAAAGTGGTGAAATGGCTCTCTGGGCCCTACCACCTTGGTGAGGACTTGCTGGGACCCCAGGGGTACATATGCCTCAAACGAGTCACGCTTTGTCGCCACGTTAAGGCAGTGCCTATGCTGAAAGTAGACCGATTCAGAGAAAAAAAAGAAAAAGAAAAAAAAATCAAAGGATAATTCGAGCAAGAATATGTGAAATGCTAAACGTTTTGTTTTTGTTTTTTTTTCGACGCCTGGCCGAGGGTCTATGCCTCAATGTCTCCACAGGATTAACTCCTCCTGCTGCAGATCGTGTCCAGTTACATCGAGTGCATAGCAACCTTGGCACAGACAGCAAAGCAATTTCCGTTTTTCTGCCAACTCATTTTTTTCTCGAAAACCTGGAGGACACAGCCCGTTCAGAGCTTGTATTTGGGTGCCATCGATAAGTCTGCCCACCCCATTCTTTCAGTAGATGCTCTCATACATTATGGTGGAATTGGCCATATGTGAACCCTAAAGCTCTAAGAGACCCTATCCCTAAACGTATTGAGCTGTTGCGTCAATCATTGTGTCCAGCAAGGTTTGCAGTGGCGAGATGGCTCGCTGGGCCCTACCACCTTGGTGATAGCTCGCTGGAACCCGAGGTGTACATATTCCTTGTGCGGGCCAGCAGCCTTGTGCTTGCTAAGGCAGCACATATACTAAAATTGGATCGATACAGAGAAGATTAGCATGGCCCCTGCGAAAGGATGACACGCAAATCCGTGAAGCGCTCCATATTTTTGCAGCTGTGATCAAGCCTGCTTCACTGGACTTGATTCATCCCCTCATGCCACTCTTTATTTTCATTCTTGTTCTCCTGTGTCAAGAACTGGTCCATCTCCAATGTCTATAGGGCACTCTCAGTTTTCCTGAGGTTGAGTCACAGAACATCACTGGAACAGAACAATACATCCACACAGAGCAAACCTGAGCTAAAATAAACTTCTACTTATGATTAGTTTTCACATTTCTATCATGTAGTAACCAGCGGTGCTGTAAATACCTAAAGAGTTACATATGCCAAGTAGGCATACGTGTAAATGGCTACATGTGGTGTGGTTGAACTTCAAGACCCTAGGCACAGTTGCCAGTTGTCTAGCAATCATGAGAACAGCAAAAAGAAAATACACAACAGCAACCCATCAAAGTCTAGAACTCTTGATTAGTTTGATTGCATGATAGCCCAATTAATGAATCACAAACTGTCTGAATATTTATCCTACGGAAGGCAGGCTACACTAATAAACAAGGTTTGCAAAGTGGTGAAATGGCTCTCTGGGCCCTACCACCTTGGTGAGGACTTGCTGGGACCCCAGGGGTACATATGCCTCAAACGAGTCACGCTTTGTCGCCACGTTAAGGCAGTGCCTATGCTGAAAGTAGACCGATTCAGAGAAAAAAAAGAAAAAGACAAAGAAATCAAAGGATAATTCGAGCAAGAATATGTGAAATCCTAAACGTTTTTTTTTTTTTTTTTTTTTCGACGCCTGGCCGAGGGTCTATGCCTCAATGTCTCCACAGGATTAACTCCTCCTGCTGCAGATCGTGTCCAGTTACATCGAGTGCATAGCAACCTTGGCACAGACAGCAAAGCACTTTCCGTTTTTCTGCCAACTCATTTTTTTCTCGAAAACCTGGAGGACACAGCCCGTTCAGAGCTTGTATTTGGGTGCCATCGATAAGTCTGCCCACCCCATTCTTTCAGTAGATGCTCTCATACATCATGGTGGAATTGGCCATATGTGAACCCTAAAGCTCTAAGAGACCCTATCCCTAAACGTATTGAGCTGTTGCGTCAATCATTGTGTCCAGCAAGGTTTGCAGTGGCGAGATGGCTCGCTGGGCCCTACCACCTTGGTGATAGCTCGCTGGAACCCGAGGTGTACATATTCCTTGTGCGGGCCAGCAGCCTTGTGCTTGCTAAGGCAGCACATATACTAAAATTGGATCGATACAGAGAAGATTAGCATGGCCCCTGCGAAAGGATGACACGCAAATCCGTGAAGCGCTCCATATTTTTGCAGCTGTGATCAAGCCTGCTTCACTGGACTTGATTCATCCCCTCATGCCACTCTTTATTTTCATTCTTGTTCTCCTGTGTCAAGAACTGGTCCATCTCCAATGTCTATAGGGCACTCTCAGTTTTCCTGAGGTTGAGTCACAGAACATCACTGGAACAGAACAATACATCCACACAGAGCAAACCTGAGCTAAAATAAACTTCTACTTATGATTAGTTTTCACATTTCTATCATGTAGTAACCAGCGGTGCTGTAAATACCTAAAGAGTTACATATGCCAAGTAGGCATACGTGTAAATGGCTACATGTGGTGTGGTTGAACTTCAAGACCCTAGGCACAGTTGCCAGTTGTCTAGCAATCATGAGAACAGCAAAAAGAAAATACACAACAGCAACCCATCAAAGTCTAGAACTCTTGATTAGTTTGATTGCATGATAGCCCAATTAATGAATCACAAACTGTCTGAATATTTATCCTACGGAAGGCAGGCTACACTAATAAACAAGGTTTGCAAAGTGGTGAAATGGCTCTCTGGGCCCTACCACCTTGGTGAGGACTTGCTGGGACCCCAGGGGTACATATGCCTCAAACGAGTCACGCTTTGTCGCCACGTTAAGGCAGTGCCTATGCTGAAAGTAGACCGATTCAGAGAAAAAAAAGAAAAAGAAAAAAAAATCAAAGGATAATTCGAGCAAGAATATGTGAAATCCTAAACGTTTTGTTTTTGTTTTTTTTCGACGCCTGGCCGAGGGTCTATGCCTCAATGTCTCCACAGGATTAACTCCTCCTGCTGCAGATCGTGTCCAGTTACATCGAGTGCAAAGCAACCTTGGCACAGACAGCAAAGCACTTTCCGTTTTTCTGCCAACTCATTTTTTTCTCGAAAACCTGGAGGACACAGCCCGTTCAGAGCTTGTATTTGGGTGCCATCGATAAGTCTGCCCACCCCATTCTTTCAGTAGATGCTCTCATACATCATGGTGGAATTGGCCATATGTGAACCCTAAAGCTCTAAGAGACCCTATCCCTAAACGTATTGAGCTGTTGCGTCAATCATTGTGTCCAGCAAGGTTTGCAGTGGCGAGATGGCTCGCTGGGCCCTACCACCTTGGTGATAGCTCGCTGGAACCCGAGGTGTACATATTCCTTGTGCGGGCCAGCAGCCTTGTGCTTGCTAAGGCAGCACATATACTAAAATTGGATCGATACAGAGAAGATTAGCATGGCCCCTGCGAAAGGATGACACGCAAATCCGTGAAGCGCTCCATATTTTTGCAGCTGTGATCAAGCCTGCTTCACTGGACTTGATTCATCCCCTCATGCCACTCTTTATTTTCATTCTTGTTCTCCTGTGTCAAGAACTGGTCCATCTCCAATGTCTATAGGGCACTCTCAGTTTTCCTGAGGTTGAGTCACAGAACATCACTGGAACAGAACAATACATCCACACAGAGCAAACCTGAGCTAAAATAAACTTCTACTTATGATTAGTTTTCACATTTCTATCATGTAGTAACCAGCGGTGCTGTAAATACCTAAAGAGTTACATATGCCAAGTAGGCATACGTGTAAATGGCTACATGTGGTGTGGTTGAACTTCAAGACCCTAGGCACAGTTGCCAGTTGTCTAGCAATCATGAGAACAGCAAAAAGAAAATACACAACAGCAACCCATCAAAGTCTAGAACTCTTGATTAGTTTGATTGCATGATAGCCCAATTAATGAATCACAAACTGTCTGAATATTTATCCTACGGAAGGCAGGCTACACTAATAAACAAGGTTTGCAAAGTGGTGAAATGGCTCTCTGGGCCCTACCACCTTGGTGAGGACTTGCTGGGACCCCAGGGGTACATATGCCTCAAACGAGTCACGCTTTGTCGCCACGTTAAGGCAGTGCCTATGCTGAAAGTAGACCGATTCAGAGAAGAAAAAGAAAAAAAAATCAAAGGATAATTCGAGCAAGAATATGTGAAATGCTAAACGTTTTTTTTTTTTTTTTTTTTCAACGCCTGGCCGAGGGTCTATGCCTCAATGTCTCCACAGGATTAACTCCTCCTGCTGCAGATCGTGTCCAGTTACATCGAGTGCATAGCAACCTTGGCACAGACAGCAAAGCAATTTCCGTTTTTCTGCCAACTCATTTTTTTCTCGAAAACCTGGAGGACACAGCCCGTTCAGAGCTTGTATTTGGGTGCCATCGATAAGTCTGCCCACCCCATTCTTTCAGTAGATGCTCTCATACATTATGGTGGAATTGGCCATATGTGAACCCTAAAGCTCTAAGAGACCCTATCCCTAAACGTATTGAGCTGTTGCGTCAATCATTGTGTCCAGCAAGGTTTGCAGTGGCGAGATGGCTCGCTGGGCCCTACCACCTTGGTGATAGCTCGCTGGAACCCGAGGTGTACATATTCCTTGTGCGGGCCAGCAGCCTTGTGCTTGCTAAGGCAGCACATATACTAAAATTGGATCGATACAGAGAAGATTAGCATGGCCCTTGCGAAAGGATGACACGCAAATCCGTGAAGCGCTCCATATTTTTGCAGCTGTGATCAAGCCTGCTTCACTGGACTTGATTCATCCCCTCATGCCACTCTTTATTTTCATTCTTGTTCTCCTGTGTCAAGAACTGGTCCATCTCCAATGTCTATAGGGCACTCTCAGTTTTCCTGAGGTTGAGTCACAGAACATCACTGGAACAGAACAATACATCCACACAGAGCAAACCTGAGCTAAAATAAACTTCTACTTATGATTAGTTTTCACATTTCTATCATGTAGTAACCAGCGGTGCTGTAAATACCTAAAGAGTTACATATGCCAAGTAGGCATACGTGTAAATGGCTACATGTGGTGTGGTTGAACTTCAAGACCCTAGGCACAGTTGCCAGTTGTCTAGCAATCATGAGAACAGCAAAAAGAAAATACACAACAGCAACCCATCAAAGTCTAGAACTCTTGATTAGTTTGATTGCATGATAGCCCAATTAATGAATCACAAACTGTCTGAATATTTATCCTACGGAAGGCAGGCTACACTAATAAACAAGGTTTGCAAAGTGGTGAAATGGCTCTCTGGGCCCTACCACCTTGGTGAGGACTTGCTGGGACCCCAGGGGTACATATGCCTCAAACGAGTCACGCTTTGTCGCCACGTTAAGGCAGTGCCTATGCTGAAAGTAGACCGATTCAGAGAAAAAAAAGAAAAAGAAAAAGAAATCAAAGGATAATTCGAGCAAGAATATGTGAAATCCTAAACGTTTTGTTTTTGTTTTTTTTCGACGCCTGGCCGAGGGTCTATGCCTCAATGTCTCCACAGGATTAACTCCTCCTGCTGCAGATCGTGTCCAGTTACATCGAGTGCATAGCAACCTTGGCACAGACAGCAAAGCACTTTCCGTTTTTCTGCCAACTCATTTTTTTCTCGAAAACCTGGAGGACACAGCCCGTTCAGAGCTTGTATTTGGGTGCCATCGATAAGTCTGCCCACCCCATTCTTTCAGTAGATGCTCTCATACATCATGGTGGAATTGGCCATATGTGAACCCTAAAGCTCTAAGAGACCCTACCCCTAAACGTATTGAGCTGTTGCGTCAATCATTGTGTCCAGCAAGGTTTGCAGTGGCGAGATGGCTCGCTGGGCCCTACCACCTTGGTGATAGCTCGCTGGAACCCGAGGTGTACATATTCCTTGTGCGGGCCAGCAGCCTTGTGCTTGCTAAGGCAGCACATATACTAAAATTGGATCGATACAGAGAAGATTAGCATGGCCCCTGCGAAAGGATGACACGCAAATCCGTGAAGCGCTCCATATTTTTGCAGCTGTGATCAAGCCTGCTTCACTGGACTTGATTCATCCCCTCATGCCACTCTTTATTTTCATTCTCGTTCTCCTGTGTCAAGAACTGGTCCATCTCCAATGTCTATAGGGCACTCTCAGTTTTCCTGAGGTTGAGTCACAGAACATCACTGGAACAGAACAATACATCCACACAGAGCAAACCTGAGCTAAAATAAACTTCTACTTATGATTAGTTTTCACATTTCTATCATGTAGTAACCAGCGGTGCTGTAAATGCCTAAAGAGTTACATATGCCAAGTAGGCATACGTGTAAATGGCTACATGTGGTGTGGTTGAACTTCAAGACCCTAGGCACAGTTGCCAGTTGTCTAGCAATCATGAGAACAGCAAAAAGAAAATACACAACAGCAACCCATCAAAGTCTAGAACTCTTGATTAGTTTGATTGCATGATAGCCCAATTAATGAATCACAAACTGTCTGAATATTTATCCTACGGAAGGCAGGCTACACTAATAAACAAGGTTTGCAAAGTGGTGAAATGGCTCTCTGGGCCCTACCACCTTGGTGAGGACTTGCTGGGACCCCAGGGGTACATATGCCTCAAACGAGTCACGCTTTGTCGCCACGTTAAGGCAGTGCCTATGCTGAAAGTAGACCGATTCAGAGAAAAAAAAGAAAAAGAAAAAAAAATCAAAGGATAATTCGAGCAAGAATATGTGAAATGCTAAACGTTTTGTTTTTGTTTTTTTTTCGACGCCTGGCCGAGGGTCTATGCCTCAATGTCTCCACAGGATTAACTCCTCCTGCTGCAGATCGTGTCCAGTTACATCGAGTGCATAGCAACCTTGGCACAGACAGCAAAGCAATTTCCGTTTTTCTGCCAACTCATTTTTTTCTCGAAAACCTGGAGGACACAGCCCGTTCAGAGCTTGTATTTGGGTGCCATCGATAAGTCTGCCCACCCCATTCTTTCAGTAGATGCTCTCATACATTATGGTGGAATTGGCCATATGTGAACCCTAAAGCTCTAAGAGACCCTATCCCTAAACGTATTGAGCTGTTGCGTCAATCATTGTGTCCAGCAAGGTTTGCAGTGGCGAGATGGCTCGCTGGGCCCTACCACCTTGGTGATAGCTCGCTGGAACCCGAGGTGTACATATTCCTTGTGCGGGCCAGCAGCCTTGTGCTTGCTAAGGCAGCACATATACTAAAATTGGATCGATACAGAGAAGATTAGCATGGCCCCTGCGAAAGGATGACACGCAAATCCGTGAAGCGCTCCATATTTTTGCAGCTGTGATCAAGCCTGCTTCACTGGACTTGATTCATCCCCTCATGCCACTCTTTATTTTCATTCTTGTTCTCCTGTGTCAAGAACTGGTCCATCTCCAATGTCTATAGGGCACTCTCAGTTTTCCTGAGGTTGAGTCACAGAACATCACTGGAACAGAACAATACATCCACACAGAGCAAACCTGAGCTAAAATAAACTTCTACTTATGATTAGTTTTCACATTTCTATCATGTAGTAACCAGCGGTGCTGTAAATACCTAAAGAGTTACATATGCCAAGTAGGCATACGTGTAAATGGCTACATGTGGTGTGGTTGAACTTCAAGACCCTAGGCACAGTTGCCAGTTGTCTAGCAATCATGAGAACAGCAAAAAGAAAATACACAACAGCAACCCATCAAAGTCTAGAACTCTTGATTAGTTTGATTGCATGATAGCCCAATTAATGAATCACAAACTGTCTGAATATTTATCCTACGGAAGGCAGGCTACACTAATAAACAAGGTTTGCAAAGTGGTGAAATGGCTCTCTGGGCCCTACCACCTTGGTGAGGACTTGCTGGGACCCCGGGGGTACATATGCCTCAAACGAGTCACGCTTTGTCGCCACGTTAAGGCAGTGCCTATGCTGAAAGTAGACCGATTCAGAGAAAAAAAAGAAAAAGAAAAAGAAATCAAAGGATAATTCGAGCAAGAATATGTGAAATCCTAAACGTTTTTTTTTTTTTTTTTTTTTTGACGCCTGGCCGAGGGTCTATGCCTCAATGTCTCCACAGGATTAACTCCTCCTGCTGCAGATCGTGTCCAGTTACATCGAGTGCATAGCAACCTTGGCACAGACAGCAAAGCACTTTCCGTTTTTCTGCCAACTCATTTTTTTCTCGAAAACCTGGAGGACACAGCCCGTTCAGAGCTTGTATTTGGGTGCCATCGATAAGTCTGCCCACCCCATTCTTTCAGTAGATGCTCTCATACATCATGGTGGAATTGGCCATATGTGAACCCTAAAGCTCTAAGAGACCCTATCCCTAAACGTATTGAGCTGTTGCGTCAATCATTGTGTCCAGCAAGGTTTGCAGTGGCGAGATGGCTCGCTGGGCCCTACCACCTTGGTGATAGCTCGCTGGAACCCGAGGTGTACATATTCCTTGTGCGGGCCAGCAGCCTTGTGCTTGCTAAGGCAGCACATATACTAAAATTGGATCGATACAGAGAAGATTAGCATGGCCCCTGCGAAAGGATGACACGCAAATCCGTGAAGCGCTCCATATTTTTGCAGCTGTGATCAAGCCTGCTTCACTGGACTTGATTCATCCCCTCATGCCACTCTTTATTTTCATTCTTGTTCTCCTGTGTCAAGAACTGGTCCATCTCCAATGTCTATAGGGCACTCTCAGTTTTCCTGAGGTTGAGTCACAGAACATCACTGGAACAGAACAATACATCCACACAGAGCAAACCTGAGCTAAAATAAACTTCTACTTATGATTAGTTTTCACATTTCTATCATGTAGTAACCAGCGGTGCTGTAAATGCCTAAAGAGTTACATATGCCAAGTAGGCATACGTGTAAATGGCTACATGTGGTGTGGTTGAACTTCAAGACCCTAGGCACAGTTGCCAGTTGTCTAGCAATCATGAGAACAGCAAAAAGAAAATACACAACAGCAACCCATCAAAGTCTAGAACTCTTGATTAGTTTGATTGCATGATAGCCCAATTAATGAATCACAAACTGTCTGAATATTTATCCTACGGAAGGCAGGCTACACTAATAAACAAGGTTTGCAAAGTGGTGAAATGGCTCTCTGGGCCCTACCACCTTGGTGAGGACTTGCTGGGACCCCAGGGGTACATATGCCTCAAACGAGTCACGCTTTGTCGCCACGTTAAGGCAGTGCCTATGCTGAAAGTAGACCGATTCAGAGAAAAAAAAGAAAAAGAAAAAAAAATCAAAGGATAATTCGAGCAAGAATATGTGAAATGCTAAACGTTTTGTTTTTGTTTTTTTTTCGACGCCTGGCCGAGGGTCTATGCCTCAATGTCTCCACAGGATTAACTCCTCCTGCTGCAGATCGTGTCCAGTTACATCGAGTGCATAGCAACCTTGGCACAGACAGCAAAGCAATTTCCGTTTTTCTGCCAACTCATTTTTTTCTCGAAAACCTGGAGGACACAGCCCGTTCAGAGCTTGTATTTGGGTGCCATCGATAAGTCTGCCCACCCCATTCTTTCAGTAGATGCTCTCATACATTATGGTGGAATTGGCCATATGTGAACCCTAAAGCTCTAAGAGACCCTATCCCTAAACGTATTGAGCTGTTGCGTCAATCATTGTGTCCAGCAAGGTTTGCAGTGGCGAGATGGCTCGCTGGGCCCTACCACCTTGGTGATAGCTCGCTGGAACCCGAGGTGTACATATTCCTTGTGCGGGCCAGCAGCCTTGTGCTTGCTAAGGCAGCACATATACTAAAATTGGATCGATACAGAGAAGATTAGCATGGCCCCTGCGAAAGGATGACACGCAAATCCGTGAAGCGCTCCATATTTTTGCAGCTGTGATCAAGCCTGCTTCACTGGACTTGATTCATCCCCTCATGCCACTCTTTATTTTCATTCTTGTTCTCCTGTGTCAAGAACTGGTCCATCTCCAATGTCTATAGGGCACTCTCAGTTTTCCTGAGGTTGAGTCACAGAACATCACTGGAACAGAACAATACATCCACACAGAGCAAACCTGAGCTAAAATAAACTTCTACTTATGATTAGTTTTCACATTTCTATCATGTAGTAACCAGCGGTGCTGTAAATACCTAAAGAGTTACATATGCCAAGTAGGCATACGTGTAAATGGCTACATGTGGTGTGGTTGAACTTCAAGACCCTAGGCACAGTTGCCAGTTGTCTAGCAATCATGAGAACAGCAAAAAGAAAATACACAACAGCAACCCATCAAAGTCTAGAACTCTTGATTAGTTTGATTGCATGATAGCCCAATTAATGAATCACAAACTGTCTGAATATTTATCCTACGGAAGGCAGGCTACACTAATAAACAAGGTTTGCAAAGTGGTGAAATGGCTCTCTGGGCCCTACCACCTTGGTGAGGACTTGCTGGGACCCCAGGGGTACATATGCCTCAAACGAGTCACGCTTTGTCGCCACGTTAAGGCAGTGCCTATGCTGAAAGTAGACCGATTCAGAGAAAAAAAAGAAAAAGACAAAGAAATCAAAGGATAATTCGAGCAAGAATATGTGAAATCCTAAACGTTTTTTTTTTTTTTTTTTTTTCGACGCCTGGCCGAGGGTCTATGCCTCAATGTCTCCACAGGATTAACTCCTCCTGCTGCAGATCGTGTCCAGTTACATCGAGTGCATAGCAACCTTGGCACAGACAGCAAAGCACTTTCCGTTTTTCTGCCAACTCATTTTTTTCTCGAAAACCTGGAGGACACAGCCCGTTCAGAGCTTGTATTTGGGTGCCATCGATAAGTCTGCCCACCCCATTCTTTCAGTAGATGCTCTCATACATCATGGTGGAATTGGCCATATGTGAACCCTAAAGCTCTAAGAGACCCTATCCCTAAACGTATTGAGCTGTTGCGTCAATCATTGTGTCCAGCAAGGTTTGCAGTGGCGAGATGGCTCGCTGGGCCCTACCACCTTGGTGATAGCTCGCTGGAACCCGAGGTGTACATATTCCTTGTGCGGGCCAGCAGCCTTGTGCTTGCTAAGGCAGCACATATACTAAAATTGGATCGATACAGAGAAGATTAGCATGGCCCCTGCGAAAGGATGACACGCAAATCCGTGAAGCACTCCATATTTTTGCAGCTGTGATCAAGCCTGCTTCACTGGACTTGATTCATCCCCTCATGCCACTCTTTATTTTCATTCTTGTTCTCCTGTGTCAAGAACTGGTCCATCTCCAATGTCTATAGGGCACTCTCAGTTTTCCTGAGGTTGAGTCACAGAACATCACTGGAACAGAACAATACATCCACACAGAGCAAACCTGAGCTAAAATAAACTTCTACTTATGATTAGTTTTCACATTTCTATCATGTAGTAACCAGCGGTGCTGTAAATACCTAAAGAGTTACATATGCCAAGTAGGCATACGTGTAAATGGCTACATGTGGTGTGGTTGAACTTCAAGACCCTAGGCACAGTTGCCAGTTGTCTAGCAATCATGAGAACAGCAAAAAGAAAATACACAACAGCAACCCATCAAAGTCTAGAACTCTTGATTAGTTTGATTGCATGATAGCCCAATTAATGAATCACAAACTGTCTGAATATTTATCCTACGGAAGGCAGGCTACACTAATAAACAAGGTTTGCAAAGTGGTGAAATGGCTCTCTGGGCCCTACCACCTTGGTGAGGACTTGCTGGGACCCCAGGGGTACATATGCCTCAAACGAGTCACACTTTGTCGCCACGTTAAGGCAGTGCCTATGCTGAAAGTAGACCGATTCAGAGAAAAAAAAGAAAAAGAAAAAAAAATCAAAGGATAATTCGAGCAAGAATATGTGAAATCCTAAACGTTTTGTTTTTGTTTTTTTTCGACGCCTGGCCGAGGGTCTATGCCTCAATGTCTCCACAGGATTAACTCCTCCTGCTGCAGATCGTGTCCAGTTACATCGAGTGCAAAGCAACCTTGGCACAGACAGCAAAGCACTTTCCGTTTTTCTGCCAACTCATTTTTTTCTCGAAAACCTGGAGGACACAGCCCGTTCAGAGCTTGTATTTGGGTGCCATCGATAAGTCTGCCCACCCCATTCTTTCAGTAGATGCTCTCATACATCATGGTGGAATTGGCCATATGTGAACCCTAAAGCTCTAAGAGACCCTATCCCTAAACGTATTGAGCTGTTGCGTCAATCATTGTGTCCAGCAAGGTTTGCAGTGGCGAGATGGCTCGCTGGGCCCTACCACCTTGGTGATAGCTCGCTGGAACCCGAGGTGTACATATTCCTTGTGCGGGCCAGCAGCCTTGTGCTTGCTAAGGCAGCACATATACTAAAATTGGATCGATACAGAGAAGATTAGCATGGCCCCTGCGAAAGGATGACACGCAAATCCGTGAAGCGCTCCATATTTTTGCAGCTGTGATCAAGCCTGCTTCACTGGACTTGATTCATCCCCTCATGCCACTCTTTATTTTCATTCTTGTTCTCCTGTGTCAAGAACTGGTCCATCTCCAATGTCTATAGGGCACTCTCAGTTTTCCTGAGGTTGAGTCACAGAACATCACTGGAACAGAACAATACATCCACACAGAGCAAACCTGAGCTAAAATAAACTTCTACTTATGATTAGTTTTCACATTTCTATCATGTAGTAACCAGCGGTGCTGTAAATACCTAAAGAGTTACATATGCCAAGTAGGCATACGTGTAAATGGCTACATGTGGTGTGGTTGAACTTCAAGACCCTAGGCACAGTTGCCAGTTGTCTAGCAATCATGAGAACAGCAAAAAGAAAATACACAACAGCAACCCATCAAAGTCTAGAACTCTTGATTAGTTTGATTGCATGATAGCCCAATTAATGAATCACAAACTGTCTGAATATTTATCCTACGGAAGGCAGGCTACACTAATAAACAAGGTTTGCAAAGTGGTGAAATGGCTCTCTGGGCCCTACCACCTTGGTGAGGACTTGCTGGGACCCCAGGGGTACATATGCCTCAAACGAGTCACGCTTTGTCGCCACGTTAAGGCAGTGCCTATGCTGAAAGTAGACCGATTCAGAGAAGAAAAAGAAAAAAAAATCAAAGGATAATTCGAGCAAGAATATGTGAAATGCTAAACGTTTTTTTTTTTTTTTTTTTTCAACGCCTGGCCGAGGGTCTATGCCTCAATGTCTCCACAGGATTAACTCCTCCTGCTGCAGATCGTGTCCAGTTACATCGAGTGCATAGCAACCTTGGCACAGACAGCAAAGCAATTTCCGTTTTTCTGCCAACTCATTTTTTTCTCGAAAACCTGGAGGACACAGCCCGTTCAGAGCTTGTATTTGGGTGCCATCGATAAGTCTGCCCACCCCATTCTTTCAGTAGATGCTCTCATACATTATGGTGGAATTGGCCATATGTGAACCCTAAAGCTCTAAGAGACCCTATCCCTAAACGTATTGAGCTGTTGCGTCAATCATTGTGTCCAGCAAGGTTTGCAGTGGCGAGATGGCTCGCTGGGCCCTACCACCTTGGTGATAGCTCGCTGGAACCCGAGGTGTACATATTCCTTGTGCGGGCCAGCAGCCTTGTGCTTGCTAAGGCAGCACATATACTAAAATTGGATCGATACAGAGAAGATTAGCATGGCCCTTGCGAAAGGATGACACGCAAATCCGTGAAGCGCTCCATATTTTTGCAGCTGTGATCAAGCCTGCTTCACTGGACTTGATTCATCCCCTCATGCCACTCTTTATTTTCATTCTTGTTCTCCTGTGTCAAGAACTGGTCCATCTCCAATGTCTATAGGGCACTCTCAGTTTTCCTGAGGTTGAGTCACAGAACATCACTGGAACAGAACAATACATCCACACAGAGCAAACCTGAGCTAAAATAAACTTCTACTTATGATTAGTTTTCACATTTCTATCATGTAGTAACCAGCGGTGCTGTAAATACCTAAAGAGTTACATATGCCAAGTAGGCATACGTGTAAATGGCTACATGTGGTGTGGTTGAACTTCAAGACCCTAGGCACAGTTGCCAGTTGTCTAGCAATCATGAGAACAGCAAAAAGAAAATACACAACAGCAACCCATCAAAGTCTAGAACTCTTGATTAGTTTGATTGCATGATAGCCCAATTAATGAATCACAAACTGTCTGAATATTTATCCTACGGAAGGCAGGCTACACTAATAAACAAGGTTTGCAAAGTGGTGAAATGGCTCTCTGGGCCCTACCACCTTGGTGAGGACTTGCTGGGACCCCAGGGGTACATATGCCTCAAACGAGTCACGCTTTGTCGCCACGTTAAGGCAGTGCCTATGCTGAAAGTAGACCGATTCAGAGAAAAAAAAGAAAAAGAAAAAGAAATCAAAGGATAATTCGAGCAAGAATATGTGAAATCCTAAACGTTTTGTTTTTGTTTTTTTTCGACGCCTGGCCGAGGGTCTATGCCTCAATGTCTCCACAGGATTAACTCCTCCTGCTGCAGATCGTGTCCAGTTACATCGAGTGCATAGCAACCTTGGCACAGACAGCAAAGCACTTTCCGTTTTTCTGCCAACTCATTTTTTTCTCGAAAACCTGGAGGACACAGCCCGTTCAGAGCTTGTATTTGGGTGCCATCGATAAGTCTGCCCACCCCATTCTTTCAGTAGATGCTCTCATACATCATGGTGGAATTGGCCATATGTGAACCCTAAAGCTCTAAGAGACCCTATCCCTAAACGTATTGAGCTGTTGCGTCAATCATTGTGTCCAGCAAGGTTTGCAGTGGCGAGATGGCTCGCTGGGCCCTACCACCTTGGTGATAGCTCGCTGGAACCCGAGGTGTACATATTCCTTGTGCGGGCCAGCAGCCTTGTGCTTGCTAAGGCAGCACATATACTAAAATTGGATCGATACAGAGAAGATTAGCATGGCCCCTGCGAAAGGATGACACGCAAATCCGTGAAGCGCTCCATATTTTTGCAGCTGTGATCAAGCCTGCTTCACTGGACTTGATTCATCCCCTCATGCCACTCTTTATTTTCATTCTCGTTCTCCTGTGTCAAGAACTGGTCCATCTCCAATGTCTATAGGGCACTCTCAGTTTTCCTGAGGTTGAGTCACAGAACATCACTGGAACAGAACAATACATCCACACAGAGCAAACCTGAGCTAAAATAAACTTCTACTTATGATTAGTTTTCACATTTCTATCATGTAGTAACCAGCGGTGCTGTAAATGCCTAAAGAGTTACATATGCCAAGTAGGCATACGTGTAAATGGCTACATGTGGTGTGGTTGAACTTCAAGACCCTAGGCACAGTTGCCAGTTGTCTAGCAATCATGAGAACAGCAAAAAGAAAATACACAACAGCAACCCATCAAAGTCTAGAACTCTTGATTAGTTTGATTGCATGATAGCCCAATTAATGAATCACAAACTGTCTGAATATTTATCCTACGGAAGGCAGGCTACACTAATAAACAAGGTTTGCAAAGTGGTGAAATGGCTCTCTGGGCCCTACCACCTTGGTGAGGACTTGCTGGGACCCCAGGGGTACATATGCCTCAAACGAGTCACGCTTTGTCGCCACGTTAAGGCAGTGCCTATGCTGAAAGTAGACCGATTCAGAGAAAAAAAAGAAAAAGAAAAAAAAATCAAAGGATAATTCGAGCAAGAATATGTGAAATGCTAAACGTTTTGTTTTTGTTTTTTTTTCGACGCCTGGCCGAGGGTCTATGCCTCAATGTCTCCACAGGATTAACTCCTCCTGCTGCAGATCGTGTCCAGTTACATCGAGTGCATAGCAACCTTGGCACAGACAGCAAAGCAATTTCCGTTTTTCTGCCAACTCATTTTTTTCTCGAAAACCTGGAGGACACAGCCCGTTCAGAGCTTGTATTTGGGTGCCATCGATAAGTCTGCCCACCCCATTCTTTCAGTAGATGCTCTCATACATTATGGTGGAATTGGCCATATGTGAACCCTAAAGCTCTAAGAGACCCTATCCCTAAACGTATTGAGCTGTTGCGTCAATCATTGTGTCCAGCAAGGTTTGCAGTGGCGAGATGGCTCGCTGGGCCCTACCACCTTGGTGATAGCTCGCTGGAACCCGAGGTGTACATATTCCTTGTGCGGGCCAGCAGCCTTGTGCTTGCTAAGGCAGCACATATACTAAAATTGGATCGATACAGAGAAGATTAGCATGGCCCCTGCGAAAGGATGACACGCAAATCCGTGAAGCGCTCCATATTTTTGCAGCTGTGATCAAGCCTGCTTCACTGGACTTGATTCATCCCCTCATGCCACTCTTTATTTTCATTCTTGTTCTCCTGTGTCAAGAACTGGTCCATCTCCAATGTCTATAGGGCACTCTCAGTTTTCCTGAGGTTGAGTCACAGAACATCACTGGAACAGAACAATACATCCACACAGAGCAAACCTGAGCTAAAATAAACTTCTACTTATGATTAGTTTTCACATTTCTATCATGTAGTAACCAGCGGTGCTGTAAATACCTAAAGAGTTACATATGCCAAGTAGGCATACGTGTAAATGGCTACATGTGGTGTGGTTGAACTTCAAGACCCTAGGCACAGTTGCCAGTTGTCTAGCAATCATGAGAACAGCAAAAAGAAAATACACAACAGCAACCCATCAAAGTCTAGAACTCTTGATTAGTTTGATTGCATGATAGCCCAATTAATGAATCACAAACTGTCTGAATATTTATCCTACGGAAGGCAGGCTACACTAATAAACAAGGTTTGCAAAGTGGTGAAATGGCTCTCTGGGCCCTACCACCTTGGTGAGGACTTGCTGGGACCCCAGGGGTACATATGCCTCAAACGAGTCACGCTTTGTCGCCACGTTAAGGCAGTGCCTATGCTGAAAGTAGACCGATTCAGAGAAAAAAAAGAAAAAGAAATAGAAATCAAAGGATAATTCGAGCAAGAATATGTGAAATCCTAAACGTTTTGTTTTTGTTTTTTTTCGACGCCTGGCCGAGGGTCTATGCCTCAATGTCTCCACAGGATTAACTCCTCCTGCTGCAGATCGTGTCCAGTTACATCGAGTGCATAGCAACCTTGGCACAGACAGCAAAGCACTTTCCGTTTTTCTGCCAACTCATTTTTTTCTCGAAAACCTGGAGGACACAGCCCGTTCAGAGCTTGTATTTGGGTGCCATCGATAAGTCTGCCCACCCCATTCTTTCAGTAGATGCTCTCATACATCATGGTGGAATTGGCCATATGTGAACCCTAAAGCTCTAAGAGACCCTATCCCTAAACGTATTGAGCTGTTGCGTCAATCATTGTGTCCAGCAAGGTTTGCAGTGGCGAGATGGCTCGCTGGGCCCTACCACCTTGGTGATAGCTCGCTGGAACCCGAGGTGTACATATTCCTTGTGCGGGCCAGCAGCCTTGTGCTTGCTAAGGCAGCACATATACTAAAATTGGATCGATACAGAGAAGATTAGCATGGCCCCTGCGAAAGGATGACACGCAAATCCGTGAAGCGCTCCATATTTTTGCAGCTGTGATCAAGCCTGCTTCACTGGACTTGATTCATCCCCTCATGCCACTCTTTATTTTCATTCTTGTTCTCCTGTGTCAAGAACTGGTCCATCTCCAATGTCTATAGGGCACTCTCAGTTTTCCTGAGGTTGAGTCACAGAACATCACTGGAACAGAACAATACATCCACACAGAGCAAACCTGAGCTAAAATAAACTTCTACTTATGATTAGTTTTCACATTTCTATCATGTAGTAACCAGCGGTGCTGTAAATACCTAAAGAGTTACATATGCCAAGTAGGCATACGTGTAAATGGCTACATGTGGTGTGGTTGAACTTCAAGACCCTAGGCACAGTTGCCAGTTGTCTAGCAATCATGAGAACAGCAAAAAGAAAATACACAACAGCAACCCATCAAAGTCTAGAACTCTTGATTAGTTTGATTGCATGATAGCCCAATTAATGAATCACAAACTGTCTGAATATTTATCCTACGGAAGGCAGGCTACACTAATAAACAAGGTTTGCAAAGTGGTGAAATGGCTCTCTGGGCCCTACCACCTTGGTGAGGACTTGCTGGGACCCCAGGGGTACATATGCCTCAAACGAGTCACGCTTTGTCGCCACGTTAAGGCAGTGCCTATGCTGAAAGTAGACCGATTCAGAGAAAAAAAAGAAAAAGAAAAAGAAATCAAAGGATAATTCGAGCAAGAATATGTGAAATCCTAAACGTTTTGTTTTTGTTTTTTTTCGACGCCTGGCCGAGGGTCTATGCCTCAATGTCTCCACAGGATTAACTCCTCCTGCTGCAGATCGTGTCCAGTTACATCGAGTGCATAGCAACCTTGGCACAGACAGCAAAGCACTTTCCGTTTTTCTGCCAACTCATTTTTTTCTCGAAAACCTGGAGGACACAGCCCGTTCAGAGCTTGTATTTGGGTGCCATCGATAAGTCTGCCCACCCCATTCTTTCAGTAGATGCTCTCATACATCATGGTGGAATTGGCCATATGTGAACCCTAAAGCTCTAAGAGACCCTATCCCTAAACGTATTGAGCTGTTGCGTCAATCATTGTGTCCAGCAAGGTTTGCAGTGGCGAGATGGCTCGCTGGGCCCTACCACCTTGGTGATAGCTCGCTGGAACCCGAGGTGTACATATTCCTTGTGCGGGCCAGCAGCCTTGTGCTTGCTAAGGCAGCACATATACTAAAATTGGATCGATACAGAGAAGATTAGCATGGCCCCTGCGAAAGGATGACACGCAAATCCGTGAAGCGCTCCATATTTTTGCAGCTGTGATCAAGCCTGCTTCACTGGACTTGATTCATCCCCTCATGCCACTCTTTATTTTCATTCTTGTTCTCCTGTGTCAAGAACTGGTCCACCTCCAATGTCTACAGGGCACTCTCAGTTTTCCTGAGGTTGAGTCACAGAACATCACTGGAACAGAACAATACATCCACACAGAGCAAACCTGAGCTAAAATAAACTTCTACTTATGATTAGTTTTCACATTTCTATCATGTAGTAACCAGCGGTGCTGTAAATACCTAAAGAGTTACATATGCCAAGTAGGCATACGTGTAAATGGCTACATGTGGTGTGGTTGAACTTCAAGACCCTAGGCACAGTTGCCAGTTGTCTAGCAATCATGAGAACAGCAAAAAGAAAATACACAACAGCAACCCATCAAAGTCTAGAACTCTTGATTAGTTTGATTGCATGATAGCCCAATTAATGAATCACAAACTGTCTGAATATTTATCCTACGGAAGGCAGGCTACACTAATAAACAAGGTTTGCAAAGTGGTGAAATGGCTCTCTGGGCCCTACCACCTTGGTGAGGACTTGCTGGGACCCCAGGGGTACATATGCCTCAAACGAGTCACGCTTTGTCGCCACGTTAAGGCAGTGCCTATGCTGAAAGTAGACCGATTCAGAGAAAAAAAAGAAAAAGAAAAAAAAATCAAAGGATAATTCGAGCAAGAATATGTGAAATGCTAAACGTTTTTTTTTTTTTTTTTTCGACGCCTGGCCGAGGGTCTATGCCTCAATGTCTCCACAGGATTAACTCCTCCTGCTGCAGATCGTGTCCAGTTACATCGAGTGCATAGCAACCTTGGCACAGACAGCAAAGCAATTTCCGTTTTTCTGCCAACTCATTTTTTTCTCGAAAACCTGGAGGACACAGCCCGTTCAGAGCTTGTATTTGGGTGCCATCGATAAGTCTGCCCACCCCATTCTTTCAGTAGATGCTCTCATACATTATGGTGGAATTGGCCATATGTGAACCCTAAAGCTCTAAGAGACCCTATCCCTAAACGTATTGAGCTGTTGCGTCAATCATTGTGTCCAGCAAGGTTTGCAGTGGCGAGATGGCTCGCTGGGCCCTACCACCTTGGTGATAGCTCGCTGGAACCCGAGGTGTACATATTCCTTGTGCGGGCCAGCAGCCTTGTGCTTGCTAAGGCAGCACATATACTAAAATTGGATCGATACAGAGAAGATTAGCATGGCCCCTGCGAAAGGATGACACGCAAATCCGTGAAGCGCTCCATATTTTTGCAGCTGTGATCAAGCCTGCTTCACTGGACTTGATTCATCCCCTCATGCCACTCTTTATTTTCATTCTTGTTCTCCTGTGTCAAGAACTGGTCCATCTCCAATGTCTATAGGGCACTCTCAGTTTTCCTGAGGTTGAGTCACAGAACATCACTGGAACAGAACAATACATCCACACAGAGCAAACCTGAGCTAAAATAAACTTCTACTTATGATTAGTTTTCACATTTCTATCATGTAGTAACCAGCGGTGCTGTAAATACCTAAAGAGTTACATATGCCAAGTAGGCATACGTGTAAATGGCTACATGTGGTGTGGTTGAACTTCAAGACCCTAGGCACAGTTGCCAGTTGTCTAGCAATCATGAGAACAGCAAAAAGAAAATACACAACAGCAACCCATCAAAGTCTAGAACTCTTGATTAGTTTGATTGCATGATAGCCCAATTAATGAATCACAAACTGTCTGAATATTTATCCTACGGAAGGCAGGCTACACTAATAAACAAGGTTTGCAAAGTGGTGAAATGGCTCTCTGGGCCCTACCACCTTGGTGAGGACTTGCTGGGACCCCAGGGGTACATATGCCTCAAACGAGTCACGCTTTGTCGCCACGTTAAGGCAGTGCCTATGCTGAAAGTAGACCGATTCAGAGAAAAAAAAGAAAAAGAAAAAAAAATCAAAGGATAATTCGAGCAAGAATATGTGAAATGCTAAACGTTTTTTTTTTTTTTTTTTCGACGCCTGGCCGAGGGTCTATGCCTCAATGTCTCCACAGGATTAACTCCTCCTGCTGCAGATCGTGTCCAGTTACATCGAGTGCATAGCAACCTTGGCACAGACAGCAAAGCAATTTCCGTTTTTCTGCCAACTCATTTTTTTCTCGAAAACCTGGAGGACACAGCCCGTTCAGAGCTTGTATTTGGGTGCCATCGATAAGTCTGCCCACCCCATTCTTTCAGTAGATGCTCTCATACATTATGGTGGAATTGGCCATATGTGAACCCTAAAGCTCTAAGAGACCCTATCCCTAAACGTATTGAGCTGTTGCGTCAATCATTGTGTCCAGCAAGGTTTGCAGTGGCGAGATGGCTCGCTGGGCCCTACCACCTTGGTGATAGCTCGCTGGAACCCGAGGTGTACATATTCCTTGTGCGGGCCAGCAGCCTTGTGCTTGCTAAGGCAGCACATATACTAAAATTGGATCGATACAGAGAAGATTAGCATGGCCCCTGCGAAAGGATGACACGCAAATCCGTGAAGCGCTCCATATTTTTGCAGCTGTGATCAAGCCTGCTTCACTGGACTTGATTCATCCCCTCATGCCACTCTTTATTTTCATTCTTGTTCTCCTGTGTCAAGAACTGGTCCATCTCCAATGTCTATAGGGCACTCTCAGTTTTCCTGAGGTTGAGTCACAGAACATCACTGGAACAGAACAATACATCCACACAGAGCAAACCTGAGCTAAAATAAACTTCTACTTATGATTAGTTTTCACATTTCTATCATGTAGTAACCAGCGGTGCTGTAAATACCTAAAGAGTTACATATGCCAAGTAGGCATACGTGTAAATGGCTACATGTGGTGTGGTTGAACTTCAAGACCCTAGGCACAGTTGCCAGTTGTCTAGCAATCATGAGAACAGCAAAAAGAAAATACACAACAGCAACCCATCAAAGTCTAGAACTCTTGATTAGTTTGATTGCATGATAGCCCAATTAATGAATCACAAACTGTCTGAATATTTATCCTACGGAAGGCAGGCTACACTAATAAACAAGGTTTGCAAAGTGGTGAAATGGCTCTCTGGGCCCTACCACCTTGGTGAGGACTTGCTGGGACCCCAGGGGTACATATGCCTCAAACGAGTCACGCTTTGTCGCCACGTTAAGGCAGTGCCTATGCTGAAAGTAGACCGATTCAGAGAAAAAAAAGAAAAAGAAAAAAAAATCAAAGGATAATTCGAGCAAGAATATGTGAAATGCTAAACGTTTTGTTTTTGTTTTTTTTTCGACGCCTGGCCGAGGGTCTATGCCTCAATGTCTCCACAGGATTAACTCCTCCTGCTGCAGATCGTGTCCAGTTACATCGAGTGCATAGCAACCTTGGCACAGACAGCAAAGCAATTTCCGTTTTTCTGCCAACTCATTTTTTTCTCGAAAACCTGGAGGACACAGCCCGTTCAGAGCTTGTATTTGGGTGCCATCGATAAGTCTGCCCACCCCATTCTTTCAGTAGATGCTCTCATACATTATGGTGGAATTGGCCATATGTGAACCCTAAAGCTCTAAGAGACCCTATCCCTAAACGTATTGAGCTGTTGCGTCAATCATTGTGTCCAGCAAGGTTTGCAGTGGCGAGATGGCTCGCTGGGCCCTACCACCTTGGTGATAGCTCGCTGGAACCCGAGGTGTACATATTCCTTGTGCGGGCCAGCAGCCTTGTGCTTGCTAAGGCAGCACATATACTAAAATTGGATCGATACAGAGAAGATTAGCATGGCCCCTGCGAAAGGATGACACGCAAATCCGTGAAGCGCTCCATATTTTTGCAGCTGTGATCAAGCCTGCTTCACTGGACTTGATTCATCCCCTCATGCCACTCTTTATTTTCATTCTTGTTCTCCTGTGTCAAGAACTGGTCCATCTCCAATGTCTATAGGGCACTCTCAGTTTTCCTGAGGTTGAGTCACAGAACATCACTGGAACAGAACAATACATCCACACAGAGCAAACCTGAGCTAAAATAAACTTCTACTTATGATTAGTTTTCACATTTCTATCATGTAGTAACCAGCGGTGCTGTAAATACCTAAAGAGTTACATATGCCAAGTAGGCATACGTGTAAATGGCTACATGTGGTGTGGTTGAACTTCAAGACCCTAGGCACAGTTGCCAGTTGTCTAGCAATCATGAGAACAGCAAAAAGAAAATACACAACAGCAACCCATCAAAGTCTAGAACTCTTGATTAGTTTGATTGCATGATAGCCCAATTAATGAATCACAAACTGTCTGAATATTTATCCTACGGAAGGCAGGCTACACTAATAAACAAGGTTTGCAAAGTGGTGAAATGGCTCTCTGGGCCCTACCACCTTGGTGAGGACTTGCTGGGACCCCAGGGGTACATATGCCTCAAACGAGTCACGCTTTGTCGCCACGTTAAGGCAGTGCCTATGCTGAAAGTAGACCGATTCAGAGAAAAAAAAGAAAAAGAAATAGAAATCAAAGGATAATTCGAGCAAGAATATGTGAAATCCTAAACGTTTTGTTTTTGTTTTTTTTCGACGCCTGGCCGAGGGTCTATGCCTCAATGTCTCCACAGGATTAACTCCTCCTGCTGCAGATCGTGTCCAGTTACATCGAGTGCATAGCAACCTTGGCACAGACAGCAAAGCACTTTCCGTTTTTCTGCCAACTCATTTTTTTCTCGAAAACCTGGAGGACACAGCCCGTTCAGAGCTTGTATTTGGGTGCCATCGATAAGTCTGCCCACCCCATTCTTTCAGTAGATGCTCTCATACATCATGGTGGAATTGGCCATATGTGAACCCTAAAGCTCTAAGAGACCCTATCCCTAAACGTATTGAGCTGTTGCGTCAATCATTGTGTCCAGCAAGGTTTGCAGTGGCGAGATGGCTCGCTGGGCCCTACCACCTTGGTGATAGCTCGCTGGAACCCGAGGTGTACATATTCCTTGTGCGGGCCAGCAGCCTTGTGCTTGCTAAGGCAGCACATATACTAAAATTGGATCGATACAGAGAAGATTAGCATGGCCCCTGCGAAAGGATGACACGCAAATCCGTGAAGCGCTCCATATTTTTGCAGCTGTGATCAAGCCTGCTTCACTGGACTTGATTCATCCCCTCATGCCACTCTTTATTTTCATTCTTGTTCTCCTGTGTCAAGAACTGGTCCATCTCCAATGTCTATAGGGCACTCTCAGTTTTCCTGAGGTTGAGTCACAGAACATCACTGGAACAGAACAATACATCCACACAGAGCAAACCTGAGCTAAAATAAACTTCTACTTATGATTAGTTTTCACATTTCTATCATGTAGTAACCAGCGGTGCTGTAAATACCTAAAGAGTTACATATGCCAAGTAGGCATACGTGTAAATGGCTACATGTGGTGTGGTTGAACTTCAAGACCCTAGGCACAGTTGCCAGTTGTCTAGCAATCATGAGAACAGCAAAAAGAAAATACACAACAGCAACCCATCAAAGTCTAGAACTCTTGATTAGTTTGATTGCATGATAGCCCAATTAATGAATCACAAACTGTCTGAATATTTATCCTACGGAAGGCAGGCTACACTAATAAACAAGGTTTGCAAAGTGGTGAAATGGCTCTCTGGGCCCTACCACCTTGGTGAGGACTTGCTGGGACCCCAGGGGTACATATGCCTCAAACGAGTCACGCTTTGTCGCCACGTTAAGGCAGTGCCTATGCTGAAAGTAGACCGATTCAGAGAAAAAAAAGAAAAAGAAAAAAAAATCAAAGGATAATTCGAGCAAGAATATGTGAAATCCTAAACGTTTTGTTTTTGTTTTTTTTCGACGCCTGGCCGAGGGTCTATGCCTCAATGTCTCCACAGGATTAACTCCTCCTGCTGCAGATCGTGTCCAGTTACATCGAGTGCAAAGCAACCTTGGCACAGACAGCAAAGCACTTTCCGTTTTTCTGCCAACTCATTTTTTTCTCGAAAACCTGGAGGACACAGCCCGTTCAGAGCTTGTATTTGGGTGCCATCGATAAGTCTGCCACCCCATTCTTTCAGTAGATGCTCTCATACATCATGGTGGAATTGGCCATATGTGAACCCTAAAGCTCTAAGAGACCCTATCCCTAAACGTATTGAGCTGTTGCGTCAATCATTGTGTCCAGCAAGGTTTGCAGTGGCGAGATGGCTCGCTGGGCCCTACCACCTTGGTGATAGCTCGCTGGAACCCGAGGTGTACATATTCCTTGTGCGGGCCAGCAGCCTTGTGCTTGCTAAGGCAGCACATATACTAAAATTGGATCGATACAGAGAAGATTAGCATGGCCCCTGCGAAAGGATGACACGCAAATCCGTGAAGCGCTCCATATTTTTGCAGCTGTGATCAAGCCTGCTTCACTGGACTTGATTCATCCCCTCATGCCACTCTTTATTTTCATTCTTGTTCTCCTGTGTCAAGAACTGGTCCATCTCCAATGTCTATAGGGCACTCTCAGTTTTCCTGAGGTTGAGTCACAGAACATCACTGGAACAGAACAATACATCCACACAGAGCAAACCTGAGCTAAAATAAACTTCTACTTATGATTAGTTTTCACATTTCTATCATGTAGTAACCAGCGGTGCTGTAAATACCTAAAGAGTTACATATGCCAAGTAGGCATACGTGTAAATGGCTACATGTGGTGTGGTTGAACTTCAAGACCCTAGGCACAGTTGCCAGTTGTCTAGCAATCATGAGAACAGCAAAAAGAAAATACACAACAGCAACCCATCAAAGTCTAGAACTCTTGATTAGTTTGATTGCATGATAGCCCAATTAATGAATCACAAACTGTCTGAATATTTATCCTACGGAAGGCAGGCTACACTAATAAACAAGGTTTGCAAAGTGGTGAAATGGCTCTCTGGGCCCTACCACCTTGGTGAGGACTTGCTGGGACCCCAGGGGTACATATGCCTCAAACGAGTCACGCTTTGTCGCCACGTTAAGGCAGTGCCTATGCTGAAAGTAGACCGATTCAGAGAAAAAAAAGAAAAAGAAAAAAAAATCAAAGGATAATTCGAGCAAGAATATGTGAAATGCTAAACTTTTTTTTTTTTTTTTTTTTTTCGACGCCTGGCCGAGGGTCTATGCCTCAATGTCTCCACAGGATTAACTCCTCCTGCTGCAGATCGTGTCCAGTTACATCGAGTGCATAGCAACCTTGGCACAGACAGCAAAGCAATTTCCGTTTTTCTGCCAACTCATTTTTTTCTCGAAAACCTGGAGGACACAGCCCGTTCAGAGCTTGTATTTGGGTGCCATCGATAAGTCTGCCCACCCCATTCTTTCAGTAGATGCTCTCATACATTATGGTGGAATTGGCCATATGTGAACCCTAAAGCTCTAAGAGACCCTATCCCTAAACGTATTGAGCTGTTGCGTCAATCATTGTGTCCAGCAAGGTTTGCAGTGGCGAGATGGCTCGCTGGGCCCTACCACCTTGGTGATAGCTCGCTGGAACCCGAGGTGTACATATTCCTTGTGCGGGCCAGCAGCCTTGTGCTTGCTAAGGCAGCACATATACTAAAATTGGATCGATACAGAGAAGATTAGCATGGCCCCTGCGAAAGGATGACACGCAAATCCGTGAAGCGCTCCATATTTTTGCAGCTGTGATCAAGCCTGCTTCACTGGACTTGATTCATCCCCTCATGCCACTCTTTATTTTCATTCTTGTTCTCCTGTGTCAAGAACTGGTCCATCTCCAATGTCTATAGGGCACTCTCAGTTTTCCTGAGGTTGAGTCACAGAACATCACTGGAACAGAACAATACATCCACACAGAGCAAACCTGAGCTAAAATAAACTTCTACTTATGATTAGTTTTCACATTTCTATCATGTAGTAACCAGCGGTGCTGTAAATACCTAAAGAGTTACATATGCCAAGTAGGCATACGTGTAAATGGCTACATGTGGTGTGGTTGAACTTCAAGACCCTAGGCACAGTTGCCAGTTGTCTAGCAATCATGAGAACAGCAAAAAGAAAATACACAACAGCAACCCATCAAAGTCTAGAACTCTTGATTAGTTTGATTGCATGATAGCCCAATTAATGAATCACAAACTGTCTGAATATTTATCCTACGGAAGGCAGGCTACACTAATAAACAAGGTTTGCAAAGTGGTGAAATGGCTCTCTGGGCCCTACCACCTTGGTGAGGACTTGCTGGGACCCCAGGGGTACATATGCCTCAAACGAGTTACGCTTTGTCGCCCCGTTAAGGCAGTGCCTATGCTGAAAGTAGAACGATTCAGAGAAAAAAAAGAAAAAGAAAAAAAAATCAAAGGATAATTCGAGCAAGAATATGTGAAATCTTAAACGTTTTGTTTTTGTTTTTTTTCGACGCCTGGCCGAGGGTCTATGCCTCAATGTCTCCACAGGATTAACTCCTCCTGCTGCAGATCGTGTCCAGTTACATCGAGTGCATAGCAACCTTGGCACAGACAGCAAAGCACTTTCCGTTTTTCTGCCAACTCATTTTTTTCTCGAAAACCTGGAGGACACAGCCCGTTCAGAGCTTGTATTTGGGTGCCATCGATAAGTCTGCCCACCCCATTCTTTCAGTAGATGCTCTCATACATTATGGTGGAATTGGCCATATGTGAACCCTAAAGCTCTAAGAGACCCTATCCCTAAACGTATTGAGCTGTTGCGTCAATCATTGTGTCCAGCAAGGTTTGCAGTGGCGAGATGGCTCGCTGGGCCCTACCACCTTGGTGATAGCTCGCTGGAACCCGAGGTGTACATATTCCTTGTGCGGGCCAGCAGCCTGTGCTTGCTAAGGCAGCACATATACTAAAATTGGATCGATACAGAGAAGATTAGCATGGCCCCTGTGAAAGGATGACACGCAAATCCGTGAAGCGCTCCATATTTTTGCAGCTGTGATCAAGCCTGCTTCACTGGACTTGATTCATCCCCTCATGCCACTCTTTATTTTCATTCTTGTTCTCCTGTGTCAAGAACTGGTCCATCTCCAATGTCTATAGGGCACTCTCAGTTTTCCTGAGGTTGAGTCACAGAACATCACTGGAACAGAACAATACATCCACACAGAGCAAACCTGAGCTAAAATAAACTTCTACTTATGATTAGTTTTCACATTTCTATCATGTAGTAACCAGCGGTGCTGTAAATGCCTAAAGAGTTACATATGCCAAGTAGGCATACGTGTAAATGGCTACATGTGGTGTGGTTGAACTTCAAGACCCTAGGCACAGTTGCCAGTTGTCTAGCAATCATGAGAACAGCAAAAAGAAAATACACAACAGCAACCCATCAAAGTCTAGAACTCTTGATTAGTCTGATTGCATGATAGCCCAATTAATGAATCACAAACTGTCTGAATATTTATCCTACGGAAGGCAGGCTACACTAATAAACAAGGTTTGCAAAGTGGTGAAATGGCTCTCTGGGCCCTACCACCTTGGTGAGGACTTGCTGGGACCCCAGGGGTACATATGCCTCAAACAAGTCACGCTTTGTCGCCACGTTAAGGCAGTGCCTATGCTGAAAGTAGACCGATTCAGAGAAAAAAAAGAAAAAGAAAAAAAAATCAAAGGATAATTCGAGCAAGAATATGTGAAATGCTAAACGTTTTTTTTTTTTTTTTTTTCGACGCCTGGCCGAGGGTCTATGCCTCAATGTCTCCACAGGATTAACTCCTCCTGCTGCAGATCGTGTCCAGTTACATCGAGTGCATAGCAACCTTGGCACAGACAGCAAAGCAATTTCCGTTTTTCTGCCAACTCATTTTTTTCTCGAAAACCTGGAGGACACAGCCCGTTCAGAGCTTGTATTTGGGTGCCATCGATAAGTCTGCCCACCCCATTCTTTCAGTAGATGCTCTCATACATTATGGTGGAATTGGCCATATGTGAACCCTAAAGTTCTAAGAGACCCTATCCCTAAACGTATTGAGCTGTTGCGTCAATCATTGTGTCCAGCAAGGTTTGCAGTGGCGAGATGGCTCGCTGGGCCCTACCACCTTGGTGATAGCTCGCTGGAACCCGAGGTGTACATATTCCTTGTGCGGGCCAGCAGCCTTGTGCTTGCTAAGGCAGCACATATACTAAAATTGGATCGATACAGAGAAGATTAGCATGGCCCCTGCGAAAGGATGACACGCAAATCCGTGAAGCGCTCCATATTTTTGCAGCTGTGATCAAGCCTGCTTCACTGGACTTGATTCATCCCCTCATGCCACTCTTTATTTTCATTCTTGTTCTCCTGTGTCAAGAACTGGTCCATCTCCAATGTCTATAGGGCACTCTCAGTTTTCCTGAGGTTGAGTCACAGAACATCACTGGAACAGAACAATACATCCACACAGAGCAAACCTGAGCTAAAATAAACTTCTACTTATGATTAGTTTTCACATTTCTATCATGTAGTAACCAGCGGTGCTGTAAATACCTAAAGAGTTACATATGCCAAGTAGGCATACGTGTAAATGGCTACATGTGGTGTGGTTGAACTTCAAGACCCTAGGCACAGTTGCCAGTTGTCTAGCAATCATGAGAACAGCAAAAAGAAAATACACAACAGCAACCCATCAAAGTCTAGAACTCTTGATTAGTTTGATTGCATGATAGCCCAATTAATGAATCACAAACTGTCTGAATATTTATCCTACGGAAGGCAGGCTACACTAATAAACAAGGTTTGCAAAGTGGTGAAATGGCTCTCTGGGCCCTACCACCTTGGTGAGGACTTGCTGGGACCCCAGGGGTACATATGCCTCAAACGAGTCACGCTTTGTCGCCACGTTAAGGCAGTGCCTATGCTGAAAGTAGACCGATTCAGAGAAAAAAAAAAAAAATCAAAGGATAATTCGAGCAAGAATATGTGAAATCCTAAACGTTTTTTTTTTTTTTTTTTTTTCGACGCCTGGCCGAGGGTCTATGCCTCAATGTCTCCACAGGATTAACTCCTCCTGCTGCAGATCGTGTCCAGTTACATCGAGTGCATAGCAACCTTGGCACAGA
This sequence comes from Scardinius erythrophthalmus, assembly GCF_964197995.2. Taxonomy (NCBI): domain Eukaryota; kingdom Metazoa; phylum Chordata; class Actinopteri; order Cypriniformes; family Leuciscidae; genus Scardinius; species Scardinius erythrophthalmus. The sequence continues at coordinate 40,900,170 of NC_138227.1, forward strand.
CAGCAAAGCACTTTCCGTTTTTCTGCCAACTCATTTTTTTCTCGAAAACCTGGAGGACACAGCCCGTTCAGAGCTTGTATTTGGGTGCCATCGATAAGTCTGCCCACCCCATTCTTTCAGTAGATGCTCTCATACATCATGGTGGAATTGGCCATATGTGAACCCTAAAGCTCTAAGAGACCCTATCCCTAAACGTATTGAGCTGTTGCGTCAATCATTGTGTCCAGCAAGGTTTGCAGTGGCGAGATGGCTCGCTGGGCCCTACCACCTTGGTGATAGCTCGCTGGAACCCGAGGTGTACATATGCCTTGTGCGGGCCAGCAGCCTTGTGCTTGCTAAGGCAGCACATATACTAAAATTGGATCGATACAGAGAAGATTAGCATGGCCCCTGCGAAAGGATGACACGCAAATCCGTGAAGCGCTCCATATTTTTGCAGCTGTGATCAAGCCTGCTTCACTGGACTTGATTCATCTCCTCATTCCACTCTTTATTTTCATTCTTGTTCTCCTGTGTCAAGAACTGGTCCATCTCCAATGTCTATAGGGCACTCTCAGTTTTCCTGAGGTTGAGTCACAGAACATCACTGGAACAGAACAATACATCCACACAGAGCAAACCTGAGCTAAAATAAACTTCTACTTATGATTAGTTTTCACATTTCTATCATGTAGTAACCAGCGGTGCTGTAAATACCTAAAGAGTTACATATGCCAAGTAGGCATACGTGTAAATGGCTACATGTGGTGTGGTTGAACTTCAAGACCCTAGGCACAGTTGCCAGTTGTCTAGCAATCATGAGAACAGCAAAAAGAAAATACACAACAGCAACCCATCAAAGTCTAGAACTCTTGATTAGTTTGATTGCATGATAGCCCAATTAATGAATCACAAACTGTCTGAATATTTATCCTACGGAAGGCAGGCTACACTAATAAACAAGGTTTGCAAAGTGGTGAAATGGCTCTCTGGGCCCTACCACCTTGGTGAGGACTTGCTGGGACCCCAGGGGTACATATGCCTCAAACGAGTTACGCTTTGTCGCCCCGTTAAGGCAGTGCCTATGCTGAAAGTAGAACGATTCAGAGAAAAAAAAGAAAAAGAAAAAAAAATCAAAGGATAATTCGAGCAAGAATATGTGAAATCTTAAACGTTTTGTTTTTGTTTTTTTTCGACGCCTGGCCGAGGGTCTATGCCTCAATGTCTCCACAGGATTAACTCCTCCTGCTGCAGATCGTGTCCAGTTACATCGAGTGCATAGCAACCTTGGCACAGACAGCAAAGCACTTTCCGTTTTTCTGCCAACTAATTTTTTTCTCGAAAACCTGGAGGACACAGCCCGTTCAGAGCTTGTATTTGGGTGCCATCGATAAGTCTGCCCACCCCATTCTTTCAGTAGATGCTCTCATACATTATGGTGGAATTGGCCATATGTGAACCCTAAAGCTCTAAGAGACCCTATCCCTAAACGTATTGAGCTGTTGCGTCAATCATTGTGTCCAGCAAGGTTTGCAGTGGCGAGATGGCTCGCTGGGCCCTACCACCTTGGTGATAGCTCGCTGGAACCCGAGGTGTACATATTCCTTGTGCGGGCCAGCAGCCTGTGCTTGCTAAGGCAGCACATATACTAAAATTGGATCGATACAGAGAAGATTAGCATGGCCCCTGTGAAAGGATGACACGCAAATCCGTGAAGCGCTCCATATTTTTGCAGCTGTGATCAAGCCTGCTTCACTGGACTTGATTCATCCCCTCATGCCACTCTTTATTTTCATTCTTGTTCTCCTGTGTCAAGAACTGGTCCATCTCCAATGTCTATAGGGCACTCTCAGTTTTCCTGAGGTTGAGTCACAGAACATCACTGGAACAGAACAATACATCCACACAGAGCAAACCTGAGCTAAAATAAACTTCTACTTATGATTAGTTTTCACATTTCTATCATGTAGTAACCAGCGGTGCTGTAAATGCCTAAAGAGTTACATATGCCAAGTAGGCATACGTGTAAATGGCTACATGTGGTGTGGTTGAACTTCAAGACCCTAGGCACAGTTGCCAGTTGTCTAGCAATCATGAGAACAGCAAAAAGAAAATACACAACAGCAACCCATCAAAGTCTAGAACTCTTGATTAGTCTGATTGCATGATAGCCCAATTAATGAATCACAAACTGTCTGAATATTTATCCTACGGAAGGCAGGCTACACTAATAAACAAGGTTTGCAAAGTGGTGAAATGGCTCTCTGGGCCCTACCACCTTGGTGAGGACTTGCTGGGACCCCAGGGGTACATATGCCTCAAACAAGTCACGCTTTGTCGCCACGTTAAGGCAGTGCCTATGCTGAAAGTAGACCGATTCAGAGAAAAAAAAGAAAAAGAAAAAAAAATCAAAGGATAATTCGAGCAAGAATATGTGAAATGCTAAACGTTTTTTTTTTTTTTTTTTTCGACGCCTGGCCGAGGGTCTATGCCTCAATGTCTCCACAGGATTAACTCCTCCTGCTGCAGATCGTGTCCAGTTACATCGAGTGCATAGCAACCTTGGCACAGACAGCAAAGCAATTTCCGTTTTTCTGCCAACTCATTTTTTTCTCGAAAACCTGGAGGACACAGCCCGTTCAGAGCTTGTATTTGGGTGCCATCGATAAGTCTGCCCACCCCATTCTTTCAGTAGATGCTCTCATACATTATGGTGGAATTGGCCATATGTGAACCCTAAAGTTCTAAGAGACCCTATCCCTAAACGTATTGAGCTGTTGCGTCAATCATTGTGTCCAGCAAGGTTTGCAGTGGCGAGATGGCTCGCTGGGCCCTACCACCTTGGTGATAGCTCGCTGGAACCCGAGGTGTACATATTCCTTGTGCGGGCCAGCAGCCTTGTGCTTGCTAAGGCAGCACATATACTAAAATTGGATCGATACAGAGAAGATTAGCATGGCCCCTGCGAAAGGATGACACGCAAATCCGTGAAGCGCTCCATATTTTTGCAGCTGTGATCAAGCCTGCTTCACTGGACTTGATTCATCCCCTCATGCCACTCTTTATTTTCATTCTTGTTCTCCTGTGTCAAGAACTGGTCCATCTCCAATGTCTATAGGGCACTCTCAGTTTTCCTGAGGTTGAGTCACAGAACATCACTGGAACAGAACAATACATCCACACAGAGCAAACCTGAGCTAAAATAAACTTCTACTTATGATTAGTTTTCACATTTCTATCATGTAGTAACCAGCGGTGCTGTAAATACCTAAAGAGTTACATATGCCAAGTAGGCATACGTGTAAATGGCTACATGTGGTGTGGTTGAACTTCAAGACCCTAGGCACAGTTGCCAGTTGTCTAGCAATCATGAGAACAGCAAAAAGAAAATACACAACAGCAACCCATCAAAGTCTAGAACTCTTGATTAGTTTGATTGCATGATAGCCTAATTAATGAATCACAAACTGTCTGAATATTTATCCTACGGAAGGCAGGCTACACTAATAAACAAGGTTTGCAAAGTGGTGAAATGGCTCTCTGGGCCCTACCACCTTGGTGAGGACTTGCTGGGACCCCAGGGGTACATATGCCTCAAACGAGTCACGCTTTGTCGCCACGTTAAGGCAGTGCCTATGCTGAAAGTAGACCGATTCAGAGAAAAAAAAAAAAAATCAAAGGATAATTCGAGCAAGAATATGTGAAATCCTAAACGTTTTTTTTTTTTTTTTTTTTTCGACGCCTGGCCGAGGGTCTATGCCTCAATGTCTCCACAGGATTAACTCCTCCTGCTGCAGATCGTGTCCAGTTACATCGAGTGCATAGCAACCTTGGCACAGACAGCAAAGCACTTTCCGTTTTTCTGCCAACTCATTTTTTTCTCGAAAACCTGGAGGACACAGCCCGTTCAGAGCTTGTATTTGGGTGCCATCGATAAGTCTGCCCACCCCATTCTTTCAGTAGATGCTCTCATACATCATGGTGGAATTGGCCATATGTGAACCCTAAAGCTCTAAGAGACCCTATCCCTAAACGTATTGAGCTGTTGCGTCAATCATTGTGTCCAGCAAGGTTTGCAGTGGCGAGATGGCTCGCTGGGCCCTACCACCTTGGTGATAGCTCGCTGGAACCCGAGGTGTACATATGCCTTGTGCGGGCCAGCAGCCTTGTGCTTGCTAAGGCAGCACATATACTAAAATTGGATCGATACAGAGAAGATTAGCATGGCCCCTGCGAAAGGATGACACGCAAATCCGTGAAGCGCTCCATATTTTTGCAGCTGTGATCAAGCCTGCTTCACTGGACTTGATTCATCTCCTCATTCCACTCTTTATTTTCATTCTTGTTCTCCTGTGTCAAGAACTGGTCCATCTCCAATGTCTATAGGGCACTCTCAGTTTTCCTGAGGTTGAGTCACAGAACATCACTGGAACAGAACAATACATCCACACAGAGCAAACCTGAGCTAAAATAAACTTCTACTTATGATTAGTTTTCACATTTCTATCATGTAGTAACCAGCGGTGCTGTAAATACCTAAAGAGTTACATATGCCAAGTAGGCATACGTGTAAATGGCTACATGTGGTGTGGTTGAACTTCAAGACCCTAGGCACAGTTGCCAGTTGTCTAGCAATCATGAGAACAGCAAAAAGAAAATACACAACAGCAACCCATCAAAGTCTAGAACTCTTGATTAGTTTGATTGCATGATAGCCCAATTAATGAATCACAAACTGTCTGAATATTTATCCTACGGAAGGCAGGCTACACTAATAAACAAGGTTTGCAAAGTGGTGAAATGGCTCTCTGGGCCCTACCACCTTGGTGAGGACTTGCTGGGACCCCAGGGGTACATATGCCTCAAACGAGTCACGCTTTGTCGCCACGTTAAGGCAGTGCCTATGCTGAAAGTAGACCGATTCAGAGAAAAAAAAGAAAAAGAAAAAAAAATCAAAGGATAATTCGAGCAAGAATATGTGAAATCCTAAACGTTTTGTTTTTGTTTTTTTTCGACGCCTGGCCGAGGGTCTATGCCTCAATGTCTCCACAGGATTAACTCCTCCTGCTGCAGATCGTGTCCAGTTACATCGAGTGCATAGCAACCTTGGCACAGACAGCAAAGCACTTTCCGTTTTTCTGCCAACTCATTTTTTTCTCGAAAACCTGGAGGACACAGCCCGTTCAGAGCTTGTATTTGGGTGCCATCGATAAGTCTGCCCACCCCATTCTTTCAGTAGATGCTCTCATACATCATGGTGGAATTGGCCATATGTGAACCCTAAAGCTCTAAGAGACCCTATCCCTAAACGTATTGAGCTGTTGCGTCAATCATTGTGTCCAGCAAGGTTTGCAGTGGCGAGATGGCTCGCTGGGCCCTACCACCTTGGTGATAGCTCGCTGGAACCCGAGGTGTACATATTCCTTGTGCGGGCCAGCAGCCTTGTGCTTGCTAAGTCAGCACATATACTAAAATTGGATCGATACAGAGAAGATTAGCATGGCCCCTGCGAAAGGATGACACGCAAATCCGTGAAGCGCTCCATATTTTTGCAGCTGTGATCAAGCCTGCTTCACTGGACTTGATTCATCCCCTCATGCCACTCTTTATTTTCATTCTTGTTCTCCTGTGTCAAGAACTGGTCCATCTCCAATGTCTATAGGGCACTCTCAGTTTTCCTGAGATTGAGTCACAGAACATCACTGGAACAGAACAATACATCCACACAGAGCAAACCTGAGCTAAAATAAACTTCTGCTTATGATTAGTTTTCACATTTCTATCATGTAGTAACCAGCGGTGCTGTAAATACCTAAAGAGTTACATATGCCAAGTAGGCATACGTGTAAATGGCTACATGTGGTGTGGTTGAACTTCAAGACCCTAGGCACAGTTGCCAGTTGTCTAGCAATCATGAGAACAGCAAAAAGAAAATACACAACAGCAACCCATCAAAGTCTAGAACTCTTGATTAGTTTGATTGCATGATAGCCCAATTAATGAATCACAAACTGTCTGAATATTTATCCTACGGAAGGCAGGCTACACTAATAAACAAGGTTTGCAAAGTGGTGAAATGGCTCTCTGGGCCCTACCACCTTGGTGAGGACTTGCTGGGACCCCAGGGGTAGATATGCCTCAAACGAGTCACGCTTTGTCGCCACGTTAAGGCAGTGCCTATGCTGAAAGTAGACCGATTCAGAGAAAAAAAAGAAAAAGAAAAAAAATCAAAGGATAATTCGAGCAAGAATATGTGAAATCCTAAACGTTTTTTTTTTGTTTTTTTTCGACGCCTGGCCGAGGGTCTATGCCTCAATGTCTCCACAGGATTAACTCCTCCTGCTGCAGATCGTGTCCAGTTACATCGAGTGCATAGCAACCTTGGCACAGACAGCAAAGCACTTTCCGTTTTTCTGCCAACTCATTTTTTTCTCGAAAACCTGGAGGACACAGCCCGTTCAGAGCTTGTATTTGGGTGCCATCGATAAGTCTGCCCACCCCATTCTTTCAGTAGATGCTCTCATACATCATGGTGGAATTGGCCATATGTGAACCCTAAAGCTCTAAGAGACCCTATCCCTAAACGTATTGAGCTGTTGCGTCAATCATTGTGTCCAGCAAGGTTTGCAGTGGCGAGATGGCTCGCTGGGCCCTACCACCTTGGTGATAGCTCGCTGGAACCCGAGGTGTACATATTCCTTGTGCGGGCCAGCAGCCTTGTGCTTGCTAAGGCAGCACATATACTAAAATTGGATCGATACAGAGAAGATTAGCATGGCCCCTGCGAAAGGATGACACGCAAATCCGTGAAGCGCTCCATATTTTTGCAGCTGTGATCAAGCCTGCTTCACTGGACTTGATTCATCCCCTCATGCCACTCTTTATTTTCATTCTTGTTCTCCTGTGTCAAGAACTGGTCCATCTCCAATGTCTATAGGGCACTCTCAGTTTTCCTGAGGTTGAGTCACAGAACATCACTGGAACAGAACAATACATCCACACAGAGCAAACCTGAGCTAAAATAAACTTCTACTTATGATTAGTTTTCACATTTCTATCATGTAGTAACCAGCGGTGCTGTAAATACCTAAAGAGTTACATATGCCAAGTAGGCATACGTGTAAATGGCTACATGTGGTGTGGTTGAACTTCAAGACCCTAGGCACAGTTGCCAGTTGTCTAGCAATCATGAGAACAGCAAAAAGAAAATACACAACAGCAACCCATCAAAGTCTAGAACTCTTGATTAGTTTGATTGCATGATAGCCCAATTAATGAATCACAAACTGTCTGAATATTTATCCTACGGAAGGCAGGCTACACTAATAAACAAGGTTTGCAAAGTGGTGAAATGGCTCTCTGGGCCCTACCACCTTGGTGAGGACTTGCTGGGACCCCAGGGGTAGATATGCCTCAAACGAGTCACGCTTTGTCGCCACGTTAAGGCAGTGCCTATGCTGAAAGTAGACCGATTCAGAGAAAAAAAAAGAAAAAAAAAAAAAATCAAAGGATAATTCGAGCAAGAATATGTGAAATCCTAAACGTTTTTTTTTTTTTTTTTTTTTCTCGACGCCTGGCCGAGGGTCTATGCCTCAATGTCTCCACAGGATTAACTCCTCCTGCTGCAGATCGTGTCCAGTTACATCGAGTGCATAGCAACCTTGGCACAGACAGCAAAGCACTTTCCGTTTTTCTGCCAACTAATTTTTTTCTCGAAAACCTGGAGGACACAGCCCGTTCAGAGCTTGTATTTGGGTGCCATCGATAAGTCTGCCCACCCCATTCTTTCAGTAGATGCTCTCATACATCATGGTGGAATTGGCCATATGTGAACCCTAAAGCTCTAAGAGACCCTATCCCTAAACGTATTGAGCTGTTGCGTCAATCATTGTGTCCAGCAAGGTTTGCAGTGGCGAGATGGCTCGCTGGGCCCTACCACCTTGGTGATAGCTCGCTGGAACCCGAGGTGTACATATTCCTTGTGCGGGCCAGCAGCCTTGTGCTTGCTAAGGCAGCACATATACTAAAATTGGATCGATACAGAGAAGATTAGCATGGCCCCTGCGAAAGGATGACACGCAAATCCGTGAAGCGCTCCATATTTTTGCAGCTGTGATCAAGCCTGCTTCACTGGACTTGATTCATCCCCTCATGCCACTCTTTATTTTCATTCTTGTTCTCCTGTGTCAAGAACTGGTCCATCTCCAATGTCTATAGGGCACTCTCAGTTTTCCTGAGGTTGAGTCACAGAACATCACTGGAACAGAACAATACATCCACACAGAGCAAACCTGAGCTAAAATAAACTTCTACTTATGATTAGTTTTCACATTTCTATCATGTAGTAACCAGCGGTGCTGTAAATACCTAAAGAGTTACATATGCCAAGTAGGCATACGTGTAAATGGCTACATGTGGTGTGGTTGAACTTCAAGACCCTAGGCACAGTTGCCAGTTGTCTAGCAATCATGAGAACAGCAAAAAGAAAATACACAACAGCAACCCATCAAAGTCTAGAACTCTTGATTAGTTTGATTGCATGATAGCCCAATTAATGAATCACAAACTGTCTGAATATTTATCCTATGGAAGGCAGGCTACACTAATAAACAAGGTTTGCAAAGTGGTGAAATGGCTCTCTGGGCCCTACCACCTTGGTGAGGACTTGCTGGGACCCCAGGGGTACATATGCCTCAAACGAGTCACGCTTTGTCGCCACGTTAAGGCAGTGCCTATGCTGAAAGTAGACCGATTCAGAGAAAAAAAAAGAAAAAAAAAATCAAAGGATAATTCGAGCAAGAATATGTGAAATCCTAAACGTTTTTTTTTTGTTTGTTTTTTCGACGCCTGGCCGAGGGTCTATGCCTCAATGTCTCCACAGGATTAACTCCTCCTGCTGCAGATCGTGTCCAGTTACATCGAGTGCATAGCAACCTTGGCACAGACAGCAAAGCACTTTCCGTTTTTCTGCCAACTCATTTTTTTCTCGAAAACCTGGAGGACACAGCCCGTTCAGAGCTTGTATTTGGGTGCCATCGATAAGTCTGCCCACCCCATTCTTTCAGTAGATGCTCTCATACATCATGGTGGAATTGGCCATATGTGAACCCTAAAGCTCTAAGAGACCCTATCCCTAAACGTATTGAGCTGTTGCGTCAATCATTGTGTCCAGCAAGGTTTGCAGTGGCGAGATGGCTCGCTGGGCCCTACCACCTTGGTGATAGCTCGCTGGAACCCGAGGTGTAGATATTCCTTGTGCGGGCCAGCAGCCTTGTGCTTGCTAAGGCAGCACATATACTAAAATTGGATCGATACAGAGAAGATTAGCATGGCCCCTGCGAAAGGATGACACGCAAATCCGTGAAGCGCTCCATATTTTTGCAGCTGTGATCAAGCCTGCTTCACTGGACTTGATTCATCCCCTCATGCCACTCTTTATTTTCATTCTTGTTCTCCTGTGTCAAGAACTGGTCCATCTCCAATGTCTATAGGGCACTCTCAGTTTTCCTGAGGTTGAGTCACAGAACATCACTGGAACAGAACAATACATCCACACAGAGCAAACCTGAGCTAAAATAAACTTCTACTTATGATTAGTTTTCACATTTCTATCATGTAGTAACCAGCGGTGCTGTAAATACCTAAAGAGTTACATATGCCAAGTAGGCATACGTGTAAATGGCTACATGTGGTGTGGTTGAACTTCAAGACCCTAGGCACAGTTGCCAGTTGTCTAGCAATCATGAGAACAGCAAAAAGAAAATACACAACAGCAACCCATCAAAGTCTAGAACTCTTGATTAGTTTGATTGCATGATAGCCCAATTAATGAATCACAAACTGTCTGAATATTTATCCTACGGAAGGCAGGCTACACTAATAAACAAGGTTTGCAAAGTGGTGAAATGGCTCTCTGGGCCCTACCACCTTGGTGAGGACTTGCTGGGACCCCAGGGGTAGATATGCCTCAAACGAGTCACGCTTTGTCGCCACGTTAAGGCAGTGCCTATGCTGAAAGTAGACCGATTCAGAGAAAAAAAAAGAAAAAAAAAATCAAAGGATAATTCGAGCAAGAATATGTGAAATCCTAAACGTTTTTTTTTTTTTTTTTTTTTTCTCGACGCCTGGCCGAGGGTCTATGCCTCAATGTCTCCACAGGATTAACTCCTCCTGCTGCAGATCGTGTCCAGTTACATCGAGTGCATAGCAACTTTGGCACAGACAGCAAAGCACTTTCCGTTTTTCTGCCAACTAATTTTTTTCTCGAAAACCTGGAGGACACAGCCCGTTCAGAGCTTGTATTTGGGTGCCATCGATAAGTCTGCCCACCCCATTCTTTCAGTAGATGCTCTCATACATCATGGTGGAATTGGCCATATGTGAACCCTAAAGCTCTAAGAGACCCTATCCCTAAACGTATTGAGCTGTTGCGTCAATCATTGTGTCCAGCAAGGTTTGCAGTGGCGAGATGGCTCGCTGGGCCCTACCACCTTGGTGATAGCTCGCTGGAACCCGAGGTGTACATATTCCTTGTGCGTGCCAGCAGCCTTGTGCTTGCTAAGGCAGCACATATACTAAAATTGGATCGATACAGAGAAGATTAGCATGGCCCCTGCGAAAGGATGACACGCAAATCCGTGAAGCGCTCCATATTTTTGCAGCTGTGATCAAGCCTGCTTCACTGGACTTGATTCATCCCCTCATGCCACTCTTTATTTTCATTCTTGTTCTCCTGTGTCAAGAACTGGTCCATCTCCAATGTCTATAGGGCACTCTCAGTTTTCCTGAGGTTGAGTCACAGAACATCACTGGAACAGAACAATACATCCACACAGAGCAAACCTGAGCTAAAATAAACTTCTACTTATGATTAGTTTTCACATTTCTATCATGTAGTAACCAGCGGTGCTGTAAATACCTAAAGAGTTACATATGCCAAGTAGGCATACGTGTAAATGGCTACATGTGGTGTGGTTGAACTTCAAGACCCTAGGCACAGTTGCCAGTTGTCTAGCAATCATGAGAACAGCAAAAAGAAAATACACAACAGCAACCCATCAAAGTCTAGAACTCTTGATTAGTTTGATTGCATGATAGCCCAATTAATGAATCACAAACTGTCTGAATATTTATCCTACGGAAGGCAGGCTACACTAATAAACAAGGTTTGCAAAGTGGTGAAATGGCTCTCTGGGCCCTACCACCTTGGTGAGGACTTGCTGGGACCCCAGGGGTACATATGCCTCAAACGAGTCACGCTTTGTCGCCACGTTAAGGCAGTGCCTATGCTGAAAGTAGACCGATTCAGAGAAAAAAAAAGAAAAAAAAAAAAAATCAAAGGATAATTCGAGCAAGAATATGTGAAATCCTAAACGTTTTTTTTTTGTTTTTTTTTTCGACGCCTGGCCGAGGGTCTATGCCTCAATGTCTCCACAGGATTAACTCCTCCTGCTGCAGATCGTGTCCAGTTACATCGAGTGCATAGCAACCTTGGCACAGACAGCAAAGCACTTTCCGTTTTTCTGCCAACTCATTTTTTTCTCGAAAACCTGGAGGACACAGCCCGTTCAGAGCTTGTATTTGGGTGCCATCGATAAGTCTGCCCACCCCATTCTTTCAGTAGATGCTCTCATACATCATGGTGGAATTGGCCATATGTGAACCCTAAAGCTCTAAGAGACCCTATCCCTAAACGTATTGAGCTGTTGCGTCAATCATTGTGTCCAGCAAGGTTTGCAGTGGCGAGATGGCTCGCTGGGCCCTACCACCTTGGTGATAGCTCGCTGGAACCCGAGGTGTACATATTCCTTGTGCGGGCCAGCAGCCTTGTGCTTGCTAAGGCAGCACATATACTAAAATTGGATCGATACAGAGAAGATTAGCATGGCCCCTGCGAAAGGATGACACGCAAATCCGTGAAGCGCTCCATATTTTTGCAGCTGTGATCAAGCCTGCTTCACTGGACTTGATTCATCCCCTCATGCCACTCTTTATTTTCATTCTTGTTCTCCTGTGTCAAGAACTGGTCCATCTCCAATGTCTATAGGGCACTCTCAGTTTTCCTGAGGTTGAGTCACAGAACATCACTGGAACAGAACAATACATCCACACAGAGCAAACCTGAGCTAAAATAAACTTCTACTTATGATTAGTTTTCACATTTCTATCATGTAGTAACCAGCGGTGCTGTAAATACCTAAAGAGTTACATATGCCAAGTAGGCATACGTGTAAATGGCTACATGTGGTGTGGTTGAACTTCAAGACCCTAGGCACAGTTGCCAGTTGTCTAGCAATCATGAGAACAGCAAAAAGAAAATACACAACAGCAACCCATCAAAGTCTAGAACTCTTGATTAGTTTGATTGCATGATAGCCCAATTAATGAATCACAAACTGTCTGAATATTTATCCTACGGAAGGCAGGCTACACTAATAAACAAGGTTTGCAAAGTGGTGAAATGGCTCTCTGGGCCCTACCACCTTGGTGAGGACTTGCTGGGACCCCAGGGGTAGATATGCCTCAAACGAGTCACGCTTTGTCGCCACGTTAAGGCAGTGCCTATGCTGAAAGTAGACCGATTCAGAGAAAAAAAAAGAAAAAAAAAAATCAAAGGATAATTCGAGCAAGAATATGTGAAATCCTAAACGTTTTTTTTTTTTTTTTTTTTTCGACGCCTGGCCGAGGGTCTATGCCTCAATGTCTCCACAGGATTAACTCCTCCTGCTGCAGATCATGTCCAGTTACATCGAGTGCATAGCAACCTTGGCACAGACAGCAAAGCACTTTCCGTTTTTCTGCCAACTCATTTTTTTCTCGAAAACCTGGAGGACACAGCCCGTTCAGAGCTTGTATTTGGGTGCCATCGATAAGTCTGCCCACCCCATTCTTTCAGTAGATGCTCTCATACATCATGGTGGAATTGGCCATATGTGAACCCTAAAGCTCTAAGAGACCCTATCCCTAAACGTATTGAGCTGTTGCGTCAATCATTGTGTCCAGCAAGGTTTGCAGTGGCGAGATGGCTCGCTGGGCCCTACCACCTTGGTGATAGCTCGCTGGAACCCGAGGTGTACATATTCCTTGTGCGTGCCAGCAGCCTTGTGCTTGCTAAGGCAGCACATATACTAAAATTGGATCGATACAGAGAAGATTAGCATGGCCCCTGCGAAAGGATGACACGCAAATCCGTGAAGCGCTCCATATTTTTGCAGCTGTGATCAAGCCTGCTTCACTGGACTTGATTCATCCCCTCATGCCACTCTTTATTTTCATTCTTGTTCTCCTGTGTCAAGAACTGGTCCATCTCCAATGTCTATAGGGCACTCTCAGTTTTCCTGAGGTTGAGTCACAGAACATCACTGGAACAGAACAATACATCCACACAGAGCAAACCTGAGCTAAAATAAACTTCTACTTATGATTAGTTTTCACATTTCTATCATGTAGTAACCAGCGGTGCTGTAAATACCTAAAGAGTTACATATGCCAAGTAGGCATACGTGTAAATGGCTACATGTGGTGTGGTTGAACTTCAAGACCCTAGGCACAGTTGCCAGTTGTCTAGCAATCATGAGAACAGCAAAAAGAAAATACACAACAGCAACCCATCAAAGTCTAGAACTCTTGATTAGTTTGATTGCATGATAGCCCAATTAATGAATCACAAACTGTCTGAATATTTATCCTACGGAAGGCAGGCTACACTAATAAACAAGGTTTGCAAAGTGGTGAAATGGCTCTCTGGGCCCTACCACCTTGGTGAGGACTTGCTGGGACCCCAGGGGTACATATGCCTCAAACGAGTCACGCTTTGTCGCCACGTTTAGGCAGTGCCTATGCTGAAAGTAGACCGATTCAGAGAAAAAAAAAGAAAAAAAAAAAAAATCAAAGGATAATTCGAGCAAGAATATGTGAAATCCTAAACGTTTTTTTTTTGTTTGTTTTTTCGACGCCTGGCCGAGGGTCTATGCCTCAATGTCTCCACAGGATTAACTCCTCCTGCTGCAGATCGTGTCCAGTTACAACAACCTTGGCACAGACAGCAAAGCACTTTCCGTTTTTCTGCCAACTCATTTTTTTCTCGAAAACCTGGAGGACACAGCCCGTTCAGAGCTTGTATTTGGGTGCCATCGATAAGTCTGCCCACCCCATTCTTTCAGTAGATGCTCTCATACATCATGGTGGAATTGGCCATATGTGAACCCTAAAGCTCTAAGAGACCCTATCCCTAAACGTATTGAGCTGTTGCGTCAATCATTGTGTCCAGCAAGGTTTGCAGTGGCGAGATGGCTCGCTGGGCCCTACCACCTTGGTGATAGCTCGCTGGAACCCGAGGTGTACATATTCCTTGTGCGGGCCAGCAGCCTTGTGCTTGCTAAGGCAGCACATATACTAAAATTGGATCGATACAGAGAAGATTAGCATGGCCCCTGCGAAAGGATGACACGCAAATCCGTGAAGCGCTCCATATTTTTGCAGCTGTGATCAAGCCTGCTTCACTGGACTTGATTCATCCCCTCATGCCACTCTTTATTTTCATTCTTGTTCTCCTGTGTCAAGAACTGGTCCATCTCCAATGTCTATAGGGCACTCTCAGTTTTCCTGAGGTTGAGTCACAGAACATCACTGGAACAGAACAATACATCCACACAGAGCAAACCTGAGCTAAAATAAACTTCTACTTATGATTAGTTTTCACATTTCTATCATGTAGTAACCAGCGGTGCTGTAAATACCTAAAGAGTTACATATGCCAAGTAGGCATACGTGTAAATGGCTACATGTGGTGTGGTTGAACTTCAAGACCCTAGGCACAGTTGCCAGTTGTCTAGCAATCATGAGAACAGCAAAAAGAAAATACACAACAGCAACCCATCAAAGTCTAGAACTCTTGATTAGTTTGATTGCATGATAGCCCAATTAATGAATCACAAACTGTCTGAATATTTATCCTACGGAAGGCAGGCTACACTAATAAACAAGGTTTGCAAAGTGGTGAAATGGCTCTCTGGGTCCTACCACCTTGGTGAGGACTTGCTGGGACCCCAGGGGTACATATGCCTCAAACGAGTCACGCTTTGTCGCCACGTTAAGGCAGTGCCTATGCTGAAAGTAGACCGATTCAGAGAAAAAAAAGAAAAAGAAAAAAAAATCAAAGGATAATTCGAGCAAGAATATGTGAAATGCTAAACGTTTTTTTTTTGTTTTTTTTTTCGACGCCTGGCCGAGGGTCTATGCCTCAATGTCTCCACAGGATTAACTCCTCCTGCTGCAGATCGTGTCCAGTTACATCGAGTGCATAGCAACCTTGGCACAGACAGCAAAGCAATTTCCGTTTTTCTGCCAACTCATTTTTTTCTCGAAAACCTGGAGGACACAGCCCGTTCAGAGCTTGTATTTGGGTGCCATCGATAAGTCTGCCCACCCCATTCTTTCAGTAGATGCTCTCATACATTATGGTGGAATTGGCCATATGTGAACCCTAAAGCTCTAAGAGACCCTATCCCTAAACGTATTGAGCTGTTGCGTCAATCATTGTGTCCAGCAAGGTTTGCAGTGGCGAGATGGCTCGCTGGGCCCTACCACCTTGGTGATAGCTCGCTGGAACCCGAGGTGTACATATTCCTTGTGCGGGCCAGCAGCCTTGTGCTTGCTAAGGCAGCACATATACTAAAATTGGATCGATACAGAGAAGATTAGCATGGCCCCTGCGAAAGGATGACACGCAAATCCGTGAAGCGCTCCATATTTTTGCAGCTGTGATCAAGCCTGCTTCACTGGACTTGATTCATCCCCTCATGCCACTCTTTATTTTCATTCTTGTTCTCCTGTGTCAAGAACTGGTCCATCTCCAATGTCTATAGGGCACTCTCAGTTTTCCTGAGGTTGAGTCACAGAACATCACTGGAACAGAACAATACATCCACACAGAGCAAACCTGAGCTAAAATAAACTTCTACTTATGATTAGTTTTCACATTTCTATCATGTAGTAACCAGCGGTGCTGTAAATACCTAAAGAGTTACATATGCCAAGTAGGCATACGTGTAAATGGCTACATGTGGTGTGGTTGAACTTCAAGACCCTAGGCACAGTTGCCAGTTGTCTAGCAATCATGAGAACAGCAAAAAGAAAATACACAACAGCAACCCATCAAAGTCTAGAACTCTTGATTAGTTTGATTGCATGATAGCCCAATTAATGAATCACAAACTGTCTGAATATTTATCCTACGGAAGGCAGGCTACACTAATAAACAAGGTTTGCAAAGTGGTGAAATGGCTCTCTGGGCCCTACCACCTTGGTGAGGACTTGCTGGGACCCCAGGGGTAGATATGCCTCAAACGAGTCACGCTTTGTCGCCACGTTAAGGCAGTGCCTATGCTGAAAGTAGACCGATTCAGAGAAAAAAAAAGAAAAAAAAAAATCAAAGGATAATTCGAGCAAGAATATGTGAAATCCTAAACGTTTTTTTTTTTTTTTTTTTTTTCGACGCCTGGCCGAGGGTCTATGCCTCAATGTCTCCACAGGATTAACTCCTCCTGCTGCAGATCGTGTCCAGTTACATCGAGTGCATAGCAACCTTGGCACAGACAGCAAAGCACTTTCCGTTTTTCTGCCAACTCATTTTTTTCTCGAAAACCTGGAGGACACAGCCCGTTCAGAGCTTGTATTTGGGTGCCATCGATAAGTCTGCCCACCCCATTCTTTCAGTAGATGCTCTCATACATCATGGTGGAATTGGCCATATGTGAACCCTAAAGCTCTAAGAGACCCTATCCCTAAACGTATTGAGCTGTTGCGTCAATCATTGTGTCCAGCAAGGTTTGCAGTGGCGAGATGGCTCGCTGGGCCCTACCACCTTGGTGATAGCTCGCTGGAACCCGAGGTGTACATATTCCTTGTGCGTGCCAGCAGCCTTGTGCTTGCTAAGGCAGCACATATACTAAAATTGGATCGATACAGAGAAGATTAGCATGGCCCCTGCGAAAGGATGACACGCAAATCCGTGAAGCGCTCCATATTTTTGCAGCTGTGATCAAGCCTGCTTCACTGGACTTGATTCATCCCCTCATGCCACTCTTTATTTTCATTCTTGTTCTCCTGTGTCAAGAACTGGTCCATCTCCAATGTCTATAGGGCACTCTCAGTTTTCCTGAGGTTGAGTCACAGAACATCACTGGAACAGAACAATACATCCACACAGAGCAAACCTGAGCTAAAATAAACTTCTACTTATGATTAGTTTTCACATTTCTATCATGTAGTAACCAGCGGTGCTGTAAATACCTAAAGAGTTACATATGCCAAGTAGGCATACGTGTAAATGGCTACATGTGGTGTGGTTGAACTTCAAGACCCTAGGCACAGTTGCCAGTTGTCTAGCAATCATGAGAACAGCAAAAAGAAAATACACAACAGCAACCCATCAAAGTCTAGAACTCTTGATTAGTTTGATTGCATGATAGCCCAATTAATGAATCACAAACTGTCTGAATATTTATCCTACGGAAGGCAGGCTACACTAATAAACAAGGTTTGCAAAGTGGTGAAATGGCTCTCTGGGCCCTACCACCTTGGTGAGGACTTGCTGGGACCCCAGGGGTACATATGCCTCAAACGAGTCACGCTTTGTCGCCACGTTAAGGCAGTGCCTATGCTGAAAGTAGACCGATTCAGAGAAAAAAAAAGAAAAAAAAAAAAAATCAAAGGATAATTCGAGCAAGAATATGTGAAATCCTAAACGTTTTTTTTTTGTTTTTTTTTTCGACGCCTGGCCGAGGGTCTATGCCTCAATGTCTCCACAGGATTAACTCCTCCTGCTGCAGATCGTGTCCAGTTACATCGAGTGCATAGCAACCTTGGCACAGACAGCAAAGCACTTTCCGTTTTTCTGCCAACTCATTTTTTTCTCGAAAACCTGGAGGACACAGCCCGTTCAGAGCTTGTATTTGGGTGCCATCGATAAGTCTGCCCACCCCATTCTTTCAGTAGATGCTCTCATACATCATGGTGGAATTGGCCATATGTGAACCCTAAAGCTCTAAGAGACCCTATCCCTAAACGTATTGAGCTGTTGCGTCAATCATTGTGTCCAGCAAGGTTTGCAGTGGCGAGATGGCTCGCTGGGCCCTACCACCTTGGTGATAGCTCGCTGGAACCCGAGGTGTACATATTCCTTGTGCGGGCCAGCAGCCTTGTGCTTGCTAAGGCAGCACATATACTAAAATTGGATCGATACAGAGAAGATTAGCATGGCCCCTGCGAAAGGATGACACGCAAATCCGTGAAGCGCTCCATATTTTTGCAGCTGTGATCAAGCCTGCTTCACTGGACTTGATTCATCCCCTCATGCCACTCTTTATTTTCATTCTTGTTCTCCTGTGTCAAGAACTGGTCCATCTCCAATGTCTATAGGGCACTCTCAGTTTTCCTGAGGTTGAGTCACAGAACATCACTGGAACAGAACAATACATCCACACAGAGCAAACCTGAGCTAAAATAAACTTCTACTTATGATTAGTTTTCACATTTCTATCATGTAGTAACCAGCGGTGCTGTAAATACCTAAAGAGTTACATATGCCAAGTAGGCATACGTGTAAATGGCTACATGTGGTGTGGTTGAACTTCAAGACCCTAGGCACAGTTGCCAGTTGTCTAGCAATCATGAGAACAGCAAAAAGAAAATACACAACAGCAACCCATCAAAGTCTAGAACTCTTGATTAGTTTGATTGCATGATAGCCCAATTAATGAATCACAAACTGTCTGAATATTTATCCTACGGAAGGCAGGCTACACTAATAAACAAGGTTTGCAAAGTGGTGAAATGGCTCTCTGGGCCCTACCACCTTGGTGAGGACTTGCTGGGACCCCAGGGGTAGATATGCCTCAAACGAGTCACGCTTTGTCGCCACGTTAAGGCAGTGCCTATGCTGAAAGTAGACCGATTCAGAGAAAAAAAAAGAAAAAAAAAAATCAAAGGATAATTCGAGCAAGAATATGTGAAATCCTAAACGTTTTTTTTTTTTTTTTTTTTTCGACGCCTGGCCGAGGGTCTATGCCTCAATGTCTCCACAGGATTAACTCCTCCTGCTGCAGATCATGTCCAGTTACATCGAGTGCATAGCAACCTTGGCACAGACAGCAAAGCACTTTCCGTTTTTCTGCCAACTCATTTTTTTCTCGAAAACCTGGAGGACACAGCCCGTTCAGAGCTTGTATTTGGGTGCCATCGATAAGTCTGCCCACCCCATTCTTTCAGTAGATGCTCTCATACATCATGGTGGAATTGGCCATATGTGAACCCTAAAGCTCTAAGAGACCCTATCCCTAAACGTATTGAGCTGTTGCGTCAATCATTGTGTCCAGCAAGGTTTGCAGTGGCGAGATGGCTCGCTGGGCCCTACCACCTTGGTGATAGCTCGCTGGAACCCGAGGTGTACATATTCCTTGTGCGTGCCAGCAGCCTTGTGCTTGCTAAGGCAGCACATATACTAAAATTGGATCGATACAGAGAAGATTAGCATGGCCCCTGCGAAAGGATGACACGCAAATCCGTGAAGCGCTCCATATTTTTGCAGCTGTGATCAAGCCTGCTTCACTGGACTTGATTCATCCCCTCATGCCACTCTTTATTTTCATTCTTGTTCTCCTGTGTCAAGAACTGGTCCATCTCCAATGTCTATAGGGCACTCTCAGTTTTCCTGAGGTTGAGTCACAGAACATCACTGGAACAGAACAATACATCCACACAGAGCAAACCTGAGCTAAAATAAACTTCTACTTATGATTAGTTTTCACATTTCTATCATGTAGTAACCAGCGGTGCTGTAAATACCTAAAGAGTTACATATGCCAAGTAGGCATACGTGTAAATGGCTACATGTGGTGTGGTTGAACTTCAAGACCCTAGGCACAGTTGCCAGTTGTCTAGCAATCATGAGAACAGCAAAAAGAAAATACACAACAGCAACCCATCAAAGTCTAGAACTCTTGATTAGTTTGATTGCATGATAGCCCAATTAATGAATCACAAACTGTCTGAATATTTATCCTACGGAAGGCAGGCTACACTAATAAACAAGGTTTGCAAAGTGGTGAAATGGCTCTCTGGGCCCTACCACCTTGGTGAGGACTTGCTGGGACCCCAGGGGTACATATGCCTCAAACGAGTCACGCTTTGTCGCCACGTTTAGGCAGTGCCTATGCTGAAAGTAGACCGATTCAGAGAAAAAAAAAGAAAAAAAAAAAAAATCAAAGGATAATTCGAGCAAGAATATGTGAAATCCTAAACGTTTTTTTTTTGTTTGTTTTTTCGACGCCTGGCCGAGGGTCTATGCCTCAATGTCTCCACAGGATTAACTCCTCCTGCTGCAGATCGTGTCCAGTTACAACAACCTTGGCACAGACAGCAAAGCACTTTCCGTTTTTCTGCCAACTCATTTTTTTCTCGAAAACCTGGAGGACACAGCCCGTTCAGAGCTTGTATTTGGGTGCCATCGATAAGTCTGCCCACCCCATTCTTTCAGTAGATGCTCTCATACATCATGGTGGAATTGGCCATATGTGAACCCTAAAGCTCTAAGAGACCCTATCCCTAAACGTATTGAGCTGTTGCGTCAATCATTGTGTCCAGCAAGGTTTGCAGTGGCGAGATGGCTCGCTGGGCCCTACCACCTTGGTGATAGCTCGCTGGAACCCGAGGTGTACATATTCCTTGTGCGGGCCAGCAGCCTTGTGCTTGCTAAGGCAGCACATATACTAAAATTGGATCGATACAGAGAAGATTAGCATGGCCCCTGCGAAAGGATGACACGCAAATCCGTGAAGCGCTCCATATTTTTGCAGCTGTGATCAAGCCTGCTTCACTGGACTTGATTCATCCCCTCATGCCACTCTTTATTTTCATTCTTGTTCTCCTGTGTCAAGAACTGGTCCATCTCCAATGTCTATAGGGCACTCTCAGTTTTCCTGAGGTTGAGTCACAGAACATCACTGGAACAGAACAATACATCCACACAGAGCAAACCTGAGCTAAAATAAACTTCTACTTATGATTAGTTTTCACATTTCTATCATGTAGTAACCAGCGGTGCTGTAAATACCTAAAGAGTTACATATGCCAAGTAGGCATACGTGTAAATGGCTACATGTGGTGTGGTTGAACTTCAAGACCCTAGGCACAGTTGCCAGTTGTCTAGCAATCATGAGAACAGCAAAAAGAAAATACACAACAGCAACCCATCAAAGTCTAGAACTCTTGATTAGTTTGATTGCATGATAGCCCAATTAATGAATCACAAACTGTCTGAATATTTATCCTACGGAAGGCAGGCTACACTAATAAACAAGGTTTGCAAAGTGGTGAAATGGCTCTCTGGGTCCTACCACCTTGGTGAGGACTTGCTGGGACCCCAGGGGTACATATGCCTCAAACGAGTCACGCTTTGTCGCCACGTTAAGGCAGTGCCTATGCTGAAAGTAGACCGATTCAGAGAAAAAAAAGAAAAAGAAAAAAAAATCAAAGGATAATTCGAGCAAGAATATGTGAAATGCTAAACGTTTTTTTTTTGTTTTTTTTTTCGACGCCTGGCCGAGGGTCTATGCCTCAATGTCTCCACAGGATTAACTCCTCCTGCTGCAGATCGTGTCCAGTTACATCGAGTGCATAGCAACCTTGGCACAGACAGCAAAGCAATTTCCGTTTTTCTGCCAACTCATTTTTTTCTCGAAAACCTGGAGGACACAGCCCGTTCAGAGCTTGTATTTGGGTGCCATCGATAAGTCTGCCCACCCCATTCTTTCAGTAGATGCTCTCATACATTATGGTGGAATTGGCCATATGTGAACCCTAAAGCTCTAAGAGACCCTATCCCTAAACGTATTGAGCTGTTGCGTCAATCATTGTGTCCAGCAAGGTTTGCAGTGGCGAGATGGCTCGCTGGGCCCTACCACCTTGGTGATAGCTCGCTGGAACCCGAGGTGTACATATTCCTTGTGCGGGCCAGCAGCCTTGTGCTTGCTAAGGCAGCACATATACTAAAATTGGATCGATACAGAGAAGATTAGCATGGCCCCTGCGAAAGGATGACACGCAAATCCGTGAAGCGCTCCATATTTTTGCAGCTGTGATCAAGCCTGCTTCACTGGACTTGATTCATCCCCTCATGCCACTCTTTATTTTCATTCTTGTTCTCCTGTGTCAAGAACTGGTCCATCTCCAATGTCTATAGGGCACTCTCAGTTTTCCTGAGGTTGAGTCACAGAACATCACTGGAACAGAACAATACATCCACACAGAGCAAACCTGAGCTAAAATAAACTTCTACTTATGATTAGTTTTCACATTTCTATCATGTAGTAACCAGCGGTGCTGTAAATACCTAAAGAGTTACATATGCCAAGTAGGCATACGTGTAAATGGCTACATGTGGTGTGGTTGAACTTCAAGACCCTAGGCACAGTTGCCAGTTGTCTAGCAATCATGAGAACAGCAAAAAGAAAATACACAACAGCAACCCATCAAAGTCTAGAACTCTTGATTAGTTTGATTGCATGATAGCCCAATTAATGAATCACAAACTGTCTGAATATTTATCCTACGGAAGGCAGGCTACACTAATAAACAAGGTTTGCAAAGTGGTGAAATGGCTCTCTGGGCCCTACCACCTTGGTGAGGACTTGCTGGGACCCCAGGGGTAGATATGCCTCAAACGAGTCACGCTTTGTCGCCACGTTAAGGCAGTGCCTATGCTGAAAGTAGACCGATTCAGAGAAAAAAAAAGAAAAAAAAAAATCAAAGGATAATTCGAGCAAGAATATGTGAAATCCTAAACGTTTTTTTTTTTTTTTTTTTTTCTCGACGCCTGGCCGAGGGTCTATGCCTCAATGTCTCCACAGGATTAACTCCTCCTGCTGCAGATCGTGTCCAGTTACATCGAGTGCATAGCAACCTTGGCACAGACAGCAAAGCACTTTCCGTTTTTCTGCCAACTAATTTTTTTCTCGAAAACCTGGAGGACACAGCCCGTTCAGAGCTTGTATTTGGGTGCCATCGATAAGTCTGCCCACCCCATTCTTTCAGTAGATGCTCTCATACATCATGGTGGAATTGGCCATATGTGAACCCTAAAGCTCTAAGAGACCCTATCCCTAAACGTATTGAGCTGTTGCGTCAATCATTGTGTCCAGCAAGGTTTGCAGTGGCGAGATGGCTCGCTGGGCCCTACCACCTTGGTGATAGCTCGCTGGAACCCGAGGTGTACATATTCCTTGTGCGTGCCAGCAGCCTTGTGCTTGCTAAGGCAGCACATATACTAAAATTGGATCGATACAGAGAAGATTAGCATGGCCCCTGCGAAAGGATGACACGCAAATCCGTGAAGCGCTCCATATTTTTGCAGCTGTGATCAAGCCTGCTTCACTGGACTTGATTCATCCCCTCATGCCACTCTTTATTTTCATTCTTGTTCTCCTGTGTCAAGAACTGGTCCATCTCCAATGTCTATAGGGCACTCTCAGTTTTCCTGAGGTTGAGTCACAGAACATCACTGGAACAGAACAATACATCCACACAGAGCAAACCTGAGCTAAAATAAACTTCTACTTATGATTAGTTTTCACATTTCTATCATGTAGTAACCAGCGGTGCTGTAAATACCTAAAGAGTTACATATGCCAAGTAGGCATACGTGTAAATGGCTACATGTGGTGTGGTTGAACTTCAAGACCCTAGGCACAGTTGCCAGTTGTCTAGCAATCATGAGAACAGCAAAAAGAAAATACACAACAGCAACCCATCAAAGTCTAGAACTCTTGATTAGTTTGATTGCATGATAGCCCAATTAATGAATCACAAACTGTCTGAATATTTATCCTACGGAAGGCAGGCTACACTAATAAACAAGGTTTGCAAAGTGGTGAAATGGCTCTCTGGGCCCTACCACCTTGGTGAGGACTTGCTGGGACCCCAGGGGTACATATGCCTCAAACGAGTCACGCTTTGTCGCCACGTTAAGGCAGTGCCTATGCTGAAAGTAGACCGATTCAGAGAAAAAAAAAGAAAAAAAAAAAAAATCAAAGGATAATTCGAGCAAGAATATGTGAAATCCTAAACGTTTTTTTTTTGTTTGTTTTTTCGACGCCTGGCCGAGGGTCTATGCCTCAATGTCTCCACAGGATTAACTCCTCCTGCTGCAGATCGTGTCCAGTTACATCGAGTGCATAGCAACCTTGGCACAGACAGCAAAGCACTTTCCGTTTTTCTGCCAACTCATTTTTTTCTCGAAAACCTGGAGGACACAGCCCGTTCAGAGCTTGTATTTGGGTGCCATCGATAAGTCTGCCCACCCCATTCTTTCAGTAGATGCTCTCATACATCATGGTGGAATTGGCCATATGTGAACCCTAAAGCTCTAAGAGACCCTATCCCTAAACGTATTGAGCTGTTGCGTCAATCATTGTGTCCAGCAAGGTTTGCAGTGGCGAGATGGCTCGCTGGGCCCTACCACCTTGGTGATAGCTCGCTGGAACCCGAGGTGTACATATTCCTTGTGCGGGCCAGCAGCCTTGTGCTTGCTAAGGCAGCACATATACTAAAATTGGATCGATACAGAGAAGATTAGCATGGCCCCTGCGAAAGGATGACACGCAAATCCGTGAAGCGCTCCATATTTTTGCAGCTGTGATCAAGCCTGCTTCACTGGACTTGATTCATCCCCTCATGCCACTCTTTATTTTCATTCTTGTTCTCCTGTGTCAAGAACTGGTCCATCTCCAATGTCTATAGGGCACTCTCAGTTTTCCTGAGGTTGAGTCACAGAACATCACTGGAACAGAACAATACATCCACACAGAGCAAACCTGAGCTAAAATAAACTTCTACTTATGATTAGTTTTCACATTTCTATCATGTAGTAACCAGCGGTGCTGTAAATACCTAAAGAGTTACATATGCCAAGTAGGCATACGTGTAAATGGCTACATGTGGTGTGGTTGAACTTCAAGACCCTAGGCACAGTTGCCAGTTGTCTAGCAATCATGAGAACAGCAAAAAGAAAATACACAACAGCAACCCATCAAAGTCTAGAACTCTTGATTAGTTTGATTGCATGATAGCCCAATTAATGAATCACAAACTGTCTGAATATTTATCCTACGGAAGGCAGGCTACACTAATAAACAAGGTTTGCAAAGTGGTGAAATGGCTCTCTGGGCCCTACCACCTTGGTGAGGAATTGCTGGGACCCCAGGGGTAGATATGCCTCAAACGAGTCACGCTTTGTCGCCACGTTAAGGCAGTGCCTATGCTGAAAGTAGACCGATTCAGAGAAAAAAAAAGAAAAAAAAAAATCAAAGGATAATTCGAGCAAGAATATGTGAAATCCTAAACGTTTTTTTTTTTTTTTTTTTTTCGACGCCTGGCCGAGGGTCTATGCCTCAATGTCTCCACAGGATTAACTCCTCCTGCTGCAGATCATGTCCAGTTACATCGAGTGCATAGCAACCTTGGCACAGACAGCAAAGCACTTTCCGTTTTTCTGCCAACTCATTTTTTTCTCGAAAACCTGGAGGACACAGCCCGTTCAGAGCTTGTATTTGGGTGCCATCGATAAGTCTGCCCACCCCATTCTTTCAGTAGATGCTCTCATACATCATGGTGGAATTGGCCATATGTGAACCCTAAAGCTCTAAGAGACCCTATCCCTAAACGTATTGAGCTGTTGCGTCAATCATTGTGTCCAGCAAGGTTTGCAGTGGCGAGATGGCTCGCTGGGCCCTACCACCTTGGTGATAGCTCGCTGGAACCCGAGGTGTACATATTCCTTGTGCGTGCCAGCAGCCTTGTGCTTGCTAAGGCAGCACATATACTAAAATTGGATCGATACAGAGAAGATTAGCATGGCCCCTGCGAAAGGATGACACGCAAATCCGTGAAGCGCTCCATATTTTTGCAGCTGTGATCAAGCCTGCTTCACTGGACTTGATTCATCCCCTCATGCCACTCTTTATTTTCATTCTTGTTCTCCTGTGTCAAGAACTGGTCCATCTCCAATGTCTATAGGGCACTCTCAGTTTTCCTGAGGTTGAGTCACAGAACATCACTGGAACAGAACAATACATCCACACAGAGCAAACCTGAGCTAAAATAAACTTCTACTTATGATTAGTTTTCACATTTCTATCATGTAGTAACCAGCGGTGCTGTAAATACCTAAAGAGTTACATATGCCAAGTAGGCATACGTGTAAATGGCTACATGTGGTGTGGTTGAACTTCAAGACCCTAGGCACAGTTGCCAGTTGTCTAGCAATCATGAGAACAGCAAAAAGAAAATACACAACAGCAACCCATCAAAGTCTAGAACTCTTGATTAGTTTGATTGCATGATAGCCCAATTAATGAATCACAAACTGTCTGAATATTTATCCTACGGAAGGCAGGCTACACTAATAAACAAGGTTTGCAAAGTGGTGAAATGGCTCTCTGGGCCCTACCACCTTGGTGAGGACTTGCTGGGACCCCAGGGGTACATATGCCTCAAACGAGTCACGCTTTGTCGCCACGTTTAGGCAGTGCCTATGCTGAAAGTAGACCGATTCAGAGAAAAAAAAAGAAAAAAAAAAAAAATCAAAGGATAATTCGAGCAAGAATATGTGAAATCCTAAACGTTTTTTTTTTGTTTGTTTTTTCGACGCCTGGCCGAGGGTCTATGCCTCAATGTCTCCACAGGATTAACTCCTCCTGCTGCAGATCGTGTCCAGTTACAACAACCTTGGCACAGACAGCAAAGCACTTTCCGTTTTTCTGCCAACTCATTTTTTTCTCGAAAACCTGGAGGACACAGCCCGTTCAGAGCTTGTATTTGGGTGCCATCGATAAGTCTGCCCACCCCATTCTTTCAGTAGATGCTCTCATACA
This sequence comes from Scardinius erythrophthalmus, assembly GCF_964197995.2. Classification (NCBI taxonomy): domain Eukaryota; kingdom Metazoa; phylum Chordata; class Actinopteri; order Cypriniformes; family Leuciscidae; genus Scardinius; species Scardinius erythrophthalmus. Next base: position 40,927,076 of record NC_138227.1, read on the forward strand.
TCATGGTGGAATTGGCCATATGTGAACCCTAAAGCTCTAAGAGACCCTATCCCTAAACGTATTGAGCTGTTGCGTCAATCATTGTGTCCAGCAAGGTTTGCAGTGGCGAGATGGCTCGCTGGGCCCTACCACCTTGGTGATAGCTCGCTGGAACCCGAGGTGTACATATTCCTTGTGCGGGCCAGCAGCCTTGTGCTTGCTAAGGCAGCACATATACTAAAATTGGATCGATACAGAGAAGATTAGCATGGCCCCTGCGAAAGGATGACACGCAAATCCGTGAAGCGCTCCATATTTTTGCAGCTGTGATCAAGCCTGCTTCACTGGACTTGATTCATCCCCTCATGCCACTCTTTATTTTCATTCTTGTTCTCCTGTGTCAAGAACTGGTCCATCTCCAATGTCTATAGGGCACTCTCAGTTTTCCTGAGGTTGAGTCACAGAACATCACTGGAACAGAACAATACATCCACACAGAGCAAACCTGAGCTAAAATAAACTTCTACTTATGATTAGTTTTCACATTTCTATCATGTAGTAACCAGCGGTGCTGTAAATACCTAAAGAGTTACATATGCCAAGTAGGCATACGTGTAAATGGCTACATGTGGTGTGGTTGAACTTCAAGACCCTAGGCACAGTTGCCAGTTGTCTAGCAATCATGAGAACAGCAAAAAGAAAATACACAACAGCAACCCATCAAAGTCTAGAACTCTTGATTAGTTTGATTGCATGATAGCCCAATTAATGAATCACAAACTGTCTGAATATTTATCCTACGGAAGGCAGGCTACACTAATAAACAAGGTTTGCAAAGTGGTGAAATGGCTCTCTGGGTCCTACCACCTTGGTGAGGACTTGCTGGGACCCCAGGGGTACATATGCCTCAAACGAGTCACGCTTTGTCGCCACGTTAAGGCAGTGCCTATGCTGAAAGTAGACCGATTCAGAGAAAAAAAAGAAAAAGAAAAAAAAATCAAAGGATAATTCGAGCAAGAATATGTGAAATGCTAAACGTTTTTTTTTTGTTTTTTTTTTCGACGCCTGGCCGAGGGTCTATGCCTCAATGTCTCCACAGGATTAACTCCTCCTGCTGCAGATCGTGTCCAGTTACATCGAGTGCATAGCAACCTTGGCACAGACAGCAAAGCAATTTCCGTTTTTCTGCCAACTCATTTTTTTCTCGAAAACCTGGAGGACACAGCCCGTTCAGAGCTTGTATTTGGGTGCCATCGATAAGTCTGCCCACCCCATTCTTTCAGTAGATGCTCTCATACATTATGGTGGAATTGGCCATATGTGAACCCTAAAGCTCTAAGAGACCCTATCCCTAAACGTATTGAGCTGTTGCGTCAATCATTGTGTCCAGCAAGGTTTGCAGTGGCGAGATGGCTCGCTGGGCCCTACCACCTTGGTGATAGCTCGCTGGAACCCGAGGTGTACATATTCCTTGTGCGGGCCAGCAGCCTTGTGCTTGCTAAGGCAGCACATATACTAAAATTGGATCGATACAGAGAAGATTAGCATGGCCCCTGCGAAAGGATGACACGCAAATCCGTGAAGCGCTCCATATTTTTGCAGCTGTGATCAAGCCTGCTTCACTGGACTTGATTCATCCCCTCATGCCACTCTTTATTTTCATTCTTGTTCTCCTGTGTCAAGAACTGGTCCATCTCCAATGTCTATAGGGCACTCTCAGTTTTCCTGAGGTTGAGTCACAGAACATCACTGGAACAGAACAATACATCCACACAGAGCAAACCTGAGCTAAAATAAACTTCTACTTATGATTAGTTTTCACATTTCTATCATGTAGTAACCAGCGGTGCTGTAAATACCTAAAGAGTTACATATGCCAAGTAGGCATACGTGTAAATGGCTACATGTGGTGTGGTTGAACTTCAAGACCCTAGGCACAGTTGCCAGTTGTCTAGCAATCATGAGAACAGCAAAAAGAAAATACACAACAGCAACCCATCAAAGTCTAGAACTCTTGATTAGTTTGATTGCATGATAGCCCAATTAATGAATCACAAACTGTCTGAATATTTATCCTACGGAAGGCAGGCTACACTAATAAACAAGGTTTGCAAAGTGGTGAAATGGCTCTCTGGGTCCTACCACCTTGGTGAGGACTTGCTGGGACCCCAGGGGTACATATGCCTCAAACGAGTCACGCTTTGTCGCCACGTTAAGGCAGTGCCTATGCTGAAAGTAGACCGATTCAGAGAAAAAAAAGAAAAAGAAAAAAAAATCAAAGGATAATTCGAGCAAGAATATGTGAAATGCTAAACGTTTTTTTTTTGTTTTGTTTTTCGACGCCTGGCCGAGGGTCTATGCCTCAATGTCTCCACAGGATTAACTCCTCCTGCTGCAGATCGTGTCCAGTTACATCGAGTGCATAGCAACCTTGGCACAGACAGCAAAGCACTTTCCGTTTTTCTGCCAACTCATTTTTTTCTCGAAAACCTGGAGGACACAGCCCGTTCAGAGCTTGTATTTGGGTGCCATCGATAAGTCTGCCCACCCCATTCTTTCAGTAGATGCTCTCATACATTATGGTGGAATTGGCCATATGTGAACCCTAAAGCTCTAAGAGACCCTATCCCTAAACGTATTGAGCTGTTGCGTCAATCATTGTGTCCAGCAAGGTTTGCAGTGGCGAGATGGCTCGCTGGGCCCTACCACCTTGGTGATAGCTCGCTGGAACCCGAGGTGTACATATTCCTTGTGCGGGCCAGCAGCCTTGTGCTTGCTAAGGCAGCACATATACTAAAATTGGATCGATACAGAGAAGATTAGCATGGCCCCTGCGAAAGGATGACACGCAAATCCGTGAAGCGCTCCATATTTTTGCAGCTGTGATCAAGCCTGCTTCACTGGACTTGATTCATCCCCTCATGCCACTCTTTATTTTCATTCTTGTTCTCCTGTGTCAAGAACTGGTCCATCTCCAATGTCTATAGGGCACTCTCAGTTTTCCTGAGGTTGAGTCACAGAACATCACTGGAACAGAACAATACATCCACACAGAGCAAACCTGAGCTAAAATAAACTTCTACTTATGATTAGTTTTCACATTTCTATCATGTAGTAACCAGCGGTGCTGTAAATACCTAAAGAGTTACATATGCCAAGTAGGCATACGTGTAAATGGCTACATGTGGTGTGGTTGAACTTCAAGACCCTAGGCACAGTTGCCAGTTGTCTAGCAATCATGAGAACAGCAAAAAGAAAATACACAACAGCAACCCATCAAAGTCTAGAACTCTTGATTAGTTTGATTGCATGATAGCCCAATTAATGAATCACAAACTGTCTGAATATTTATCCTACGGAAGGCAGGCTACACTAATAAACAAGGTTTGCAAAGTGGTGAAATGGCTCTCTGGGCCCTACCACCTTGGTGAGGACTTGCTGGGACCCCAGGGGTACATATGCCTCAAACGAGTCACGCTTTGTCGCCACGTTAAGGCAGTGCCTATGCTGAAAGTAGACCGATTCAGAGAAAAAAAAGAAAAAGAAAAAGAAATCAAAGGATAATTCGAGCAAGAATATGTGAAATCCTAAACGTTTTGTTTTTGTTTTTTTTCGACGCCTGGCCGAGGGTCTATGCCTCAATGTCTCCACAGGATTAACTCCTCCTGCTGCAGATCGTGTCCAGTTACATCGAGTGTATAGCAACCTTGGCACAGACAGCAAAGCACTTTCCGTTTTTCTGCCAACTCATTTTTTTCTCGAAAACCTGGAGGACACAGCCCGTTCAGAGCTTGTATTTGGGTGCCATCGATAAGTCTGCCCACCCCATTCTTTCAGTAGATGCTCTCATACATCATGGTGGAATTGGCCATATGTGAACCCTAAAGCTCTAAGAGACCCTATCCCTAAACGTATTGAGCTGTTGCGTCAATCATTGTGTCCAGCAAGGTTTGCAGTGGCGAGATGGCTCGCTGGGCCCTACCACCTTGGTGATAGCTCGCTGGAACCCGAGGTGTACATATTCCTTGTGCGGGCCAGCAGCCTTGTGCTTGCTAAGGCAGCACATATACTAAAATTGGATCGATACAGAGAAGATTAGCATGGCCCCTGCGAAAGGATGACACGCAAATCCGTGAAGCGCTCCATATTTTTGCAGCTGTGATCAAGCCTGCTTCACTGGACTTGATTCATCCCCTCATGCCACTCTTTATTTTCATTCTTGTTCTCCTGTGTCAAGAACTGGTCCATCTCCAATGTCTATAGGGCACTCTCAGTTTTCCTGAGGTTGAGTCACAGAACATCACTGGAACAGAACAATACATCCACACAGAGCAAACCTGAGCTAAAATAAACTTCTACTTATGATTAGTTTTCACATTTCTATCATGTAGTAACCAGCGGTGCTGTAAATACCTAAAGAGTTACATATGCCAAGTAGGCATACGTGTAAATGGCTACATGTGGTGTGGTTGAACTTCAAGACCCTAGGCACAGTTGCCAGTTGTCTAGCAATCATGAGAACAGCAAAAAGAAAATACACAACAGCAACCCATCAAAGTCTAGAACTCTTGATTAGTTTGATTGCATGATAGCCCAATTAATGAATCACAAACTGTCTGAATATTTATCCTATGGAAGGCAGGCTACACTAATAAACAAGGTTTGCAAAGTGGTGAAATGGCTCTCTGGGCCCTACCACCTTGGTGAGGACTTGCTGGGACCCCAGGGGTACATATGCCTCAAACGAGTCACGCTTTGTCGCCACGTTAAGGCAGTGCCTATGCTGAAAGTAGACCGATTCAGAGAAAAAAAAGAAAAAGAAAAAGAAATCAAAGGATAATTCGAGCAAGAATATGTGAAATCCTAAACGTTTTGTTTTTGTTTTTTTTCGACGCCTGGCCGAGGGTCTATGCCTCAATGTCTCCACAGGATTAACTCCTCCTGCTGCAGATCGTGTCCAGTTACATCGAGTGCATAGCAACCTTGGCACAGACAGCAAAGCACTTTCCGTTTTTCTGCCAACTCATTTTTTTCTCGAAAACCTGGAGGACACAGCCCGTTCAGAGCTTGTATTTGGGTGCCATCGATAAGTCTGCCCACCCCATTCTTTCAGTAGATGCTCTCATACATTGGGGTGGAATTGGCCATATGTGAACCCTAAAGCTCTAAGAGACCCTATCCCTAAACGTATTGAACTGTTGCGTCAATCATTGTGTCCAGCAAGGTTTGCAGTGGCGAGATGGCTCGCTGGGCCCTACCACCTTGGTGATAGCTCGCTGGAACCCGAGGTGTACATATTCCTTGTGCGGGCCAGCAGCCTTGTGCTTGCTAAGGCAGCACATATACTAAAATTGGATCGATACAGAGAAGATTAGCATGGCCCCTGCGAAAGGATGACACGCAAATCCGTGAAGCGCTCCATATTTTTGCAGCTGTGATCAAGCCTGCTTCACTGGACTTGATTCATCCCCTCATGCCACTCTTTATTTTCATTCTTGTTCTCCTGTGTCAAGAACTGGTCCATCTCCAATGTCTATAGGGCACTCTCAGTTTTCCTGAGGTTGAGTCACAGAACATCACTGGAACAGAACAATACATCCACACAGAGCAAACCTGAGCTAAAATAAACTTCTACTTATGATTAGTTTTCACATTTCTATCATGTAGTAACCAGCGGTGCTGTAAATACCTAAAGAGTTACATATGCCAAGTAGGCATACGTGTAAATGGCTACATGTGGTGTGGTTGAACTTCAAGACCCTAGGCACAGTTGCCAGTTGTCTAGCAATCATGAGAACAGCAAAAAGAAAATACACAACAGCAACCCATCAAAGTCTAGAACTCTTGATTAGTTTGATTGCATGATAGCCCAATTAATGAATCACAAACTGTCTGAATATTTATCCTACGGAAGGCAGGCTACACTAATAAACAAGGTTTGCAAAGTGGTGAAATGGCTCTCTGGGCCCTACCACCTTGGTGAGGACTTGCTGGGACCCCAGGGGTACATATGCCTCAAACGAGTCACGCTTTGTCGCCACGTTAAGGCAGTGCCTATGCTGAAAGTAGACCGATTCAGAGAAAAAAAAGAAAAAGAAAAAGAAATCAAAGGATAATTCGAGCAAGAATATGTGAAATCCTAAACGTTTTGTTTTTGTTTTTTTTCGACGCCTGGCCGAGGGTCTATGCCTCAATGTCTCCACAGGATTAACTCCTCCTGCTGCAGATCGTGTCCAGTTACATCGAGTGCATAGCAACCTTGGCACAGACAGCAAAGCACTTTCCGTTTTTCTGCCAACTCATTTTTTTCTCGAAAACCTGGAGGACACAGCCCGTTCAGAGCTTGTATTTGGGTGCCATCGATAAGTCTGTCCACCCCATTCTTTCAGTAGATGCTCTCATACATTGGGGTGGAATTGGCCATATGTGAACCCTAAAGCTCTAAGAGACCCTATCCCTAAACGTATTGAGCTGTTGCGTCAATCATTGTGTCCAGCAAGGTTTGCAGTGGCGAGATGGCTCGCTGGGCCCTACCACCTTGGTGATAGCTCGCTGGAACCCGAGGTGTACATATTCCTTGTGCGGGCCAGCAGCCTTGTGCTTGCTAAGGCAGCACATATACTAAAATTGGATCGATACAGAGAAGATTAGCATGGCCCCTGCGAAAGGATGACACGCAAATCCGTGAAGCGCTCCATATTTTTGCAGCTGTGATCAGGCCTGCTTCACTGGACTTGATTCATCCCCTCATGCCACTCTTTATTTTCATTCTTGTTCTCCTGTGTCAAGAACTGGTCCATCTCCAATGTCTATAGGGCACTCTCAGTTTTCCTGAGGTTGAGTCACAGAACATCACTGGAACAGAACAATACATCCACACAGAGCAAACCTGAGCTAAAATAAACTTCTACTTATGATTAGTTTTCACATTTCTATCATGTAGTAACCAGCGGTGCTGTAAATACCTAAAGAGTTACATATGCCAAGTAGGCATACGTGTAAATGGCTACATGTGGTGTGGTTGAACTTCAAGACCCTAGGCACAGTTGCCAGTTGTCTAGCAATCATGAGAACAGCAAAAAGAAAATACACAACAGCAACCCATCAAAGTCTAGAACTCTTGATTAGTTTGATTGCATGATAGCCCAATTAATGAATCACAAACTGTCTGAATATTTATCCTACGGAAGGCAGGCTACACTAATAAACAAGGTTTGCAAAGTGGTGAAATGGCTCTCTGGGCCCTACCACCTTGGTGAGGACTTGCTGGGACCCCAGGGGTACATATGCCTCAAACGAGTCACGCTTTGTCGCCACGTTAAGGCAGTGCCTATGCTAAAAGTAGACCGATTCAGAGAAAAAAAAAAAAAAAAAATCAAAGGATAATTCGAGCAAGAATATGTGAAATCCTAAACGTTTTTTTTTTTTTTTTTTTTTTTCTCGACGCCTGGCCGAGGGTCTATGCCTCAATGTCTCCACAGGATTAACTCCTCCTGCTGCAGATCGTGTCCAGTTACATCGAGTGTATAGCAACCTTGGCACAGACAGCAAAGCACTTTCCGTTTTTCTGCCAACTCATTTTTTTCTCGAAAACCTGGAGGACACAGCCCGTTCAGAGCTTGTATTTGGGTGCCATCGATAAGTCTGCCCACCCCATTCTTTCAGTAGATGCTCTCATACATCATGGTGGAATTGGCCATATGTGAACCCTAAAGCTCTAAGAGACCCTATCCCTAAACGTATTGAGCTGTTGCGTCAATCATTGTGTCCAGCAAGGTTTGCAGTGGCGAGATGGCTCGCTGGGCCCTACCACCTTGGTGATAGCTCGCTGGAACCCGAGGTGTACATATTCCTTGTGCGGGCCAGCAGCCTTGTGCTTGCTAAGGCAGCACATATACTAAAATTGGATCGATACAGAGAAGATTAGCATGGCCCCTGCGAAAGGATGACACGCAAATCCGTGAAGCGCTCCATATTTTTGCAGCTGTGATCAAGCCTGCTTCACTGGACTTGATTCATCCCCTCATGCCACTCTTTATTTTCATTCTTGTTCTCCTGTGTCAAGAACTGGTCCATCTCCAATGTCTATAGGGCACTCTCAGTTTTCCTGAGGTTGAGTCACAGAACATCACTGGAACAGAACAATACATCCACACAGAGCAAACCTGAGCTAAAATAAACTTCTACTTATGATTAGTTTTCACATTTCTATCATGTAGTAACCAGCGGTGCTGTAAATACCTAAAGAGTTACATATGCCAAGTAGGCATACGTGTAAATGGCTACATGTGGTGTGGTTGAACTTCAAGACCCTAGGCACAGTTGCCAGTTGTCTAGCAATCATGAGAACAGCAAAAAGAAAATACACAACAGCAACCCATCAAAGTCTAGAACTCTTGATTAGTTTGATTGCATGATAGCCCAATTAATGAATCACAAACTGTCTGAATATTTATCCTACGGAAGGCAGGCTACACTAATAAACAAGGTTTGCAAAGTGGTGAAATGGCTCTCTGGGCCCTACCACCTTGGTGAGGACTTGCTGGGACCCCAGGGGTACATATGCCTCAAACGAGTCACGCTTTGTCGCCACGTTAAGGCAGTGCCTATGCTGAAAGTAGACCGATTCAGAGAAAAAAAAGAAAAAGAAAAAGAAATCAAAGGATAATTCGAGCAAGAATATGTGAAATCCTAAACGTTTTGTTTTTGTTTTTTTTCGACGCCTGGCCGAGGGTCTATGCCTCAATGTCTCCACAGGATTAACTCCTCCTGCTGCAGATCGTGTCCAGTTACATCGAGTGCATAGCAACCTTGGCACAGACAGCAAAGCACTTTCCGTTTTTCTGCCAACTCATTTTTTTCTCGAAAACCTGGAGGACACAGCCCGTTCAGAGCTTGTATTTGGGTGCCATCGATAAGTCTGCCCACCCCATTCTTTCAGTAGATGCTCTCATACATTGGGGTGGAATTGGCCATATGTGAACCCTAAAGCTCTAAGAGACCCTATCCCTAAACGTATTGAACTGTTGCGTCAATCATTGTGTCCAGCAAGGTTTGCAGTGGCGAGATGGCTCGCTGGGCCCTACCACCTTGGTGATAGCTCGCTGGAACCCGAGGTGTACATATTCCTTGTGCGGGCCAGCAGCCTTGTGCTTGCTAAGGCAGCACATATACTAAAATTGGATCGATACAGAGAAGATTAGCATGGCCCCTGCGAAAGGATGACACGCAAATCCGTGAAGCGCTCCATATTTTTGCAGCTGTGATCAAGCCTGCTTCACTGGACTTGATTCATCCCCTCATGCCACTCTTTATTTTCATTCTTGTTCTCCTGTGTCAAGAACTGGTCCATCTCCAATGTCTATAGGGCACTCTCAGTTTTCCTGAGGTTGAGTCACAGAACATCACTGGAACAGAACAATACATCCACACAGAGCAAACCTGAGCTAAAATAAACTTCTACTTATGATTAGTTTTCACATTTCTATCATGTAGTAACCAGCGGTGCTGTAAATACCTAAAGAGTTACATATGCCAAGTAGGCATACGTGTAAATGGCTACATGTGGTGTGGTTGAACTTCAAGACCCTAGGCACAGTTGCCAGTTGTCTAGCAATCATGAGAACAGCAAAAAGAAAATACACAACAGCAACCCATCAAAGTCTAGAACTCTTGATTAGTTTGATTGCATGATAGCCCAATTAATGAATCACAAACTGTCTGAATATTTATCCTACGGAAGGCAGGCTACACTAATAAACAAGGTTTGCAAAGTGGTGAAATGGCTCTCTGGGCCCTACCACCTTGGTGAGGACTTGCTGGGACCCCAGGGGTACATATGCCTCAAACGAGTCACGCTTTGTCGCCACGTTAAGGCAGTGCCTATGCTGAAAGTAGACCGATTCAGAGAAAAAAAAGAAAAAGAAAAAGAAATCAAAGGATAATTCGAGCAAGAATATGTGAAATCCTAAACGTTTTGTTTTTGTTTTTTTTCGACGCCTGACCGAGGGTCTATGCCTCAATGTCTCCACAGGATTAACTCCTCCTGCTGCAGATCGTGTCCAGTTACATCGAGTGCATAGCAACCTTGGCACAGACAGCAAAGCACTTTCCGTTTTTCTGCCAACTCATTTTTTTCTCGAAAACCTGGAGGACACAGCCCGTTCAGAGCTTGTATTTGGGTGCCATCGATAAGTCTGCCCACCCCATTCTTTCAGTAGATGCTCTCATACATCATGGTGGAATTGGCCATATGTGAACCCTAAAGCTCTAAGAGACCCTATCCCTAAACGTATTGAGCTGTTGCGTCAATCATTGTGTCCAGCAAGGTTTGCAGTGGCGAGATGGCTCGCTGGGCCCTACCACCTTGGTGATAGCTCGCTGGAACCCGAGGTGTACATATTCCTTGTGCGGGCCAGCAGCCTTGTGCTTGCTAAGGCAGCACATATACTAAAATTGGATCGATACAGAGAAGATTAGCATGGCCCCTGCGAAAGGATGACACGCAAATCCGTGAAGCGCTCCATATTTTTGCAGCTGTGATCAAGCCTGCTTCACTGGACTTGATTCATCCCCTCATGCCACTCTTTATTTTCATTCTTGTTCTCCTGTGTCAAGAACTGGTCCATCTCCAATGTCTATAGGGCACTCTCAGTTTTCCTGAGGTTGAGTCACAGAACATCACTGGAACAGAACAATACATCCACACAGAGCAAACCTGAGCTAAAATAAACTTCTACTTATGATTAGTTTTCACATTTCTATCATGTAGTAACCAGCGGTGCTGTAAATACCTAAAGAGTTACATATGCCAAGTAGGCATACGTGTAAATGGCTACATGTGGTGTGGTTGAACTTCAAGACCCTAGGCACAGTTGCCAGTTGTCTAGCAATCATGAGAACAGCAAAAAGAAAATACACAACAGCAACCCATCAAAGTCTAGAACTCTTGATTAGTTTGATTGCATGATAGCCCAATTAATGAATCACAAACTGTCTGAATATTTATCCTACGGAAGGCAGGCTACACTAATAAACAAGGTTTGCAAAGTGGTGAAATGGCTCTCTGGGCCCTACCACCTTGGTGAGGACTTGCTGGGACCCCAGGGGTACATATGCCTCAAACGAGTCACGCTTTGTCGCCACGTTAAGGCAGTGCCTATGCTGAAAGTAGACCGATTCAGAGAAAAAAAAGAAAAAGAAAAAAAAATCAAAGGATAATTCGAGCAAGAATATGTGAAATCCTAAACGTTTTGTTTTTGTTTTTTTTCGACGCCTGGCCGAGGGTCTATGCCTCAATGTCTCCACAGGATTAACTCCTCCTGCTGCAGATCGTGTCCAGTTACATCGAGTGCATAGCAACCTTGGCACAGACAGCAAAGCACTTTCCGTTTTTCTGCCAACTCATTTTTTTCTCGAAAATCTGGAGGACACAGCCCGTTTAGAGCTTGTATTTGGGTGCCATCGATAAGTCTGCCCACCCCATTCTTTCAGTAGATGCTCTCATACATCATGGTGGAATTGGCCATATGTGAACCCTAAAGCTCTAAGAGACCCTATCCCTAAACGTATTGAGCTGTTGCGTCAATCATTGTGTCCAGCAAGGTTTGCAGTGGCGAGATGGCTCGCTGGGCCCTACCACCTTGGTGATAGCTCGCTGGAACCCGAGGTGTACATATTCCTTGTGCGGGCCAGCAGCCTTGTGCTTGCTAAGGCAGCACATATACTAAAATTGGATCGATACAGAGAAGATTAGCATGGTCCCTGCGAAAGGATGACACGCAAATCCGTGAAGCGCTCCATATTTTTGCAGCTGTGATCAAGCCTGCTTCACTGGACTTGATTCATCCCCTCATGCCACTCTTTATTTTCATTCTTGTTCTCCTGTGTCAAGAACTGGTCCATCTCCAATGTCTATAGGGCACTCTCAGTTTTCCTGAGGTTGAGTCACAGAACATCACTGGAACAGAACAATACATCCACACAGAGCAAACCTGAGCTAAAATAAACTTCTACTTATGATTAGTTTTCACATTTCTATCATGTAGTAACCAGCGGTGCTGTAAATACCTAAAGAGTTACATATGCCAAGTAGGCATACGTGTAAATGGCTACATGTGGTGTGGTTGAACTTCAAGACCCTAGGCACAGTTGCCAGTTGTCTAGCAATCATGAGAACAGCAAAAAGAAAATACACAACAGCAACCCATCAAAGTCTAGAACTCTTGATTAGTTTGATTGCATGATAGCCCAATTAATGAATCACAAACTGTCTGAATATTTATCCTACGGAAGGCAGGCTACACTAATAAACAAGGTTTGCAAAGTGGTGAAATGGCTCTCTGGGCCCTACCACCTTGGTGAGGACTTGCTGGGACCCCAGGGGTACATATGCCTCAAACGAGTCACGCTTTGTCGCCACGTTAAGGCAGTGCCTATGCTGAAAGTAGACTGATTCAGAGAAAAAAAAGAAAAAGAAAAAGAAATCAAAGGATAATTCGAGCAAGAATATGTGAAATCCTAAACGTTTTGTTTTTGTTTTTTTTCGACGCCTGGCCGAGGGTCTATGCCTCAATGTCTCCACAGGATTAACTCCTCCTGCTGCAGATCGTGTCCAGTTACATCGAGTGCATAGCAACCTTGGCACAGACAGCAAAGCACTTTCCGTTTTTCTGCCAACTCATTTTTTTCTCGAAAACCTGGAGGACACAGCCCGTTCAGAGCTTGTATTTGGGTGCCATCGATAAGTCTGCCCACCCCATTCTTTCAGTAGATGCTCTCATACATCATGGTGGAATTGGCCATATGTGAACCCTAAAGCTCTAAGAGACCCTATCCCTAAACGTATTGAGCTGTTGCGTCAATCATTGTGTCCAGCAAGGTTTGCAGTGGCGAGATGGCTCGCTGGGCCCTACCACCTTGGTGATAGCTCGCTGGAACCCGAGGTGTACATATTCCTTGTGCGGGCCAGCAGCCTTGTGCTTGCTAAGGCAGCACATATACTAAAATTGGATCGATACAGAGAAGATTAGCATGGCCCCTGCGAAAGGATGACACGCAAATCCGTGAAGCGCTCCATATTTTTGCAGCTGTGATCAAGCCTGCTTCACTGGACTTGATTCATCCCCTCATGCCACTCTTTATTTTCATTCTTGTTCTCCTGTGTCAAGAACTGGTCCATCTCCAATGTCTATAGGGCACTCTCAGTTTTCCTGAGGTTGAGTCACAGAACATCACTGGAACAGAACAATACATCCACACAGAGCAAACCTGAGCTAAAATAAACTTCTACTTATGATTAGTTTTCACATTTCTATCATGTAGTAACCAGCGGTGCTGTAAATACCTAAAGAGTTACATATGCCAAGTAGGCATACGTGTAAATGGCTACATGTGGTGTGGTTGAACTTCAAGACCCTAGGCACAGTTGCCAGTTGTCTAGCAATCATGAGAACAGCAAAAAGAAAATACACAACAGCAACCCATCAAAGTCTAGAACTCTTGATTAGTTTGATTGCATGATAGCCCAATTAATGAATCACAAACTGTCTGAATATTTATCCTACGGAAGGCAGGCTACACTAATAAACAAGGTTTGCAAAGTGGTGAAATGGCTCTCTGGGCCCTACCACCTTGGTGAGGACTTGCTGGGACCCCAGGGGTACATATGCCTCAAACGAGTCACGCTTTGTCGCCACGTTAAGGCAGTGCCTATGCTGAAAGTAGACCGATTCAGAGAAAAAAAAGAAAAAGAAAAAAAAATCAAAGGATAATTCGAGCAAGAATATGTGAAATCCTAAACGTTTTGTTTTTGTTTTTTTTCGACGCCTGGCCGAGGGTCTATGCCTCAATGTCTCCATAGGATTAACTCCTCCTGCTGCAGATCGTGTCCAGTTACATCGAGTGCATAGCAACCTTGGCACAGACAGCAAAGCACTTTCCGTTTTTCTGCCAACTCATTTTTTTCTCGAAAATCTGGAGGACACAGCCCGTTCAGAGCTTGTATTTGGGTGCCATCGATAAGTCTGCCCACCCCATTCTTTCAGTAGATGCTCTCATACATCATGGTGGAATTGGCCATATGTGAACCCTAAAGCTCTAAGAGACCCTATCCCTAAACGTATTGAGCTGTTGCGTCAATCATTGTGTCCAGCAAGGTTTGCAGTGGCGAGATGGCTCGCTGGGCCCTACCACCTTGGTGATAGCTCGCTGGAACCCGAGGTGTACATATTCCTTGTGCGGGCCAGCAGCCTTGTGCTTGCTAAGGCAGCACATATACTAAAATTGGATCGATACAGAGAAGATTAGCATGGTCCCTGCGAAAGGATGACACGCAAATCCGTGAAGCGCTCCATATTTTTGCAGCTGTGATCAAGCCTGCTTCACTGGACTTGATTCATCCCCTCATGCCACTCTTTATTTTCATTCTTGTTCTCCTGTGTCAAGAACTGGTCCATCTCCAATGTCTATAGGGCACTCTCAGTTTTCCTGAGGTTGAGTCACAGAACATCACTGGAACAGAACAATACATCCACACAGAGCAAACCTGAGCTAAAATAAACTTCTACTTATGATTAGTTTTCACATTTCTATCATGTAGTAACCAGCGGTGCTGTAAATACCTAAAGAGTTACATATGCCAAGTAGGCATACGTGTAAATGGCTACATGTGGTGTGGTTGAACTTCAAGACCCTAGGCACAGTTGCCAGTTGTCTAGCAATCATGAGAACAGCAAAAAGAAAATACACAACAGCAACCCATCAAAGTCTAGAACTCTTGATTAGTTTGATTGCATGATAGCCCAATTAATGAATCACAAACTGTCTGAATATTTATCCTACGGAAGGCAGGCTACACTAATAAACAAGGTTTGCAAAGTGGTGAAATGGCTCTCTGGGCCCTACCACCTTGGTGAGGACTTGCTGGGACCCCAGGGGTACATATGCCTCAAACGAGTCACGCTTTGTCGCCACGTTAAGGCAGTGCCTATGCTGAAAGTAGATCGATTCAGAGAAAAAAAAGAAAAAGAAAAAAAAATCAAAGGATAATTCGAGCAAGAATATGTGAAATGCTAAACGTTTTGTTTTTATTTTTTTTTCGACGCCTGGCCGAGGGTCTATGCCTCAATGTCTCCACAGGATTAACTCCTCCTGCTGCAGATCGTGTCCAGTTACATCGAGTGCATAGCAACCTTGGCACAGACAGCAAAGCACTTTCCGTTTTTCTGCCAACTCATTTTTTTCTCGAAAACCTGGAGGACACAGCCCGTTCAGAGCTTGTATTTGGGTGCCATCGATAAGTCTGCCCACCCCATTCTTTCAGTAGATGCTCTCATACATTATGGTGGAATTGGCCATATGTGAACCCTAAAGCTCTAAGAGACCCTATCCCTAAACGTATTGAGCTGTTGCGTCAATCATTGTGTCCAGCAAGGTTTGCAGTGGCGAGATGGCTCGCTGGGCCCTACCACCTTGGTGATAGCTCGCTGGAACCCGAGGTGTACATATTCCTTGTGCGGGCCAGCAGCCTTGTGCTTGCTAAGGCAGCACATATACTAAAATTGGATCGATACAGAGAAGATTAGCATGGCCCCTGCGAAAGGATGACACGCAAATCCGTGAAGCGCTCCATATTTTTGCAGCTGTGATCAAGCCTGCTTCACTGGACTTGATTCATCCCCTCATGCCACTCTTTATTTTCATTCTTGTTCTCCTGTGTCAAGAACTGGTCCATCTCCAATGTCTATAGGGCACTCTCAGTTTTCCTGAGGTTGAGTCACAGAACATCACTGGAACAGAACAATACATCCACACAGAGCAAACCTGAGCTAAAATAAACTTCTACTTATGATTAGTTTTCACATTTCTATCATGTAGTAACCAGCGGTGCTGTAAATACCTAAAGAGTTACATATGCCAAGTAGGCATACGTGTAAATGGCTACATGTGGTGTGGTTGAACTTCAAGACCCTAGGCACAGTTGCCAGTTGTCTAGCAATCATGAGAACAGCAAAAAGAAAATACACAACAGCAACCCATCAAAGTCTAGAACTCTTGATTAGTTTGATTGCATGATAGCCCAATTAATGAATCACAAACTGTCTGAATATTTATCCTACGGAAGGCAGGCTACACTAATAAACAAGGTTTGCAAAGTGGTGAAATGGCTCTCTGGGCCCTACCACCTTGGTGAGGACTTGCTGGGACCCCAGGGGTACATATGCCTCAAACGAGTCACGCTTTGTCGCCACGTTAAGGCAGTGCCTATGCTGAAAGTAGACCGATTCAGAGAAAAAAAAGAAAAAGAAAAAGAAAAAGAAATCAAAGGATAATTCGAGCAAGAATATGTGAAATCCTAAACGTTTTGTTTTTGTTTTTTTTCGACGCCTGGCCGAGGGTCTATGCCTCAATGTCTCCACAGGATTAACTCCTCCTGCTGCAGATCGTGTCCAGTTACATCGAGTGCATAGCAACCTTGGCACAGACAGCAAAGCACTTTCCGTTTTTCTGCCAACTCATTTTTTTCTCGAAAACCTGGAGGACACAGCCCGTTCAGAGCTTGTATTTGGGTGCCATCGATAAGTCTGCCCACCCCATTCTTTCAGTAGATGCTCTCATACATCATGGTGGAATTGGCCATATGTGAACCCTAAAGCTCTAAGAGACCCTATCCCTAAACGTATTGAGCTGTTGCGTCAATCATTGTGTCCAGCAAGGTTTGCAGTGGCGAGATGGCTCGCTGGGCCCTACCACCTTGGTGATAGCTCGCTGGAACCCAAGGTGTACATATTCCTTGTGCGGGCCAGCAGCCTTGTGCTTGCTAAGGCAGCACATATACTAAAATTGGATCGATACAGAGAAGATTAGCATGGCCCCTGCGAAAGGATGACACGCAAATCCGTGAAGCGCTCCATATTTTTGCAGCTGTGATCAAGCCTGCTTCACTGGACTTGATTCATCCCCTCATGCCACTCTTTATTTTCATTCTTGTTCTCCTGTGTCAAGAACTGGTCCATCTCCAATGTCTATAGGGCACTCTCAGTTTTCCTGAGGTTGAGTCACAGAACATCACTGGAACAGAACAATACATCCACACAGAGCAAACCTGAGCTAAAATAAACTTCTACTTACGATTAGTTTTCACATTTCTATCATGTAGTAACCAGCGGTGCTGTAAATACCTAAAGAGTTACATATGCCAAGTAGGCATACGTGTAAATGGCTACATGTGGTGTGGTTGAACTTCAAGACCCTAGGCACAGTTGCCAGTTGTCTAGCAATCATGAGAACAGCAAAAAGAAAATACACAACAGCAACCCATCAAAGTCTAGAACTCTTGATTAGTTTGATTGCATGATAGCCCAATTAATGAATCACAAACTGTCTGAATATTTATCCTACGGAAGGCAGGCTACACTAATAAACAAGGTTTGCAAAGTGGTGAAATGGCTCTCTGGGCCCTACCACCTTGGTGAGGACTTGCTGGGACCCCAGGGGTACATATGCCTCAAACGAGTCACGCTTTGTCGCCACGTTAAGGCAGTGCCTATGCTGAAAGTAGACCGATTCAGAGAAAAAAAAGAAAAAGAAAAAAAAATCAAAGGATAATTCGAGCAAGAATATGTGAAATGCTAAACGTTTTGTTTTTGTTTTTTTTTCGACGCCTGGCCGAGGGTCTATGCCTCAATGTCTCCACAGGATTAACTCCTCCTGCTGCAGATCGTGTCCAGTTACATCGAGTGCATAGCAACCTTGGCACAGACAGCAAAGCAATTTCCGTTTTTCTGCCAACTCATTTTTTTCTCGAAAACCTGGAGGACACAGCCCGTTCAGAGCTTGTATTTGGGTGCCATCGATAAGTCTGCCCACCCCATTCTTTCAGTAGATGCTCTCATACATTATGGTGGAATTGGCCATATGTGAACCCTAAAGCTCTAAGAGACCCTATCCCTAAACGTATTGAGCTGTTGCGTCAATCATTGTGTCCAGCAAGGTTTGCAGTGGCGAGATGGCTCGCTGGGCCCTACCACCTTGGTGATAGCTCGCTGGAACCCGAGGTGTACATATTCCTTGTGCGGGCCAGCAGCCTTGTGCTTGCTAAGGCAGCACATATACTAAAATTGGATCGATACAGAGAAGATTAGCATGGCCCCTGCGAAAGGATGACACGCAAATCCGTGAAGCGCTCCATATTTTTGCAGCTGTGATCAAGCCTGCTTCACTGGACTTGATTCATCCCCTCATGCCACTCTTTATTTTCATTCTTGTTCTCCTGTGTCAAGAACTGGTCCATCTCCAATGTCTATAGGGCACTCTCAGTTTTCCTGAGGTTGAGTCACAGAACATCACTGGAACAGAACAATACATCCACACAGAGCAAACCTGAGCTAAAATAAACTTCTACTTATGATTAGTTTTCACATTTCTATCATGTAGTAACCAGCGGTGCTGTAAATACCTAAAGAGTTACATATGCCAAGTAGGCATACGTGTAAATGGCTACATGTGGTGTGGTTGAACTTCAAGACCCTAGGCACAGTTGCCAGTTGTCTAGCAATCATGAGAACAGCAAAAAGAAAATACACAACAGCAACCCATCAAAGTCTAGAACTCTTGATTAGTTTGATTGCATGATAGCCCAATTAATGAATCACAAACTGTCTGAATATTTATCCTACGGAAGGCAGGCTACACTAATAAACAAGGTTTGCAAAGTGGTGAAATGGCTCTCTGGGCCCTACCACCTTGGTGAGGACTTGCTGGGACCCCAGGGGTACATATGCCTCAAACGAGTCACGCTTTGTCGCCACGTTAAGGCAGTGCCTATGCTGAAAGTAGACCGATTCAGAGAAAAAAAAGAAAAAGAAAAAGAAATCAAAGGATAATTCGAGCAAGAATATGTGAAATCCTAAACGTTTTGTTTTTGTTTTTTTTCGACGCCTGGCCGAGGGTCTATGCCTCAATGTCTCCACAGGATTAACTCCTCCTGCTGCAGATCGTGTCCAGTTACATCGAGTGTATAGCAACCTTGGCACAGACAGCAAAGCACTTTCCGTTTTTCTGCCAACTCATTTTTTTCTCGAAAACCTGGAGGACACAGCCCGTTCAGAGCTTGTATTTGGGTGCCATCGATAAGTCTGCCCACCCCATTCTTTCAGTAGATGCTCTCATACATCATGGTGGAATTGGCCATATGTGAACCCTAAAGCTCTAAGAGACCCTATCCCTAAACGTATTGAGCTGTTGCGTCAATCATTGTGTCCAGCAAGGTTTGCAGTGGCGAGATGGCTCGCTGGGCCCTACCACCTTGGTGATAGCTCGCTGGAACCCGAGGTGTACATATTCCTTGTGCGGGCCAGCAGCCTTGTGCTTGCTAAGGCAGCACATATACTAAAATTGGATCGATACAGAGAAGATTAGCATGGCCCCTGCGAAAGGATGACACGCAAATCCGTGAAGCGCTCCATATTTTTGCAGCTGTGATCAAGCCTGCTTCACTGGACTTGATTCATCCCCTCATGCCACTCTTTATTTTCATTCTTGTTCTCCTGTGTCAAGAACTGGTCCATCTCCAATGTCTATAGGGCACTCTCAGTTTTCCTGAGGTTGAGTCACAGAACATCACTGGAACAGAACAATACATCCACACAGAGCAAACCTGAGCTAAAATAAACTTCTACTTATGATTAGTTTTCACATTTCTATCATGTAGTAACCAGCGGTGCTGTAAATACCTAAAGAGTTACATATGCCAAGTAGGCATACGTGTAAATGGCTACATGTGGTGTGGTTGAACTTCAAGACCCTAGGCACAGTTGCCAGTTGTCTAGCAATCATGAGAACAGCAAAAAGAAAATACACAACAGCAACCCATCAAAGTCTAGAACTCTTGATTAGTTTGATTGCATGATAGCCCAATTAATGAATCACAAACTGTCTGAATATTTATCCTACGGAAGGCAGGCTACACTAATAAACAAGGTTTGCAAAGTGGTGAAATGGCTCTCTGGGCCCTACCACCTTGGTGAGGACTTGCTGGGACCCCAGGGGTACATATGCCTCAAACGAGTCACGCTTTGTCGCCACGTTAAGGCAGTGCCTATGCTGAAAGTAGACCGATTCAGAGAAAAAAAAGAAAAAGAAAAAGAAATCAAAGGATAATTCGAGCAAGAATATGTGAAATCCTAAACGTTTTGTTTTTGTTTTTTTTCGACGCCTGGCCGAGGGTCTATGCCTCAATGTCTCCACAGGATTAACTCCTCCTGCTGCAGATCGTGTCCAGTTACATCGAGTGCATAGCAACCTTGGCACAGACAGCAAAGCACTTTCCGTTTTTCTGCCAACTCATTTTTTTCTCGAAAACCTGGAGGACACAGCCCGTTCAGAGCTTGTATTTGGGTGCCATCGATAAGTCTGCCCACCCCATTCTTTCAGTAGATGCTCTCATACATTGGGGTGGAATTGGCCATATGTGAACCCTAAAGCTCTAAGAGACCCTATCCCTAAACGTATTGAACTGTTGCGTCAATCATTGTGTCCAGCAAGGTTTGCAGTGGCGAGATGGCTCGCTGGGCCCTACCACCTTGGTGATAGCTCGCTGGAACCCGAGGTGTACATATTCCTTGTGCGGGCCAGCAGCCTTGTGCTTGCTAAGGCAGCACATATACTAAAATTGGATCGATACAGAGAAGATTAGCATGGCCCCTGCGAAAGGATGACACGCAAATCCGTGAAGCGCTCCATATTTTTGCAGCTGTGATCAAGCCTGCTTCACTGGACTTGATTCATCCCCTCATGCCACTCTTTATTTTCATTCTTGTTCTCCTGTGTCAAGAACTGGTCCATCTCCAATGTCTATAGGGCACTCTCAGTTTTCCTGAGGTTGAGTCACAGAACATCACTGGAACAGAACAATACATCCACACAGAGCAAACCTGAGCTAAAATAAACTTCTACTTATGATTAGTTTTCACATTTCTATCATGTAGTAACCAGCGGTGCTGTAAATACCTAAAGAGTTACATATGCCAAGTAGGCATACATGTAAATGGCTACATGTGGTGTGGTTGAACTTCAAGACCCTAGGCACAGTTGCCAGTTGTCTAGCAATCATGAGAACAGCAAAAAGAAAATACACAACAGCAACCCATCAAAGTCTAGAACTCTTGATTAGTTTGATTGCATGATAGCCCAATTAATGAATCACAAACTGTCTGAATATTTATCCTACGGAAGGCAGGCTACACTAATAAACAAGGTTTGCAAAGTGGTGAAATGGCTCTCTGGGCCCTACCACCTTGGTGAGGACTTGCTGGGACCCCAGGGGTACATATGCCTCAAACGAGTCACGCTTTGTCGCCACGTTAAGGCAGTGCCTATGCTGAAAGTAGACCGATTCAGAGAAAAAAAAGAAAAAGAAAAAGAAATCAAAGGATAATTCGAGCAAGAATATGTGAAATCCTAAACGTTTTGTTTTTGTTTTTTTTCGACGCCTGGCCGAGGGTCTATGCCTCAATGTCTCCACAGGATTAACTCCTCCTGCTGCAGATCGTGTCCAGTTACATCGAGTGCATAGCAACCTTGGCACAGACAGCAAAGCACTTTCCGTTTTTCTGCCAACTCATTTTTTTCTCGAAAACCTGGAGGACACAGCCCGTTCAGAGCTTGTATTTGGGTGCCATCGATAAGTCTGCCCACCCCATTCTTTCAGTAGATGCTCTCATACATTGGGGTGGAATTGGCCATATGTGAACCCTAAAGCTCTAAGAGACCCTATCCCTAAACGTATTGAACTGTTGCGTCAATCATTGTGTCCAGCAAGGTTTGCAGTGGCGAGATGGCTCGCTGGGCCCTACCACCTTGGTGATAGCTCGCTGGAACCCGAGGTGTACATATTCCTTGTGCGGGCCAGCAGCCTTGTGCTTGCTAAGGCAGCACATATACTAAAATTGGATCGATACAGAGAAGATTAGCATGGCCCCTGCGAAAGGATGACACGCAAATCCGTGAAGCGCTCCATATTTTTGCAGCTGTGATCAAGCCTGCTTCACTGGACTTGATTCATCCCCTCATGCCACTCTTTATTTTCATTCTTGTTCTCCTGTGTCAAGAACTGGTCCATCTCCAATGTCTATAGGGCACTCTCAGTTTTCCTGAGGTTGAGTCACAGAACATCACTGGAACAGAACAATACATCCACACAGAGCAAACCTGAGCTAAAATAAACTTCTACTTATGATTAGTTTTCACATTTCTATCATGTAGTAACCAGCGGTGCTGTAAATACCTAAAGAGTTACATATGCCAAGTAGGCATACGTGTAAATGGCTACATGTGGTGTGGTTGAACTTCAAGACCCTAGGCACAGTTGCCAGTTGTCTAGCAATCATGAGAACAGCAAAAAGAAAATACACAACAGCAACCCATCAAAGTCTAGAACTCTTGATTAGTTTGATTGCATGATAGCCCAATTAATGAATCACAAACTGTCTGAATATTTATCCTACGGAAGGCAGGCTACACTAATAAACAAGGTTTGCAAAGTGGTGAAATGGCTCTCTGGGCCCTACCACCTTGGTGAGGACTTGCTGGGACCCCAGGGGTACATATGCCTCAAACGAGTCACGCTTTGTCGCCACGTTAAGGCAGTGCCTATGCTGAAAGTAGACTGATTCAGAGAAAAAAAAGAAAAAGAAAAAGAAATCAAAGGATAATTCGAGCAAGAATATGTGAAATCCTAAACGTTTTGTTTTTGTTTTTTTTCGACGCCTGGCCGAGGGTCTATGCCTCAATGTCTCCACAGGATTAACTCCTCCTGCTGCAGATCGTGTCCAGTTACATCGAGTGCATAGCAACCTTGGCACAGACAGCAAAGCACTTTCCGTTTTTCTGCCAACTCATTTTTTTCTCGAAAACCTGGAGGACACAGCCCGTTCAGAGCTTGTATTTGGGTGCCATCGATAAGTCTGCCCACCCCATTCTTTCAGTAGATGCTCTCATACATCATGGTGGAATTGGCCATATGTGAACCCTAAAGCTCTAAGAGACCCTATCCCTAAACGTATTGAGCTGTTGCGTCAATCATTGTGTCCAGCAAGGTTTGCAGTGGCGAGATGGCTCGCTGGGCCCTACCACCTTGGTGATAGCTCGCTGGAACCCGAGGTGTACATATTCCTTGTGCGGGCCAGCAGCCTTGTGCTTGCTAAGGCAGCACATATACTAAAATTGGATCGATACAGAGAAGATTAGCATGGCCCCTGCGAAAGGATGACACGCAAATCCGTGAAGCGCTCCATATTTTTGCAGCTGTGATCAAGCCTGCTTCACTGGACTTGATTCATCCCCTCATGCCACTCTTTATTTTCATTCTTGTTCTCCTGTGTCAAGAACTGGTCCATCTCCAATGTCTATAGGGCACTCTCAGTTTTCCTGAGGTTGAGTCACAGAACATCACTGGAACAGAACAATACATCCACACAGAGCAAACCTGAGCTAAAATAAACTTCTACTTATGATTAGTTTTCACATTTCTATCATGTAGTAACCAGCGGTGCTGTAAATACCTAAAGAGTTACATATGCCAAGTAGGCATACGTGTAAATGGCTACATGTGGTGTGGTTGAACTTCAAGACCCTAGGCACAGTTGCCAGTTGTCTAGCAATCATGAGAACAGCAAAAAGAAAATACACAACAGCAACCCATCAAAGTCTAGAACTCTTGATTAGTTTGATTGCATGATAGCCCAATTAATGAATCACAAACTGTCTGAATATTTATCCTACGGAAGGCAGGCTACACTAATAAACAAGGTTTGCAAAGTGGTGAAATGGCTCTCTGGGCCCTACCACCTTGGTGAGGACTTGCTGGGACCCCAGGGGTACATATGCCTCAAACGAGTCACGCTTTGTCGCCACGTTAAGGCAGTGCCTATGCTGAAAGTAGACCGATTCAGAGAAAAAAAAGAAAAAGAAAAAAAAATCAAAGGATAATTCGAGCAAGAATATGTGAAATCCTAAACGTTTTGTTTTTGTTTTTTTTCGACGCCTGGCCGAGGGTCTATGCCTCAATGTCTCCACAGGATTAACTCCTCCTGCTGCAGATCGTGTCCAGTTACATCGAGTGCATAGCAACCTTGGCACAGACAGCAAAGCACTTTCCGTTTTTCTGCCAACTCATTTTTTTCTCGAAAATCTGGAGGACACAGCCCGTTCAGAGCTTGTATTTGGGTGCCATCGATAAGTCTGCCCACCCCATTCTTTCAGTAGATGCTCTCATACATCATGGTGGAATTGGCCATATGTGAACCCTAAAGCTCTAAGAGACCCTATCCCTAAACGTATTGAGCTGTTGCGTCAATCATTGTGTCCAGCAAGGTTTGCAGTGGCGAGATGGCTCGCTGGGCCCTACCACCTTGGTGATAGCTCGCTGGAACCCGAGGTGTACATATTCCTTGTGCGGGCCAGCAGCCTTGTGCTTGCTAAGGCAGCACATATACTAAAATTGGATCGATACAGAGAAGATTAGCATGGTCCCTGCGAAAGGATGACACGCAAATCCGTGAAGCGCTCCATATTTTTGCAGCTGTGATCAAGCCTGCTTCACTGGACTTGATTCATCCCCTCATGCCACTCTTTATTTTCATTCTTGTTCTCCTGTGTCAAGAACTGGTCCATCTCCAATGTCTATAGGGCACTCTCAGTTTTCCTGAGGTTGAGTCACAGAACATCACTGGAACAGAACAATACATCCACACAGAGCAAACCTGAGCTAAAATAAACTTCTACTTATGATTAGTTTTCACATTTCTATCATGTAGTAACCAGCGGTGCTGTAAATACCTAAAGAGTTACATATGCCAAGTAGGCATACGTGTAAATGGCTACATGTGGTGTGGTTGAACTTCAAGACCCTAGGCACAGTTGCCAGTTGTCTAGCAATCATGAGAACAGCAAAAAGAAAATACACAACAGCAACCCATCAAAGTCTAGAACTCTTGATTAGTTTGATTGCATGATAGCCCAATTAATGAATCACAAACTGTCTGAATATTTATCCTACGGAAGGCAGGCTACACTAATAAACAAGGTTTGCAAAGTGGTGAAATGGCTCTCTGGGCCCTACCACCTTGGTGAGGACTTGCTGGGACCCCAGGGGTACATATGCCTCAAACGAGTCACGCTTTGTCGCCACGTTAAGGCAGTGCCTATGCTGAAAGTAGATCGATTCAGAGAAAAAAAAGAAAAAGAAAAAAAAATCAAAGGATAATTCGAGCAAGAATATGTGAAATGCTAAACGTTTTGTTTTTATTTTTTTTTCGACGCCTGGCCGAGGGTCTATGCCTCAATGTCTCCACAGGATTAACTCCTCCTGCTGCAGATCGTGTCCAGTTACATCGAGTGCATAGCAACCTTGGCACAGACAGCAAAGCACTTTCCGTTTTTCTGCCAACTCATTTTTTTCTCGAAAACCTGGAGGACACAGCCCGTTCAGAGCTTGTATTTGGGTGCCATCGATAAGTCTGCCCACCCCATTCTTTCAGTAGATGCTCTCATACATTATGGTGGAATTGGCCATATGTGAACCCTAAAGCTCTAAGAGACCCTATCCCTAAACGTATTGAGCTGTTGCGTCAATCATTGTGTCCAGCAAGGTTTGCAGTGGCGAGATGGCTCGCTGGGCCCTACCACCTTGGTGATAGCTCGCTGGAACCCGAGGTGTACATATTCCTTGTGCGGGCCAGCAGCCTTGTGCTTGCTAAGGCAGCACATATACTAAAATTGGATCGATACAGAGAAGATTAGCATGGCCCCTGCGAAAGGATGACACGCAAATCCGTGAAGCGCTCCATATTTTTGCAGCTGTGATCAAGCCTGCTTCACTGGACTTGATTCATCCCCTCATGCCACTCTTTATTTTCATTCTTGTTCTCCTGTGTCAAGAACTGGTCCATCTCCAATGTCTATAGGGCACTCTCAGTTTTCCTGAGGTTGAGTCACAGAACATCACTGGAACAGAACAATACATCCACACAGAGCAAACCTGAGCTAAAATAAACTTCTACTTATGATTAGTTTTCACATTTCTATCATGTAGTAACCAGCGGTGCTGTAAATACCTAAAGAGTTACATATGCCAAGTAGGCATACGTGTAAATGGCTACATGTGGTGTGGTTGAACTTCAAGACCCTAGGCACAGTTGCCAGTTGTCTAGCAATCATGAGAACAGCAAAAAGAAAATACACAACAGCAACCCATCAAAGTCTAGAACTCTTGATTAGTTTGATTGCATGATAGCCCAATTAATGAATCACAAACTGTCTGAATATTTATCCTACGGAAGGCAGGCTACACTAATAAACAAGGTTTGCAAAGTGGTGAAATGGCTCTCTGGGCCCTACCACCTTGGTGAGGACTTGCTGGGACCCCAGGGGTACATATGCCTCAAACGAGTCACGCTTTGTCGCCACGTTAAGGCAGTGCCTATGCTGAAAGTAGACCGATTCAGAGAAAAAAAAGAAAAAGAAAAAAAAATCAAAGGATAATTCGAGCAAGAATATGTGAAATGCTAAACGTTTTGTTTTTGTTTTTTTTTCGACGCCTGGCCGAGGGTCTATGCCTCAATGTCTCCACAGGATTAACTCCTCCTGCTGCAGATCGTGTCCAGTTACATCGAGTGCATAGCAACCTTGGCACAGACAGCAAAGCAATTTCCGTTTTTCTGCCAACTCATTTTTTTCTCGAAAACCTGGAGGACACAGCCCGTTCAGAGCTTGTATTTGGGTGCCATCGATAAGTCTGCCCACCCCATTCTTTCAGTAGATGCTCTCATACATTATGGTGGAATTGGCCATATGTGAACCCTAAAGCTCTAAGAGACCCTATCCCTAAACGTATTGAGCTGTTGCGTCAATCATTGTGTCCAGCAAGGTTTGCAGTGGCGAGATGGCTCGCTGGGCCCTACCACCTTGGTGATAGCTCGCTGGAACCCGAGGTGTACATATTCCTTGTGCGGGCCAGCAGCCTTGTGCTTGCTAAGGCAGCACATATACTAAAATTGGATCGATACAGAGAAGATTAGCATGGCCCCTGCGAAAGGATGACACGCAAATCCGTGAAGCGCTCCATATTTTTGCAGCTGTGATCAAGCCTGCTTCACTGGACTTGATTCATCCCCTCATGCCACTCTTTATTTTCATTCTTGTTCTCCTGTGTCAAGAACTGGTCCATCTCCAATGTCTATAGGGCACTCTCAGTTTTCCTGAGGTTGAGTCACAGAACATCACTGGAACAGAACAATACATCCACACAGAGCAAACCTGAGCTAAAATAAACTTCTACTTATGATTAGTTTTCACATTTCTATCATGTAGTAACCAGCGGTGCTGTAAATACCTAAAGAGTTACATATGCCAAGTAGGCATACGTGTAAATGGCTACATGTGGTGTGGTTGAACTTCAAGACCCTAGGCACAGTTGCCAGTTGTCTAGCAATCATGAGAACAGCAAAAAGAAAATACACAACAGCAACCCATCAAAGTCTAGAACTCTTGATTAGTTTGATTGCATGATAGCCCAATTAATGAATCACAAACTGTCTGAATATTTATCCTACGGAAGGCAGGCTACACTAATAAACAAGGTTTGCAAAGTGGTGAAATGGCTCTCTGGGCCCTACCACCTTGGTGAGGACTTGCTGGGACCCCAGGGGTACATATGCCTCAAACGAGTCACGCTTTGTCGCCACGTTAAGGCAGTGCCTATGCTGAAAGTAGACCGATTCAGAGAAAAAAAAGAAAAAGAAAAAAAAATCAAAGGATAATTCGAGCAAGAATATGTGAAATCCTAAACGTTTTGTTTTTGTTTTTTTTCGACGCCTGGCCGAGGGTCTATGCCTCAATGTCTCCACAGGATTAACTCCTCCTGCTGCAGATCGTGTCCAGTTACATCGAGTGCATAGCAACCTTGGCACAGACAGCAAAGCAATTTCCGTTTTTCTGCCAACTCATTTTTTTCTCGAAAACCTGGAGGACACAGCCCGTTCAGAGCTTGTATTTGGGTGCCATCGATAAGTCTGCCCACCCCATTCTTTCAGTAGATGCTCTCATACATTATGGTGGAATTGGCCATATGTGAACCCTAAAGCTCTAAGAGACCCTATCCCTAAACGTATTGAGCTGTTGCGTCAATCATTGTGTCCAGCAAGGTTTGCAGTGGCGAGATGGCTCGCTGGGCCCTACCACCTTGGTGATAGCCCGCTGGAACCCGAGGTGTACATATTCCTTGTGCGGGCCAGCAGCCTTGTGCTTGCTAAGGCAGCACATATACTAAAATTGGATCGATACAGAGAAGATTAGCATGGCCCCTGCGAAAGGATGACACGCAAATCCGTGAAGCGCTCCATATTTTTGCAGCTGTGATCAAGCCTGCTTCACTGGACTTGATTCATCCCCTCATGCCACTCTTTATTTTCATTCTTGTTCTCCTGTGTCAAGAACTGGTCCATCTCCAATGTCTATAGGGCACTCTCAGTTTTCCTGAGGTTGAGTCACAGAACATCACTGGAACAGAACAATACATCCACACAGAGCAAACCTGAGCTAAAATAAACTTCTACTTATGATTAGTTTTCACATTTCTATCATGTAGTAACCAGCGGTGCTGTAAATACCTAAAGAGTTACATATGCCAAGTAGGCATACGTGTAAATGGCTACATGTGGTGTGGTTGAACTTCAAGACCCTAGGCACAGTTGCCAGTTGTCTAGCAATCATGAGAACAGCAAAAAGAAAATACACAACAGCAACCCATCAAAGTCTAGAACTCTTGATTAGTTTGATTGCATGATAGCCCAATTAATGAATCACAAACTGTCTGAATATTTATCCTACGGAAGGCAGGCTACACTAATAAACAAGGTTTGCAAAGTGGTGAAATGGCTCTCTGGGCCCTACCACCTTGGTGAGGACTTGCTGGGACCCCAGGGGTACATATGCCTCAAACGAGTCACGCTTTGTCGCCACGTTAAGGCAGTGCCTATGCTGAAAGTAGACCGATTCAGAGAAAAAAAAAAAAAAAAAATCAAAGGATAATTCGAGCAAGAATATGTGAAATCCTAAACGGTTTTTTTTTTTTTTTTTTTTTTCGACGCCTGGCCGAGGGTCTATGCCTCAATGTCTCCACAGGATTAACTCCTCCTGCTGCAGATCGTGTCCAGTTACATCGAGTGTATAGCAACCTTGGCACAGACAGCAAAGCACTTTCCGTTTTTCTGCCAACTCATTTTTTTCTCGAAAACCTGGAGGACACAGCCCGTTCAGAGCTTGTATTTGGGTGCCATCGATAAGTCTGCCCACCCCATTCTTTCAGTAGATGCTCTCATACATCATGGTGGAATTGGCCATATGTGAACCCTAAAGCTCTAAGAGACCCTATCCCTAAACGTATTGAGCTGTTGCGTCAATCATTGTGTCCAGCAAGGTTTGCAGTGGCGAGATGGCTCGCTGGGCCCTACCACCTTGGTGATAGCTCGCTGGAACCCGAGGTGTACATATTCCTTGTGCGGGCCAGCAGCCTTGTGCTTGCTAAGGCAGCACATATACTAAAATTGGATCGATACAGAGAAGATTAGCATGGTCCCTGCGAAAGGATGACACGCAAATCCGTGAAGCGCTCCATATTTTTGCAGCTGTGATCAAGCCTGCTTCACTGGACTTGATTCATCCCCTCATGCCACTCTTTATTTTCATTCTTGTTCTCCTGTGTCAAGAACTGGTCCATCTCCAATGTCTATAGGGCACTCTCAGTTTTCCTGAGGTTGAGTCACAGAACATCACTGGAACAGAACAATACATCCACACAGAGCAAACCTGAGCTAAAATAAACTTCTACTTATGATTAGTTTTCACATTTCTATCATGTAGTAACCAGCGGTGCTGTAAATACCTAAAGAGTTACATATGCCAAGTAGGCATACGTGTAAATGGCTACATGTGGTGTGGTTGAACTTCAAGACCCTAGGCACAGTTGCCAGTTGTCTAGCAATCATGAGAACAGCAAAAAGAAAATACACAACAGCAACCCATCAAAGTCTAGAACTCTTGATTAGTTTGATTGCATGATAGCCCAATTAATGAATCACAAACTGTCTGAATATTTATCCTACGGAAGGCAGGCTACACTAATAAACAAGGTTTGCAAAGTGGTGAAATGGCTCTCTGGGCCCTACCACCTTGGTGAGGACTTGCTGGGACCCCAGGGGTACATATGCCTCAAACGAGTCACGCTTTGTCGCCACGTTAAGGCAGTGCCTATGCTGAAAGTAGACCGATTCAGAGAAAAAAAAGAAAAAGAAAAAGAAATCAAAGGATAATTCGAGCAAGAATATGTGAAATCCTAAACGTTTTGTTTTTGTTTTTTTTCGACGCCTGACCGAGGGTCTATGCCTCAATGTCTCCACAGGATTAACTCCTCCTGCTGCAGATCGTGTCCAGTTACATCGAGTGCATAGCAACCTTGGCACAGACAGCAAAGCACTTTCCGTTTTTCTGCCAACTCATTTTTTTCTCGAAAACCTGGAGGACACAGCCCGTTCAGAGCTTGTATTTGGGTGCCATCGATAAGTCTGCCCACCCCATTCTTTCAGTAGATGCTCTCATACATCATGGTGGAATTGGCCATATGTGAACCCTAAAGCTCTAAGAGACCCTATCCCTAAACGTATTGAGCTGTTGCGTCAATCATTGTGTCCAGCAAGGTTTGCAGTGGCGAGATGGCTCGCTGGGCCCTACCACCTTGGTGATAGCTCGCTGGAACCCGAGGTGTACATATTCCTTGTGCGGGCCAGCAGCCTTGTGCTTGCTAAGGCAGCACATATACTAAAATTGGATCGATACAGAGAAGATTAGCATGGCCCCTGCGAAAGGATGACACGCAAATCCGTGAAGCGCTCCATATTTTTGCAGCTGTGATCAAGCCTGCTTCACTGGACTTGATTCATCCCCTCATGCCACTCTTTATTTTCATTCTTGTTCTCCTGTGTCAAGAACTGGTCCATCTCCAATGTCTATAGGGCACTCTCAGTTTTCCTGAGGTTGAGTCACAGAACATCACTGGAACAGAACAATACATCCACACAGAGCAAACCTGAGCTAAAATAAACTTCTACTTATGATTAGTTTTCACATTTCTATCATGTAGTAACCAGCGGTGCTGTAAATACCTAAAGAGTTACATATGCCAAGTAGGCATACGTGTAAATGGCTACATGTGGTGTGGTTGAACTTCAAGACCCTAGGCACAGTTGCCAGTTGTCTAGCAATCATGAGAACAGCAAAAAGAAAATACACAACAGCAACCCATCAAAGTCTAGAACTCTTGATTAGTTTGATTGCATGATAGCCCAATTAATGAATCACAAACTGTCTGAATATTTATCCTACGGAAGGCAGGCTACACTAATAAACAAGGTTTGCAAAGTGGTGAAATGGCTCTCTGGGCCCTACCACCTTGGTGAGGACTTGCTGGGACCCCAGGGGTACATATGCCTCAAACGAGTCACGCTTTGTCGCCACGTTAAGGCAGTGCCTATGCTGAAAGTAGACCGATTCAGAGAAAAAAAAGAAAAAGAAAAAAAAATCAAAGGATAATTCGAGCAAGAATATGTGAAATCCTAAACGTTTTGTTTTTGTTTTTTTTCGACGCCTGGCCGAGGGTCTATGCCTCAATGTCTCCACAGGATTAACTCCTCCTGCTGCAGATCGTGTCCAGTTACATCGAGTGCATAGCAACCTTGGCACAGACAGCAAAGCACTTTCCGTTTTTCTGCCAACTCATTTTTTTCTCGAAAATCTGGAGGACACAGCCCGTTTAGAGCTTGTATTTGGGTGCCATCGATAAGTCTGCCCACCCCATTCTTTCAGTAGATGCTCTCATACATCATGGTGGAATTGGCCATATGTGAACCCTAAAGCTCTAAGAGACCCTATCCCTAAACGTATTGAGCTGTTGCGTCAATCATTGTGTCCAGCAAGGTTTGCAGTGGCGAGATGGCTCGCTGGGCCCTACCACCTTGGTGATAGCTCGCTGGAACCCGAGGTGTACATATTCCTTGTGCGGGCCAGCAGCCTTGTGCTTGCTAAGGCAGCACATATACTAAAATTGGATCGATACAGAGAAGATTAGCATGGCCCCTGCGAAAGGATGACACGCAAATCCGTGAAGCGCTCCATATTTTTGCAGCTGTGATCAAGCCTGCTTCACTGGACTTGATTCATCCCCTCATGCCACTCTTTATTTTCATTCTTGTTCTCCTGTGTCAAGAACTGGTCCATCTCCAATGTCTATAGGGCACTCTCAGTTTTCCTGAGGTTGAGTCACAGAACATCACTGGAACAGAACAATACATCCACACAGAGCAAACCTGAGCTAAAATAAACTTCTACTTATGATTAGTTTTCACATTTCTATCATGTAGTAACCAGCGGTGCTGTAAATACCTAAAGAGTTACATATGCCAAGTAGGCATACGTGTAAATGGCTACATGTGGTGTGGTTGAACTTCAAGACCCTAGGCACAGTTGCCAGTTGTCTAGCAATCATGAGAACAGCAAAAAGAAAATACACAACAGCAACCCATCAAAGTCTAGAACTCTTGATTAGTTTGATTGCATGATAGCCCAATTAATGAATCACAAACTGTCTGAATATTTATCCTACGGAAGGCAGGCTACACTAATAAACAAGGTTTGCAAAGTGGTGAAATGGCTCTCTGGGCCCTACCACCTTGGTGAGGACTTGCTGGGACCCCAGGGGTACATATGCCTCAAACGAGTCACGCTTTGTCGCCACGTTAAGGCAGTGCCTATGCTGAAAGTAGACTGATTCAGAGAAAAAAAAGAAAAAGAAAAAGAAATCAAAGGATAATTCGAGCAAGAATATGTGAAATCCTAAACGTTTTGTTTTTGTTTTTTTTCGACGCCTGGCCGAGGGTCTATGCCTCAATGTCTCCACAGGATTAACTCCTCCTGCTGCAGATCGTGTCCAGTTACATCGAGTGCATAGCAACCTTGGCACAGACAGCAAAGCACTTTCCGTTTTTCTGCCAACTCATTTTTTTCTCGAAAACCTGGAGGACACAGCCCGTTCAGAGCTTGTATTTGGGTGCCATCGATAAGTCTGCCCACCCCATTCTTTCAGTAGATGCTCTCATACATCATGGTGGAATTGGCCATATGTGAACCCTAAAGCTCTAAGAGACCCTATCCCTAAACGTATTGAGCTGTTGCGTCAATCATTGTGTCCAGCAAGGTTTGCAGTGGCGAGATGGCTCGCTGGGCCCTACCACCTTGGTGATAGCTCGCTGGAACCCGAGGTGTACATATTCCTTGTGCGGGCCAGCAGCCTTGTGCTTGCTAAGGCAGCACATATACTAAAATTGGATCGATACAGAGAAGATTAGCATGGCCCCTGCGAAAGGATGACACGCAAATCCGTGAAGCGCTCCATATTTTTGCAGCTGTGATCAAGCCTGCTTCACTGGACTTGATTCATCCCCTCATGCCACTCTTTATTTTCATTCTTGTTCTCCTGTGTCAAGAACTGGTCCATCTCCAATGTCTATAGGGCACTCTCAGTTTTCCTGAGGTTGAGTCACAGAACATCACTGGAACAGAACAATACATCCACACAGAGCAAACCTGAGCTAAAATAAACTTCTACTTATGATTAGTTTTCACATTTCTATCATGTAGTAACCAGCGGTGCTGTAAATACCTAAAGAGTTACATATGCCAAGTAGGCATACGTGTAAATGGCTACATGTGGTGTGGTTGAACTTCAAGACCCTAGGCACAGTTGCCAGTTGTCTAGCAATCATGAGAACAGCAAAAAGAAAATACACAACAGCAACCCATCAAAGTCTAGAACTCTTGATTAGTTTGATTGCATGATAGCCCAATTAATGAATCACAAACTGTCTGAATATTTATCCTACGGAAGGCAGGCTACACTAATAAACAAGGTTTGCAAAGTGGTGAAATGGCTCTCTGGGCCCTACCACCTTGGTGAGGACTTGCTGGGACCCCAGGGGTACATATGCCTCAAACGAGTCACGCTTTGTCGCCACGTTAAGGCAGTGCCTATGCTGAAAGTAGACCGATTCAGAGAAAAAAAAGAAAAAGAAAAAAAAATCAAAGGATAATTCGAGCAAGAATATGTGAAATCCTAAACGTTTTGTTTTTGTTTTTTTTCGACGCCTGGCCGAGGGTCTATGCCTCAATGTCTCCACAGGATTAACTCCTCCTGCTGCAGATCGTGTCCAGTTACATCGAGTGCATAGCAACCTTGGCACAGACAGCAAAGCACTTTCCGTTTTTCTGCCAACTCATTTTTTTCTCGAAAATCTGGAGGACACAGCCCGTTCAGAGCTTGTATTTGGGTGCCATCGATAAGTCTGCCCACCCCATTCTTTCAGTAGATGCTCTCATACATCATGGTGGAATTGGCCATATGTGAACCCTAAAGCTCTAAGAGACCCTATCCCTAAACGTATTGAGCTGTTGCGTCAATCATTGTGTCCAGCAAGGTTTGCAGTGGCGAGATGGCTCGCTGGGCCCTACCACCTTGGTGATAGCTCGCTGGAACCCGAGGTGTACATATTCCTTGTGCGGGCCAGCAGCCTTGTGCTTGCTAAGGCAGCACATATACTAAAATTGGATCGATACAGAGAAGATTAGCATGGTCCCTGCGAAAGGATGACACGCAAATCCGTGAAGCGCTCCATATTTTTGCAGCTGTGATCAAGCCTGCTTCACTGGACTTGATTCATCCCCTCATGCCACTCTTTATTTTCATTCTTGTTCTCCTGTGTCAAGAACTGGTCCATCTCCAATGTCTATAGGGCACTCTCAGTTTTCCTGAGGTTGAGTCACAGAACATCACTGGAACAGAACAATACATCCACACAGAGCAAACCTGAGCTAAAATAAACTTCTACTTATGATTAGTTTTCACATTTCTATCATGTAGTAACCAGCGGTGCTGTAAATACCTAAAGAGTTACATATGCCAAGTAGGCATACGTGTAAATGGCTACATGTGGTGTGGTTGAACTTCAAGACCCTAGGCACAGTTGCCAGTTGTCTAGCAATCATGAGAACAGCAAAAAGAAAATACACAACAGCAACCCATCAAAGTCTAGAACTCTTGATTAGTTTGATTGCATGATAGCCCAATTAATGAATCACAAACTGTCTGAATATTTATCCTACGGAAGGCAGGCTACACTAATAAACAAGGTTTGCAAAGTGGTGAAATGGCTCTCTGGGCCCTACCACCTTGGTGAGGACTTGCTGGGACCCCAGGGGTACATATGCCTCAAACGAGTCACGCTTTGTCGCCACGTTAAGGCAGTGCCTATGCTGAAAGTAGATCGATTCAGAGAAAAAAAAGAAAAAGAAAAAAAAATCAAAGGATAATTCGAGCAAGAATATGTGAAATGCTAAACGTTTTGTTTTTATTTTTTTTTCGACGCCTGGCCGAGGGTCTATGCCTCAATGTCTCCACAGGATTAACTCCTCCTGCTGCAGATCGTGTCCAGTTACATCGAGTGCATAGCAACCTTGGCACAGACAGCAAAGCACTTTCCGTTTTTCTGCCAACTCATTTTTTTCTCGAAAACCTGGAGGACACAGCCCGTTCAGAGCTTGTATTTGGGTGCCATCGATAAGTCTGCCCACCCCATTCTTTCAGTAGATGCTCTCATACATTATGGTGGAATTGGCCATATGTGAACCCTAAAGCTCTAAGAGACCCTATCCCTAAACGTATTGAGCTGTTGCGTCAATCATTGTGTCCAGCAAGGTTTGCAGTGGCGAGATGGCTCGCTGGGCCCTACCACCTTGGTGATAGCTCGCTGGAACCCGAGGTGTACATATTCCTTGTGCGGGCCAGCAGCCTTGTGCTTGCTAAGGCAGCACATATACTAAAATTGGATCGATACAGAGAAGATTAGCATGGCCCCTGCGAAAGGATGACACGCAAATCCGTGAAGCGCTCCATATTTTTGCAGCTGTGATCAAGCCTGCTTCACTGGACTTGATTCATCCCCTCATGCCACTCTTTATTTTCATTCTTGTTCTCCTGTGTCAAGAACTGGTCCATCTCCAATGTCTATAGGGCACTCTCAGTTTTCCTGAGGTTGAGTCACAGAACATCATAGCAACCTTGGCACAGACAGCAAAGCACTTTCCGTTTTTCTGCCAACTCATTTTTTTCTCGAAAATCTGGAGGACACAGCCCGTTTAGAGCTTGTATTTGGGTGCCATCGATAAGTCTGCCCACCCCATTCTTTCAGTAGATGCTCTCATACATCATGGTGGAATTGGCCATATGTGAACCCTAAAGCTCTAAGAGACCCTATCCCTAAACGTATTGAGCTGTTGCGTCAATCATTGTGTCCAGCAAGGTTTGCAGTGGCGAGATGGCTCGCTGGGCCCTACCACCTTGGTGATAGCTCGCTGGAACCCGAGGTGTACATATTCCTTGTGCGGGCCAGCAGCCTTGTGCTTGCTAAGGCAGCACATATACTAAAATTGGATCGATACAGAGAAGATTAGCATGGCCCCTGCGAAAGGATGACACGCAAATCCGTGAAGCGCTCCATATTTTTGCAGCTGTGATCAAGCCTGCTTCACTGGACTTGATTCATCCCCTCATGCCACTCTTTATTTTCATTCTTGTTCTCCTGTGTCAAGAACTGGTCCATCTCCAATGTCTATAGGGCACTCTCAGTTTTCCTGAGGTTGAGTCACAGAACATCACTGGAACAGAACAATACATCCACACAGAGCAAACCTGAGCTAAAATAAACTTCTACTTATGATTAGTTTTCACATTTCTATCATGTAGTAACCAGCGGTGCTGTAAATACCTAAAGAGTTACATATGCCAAGTAGGCATACGTGTAAATGGCTACATGTGGTGTGGTTGAACTTCAAGACCCTAGGCACAGTTGCCAGTTGTCTAGCAATCATGAGAACAGCAAAAAGAAAATACACAACAGCAACCCATCAAAGTCTAGAACTCTTGATTAGTTTGATTGCATGATAGCCCAATTAATGAATCACAAACTGTCTGAATATTTATCCTACGGAAGGCAGGCTACACTAATAAACAAGGTTTGCAAAGTGGTGAAATGGCTCTCTGGGCCCTACCACCTTGGTGAGGACTTGCTGGGACCCCAGGGGTACATATGCCTCAAACGAGTCACGCTTTGTCGCCACGTTAAGGCAGTGCCTATGCTGAAAGTAGACTGATTCAGAGAAAAAAAAGAAAAAGAAAAAGAAATCAAAGGATAATTCGAGCAAGAATATGTGAAATCCTAAACGTTTTGTTTTTGTTTTTTTTCGACGCCTGGCCGAGGGTCTATGCCTCAATGTCTCCACAGGATTAACTCCTCCTGCTGCAGATCGTGTCCAGTTACATCGAGTGCATAGCAACCTTGGCACAGACAGCAAAGCACTTTCCGTTTTTCTGCCAACTCATTTTTTTCTCGAAAACCTGGAGGACACAGCCCGTTCAGAGCTTGTATTTGGGTGCCATCGATAAGTCTGCCCACCCCATTCTTTCAGTAGATGCTCTCATACATCATGGTGGAATTGGCCATATGTGAACCCTAAAGCTCTAAGAGACCCTATCCCTAAACGTATTGAGCTGTTGCGTCAATCATTGTGTCCAGCAAGGTTTGCAGTGGCGAGATGGCTCGCTGGGCCCTACCACCTTGGTGATAGCTCGCTGGAACCCGAGGTGTACATATTCCTTGTGCGGGCCAGCAGCCTTGTGCTTGCTAAGGCAGCACATATACTAAAATTGGATCGATACAGAGAAGATTAGCATGGCCCCTGCGAAAGGATGACACGCAAATCCGTGAAGCGCTCCATATTTTTGCAGCTGTGATCAAGCCTGCTTCACTGGACTTGATTCATCCCCTCATGCCACTCTTTATTTTCATTCTTGTTCTCCTGTGTCAAGAACTGGTCCATCTCCAATGTCTATAGGGCACTCTCAGTTTTCCTGAGGTTGAGTCACAGAACATCACTGGAACAGAACAATACATCCACACAGAGCAAACCTGAGCTAAAATAAACTTCTACTTATGATTAGTTTTCACATTTCTATCATGTAGTAACCAGCGGTGCTGTAAATACCTAAAGAGTTACATATGCCAAGTAGGCATACGTGTAAATGGCTACATGTGGTGTGGTTGAACTTCAAGACCCTAGGCACAGTTGCCAGTTGTCTAGCAATCATGAGAACAGCAAAAAGAAAATACACAACAGCAACCCATCAAAGTCTAGAACTCTTGATTAGTTTGATTGCATGATAGCCCAATTAATGAATCACAAACTGTCTGAATATTTATCCTACGGAAGGCAGGCTACACTAATAAACAAGGTTTGCAAAGTGGTGAAATGGCTCTCTGGGCCCTACCACCTTGGTGAGGACTTGCTGGGACCCCAGGGGTACATATGCCTCAAACGAGTCACGCTTTGTCGCCACGTTAAGGCAGTGCCTATGCTGAAAGTAGACCGATTCAGAGAAAAAAAAGAAAAAGAAAAAAAAATCAAAGGATAATTCGAGCAAGAATATGTGAAATCCTAAACGTTTTGTTTTTGTTTTTTTTCGACGCCTGGCCGAGGGTCTATGCCTCAATGTCTCCACAGGATTAACTCCTCCTGCTGCAGATCGTGTCCAGTTACATCGAGTGCATAGCAACCTTGGCACAGACAGCAAAGCACTTTCCGTTTTTCTGCCAACTCATTTTTTTCTCGAAAATCTGGAGGACACAGCCCGTTCAGAGCTTGTATTTGGGTGCCATCGATAAGTCTGCCCACCCCATTCTTTCAGTAGATGCTCTCATACATCATGGTGGAATTGGCCATATGTGAACCCTAAAGCTCTAAGAGACCCTATCCCTAAACGTATTGAGCTGTTGCGTCAATCATTGTGTCCAGCAAGGTTTGCAGTGGCGAGATGGCTCGCTGGGCCCTACCACCTTGGTGATAGCTCGCTGGAACCCGAGGTGTACATATTCCTTGTGCGGGCCAGCAGCCTTGTGCTTGCTAAGGCAGCACATATACTAAAATTGGATCGATACAGAGAAGATTAGCATGGTCCCTGCGAAAGGATGACACGCAAATCCGTGAAGCGCTCCATATTTTTGCAGCTGTGATCAAGCCTGCTTCACTGGACTTGATTCATCCCCTCATGCCACTCTTTATTTTCATTCTTGTTCTCCTGTGTCAAGAACTGGTCCATCTCCAATGTCTATAGGGCACTCTCAGTTTTCCTGAGGTTGAGTCACAGAACATCACTGGAACAGAACAATACATCCACACAGAGCAAACCTGAGCTAAAATAAACTTCTACTTATGATTAGTTTTCACATTTCTATCATGTAGTAACCAGCGGTGCTGTAAATACCTAAAGAGTTACATATGCCAAGTAGGCATACGTGTAAATGGCTACATGTGGTGTGGTTGAACTTCAAGACCCTAGGCACAGTTGCCAGTTGTCTAGCAATCATGAGAACAGCAAAAAGAAAATACACAACAGCAACCCATCAAAGTCTAGAACTCTTGATTAGTTTGATTGCATGATAGCCCAATTAATGAATCACAAACTGTCTGAATATTTATCCTACGGAAGGCAGGCTACACTAATAAACAAGGTTTGCAAAGTGGTGAAATGGCTCTCTGGGCCCTACCACCTTGGTGAGGACTTGCTGGGACCCCAGGGGTACATATGCCTCAAACGAGTCACGCTTTGTCGCCACGTTAAGGCAGTGCCTATGCTGAAAGTAGATCGATTCAGAGAAAAAAAAGAAAAAGAAAAAAAAATCAAAGGATAATTCGAGCAAGAATATGTGAAATGCTAAACGTTTTGTTTTTATTTTTTTTTCGACGCCTGGCCGAGGGTCTATGCCTCAATGTCTCCACAGGATTAACTCCTCCTGCTGCAGATCGTGTCCAGTTACATCGAGTGCATAGCAACCTTGGCACAGACAGCAAAGCACTTTCCGTTTTTCTGCCAACTCATTTTTTTCTCGAAAACCTGGAGGACACAGCCCGTTCAGAGCTTGTATTTGGGTGCCATCGATAAGTCTGCCCACCCCATTCTTTCAGTAGATGCTCTCATACATTATGGTGGAATTGGCCATATGTGAACCCTAAAGCTCTAAGAGACCCTATCCCTAAACGTATTGAGCTGTTGCGTCAATCATTGTGTCCAGCAAGGTTTGCAGTGGCGAGATGGCTCGCTGGGCCCTACCACCTTGGTGATAGCTCGCTGGAACCCGAGGTGTACATATTCCTTGTGCGGGCCAGCAGCCTTGTGCTTGCTAAGGCAGCACATATACTAAAATTGGATCGATACAGAGAAGATTAGCATGGCCCCTGCGAAAGGATGACACGCAAATCCGTGAAGCGCTCCATATTTTTGCAGCTGTGATCAAGCCTGCTTCACTGGACTTGATTCATCCCCTCATGCCACTCTTTATTTTCATTCTTGTTCTCCTGTGTCAAGAACTGGTCCATCTCCAATGTCTATAGGGCACTCTCAGTTTTCCTGAGGTTGAGTCACAGAACATCACTGGAACAGAACAATACATCCACACAGAGCAAACCTGAGCTAAAATAAACTTCTACTTATGATTAGTTTTCACATTTCTATCATGTAGTAACCAGCGGTGCTGTAAATACCTAAAGAGTTACATATGCCAAGTAGGCATACGTGTAAATGGCTACATGTGGTGTGGTTGAACTTCAAGACCCTAGGCACAGTTGCCAGTTGTCTAGCAATCATGAGAACAGCAAAAAGAAAATACACAACAGCAACCCATCAAAGTCTAGAACTCTTGATTAGTTTGATTGCATGATAGCCCAATTAATGAATCACAAACTGTCTGAATATTTATCCTACGGAAGGCAGGCTACACTAATAAACAAGGTTTGCAAAGTGGTGAAATGGCTCTCTGGGCCCTACCACCTTGGTGAGGACTTGCTGGGACCCCAGGGGTACATATGCCTCAAACGAGTCACGCTTTGTCGCCACGTTAAGGCAGTGCCTATGCTGAAAGTAGACCGATTCAGAGAAAAAAAAGAAAAAGAAAAAAAAATCAAAGGATAATTCGAGCAAGAATATGTGAAATGCTAAACGTTTTGTTTTTGTTTTTTTTTCGACGCCTGGCCGAGGGTCTATGCCTCAATGTCTCCACAGGATTAACTCCTCCTGCTGCAGATCGTGTCCAGTTACATCGAGTGCATAGCAACCTTGGCACAGACAGCAAAGCAATTTCCGTTTTTCTGCCAACTCATTTTTTTCTCGAAAACCTGGAGGACACAGCCCGTTCAGAGCTTGTATTTGGGTGCCATCGATAAGTCTGCCCACCCCATTCTTTCAGTAGATGCTCTCATACATTATGGTGGAATTGGCCATATGTGAACCCTAAAGCTCTAAGAGACCCTATCCCTAAACGTATTGAGCTGTTGCGTCAATCATTGTGTCCAGCAAGGTTTGCAGTGGCGAGATGGCTCGCTGGGCCCTACCACCTTGGTGATAGCTCGCTGGAACCCGAGGTGTACATATTCCTTGTGCGGGCCAGCAGCCTTGTGCTTGCTAAGGCAGCACATATACTAAAATTGGATCGATACAGAGAAGATTAGCATGGCCCCTGCGAAAGGATGACACGCAAATCCGTGAAGCGCTCCATATTTTTGCAGCTGTGATCAAGCCTGCTTCACTGGACTTGATTCATCCCCTCATGCCACTCTTTATTTTCATTCTTGTTCTCCTGTGTCAAGAACTGGTCCATCTCCAATGTCTATAGGGCACTCTCAGTTTTCCTGAGGTTGAGTCACAGAACATCACTGGAACAGAACAATACATCCACACAGAGCAAACCTGAGCTAAAATAAACTTCTACTTATGATTAGTTTTCACATTTCTATCATGTAGTAACCAGCGGTGCTGTAAATACCTAAAGAGTTACATATGCCAAGTAGGCATACGTGTAAATGGCTACATGTGGTGTGGTTGAACTTCAAGACCCTAGGCACAGTTGCCAGTTGTCTAGCAATCATGAGAACAGCAAAAAGAAAATACACAACAGCAACCCATCAAAGTCTAGAACTCTTGATTAGTTTGATTGCATGATAGCCCAATTAATGAATCACAAACTGTCTGAATATTTATCCTACGGAAGGCAGGCTACACTAATAAACAAGGTTTGCAAAGTGGTGAAATGGCTCTCTGGGCCCTACCACCTTGGTGAGGACTTGCTGGGACCCCAGGGGTACATATGCCTCAAACGAGTCACGCTTTGTCGCCACGTTAAGGCAGTGCCTATGCTGAAAGTAGACCGATTCAGAGAAAAAAAAGAAAAAGAAAAAAAAATCAAAGGATAATTCGAGCAAGAATATGTGAAATCCTAAACGTTTTGTTTTTGTTTTTTTTCGACGCCTGGCCGAGGGTCTATGCCTCAATGTCTCCACAGGATTAACTCCTCCTGCTGCAGATCGTGTCCAGTTACATCGAGTGCATAGCAACCTTGGCACAGACAGCAAAGCAATTTCCGTTTTTCTGCCAACTCATTTTTTTCTCGAAAACCTGGAGGACACAGCCCGTTCAGAGCTTGTATTTGGGTGCCATCGATAAGTCTGCCCACCCCATTCTTTCAGTAGATGCTCTCATACATTATGGTGGAATTGGCCATATGTGAACCCTAAAGCTCTAAGAGACCCTATCCCTAAACGTATTGAGCTGTTGCGTCAATCATTGTGTCCAGCAAGGTTTGCAGTGGCGAGATGGCTCGCTGGGCCCTACCACCTTGGTGATAGCCCGCTGGAACCCGAGGTGTACATATTCCTTGTGCGGGCCAGCAGCCTTGTGCTTGCTAAGGCAGCACATATACTAAAATTGGATCGATACAGAGAAGATTAGCATGGCCCCTGCGAAAGGATGACACGCAAATCCGTGAAGCGCTCCATATTTTTGCAGCTGTGATCAAGCCTGCTTCACTGGACTTGATTCATCCCCTCATGCCACTCTTTATTTTCATTCTTGTTCTCCTGTGTCAAGAACTGGTCCATCTCCAATGTCTATAGGGCACTCTCAGTTTTCCTGAGGTTGAGTCACAGAACATCACTGGAACAGAACAATACATCCACACAGAGCAAACCTGAGCTAAAATAAACTTCTACTTATGATTAGTTTTCACATTTCTATCATGTAGTAACCAGCGGTGCTGTAAATACCTAAAGAGTTACATATGCCAAGTAGGCATACGTGTAAATGGCTACATGTGGTGTGGTTGAACTTCAAGACCCTAGGCACAGTTGCCAGTTGTCTAGCAATCATGAGAACAGCAAAAAGAAAATACACAACAGCAACCCATCAAAGTCTAGAACTCTTGATTAGTTTGATTGCATGATAGCCCAATTAATGAATCACAAACTGTCTGAATATTTATCCTACGGAAGGCAGGCTACACTAATAAACAAGGTTTGCAAAGTGGTGAAATGGCTCTCTGGGCCCTACCACCTTGGTGAGGACTTGCTGGGACCCCAGGGGTACATATGCCTCAAACGAGTCACGCTTTGTCGCCACGTTAAGGCAGTGCCTATGCTGAAAGTAGACCGATTCAGAGAAAAAAAAAAAAAAAAAATCAAAGGATAATTCGAGCAAGAATATGTGAAATCCTAAACGGTTTTTTTTTTTTTTTTTTTTTTCGACGCCTGGCCGAGGGTCTATGCCTCAATGTCTCCACAGGATTAACTCCTCCTGCTGCAGATCGTGTCCAGTTACATCGAGTGTATAGCAACCTTGGCACAGACAGCAAAGCACTTTCCGTTTTTCTGCCAACTCATTTTTTTCTCGAAAACCTGGAGGACACAGCCCGTTCAGAGCTTGTATTTGGGTGCCATCGATAAGTCTGCCCACCCCATTCTTTCAGTAGATGCTCTCATACATCATGGTGGAATTGGCCATATGTGAACCCTAAAGCTCTAAGAGACCCTATCCCTAAACGTATTGAGCTGTTGCGTCAATCATTGTGTCCAGCAAGGTTTGCAGTGGCGAGATGGCTCGCTGGGCCCTACCACCTTGGTGATAGCTCGCTGGAACCCGAGGTGTACATATTCCTTGTGCGGGCCAGCAGCCTTGTGCTTGCTAAGGCAGCACATATACTAAAATTGGATCGATACAGAGAAGATTAGCATGGTCCCTGCGAAAGGATGACACGCAAATCCGTGAAGCGCTCCATATTTTTGCAGCTGTGATCAAGCCTGCTTCACTGGACTTGATTCATCCCCTCATGCCACTCTTTATTTTCATTCTTGTTCTCCTGTGTCAAGAACTGGTCCATCTCCAATGTCTATAGGGCACTCTCAGTTTTCCTGAGGTTGAGTCACAGAACATCACTGGAACAGAACAATACATCCACACAGAGCAAACCTGAGCTAAAATAAACTTCTACTTATGATTAGTTTTCACATTTCTATCATGTAGTAACCAGCGGTGCTGTAAATACCTAAAGAGTTACATATGCCAAGTAGGCATACGTGTAAATGGCTACATGTGGTGTGGTTGAACTTCAAGACCCTAGGCACAGTTGCCAGTTGTCTAGCAATCATGAGAACAGCAAAAAGAAAATACACAACAGCAACCCATCAAAGTCTAGAACTCTTGATTAGTTTGATTGCATGATAGCCCAATTAATGAATCACAAACTGTCTGAATATTTATCCTACGGAAGGCAGGCTACACTAATAAACAAGGTTTGCAAAGTGGTGAAATGGCTCTCTGGGCCCTACCACCTTGGTGAGGACTT
The DNA here is from genome assembly GCF_964197995.2 of Scardinius erythrophthalmus. NCBI lineage: Eukaryota > Metazoa > Chordata > Actinopteri > Cypriniformes > Leuciscidae > Scardinius > Scardinius erythrophthalmus. The sequence goes on from NC_138227.1 coordinate 40,971,937, forward strand.
GCTGGGACCCCAGGGGTACATATGCCTCAAACGAGTCACGCTTTGTCGCCACGTTAAGGCAGTGCCTATGCTGAAAGTAGACCGATTCAGAGAAAAAAAAGAAAAAGAAAAAGAAATCAAAGGATAATTCGAGCAAGAATATGTGAAATCCTAAACGTTTTGTTTTTGTTTTTTTTCGACGCCTGACCGAGGGTCTATGCCTCAATGTCTCCACAGGATTAACTCCTCCTGCTGCAGATCGTGTCCAGTTACATCGAGTGCATAGCAACCTTGGCACAGACAGCAAAGCACTTTCCGTTTTTCTGCCAACTCATTTTTTTCTCGAAAACCTGGAGGACACAGCCCGTTCAGAGCTTGTATTTGGGTGCCATCGATAAGTCTGCCCACCCCATTCTTTCAGTAGATGCTCTCATACATCATGGTGGAATTGGCCATATGTGAACCCTAAAGCTCTAAGAGACCCTATCCCTAAACGTATTGAGCTGTTGCGTCAATCATTGTGTCCAGCAAGGTTTGCAGTGGCGAGATGGCTCGCTGGGCCCTACCACCTTGGTGATAGCTCGCTGGAACCCGAGGTGTACATATTCCTTGTGCGGGCCAGCAGCCTTGTGCTTGCTAAGGCAGCACATATACTAAAATTGGATCGATACAGAGAAGATTAGCATGGCCCCTGCGAAAGGATGACACGCAAATCCGTGAAGCGCTCCATATTTTTGCAGCTGTGATCAAGCCTGCTTCACTGGACTTGATTCATCCCCTCATGCCACTCTTTATTTTCATTCTTGTTCTCCTGTGTCAAGAACTGGTCCATCTCCAATGTCTATAGGGCACTCTCAGTTTTCCTGAGGTTGAGTCACAGAACATCACTGGAACAGAACAATACATCCACACAGAGCAAACCTGAGCTAAAATAAACTTCTACTTATGATTAGTTTTCACATTTCTATCATGTAGTAACCAGCGGTGCTGTAAATACCTAAAGAGTTACATATGCCAAGTAGGCATACGTGTAAATGGCTACATGTGGTGTGGTTGAACTTCAAGACCCTAGGCACAGTTGCCAGTTGTCTAGCAATCATGAGAACAGCAAAAAGAAAATACACAACAGCAACCCATCAAAGTCTAGAACTCTTGATTAGTTTGATTGCATGATAGCCCAATTAATGAATCACAAACTGTCTGAATATTTATCCTACGGAAGGCAGGCTACACTAATAAACAAGGTTTGCAAAGTGGTGAAATGGCTCTCTGGGCCCTACCACCTTGGTGAGGACTTGCTGGGACCCCAGGGGTACATATGCCTCAAACGAGTCACGCTTTGTCGCCACGTTAAGGCAGTGCCTATGCTGAAAGTAGACCGATTCAGAGAAAAAAAAGAAAAAGAAAAAAAAATCAAAGGATAATTCGAGCAAGAATATGTGAAATCCTAAACGTTTTGTTTTTGTTTTTTTTCGACGCCTGGCCGAGGGTCTATGCCTCAATGTCTCCACAGGATTAACTCCTCCTGCTGCAGATCGTGTCCAGTTACATCGAGTGCATAGCAACCTTGGCACAGACAGCAAAGCACTTTCCGTTTTTCTGCCAACTCATTTTTTTCTCGAAAATCTGGAGGACACAGCCCGTTTAGAGCTTGTATTTGGGTGCCATCGATAAGTCTGCCCACCCCATTCTTTCAGTAGATGCTCTCATACATCATGGTGGAATTGGCCATATGTGAACCCTAAAGCTCTAAGAGACCCTATCCCTAAACGTATTGAGCTGTTGCGTCAATCATTGTGTCCAGCAAGGTTTGCAGTGGCGAGATGGCTCGCTGGGCCCTACCACCTTGGTGATAGCTCGCTGGAACCCGAGGTGTACATATTCCTTGTGCGGGCCAGCAGCCTTGTGCTTGCTAAGGCAGCACATATACTAAAATTGGATCGATACAGAGAAGATTAGCATGGTCCCTGCGAAAGGATGGCACGCAAATCCGTGAAGCGCTCCATATTTTTGCAGCTGTGATCAAGCCTGCTTCACTGGACTTGATTCATCCCCTCATGCCACTCTTTATTTTCATTCTTGTTCTCCTGTGTCAAGAACTGGTCCATCTCCAATGTCTATAGGGCACTCTCAGTTTTCCTGAGGTTGAGTCACAGAACATCACTGGAACAGAACAATACATCCACACAGAGCAAACCTGAGCTAAAATAAACTTCTACTTATGATTAGTTTTCACATTTCTATCATGTAGTAACCAGCGGTGCTGTAAATACCTAAAGAGTTACATATGCCAAGTAGGCATACGTGTAAATGGCTACATGTGGTGTGGTTGAACTTCAAGACCCTAGGCACAGTTGCCAGTTGTCTAGCAATCATGAGAACAGCAAAAAGAAAATACACAACAGCAACCCATCAAAGTCTAGAACTCTTGATTAGTTTGATTGCATGATAGCCCAATTAATGAATCACAAACTGTCTGAATATTTATCCTACGGAAGGCAGGCTACACTAATAAACAAGGTTTGCAAAGTGGTGAAATGGCTCTCTGGGCCCTACCACCTTGGTGAGGACTTGCTGGGACCCCAGGGGTACATATGCCTCAAACGAGTCACGCTTTGTCGCCACGTTAAGGCAGTGCCTATGCTGAAAGTAGACTGATTCAGAGAAAAAAAAGAAAAAGAAAAAGAAATCAAAGGATAATTCGAGCAAGAATATGTGAAATCCTAAACGTTTTGTTTTTGTTTTTTTTCGACGCCTGGCCGAGGGTCTATGCCTCAATGTCTCCACAGGATTAACTCCTCCTGCTGCAGATCGTGTCCAGTTACATCGAGTGCATAGCAACCTTGGCACAGACAGCAAAGCACTTTCCGTTTTTCTGCCAACTCATTTTTTTCTCGAAAACCTGGAGGACACAGCCCGTTCAGAGCTTGTATTTGGGTGCCATCGATAAGTCTGCCCACCCCATTCTTTCAGTAGATGCTCTCATACATCATGGTGGAATTGGCCATATGTGAACCCTAAAGCTCTAAGAGACCCTATCCCTAAACGTATTGAGCTGTTGCGTCAATCATTGTGTCCAGCAAGGTTTGCAGTGGCGAGATGGCTCGCTGGGCCCTACCACCTTGGTGATAGCTCGCTGGAACCCGAGGTGTACATATTCCTTGTGCGGGCCAGCAGCCTTGTGCTTGCTAAGGCAGCACATATACTAAAATTGGATCGATACAGAGAAGATTAGCATGGCCCCTGCGAAAGGATGACACGCAAATCCGTGAAGCGCTCCATATTTTTGCAGCTGTGATCAAGCCTGCTTCACTGGACTTGATTCATCCCCTCATGCCACTCTTTATTTTCATTCTTGTTCTCCTGTGTCAAGAACTGGTCCATCTCCAATGTCTATAGGGCACTCTCAGTTTTCCTGAGGTTGAGTCACAGAACATCACTGGAACAGAACAATACATCCACACAGAGCAAACCTGAGCTAAAATAAACTTCTACTTATGATTAGTTTTCACATTTCTATCATGTAGTAACCAGCGGTGCTGTAAATACCTAAAGAGTTACATATGCCAAGTAGGCATACGTGTAAATGGCTACATGTGGTGTGGTTGAACTTCAAGACCCTAGGCACAGTTGCCAGTTGTCTAGCAATCATGAGAACAGCAAAAAGAAAATACACAACAGCAACCCATCAAAGTCTAGAACTCTTGATTAGTTTGATTGCATGATAGCCCAATTAATGAATCACAAACTGTCTGAATATTTATCCTACGGAAGGCAGGCTACACTAATAAACAAGGTTTGCAAAGTGGTGAAATGGCTCTCTGGGCCCTACCACCTTGGTGAGGACTTGCTGGGACCCCAGGGGTACATATGCCTCAAACGAGTCACGCTTTGTCGCCACGTTAAGGCAGTGCCTATGCTGAAAGTAGACCGATTCAGAGAAAAAAAAGAAAAAGAAAAAAAAATCAAAGGATAATTCGAGCAAGAATATGTGAAATCCTAAACGTTTTGTTTTTGTTTTTTTTCGACGCCTGGCCGAGGGTCTATGCCTCAATGTCTCCACAGGATTAACTCCTCCTGCTGCAGATCGTGTCCAGTTACATCGAGTGCATAGCAACCTTGGCACAGACAGCAAAGCACTTTCCGTTTTTCTGCCAACTCATTTTTTTCTCGAAAATCTGGAGGACACAGCCCGTTCAGAGCTTGTATTTGGGTGCCATCGATAAGTCTGCCCACCCCATTCTTTCAGTAGATGCTCTCATACATCATGGTGGAATTGGCCATATGTGAACCCTAAAGCTCTAAGAGACCCTATCCCTAAACGTATTGAGCTGTTGCGTCAATCATTGTGTCCAGCAAGGTTTGCAGTGGCGAGATGGCTCGCTGGGCCCTACCACCTTGGTGATAGCTCGCTGGAACCCGAGGTGTACATATTCCTTGTGCGGGCCAGCAGCCTTGTGCTTGCTAAGGCAGCACATATACTAAAATTGGATCGATACAGAGAAGATTAGCATGGCCCCTGCGAAAGGATGACACGCAAATCCGTGAAGCGCTCCATATTTTTGCAGCTGTGATCAAGCCTGCTTCACTGGACTTGATTCATCCCCTCATGCCACTCTTTATTTTCATTCTTGTTCTCCTGTGTCAAGAACTGGTCCATCTCCAATGTCTATAGGGCACTCTCAGTTTTCCTGAGGTTGAGTCACAGAACATCACTGGAACAGAACAATACATCCACACAGAGCAAACCTGAGCTAAAATAAACTTCTACTTATGATTAGTTTTCACATTTCTATCATGTAGTAACCAGCGGTGCTGTAAATACCTAAAGAGTTACATATGCCAAGTAGGCATACGTGTAAATGGCTACATGTGGTGTGGTTGAACTTCAAGACCCTAGGCACAGTTGCCAGTTGTCTAGCAATCATGAGAACAGCAAAAAGAAAATACACAACAGCAACCCATCAAAGTCTAGAACTCTTGATTAGTTTGATTGCATGATAGCCCAATTAATGAATCACAAACTGTCTGAATATTTATCCTACGGAAGGCAGGCTACACTAATAAACAAGGTTTGCAAAGTGGTGAAATGGCTCTCTGGGCCCTACCACCTTGGTGAGGACTTGCTGGGACCCCAGGGGTACATATGCCTCAAACGAGTCACGCTTTGTCGCCACGTTAAGGCAGTGCCTATGCTGAAAGTAGACCGATTCAGAGAAAAAAAAGAAAAAGAAAAAAAAATCAAAGGATAATTCGAGCAAGAATATGTGAAATCCTAAACGTTTTGTTTTTGTTTTTTTTCGACGCCTGGCCGAGGGTCTATGCCTCAATGTCTCCACAGGATTAACTCCTCCTGCTGCAGATCGTGTCCAGTTACATCGAGTGCATAGCAACCTTGGCACAGACAGCAAAGCACTTTCCGTTTTTCTGCCAACTCATTTTTTTCTCGAAAATCTGGAGGACACAGCCCGTTCAGAGCTTGTATTTGGGTGCCATCGATAAGTCTGCCCACCCCATTCTTTCAGTAGATGCTCTCATACATCATGGTGGAATTGGCCATATGTGAACCCTAAAGCTCTAAGAGACCCTATCCCTAAACGTATTGAGCTGTTGCGTCAATCATTGTGTCCAGCAAGGTTTGCAGTGGCGAGATGGCTCGCTGGGCCCTACCACCTTGGTGATAGCTCGCTGGAACCCGAGGTGTACATATTCCTTGTGCGGGCCAGCAGCCTTGTGCTTGCTAAGGCAGCACATATACTAAAATTGGATCGATACAGAGAAGATTAGCATGGTCCCTGCGAAAGGATGACACGCAAATCCGTGAAGCGCTCCATATTTTTGCAGCTGTGATCAAGCCTGCTTCACTGGACTTGATTCATCCCCTCATGCCACTCTTTATTTTCATTCTTGTTCTCCTGTGTCAAGAACTGGTCCATCTCCAATGTCTATAGGGCACTCTCAGTTTTCCTGAGGTTGAGTCACAGAACATCACTGGAACAGAACAATACATCCACACAGAGCAAACCTGAGCTAAAATAAACTTCTACTTATGATTAGTTTTCACATTTCTATCATGTATTAACCAGCGGTGCTGTAAATACCTAAAGAGTTACATATGCCAAGTAGGCATACGTGTAAATGGCTACATGTGGTGTGGTTGAACTTCAAGACCCTAGGCACAGTTGCCAGTTGTCTAGCAATCATGAGAACAGCAAAAAGAAAATACACAACAGCAACCCATCAAAGTCTAGAACTCTTGATTAGTTTGATTGCATGATAGCCCAATTAATGAATCACAAACTGTCTGAATATTTATCCTACGGAAGGCAGGCTACACTAATAAACAAGGTTTGCAAAGTGGTGAAATGGCTCTCTGGGCCCTACCACCTTGGTGAGGACTTGCTGGGACCCCAGGGGTACATATGCCTCAAACGAGTCACGCTTTGTCGCCACGTTAAGGCAGTGCCTATGCTGAAAGTAGACCGATTCAGAGAAAAAAAAGAAAAAGAAAAAAAAATCAAAGGATAATTCGAGCAAGAATATGTGAAATGCTAAACGTTTTGTTTTTATTTTTTTTTCGACGCCTGGCCGAGGGTCTATGCCTCAATGTCTCCACAGGATTAACTCCTCCTGCTGCAGATCGTGTCCAGTTACATCGAGTGCATAGCAACCTTGGCACAGACAGCAAAGCAATTTCCGTTTTTCTGCCAACTCATTTTTTTCTCGAAAACCTGGAGGACACAGCCCGTTCAGAGCTTGTATTTGGGTGCCATCGATAAGTCTGCCCACCCCATTCTTTCAGTAGATGCTCTCATACATTATGGTGGAATTGGCCATATGTGAACCCTAAAGCTCTAAGAGACCCTATCCCTAAACGTATTGAGCTGTTGCGTCAATCATTGTGTCCAGCAAGGTTTGCAGTGGCGAGATGGCTCGCTGGGCCCTACCACCTTGGTGATAGCTCGCTGGAACCCGAGGTGTACATATTCCTTGTGCGGGCCAGCAGCCTTGTGCTTGCTAAGGCAGCACATATACTAAAATTGGATCGATACAGAGAAGATTAGCATGGCCCCTGCGAAAGGATGACACGCAAATCCGTGAAGCGCTCCATATTTTTGCAGCTGTGATCAAGCCTGCTTCACTGGACTTGATTCATCCCCTCATGCCACTCTTTATTTTCATTCTTGTTCTCCTGTGTCAAGAACTGGTCCATCTCCAATGTCTATAGGGCACTCTCAGTTTTCCTGAGGTTGAGTCACAGAACATCACTGGAACAGAAAAATACATCCACACAGAGCAAACCTGAGCTAAAATAAACTTCTACTTATGATTAGTTTTCACATTTCTATCATGTAGTAACCAGCGGTGCTGTAAATACCTAAAGAGTTACATATGCCAAGTAGGCATACGTGTAAATGGCTACATGTGGTGTGGTTGAACTTCAAAACCCTAGGCACAGTTGCCAGTTGTCTAGCAATCATGAGAACAGCAAAAAGAAAATACACAACAGCAACCCATCAAAGTCTAGAACTCTTGATTAGTTTGATTGCATGATAGCCCAATTAATGAATCACAAACTGTCTGAATATTTATCCTACGGAAGGCAGGCTACACTAATAAACAAGGTTTGCAAAGTGGTGAAATGGCTCTCTGGGCCCTACCACCTTGGTGAGGACTTGCTGGGACCCCAGGGGTACATATGCCTCAAACGAGTCACGCTTTGTCGCCACGTTAAGGCAGTGCCTATGCTGAAAGTAGACCGATTCAGAGAAAAAAAAGAAAAAGAAAAAGAAATCAAAGGATAATTCGAGCAAGAATATGTGAAATCCTAAACGTTTTGTTTTTGTTTTTTTTCGACGCCTGGCCGAGGGTCTATGCCTCAATGTCTCCACAGGATTAACTCCTCCTGCTGCAGATCGTGTCCAGTTACATCGAGTGCATAGCAACCTTGGCACAGACAGCAAAGCACTTTCCGTTTTTCTGCCAACTCATTTTTTTCTCGAAAACCTGGAGGACACAGCCCGTTCAGAGCTTGTATTTGGGTGCCATCGATAAGTCTGCCCACCCCATTCTTTCAGTAGATGCTCTCATACATCATGGTGGAATTGGCCATATGTGAACCCTAAAGCTCTAAGAGACCCTATCCCTAAACGTATTGAGCTGTTGCGTCAATCATTGTGTCCAGCAAGGTTTGCAGTGGCGAGATGGCTCGCTGGGCCCTACCACCTTGGTGATAGCTCGCTGGAACCCAAGGTGTACATATTCCTTGTGCGGGCCAGCAGCCTTGTGCTTGCTAAGGCAGCACATATACTAAAATTGGATCGATACAGAGAAGATTAGCATGGCCCCTGCGAAAGGATGACACGCAAATCCGTGAAGCGCTCCATATTTTTGCAGCTGTGATCAAGCCTGCTTCACTGGACTTGATTCATCCCCTCATGCCACTCTTTATTTTCATTCTTGTTCTCCTGTGTCAAGAACTGGTCCATCTCCAATGTCTATAGGGCACTCTCAGTTTTCCTGAGGTTGAGTCACAGAACATCACTGGAACAGAACAATACATCCACACAGAGCAAACCTGAGCTAAAATAAACTTCTACTTACGATTAGTTTTCACATTTCTATCATGTAGTAACCAGCGGTGCTGTAAATACCTAAAGAGTTACATATGCCAAGTAGGCATACGTGTAAATGGCTACATGTGGTGTGGTTGAACTTCAAGACCCTAGGCACAGTTGCCAGTTGTCTAGCAATCATGAGAACAGCAAAAAGAAAATACACAACAGCAACCCATCAAAGTCTAGAACTCTTGATTAGTTTGATTGCATGATAGCCCAATTAATGAATCACAAACTGTCTGAATATTTATCCTACGGAAGGCAGGCTACACTAATAAACAAGGTTTGCAAAGTGGTGAAATGGCTCTCTGGGCCCTACCACCTTGGTGAGGACTTGCTGGGACCCCAGGGGTACATATGCCTCAAACGAGTCACGCTTTGTCGCCACGTAGAGGCAGTGCCTATGCTGAAAGTAGACCGATTCAGAGAAAAAAAAGAAAAAGAAAAAAAAATCAAAGGATAATTCGAGCAAGAATATGTGAAATCCTAAACGTTTTGTTTTTGTTTTTTTTCGACGCCTGGCCGAGGGTCTATGCCTCAATGTCTCCACAGGATTAACTCCTCCTGCTGCAGATCGTGTCCAGTTACATCGAGTGCATAGCAACCTTGGCACAGACAGCAAAGCACTTTCCGTTTTTCTGCCAACTCATTTTTTTCTCGAAAACCTGGAGGACACAGCCCGTTCAGAGCTTGTATTTGGGTGCCATCGATAAGTCTGCCCACCCCATTCTTTCAGTAGATGCTCTCATACATCATGGTGGAATTGGCCATATGTGAACCCTAAAGCTCTAAGAGACCCTATCCCTAAACGTATTGAGCTGTTGCGTCAATCATTGTGTCCAGCAAGGTTTGCAGTGGCGAGATGGCTCGCTGGGCCCTACCACCTTGGTGATAGCTCGCTGGAACCCGAGGTGTACATATTCCTTGTGCGGGCCAGCAGCCTTGTGCTTGCTAAGGCAGCACATATACTAAAATTGGATCGATACAGAGAAGATTAGCATGGCCCCTGCGAAAGGATGACACGCAAATCCGTGAAGCGCTCCATATTTTTGCAGCTGTGATCAAGCCTGCTTCACTGGACTTGATTCATCCCCTCATGCCACTCTTTATTTTCATTCTTGTTCTCCTGTGTCAAGAACTGGTCCATCTCCAATGTCTATAGGGCACTCTCAGTTTTCCTGAGGTTGAGTCACAGAACATCACTGGAACAGAACAATACATCCACACAGAGCAAACCTGAGCTAAAATAAACTTCTACTTATGATTAGTTTTCACATTTCTATCATGTAGTAACCAGCGGTGCTGTAAATACCTAAAGAGTTACATATGCCAAGTAGGCATACGTGTAAATGGCTACATGTGGTGTGGTTGAACTTCAAGACCCTAGGCACAGTTGCCAGTTGTCTAGCAATCATGAGAACAGCAAAAAGAAAATACACAACAGCAACCCATCAAAGTCTAGAACTCTTGATTAGTTTGATTGCATGATAGCCCAATTAATGAATCACAAACTGTCTGAATATTTATCCTACGGAAGGCAGGCTACACTAATAAACAAGGTTTGCAAAGTGGTGAAATGGCTCTCTGGGCCCTACCACCTTGGTGAGGACTTGCTGGGACCCCAGGGGTACATATGCCTCAAACGAGTCACGCTTTGTCGCCACGTTAAGGCAGTGCCTATGCTGAAAGTAGACCGATTCAGAGAAAAAAAAGAAAAAGAAAAAAAAATCAAAGGATAATTCGAGCAAGAATATGTGAAATGCTAAACGTTTTGTTTTTGTTTTTTTTTCGACGCCTGGCCGAGGGTCTATGCCTCAATGTCTCCACAGGATTAACTCCTCCTGCTGCAGATCGTGTCCAGTTACATCGAGTGCATAGCAACCTTGGCACAGACAGCAAAGCAATTTCCGTTTTTCTGCCAACTCATTTTTTTCTCGAAAACCTGGAGGACACAGCCCGTTCAGAGCTTGTATTTGGGTGCCATCGATAAGTCTGCCCACCCCATTCTTTCAGTAGATGCTCTCATACATTATGGTGGAATTGGCCATATGTGAACCCTAAAGCTCTAAGAGACCCTATCCCTAAACGTATTGAGCTGTTGCGTCAATCATTGTGTCCAGCAAGGTTTGCAGTGGCGAGATGGCTCGCTGGGCCCTACCACCTTGGTGATAGCTCGCTGGAACCCGAGGTGTACATATTCCTTGTGCGGGCCAGCAGCCTTGTGCTTGCTAAGGCAGCACATATACTAAAATTGGATCGATACAGAGAAGATTAGCATGGCCCCTGCGAAAGGATGACACGCAAATCCGTGAAGCGCTCCATATTTTTGCAGCTGTGATCAAGCCTGCTTCACTGGACTTGATTCATCCCCTCATGCCACTCTTTATTTTCATTCTTGTTCTCCTGTGTCAAGAACTGGTCCATCTCCAATGTCTATAGGGCACTCTCAGTTTTCCTGAGGTTGAGTCACAGAACATCACTGGAACAGAACAATACATCCACACAGAGCAAACCTGAGCTAAAATAAACTTCTACTTATGATTAGTTTTCACATTTCTATCATGTAGTAACCAGCGGTGCTGTAAATACCTAAAGAGTTACATATGCCAAGTAGGCATACGTGTAAATGGCTACATGTGGTGTGGTTGAACTTCAAGACCCTAGGCACAGTTGCCAGTTGTCTAGCAATCATGAGAACAGCAAAAAGAAAATACACAACAGCAACCCATCAAAGTCTAGAACTCTTGATTAGTTTGATTGCATGATAGCCCAATTAATGAATCACAAACTGTCTGAATATTTATCCTACGGAAGGCAGGCTACACTAATAAACAAGGTTTGCAAAGTGGTGAAATGGCTCTCTGGGCCCTACCACCTTGGTGAGGACTTGCTGGGACCCCAGGGGTACATATGCCTCAAACGAGTCACGCTTTGTCGCCACGTTAAGGCAGTGCCTATGCTGAAAGTAGACCGATTCAGAGAAAAAAAAAAAAAATCAAAGGATAATTCGAGCAAGAATATGTGAAATCCTAAACGTTTTTTTTTTTGTTTTTTTTTCGACGCCTGGCCGAGGGTCTATGCCTCAATGTCTCCACAGGATTAACTCCTCCTGCTGCAGATCGTGTCCAGTTACATCGAGTGCATAGCAACCTTGGCACAGACAGCAAAGCACTTTCCGTTTTTCTGCCAACTCATTTTTTTCTCGAAAACCTGGAGGACACAGCCCGTTCAGAGCTTGTATTTGGGTGCCATCGATAAGTCTGCCCACCCCATTCTTTCAGTAGATGCTCTCATACATCATGGTGGAATTGGCCATATGTGAACCCTAAAGCTCTAAGAGACCCTATCCCTAAACGTATTGAGCTGTTGCGTCAATCATTGTGTCCAGCAAGGTTTGCAGTGGCGAGATGGCTCGCTGGGCCCTACCACCTTGGTGATAGCTCGCTGGAACCCGAGGTGTACATATGCCTTGTGCGGGCCAGCAGCCTTGTGCTTGCTAAGGCAGCACATATACTAAAATTGGATCGATACAGAGAAGATTAGCATGGCCCCTGCGAAAGGATGACACGCAAATCCGTGAAGCGCTCCATATTTTTGCAGCTGTGATCAAGCCTGCTTCACTGGACTTGATTCATCTCCTCATTCCACTCTTTATTTTCATTCTTGTTCTCCTGTGTCAAGAACTGGTCCATCTCCAATGTCTATAGGGCACTCTCAGTTTTCCTGAGGTTGAGTCACAGAACATCACTGGAACAGAACAATACATCCACACAGAGCAAACCTGAGCTAAAATAAACTTCTACTTATGATTAGTTTTCACATTTCTATCATGTAGTAACCAGCGGTGCTGTAAATACCTAAAGAGTTACATATGCCAAGTAGGCATACGTGTAAATGGCTACATGTGGTGTGGTTGAACTTCAAGACCCTAGGCACAGTTGCCAGTTGTCTAGCAATCATGAGAACAGCAAAAAGAAAATACACAACAGCAACCCATCAAAGTCTAGAACTCTTGATTAGTTTGATTGCATGATAGCCCAATTAATGAATCACAAACTGTCTGAATATTTATCCTACGGAAGGCAGGCTACACTAATAAACAAGGTTTGCAAAGTGGTGAAATGGCTCTCTGGGCCCTACCACCTTGGTGAGGACTTGCTGGGACCCCAGGGGTACATATGCCTCAAACGAGTCACGCTTTGTCGCCACGTTAAGGCAGGGCCTATGCTGAAAGTAGACCGATTCAGAGAAAAAAAAGAAAAAGAAAAAAAAATCAAAGGATAATTCGAGCAAGAATATGTGAAATCCTAAACGTTTTGTTTTTGTTTTTTTTCGACGCCTGGCCGAGGGTCTATGCCTCAATGTCTCCACAGGATTAACTCCTCCTGCTGCAGATCGTGTCCAGTTACATCGAGTGCATAGCAACCTTGGCACAGACAGCAAAGCACTTTCCGTTTTTCTGCCAACTCATTTTTTTCTCGAAAACCTGGAGGACACAGCCCGTTCAGAGCTTGTATTTGGGTGCCATCGATAAGTCTGCCCACCCCATTCTTTCAGTAGATGCTCTCATACATCATGGTGGAATTGGCCATATGTGAACCCTAAAGCTCTAAGAGACCCTATCCCTAAACGTATTGAGCTGTTGCGTCAATCATTGTGTCCAGCAAGGTTTGCAGTGGCGAGATGGCTCGCTGGGCCCTACCACCTTGGTGATAGCTCGCTGGAACCCGAGGTGTACATATTCCTTGTGCGGGCCAGCAGCCTTGTGCTTGCTAAGTCAGCACATATACTAAAATTGGATCGATACAGAGAAGATTAGCATGGCCCCTGCGAAAGGATGACACGCAAATCCGTGAAGCGCTCCATATTTTTGCAGCTGTGATCAAGCCTGCTTCACTGGACTTGATTCATCCCCTCATGCCACTCTTTATTTTCATTCTTGTTCTCCTGTGTCAAGAACTGGTCCATCTCCAATGTCTATAGGGCACTCTCAGTTTTCCTGAGGTTGAGTCACAGAACATCACTGGAACAGAACAATACATCCACACAGAGCAAACCTGAGCTAAAATAAACTTCTACTTATGATTAGTTTTCACATTTCTATCATGTAGTAACCAGCGGTGCTGTAAATACCTAAAGAGTTACATATGCCAAGTAGGCATACGTGTAAATGGCTACATGTGGTGTGGTTGAACTTCAAGACCCTAGGCACAGTTGCCAGTTGTCTAGCAATCATGAGAACAGCAAAAAGAAAATACACAACAGCAACCCATCAAAGTCTAGAACTCTTGATTAGTTTGATTGCATGATAGCCCAATTAATGAATCACAAACTGTCTGAATATTTATCCTACGGAAGGCAGGCTACACTAATAAACAAGGTTTGCAAAGTGGTGAAATGGCTCTCTGGGCCCTACCACCTTGGTGAGGACTTGCTGGGACCCCAGGGGTACATATGCCTCAAACGAGTCACGCTTTGTCGCCACGTTAAGGCAGTGCCTATGCTGAAAGTAGACCGATTCAGAGAAAAAAAAGAAAAAGAAAAAGAAATCAAAGGATAATTCGAGCAAGAATATGTGAAATCCTAAACGTTTTTTTTTTTTTTTTTTTTCGACGCCTGGCCGAGGGTCTATGCCTCAATGTCTCCACAGGATTAACTCCTCCTGCTGCAGATCGTGTCCAGTTACATCGAGTGCATAGCAACCTTGGCACAGACAGCAAAGCACTTTCCGTTTTTCTGCCAACTCATTTTTTTCTCGAAAACCTGGAGGACACAGCCCGTTCAGAGCTTGTATTAGGGTGCCATCGATAAGTCTGCCCACCCCATTCTTTCAGTAGATGCTCTCATACATCATGGTGGAATTGGCCATATGTGAACCCTAAAGCTCTAAGAGACCCTATCCCTAAACGTATTGAGCTGTTGTGTCAATCATTGTGTCCAGCAAGGTTTGCAGTGGCGAGATGGCTCGCTGGGCCCTACCACCTTGGTGATAGCTCGCTGGAACCCGAGGTGTACATATGCCTTGTGCGGGCCAGCAGCCTTGTGCTTGCTAAGGCAGCACATATACTAAAATTGGATCGATACAGAGAAGATTAGCATGGCCCCTGCGAAAGGATGACACGCAAATCCGTGAAGCGCTCCATATTTTTGCAGCTGTGATCAAGCCTGCTTCACTGGACTTGATTCATCCCCTCATGCCACTCTTTATTTTCATTCTTGTTCTCCTGTGTCAAGAACTGGTCCATCTCCAATGTCTATAGGGCACTCTCAGTTTTCCTGAGGTTGAGTCACAGAACATCACTGGAACAGAACAATACATCCACACAGAGCAAACCTGAGCTAAAATAAACTTCTACTTATGATTAGTTTTCACATTTCTATCATGTAGTAACCAGCGGTGCTGTAAATACCTAAAGAGTTACATATGCCAAGTAGGCATACGTGTAAATGGCTACATGTGGTGTGGTTGAACTTCAAGACCCTAGGCACAGTTGCCAGTTGTCTAGCAATCATGAGAACAGCAAAAAGAAAATACACAACAGCAACCCATCAAAGTCTAGAACTCTTGATTAGTTTGATTGCATGATAGCCCAATTAATGAATCACAAACTGTCTGAATATTTATCCTACGGAAGGCAGGCTACACTAATAAACAAGGTTTGCAAAGTGGTGAAATGGCTCTCTGGGCCCTACCACCTTGGTGAGGACTTGCTGGGACCCCAGGGGTACATATGCCTCAAACAAGTCACGCTTTGTCGCCACGTTAAGGCAGTGCCTATGCTGAAAGTAGACCGATTCAGAGAAAAAAAAAAAATCAAAGGATAATTCGAGCAAGAATATGTGAAATCCTAAACGGTTTTTTTTTTTTTTTTTTTTCGACGCCTGGCCGTGGGTCTATGCCTCAATGTCTCCACAGGATTAACTCCTCCTGCTGCAGATCGTGTCCAGTTACATCGAGTGCATAGCAACCTTGGCACAGACAGCAAAGCACTTTCCGTTTTTCTGCCAACTCATTTTTTTCTCGAAAACCTGGAGGACACAGCCCGTTCAGAGCTTGTATTTGGGTGCCATCGATAAGTCTGCCCACCCCATTCTTTCAGTAGATGCTCTCATACATCATGGTGGAATTGGCCATATGTGAACCCTAAAGCTCTAAGAGACCCTATCCCTAAACGTATTGAGCTGTTGCGTCAATCATTGTGTCCAGCAAGGTTTGCAGTGGCGAGATGGCTCGCTGGGCCCTACCACCTTGGTGATAGCTCGCTGGAACCCGAGGTGTACATATGCCTTGTGCGGGCCAGCAGCCTTGTGCTTGCTAAGGCAGCACATATACTAAAATTGGATCGATACAGAGAAGATTAGCATGGCCCCTGCGAAAGGATGACACGCAAATCCGTGAAGCGCTCCATATTTTTGCAGCTGTGATCAAGCCTGCTTCACTGGACTTGATTCATCTCCTCATTCCACTCTTTATTTTCATTCTTGTTCTCCTGTGTCAAGAACTGGTCCATCTCCAATGTCTATAGGGCACTCTCAGTTTTCCTGAGGTTGAGTCACAGAACATCACTGGAACAGAACAATACATCCACACAGAGCAAACCTGAGCTAAAATAAACTTCTACTTATGATTAGTTTTCACATTTCTATCATGTAGTAACCAGCGGTGCTGTAAATACCTAAAGAGTTACATATGCCAAGTAGGCATACGTGTAAATGGCTACATGTGGTGTGGTTGAACTTCAAGACCCTAGGCACAGTTGCCAGTTGTCTAGCAATCATGAGAACAGCAAAAAGAAAATACACAACAGCAACCCATCAAAGTCTAGAACTCTTGATTAGTTTGATTGCATGATAGCCCAATTAATGAATCACAAACTGTCTGAATATTTATCCTACGGAAGGCAGGCTACACTAATAAACAAGGTTTGCAAAGTGGTGAAATGGCTCTCTGGGCCCTACCACCTTGGTGAGGACTTGCTGGGACCCCAGGGGTACATATGCCTCAAACGAGTCACGCTTTGTCGCCACGTTAAGGCAGTGCCTATGCTGAAAGTAGACCGATTCAGAGAAAAAAAAGAAAAAGAAAAAAAAAATCAAAGGATAATTCGAGCAAGAATATGTGAAATCCTAAACGTTTTGTTTTTGTTTTTTTTCGACGCCTGGCCGAGGGTCTATGCCTCAATGTCTCCACAGGATTAACTCCTCCTGCTGCAGATCGTGTCCAGTTACATCGAGTGCATAGCAACCTTGGCACAGACAGCAAAGCACTTTCCGTTTTTCTGCCAACTCATTTTTTTCTCGAAAACCTGGAGGACACAGCCCGTTCAGAGCTTGTATTTGGGTGCCATCGATAAGTCTGCCCACCCCATTCTTTCAGTAGATGCTCTCATACATCATGGTGGAATTGGCCATATGTGAACCCTAAAGCTCTAAGAGACCCTATCCCTAAACGTATTGAGCTGTTGCGTCAATCATTGTGTCCAGCAAGGTTTGCAGTGGCGAGATGGCTCGCTGGGCCCTACCACCTTGGTGATAGCTCGCTGGAACCCGAGGTGTACATATTCCTTGTGCGGGCCAGCAGCCTTGTGCTTGCTAAGTCAGCACATATACTAAAATTGGATCGATACAGAGAAGATTAGCATGGCCCCTGCGAAAGGATGACACGCAAATCCGTGAAGCGCTCCATATTTTTGCAGCTGTGATCAAGCCTGCTTCACTGGACTTGATTCATCCCCTCATGCCACTCTTTATTTTCATTCTTGTTCTCCTGTGTCAAGAACTGGTCCATCTCCAATGTCTATAGGGCACTCTCAGTTTTCCTGAGGTTGAGTCACAGAACATCACTGGAACAGAACAATACATCCACACAGAGCAAACCTGAGCTAAAATAAACTTCTGCTTATGATTAGTTTTCACATTTCTATCATGTAGTAACCAGCGGTGCTGTAAATACCTAAAGAGTTACATATGCCAAGTAGGCATACGTGTAAATGGCTACATGTGGTGTGGTTGAACTTCAAGACCCTAGGCACAGTTGCCAGTTGTCTAGCAATCATGAGAACAGCAAAAAGAAAATACACAACAGCAACCCATCAAAGTCTAGAACTCTTGATTAGTTTGATTGCATGATAGCCCAATTAATGAATCACAAACTGTCTGAATATTTATCCTACGGAAGGCAGGCTACACTAATAAACAAGGTTTGCAAAGTGGTGAAATGGCTCTCTGGGCCCTACCACCTTGGTGAGGACTTGCTGGGACCCCAGGGGTAGATATGCCTCAAACGGGTCACGCTTTGTCGCCACGTTAAGGCAGTGCCTATGCTGAAAGTAGACCGATTCAGAGAAAAAAAAGAAAAAGAAAAAAAAATCAAAGGATAATTCGAGCAAGAATATGTGAAATCCTAAACGTTTTTTTTTTGTTTTTTTTCGACGCCTGGCCGAGGGTCTATGCCTCAATGTCTCCACAGGATTAACTCCTCCTGCTGCAGATCGTGTCCAGTTACATCGAGTGCATAGCAACCTTGGCACAGACAGCAAAGCACTTTCCGTTTTTCTGCCAACTCATTTTTTTCTCGAAAACCTGGAGGACACAGCCCGTTCAGAGCTTGTATTTGGGTGCCATCGATAAGTCTGCCCACCCCATTCTTTCAGTAGATGCTCTCATACATCATGGTGGAATTGGCCATATGTGAACCCTAAAGCTCTAAGAGACCCTATCCCTAAACGTATTGAGCTGTTGCGTCAATCATTGTGTCCAGCAAGGTTTGCAGTGGCGAGATGGCTCGCTGGGCCCTACCACCTTGGTGATAGCTCGCTGGAACCCGAGGTGTACATATTCCTTGTGCGGGCCAGCAGCCTTGTGCTTGCTAAGGCAGCACATATACTAAAATTGGATCGATACAGAGAAGATTAGCATGGCCCCTGCGAAAGGATGACACGCAAATCCGTGAAGCGCTCCATATTTTTGCAGCTGTGATCAAGCCTGCTTCACTGGACTTGATTCATCCCCTCATGCCACTCTTTATTTTCATTCTTGTTCTCCTGTGTCAAGAACTGGTCCATCTCCAATGTCTATAGGGCACTCTCAGTTTTCCTGAGGTTGAGTCACAGAACATCACTGGAACAGAACAATACATCCACACAGAGCAAACCTGAGCTAAAATAAACTTCTACTTATGATTAGTTTTCACATTTCTATCATGTAGTAACCAGCGGTGCTGTAAATACCTAAAGAGTTACATATGCCAAGTAGGCATACGTGTAAATGGCTACATGTGGTGTGGTTGAACTTCAAGACCCTAGGCACAGTTGCCAGTTGTCTAGCAATCATGAGAACAGCAAAAAGAAAATACACAACAGCAACCCATCAAAGTCTAGAACTCTTGATTAGTTTGATTGCATGATAGCCCAATTAATGAATCACAAACTGTCTGAATATTTATCCTACGGAAGGCAGGCTACACTAATAAACAAGGTTTGCAAAGTGGTGAAATGGCTCTCTGGGCCCTACCACCTTGGTGAGGACTTGCTGGGACCCCAGGGGTAGATATGCCTCAAACGAGTCACGCTTTGTCGCCACGTTAAGGCAGTGCCTATGCTGAAAGTAGACCGATTCAGAGAAAAAAAAAAAAAAAAAAAAAATCAAAGGATAATTCGAGCAAGAATATGTGAAATCCTAAACGTTTTTTTTTTTGTTTTTTTTTCTCGACGCCTGGCCGAGGGTCTATGCCTCAATGTCTCCACAGGATTAACTCCTCCTGCTGCAGATCGTGTCCAGTTACATCGAGTGCATAGCAACCTTGGCACAGACAGCAAAGCACTTTCCGTTTTTCTGCCAACTCATTTTTTTTTCTCGAAAACCTGGAGGACACAGCCCGTTCAGAGCTTGTATTTGGGTGCCATCGATAAGTCTGCCCACCCCATTCTTTCAGTAGATGCTCTCATACATCATGGTGGAATTGGCCATATGTGAACCCTAAAGCTCTAAGAGACCCTATCCCTAAACGTATTGAGCTGTTGCGTCAATCATTGTGTCCAGCAAGGTTTGCAGTGGCGAGATGGCTCGCTGGGCCCTACCACCTTGGTGATAGCTCGCTGGAACCCGAGGTGTAGATATTCCTTGTGCGTGCCAGCAGCCTTGTGCTTGCTAAGGCAGCACATATACTAAAATTGGATCGATACAGAGAAGATTAGCATGGCCCCTGCGAAAGGATGACACGCAAATCCGTGAAGCGCTCCATATTTTTGCAGCTGTGATCAAGCCTGCTTCACTGGACTTGATTCATCCCCTCATGCCACTCTTTATTTTCATTCTTGTTCTCCTGTGTCAAGAACTGGTCCATCTCCAATGTCTATAGGGCACTCTCAGTTTTCCTGAGGTTGAGTCACAGAACATCACTGGAACAGAACAATACATCCACACAGAGCAAACCTGAGCTAAAATAAACTTCTACTTATGATTAGTTTTCACATTTCTATCATGTAGTAACCAGCGGTGCTGTAAATACCTAAAGAGTTACATATGCCAAGTAGGCATACGTGTAAATGGCTACATGTGGTGTGGTTGAACTTCAAGACCCTAGGCACAGTTGCCAGTTGTCTAGCAATCATGAGAACAGCAAAAAGAAAATACACAACAGCAACCCATCAAAGTCTAGAACTCTTGATTAGTTTGATTGCATGATAGCCCAATTAATGAATCACAAACTGTCTGAATATTTATCCTACGGAAGGCAGGCTACACTAATAAACAAGGTTTGCAAAGTGGTGAAATGGCTCTCTGGGCCCTACCACCTTGGTGAGGACTTGCTGGGACCCCAGGGGTACATATGCCTCAAACGAGTCACGCTTTGTCGCCACGTTAAGGCAGTGCCTATGCTGAAAGTAGACCGATTCAGAGAAAAAAAAAGAAAAAAAAAAAAATCAAAGGATAATTCGAGCAAGAATATGTGAAATCCTAAACGTTTTTTTTTTGTTTTTTTCGACGCCTGGCCGAGGGTCTATGCCTCAATGTCTCCACAGGATTAACTCCTCCTGCTGCAGATCGTGTCCAGTTACATCGAGTGCATAGCAACCTTGGCACAGACAGCAAAGCACTTTCCGTTTTTCTGCCAACTCATTTTTTTCTCGAAAACCTGGAGGACACAGCCCGTTCAGAGCTTGTATTTGGGTGCCATCGATAAGTCTGCCCACCCCATTCTTTCAGTAGATGCTCTCATACATCATGGTGGAATTGGCCATATGTGAACCCTAAAGCTCTAAGAGACCCTATCCCTAAACGTATTGAGCTGTTGCGTCAATCATTGTGTCCAGCAAGGTTTGCAGTGGCGAGATGGCTCGCTGGGCCCTACCACCTTGGTGATAGCTCGCTGGAACCCGAGGTGTACATATTCCTTGTGCGGGCCAGCAGCCTTGTGCTTGCTAAGGCAGCACATATACTAAAATTGGATCGATACAGAGAAGATTAGCATGGCCCCTGCGAAAGGATGACACGCAAATCCGTGAAGCGCTCCATATTTTTGCAGCTGTGATCAAGCCTGCTTCACTGGACTTGATTCATCCCCTCATGCCACTCTTTATTTTCATTCTTGTTCTCCTGTGTCAAGAACTGGTCCATCTCCAATGTCTATAGGGCACTCTCAGTTTTCCTGAGGTTGAGTCACAGAACATCACTGGAACAGAACAATACATCCACACAGAGCAAACCTGAGCTAAAATAAACTTCTACTTATGATTAGTTTTCACATTTCTATCATGTAGTAACCAGCGGTGCTGTAAATACCTAAAGAGTTACATATGCCAAGTAGGCATACGTGTAAATGGCTACATGTGGTGTGGTTGAACTTCAAGACCCTAGGCACAGTTGCCAGTTGTCTAGCAATCATGAGAACAGCAAAAAGAAAATACACAACAGCAACCCATCAAAGTCTAGAACTCTTGATTAGTTTGATTGCATGATAGCCCAATTAATGAATCACAAACTGTCTGAATATTTATCCTACGGAAGGCAGGCTACACTAATAAACAAGGTTTGCAAAGTGGTGAAATGGCTCTCTGGGCCCTACCACCTTGGTGAGGACTTGCTGGGACCCCAGGGGTACATATGCCTCAAACGAGTCACGCTTTGTCGCCACGTTAAGGCAGTGCCTATGCTGAAAGTAGACCGATTCAGAGAAAAAAAAGAAAAAGAAAAAAAAATCAAAGGATAATTCGAGCAAGAATATGTGAAATCCTAAACGTTTTTTTTTTGTTTTTTTTCGACGCCTGGCCGAGGGTCTATGCCTCAATGTCTCCACAGGATTAACTCCTCCTGCTGCAGATCGTGTCCAGTTACATCGAGTGCATAGCAACCTTGGCACAGACAGCAAAGCACTTTCCGTTTTTCTGCCAACTCATTTTTTTCTCGAAAACCTGGAGGACACAGCCCGTTCAGAGCTTGTATTTGGGTGCCATCGATAAGTCTGCCCACCCCATTCTTTCAGTAGATGCTCTCATACATCATGGTGGAATTGGCCATATGTGAACCCTAAAGCTCTAAGAGACCCTATCCCTAAACGTATTGAGCTGTTGCGTCAATCATTGTGTCCAGCAAGGTTTGCAGTGGCGAGATGGCTCGCTGGGCCCTACCACCTTGGTGATAGCTCGCTGGAACCCGAGGTGTACATATTCCTTGTGTGGGCCAGCAGCCTTGTGCTTGCTAAGGCAGCACATATACTAAAATTGGATCGATACAGAGAAGATTAGCATGGCCCCTGCGAAAGGATGACACGCAAATCCGTGAAGCGCTCCATATTTTTGCAGCTGTGATCAAGCCTGCTTCACTGGACTTGATTCATCCCCTCATGCCACTCTTTATTTTCATTCTTGTTCTCCTGTGTCAAGAACTGGTCCATCTCCAATGTCTATAGGGCACTCTCAGTTTTCCTGAGGTTGAGTCACAGAACATCACTGGAACAGAACAATACATCCACACAGAGCAAACCTGAGCTAAAATAAACTTCTACTTATGATTAGTTTTCACATTTCTATCATGTAGTAACCAGCGGTGCTGTAAATACCTAAAGAGTTACATATGCCAAGTAGGCATACGTGTAAATGGCTACATGTGGTGTGGTTGAACTTCAAGACCCTAGGCACAGTTGCCAGTTGTCTAGCAATCATGAGAACAGCAAAAAGAAAATACACAACAGCAACCCATCAAAGTCTAGAACTCTTGATTAGTTTGATTGCATGATAGCCCAATTAATGAATCACAAACTGTCTGAATATTTATCCTACGGAAGGCAGGCTACACTAATAAACAAGGTTTGCAAAGTGGTGAAATGGCTCTCTGGGCCCTACCACCTTGGTGAGGACTTGCTGGGACCCCAGGGGTAGATATGCCTCAAACGAGTCACGCTTTGTCGCCACGTTAAGGCAGTGCCTATGCTGAAAGTAGACCGATTCAGAGAAAAAAAAAAAAAAAAAAAAAATCAAAGGATAATTCGAGCAAGAATATGTGAAATCCTAAACGTTTTTTTTTTTTTTTTTTTTTCTCGACGCCTGGCCGAGGGTCTATGCCTCAATGTCTCCACAGGATTAACTCCTCCTGCTGCAGATCGTGTCCAGTTACATCGAGTGCATAGCAACCTTGGCACAGACAGCAAAGCACTTTCCGTTTTTCTGCCAACTCATTTTTTTTTCTCGAAAACCTGGAGGACACAGCCCGTTCAGAGCTTGTATTTGGGTGCCATCGATAAGTCTGCCCACCCCATTCTTTCAGTAGATGCTCTCATACATCATGGTGGAATTGGCCATATGTGAACCCTAAAGCTCTAAGAGACCCTATCCCTAAACGTATTGAGCTGTTGCGTCAATCATTGTGTCCAGCAAGGTTTGCAGTGGCGAGATGGCTCGCTGGGCCCTACCACCTTGGTGATAGCTCGCTGGAACCCGAGGTGTAGATATTCCTTGTGCGTGCCAGCAGCCTTGTGCTTGCTAAGGCAGCACATATACTAAAATTGGATCGATACAGAGAAGATTAGCATGGCCCCTGCGAAAGGATGACACGCAAATCCGTGAAGCGCTCCATATTTTTGCAGCTGTGATCAAGCCTGCTTCACTGGACTTGATTCATCCCCTCATGCCACTCTTTATTTTCATTCTTGTTCTCCTGTGTCAAGAACTGGTCCATCTCCAATGTCTATAGGGCACTCTCAGTTTTCCTGAGGTTGAGTCACAGAACATCACTGGAACAGAACAATACATCCACACAGAGCAAACCTGAGCTAAAATAAACTTCTACTTATGATTAGTTTTCACATTTCTATCATGTAGTAACCAGCGGTGCTGTAAATACCTAAAGAGTTACATATGCCAAGTAGGCATACGTGTAAATGGCTACATGTGGTGTGGTTGAACTTCAAGACCCTAGGCACAGTTGCCAGTTGTCTAGCAATCATGAGAACAGCAAAAAGAAAATACACAACAGCAACCCATCAAAGTCTAGAACTCTTGATTAGTTTGATTGCATGATAGCCCAATTAATGAATCACAAACTGTCTGAATATTTATCCTACGGAAGGCAGGCTACACTAATAAACAAGGTTTGCAAAGTGGTGAAATGGCTCTCTGGGCCCTACCACCTTGGTGAGGACTTGCTGGGACCCCAGGGGTACATATGCCTCAAACGAGTCACGCTTTGTCGCCACGTTAAGGCAGTGCCTATGCTGAAAGTAGACCGATTCAGAGAAAAAAAAAGAAAAAAAACAAAATCAAAGGATAATTCGAGCAAGAATATGTGAAATCCTAAACGTTTTTTTTTTGTTTTTTTCGACGCCTGGCCGAGGGTCTATGCCTCAATGTCTCCACAGGATTAACTCCTCCTGCTGCAGATCGTGTCCAGTTACATCGAGTGCATAGCAACCTTGGCACAGACAGCAAAGCACTTTCCGTTTTTCTGCCAACTCATTTTTTTCTCGAAAACCTGGAGGACACAGCCCGTTCAGAGCTTGTATTTGGGTGCCATCGATAAGTCTGCCCACCCCATTCTTTCAGTAGATGCTCTCATACATCATGGTGGAATTGGCCATATGTGAACCCTAAAGCTCTAAGAGACCCTATCCCTAAACGTATTGAGCTGTTGCGTCAATCATTGTGTCCAGCAAGGTTTGCAGTGGCGAGATGGCTCGCTGGGCCCTACCACCTTGGTGATAGCTCGCTGGAACCCGAGGTGTACATATTCCTTGTGCGGGCCAGCAGCCTTGTGCTTGCTAAGGCAGCACATATACTAAAATTGGATCGATACAGAGAAGATTAGCATGGCCCCTGCGAAAGGATGACACGCAAATCCGTGAAGCGCTCCATATTTTTGCAGCTGTGATCAAGCCTGCTTCACTGGACTTGATTCATCCCCTCATGCCACTCTTTATTTTCATTCTTGTTCTCCTGTGTCAAGAACTGGTCCATCTCCAATGTCTATAGGGCACTCTCAGTTTTCCTGAGGTTGAGTCACAGAACATCACTGGAACAGAACAATACATCCACACAGAGCAAACCTGAGCTAAAATAAACTTCTACTTATGATTAGTTTTCACATTTCTATCATGTAGTAACCAGCGGTGCTGTAAATACCTAAAGAGTTACATATGCCAAGTAGGCATACGTGTAAATGGCTACATGTGGTGTGGTTGAACTTCAAGACCCTAGGCACAGTTGCCAGTTGTCTAGCAATCATGAGAACAGCAAAAAGAAAATACACAACAGCAACCCATCAAAGTCTAGAACTCTTGATTAGTTTGATTGCATGATAGCCCAATTAATGAATCACAAACTGTCTGAATATTTATCCTACGGAAGGCAGGCTACACTAATAAACAAGGTTTGCAAAGTGGTGAAATGGCTCTCTGGGCCCTACCACCTTGGTGAGGACTTGCTGGGACCCCAGGGGTACATATGCCTCAAACGAGTCACGCTTTGTCGCCACGTTAAGGCAGTGCCTATGCTGAAAGTAGACCGATTCAGAGAAAAAAAAAGAAAAAGAAAAAAAAATCAAAGGATAATTCGAGCAAGAATATGTGAAATCCTAAACGTTTTTTTTTTGTTTTTTTTCGACGCCTGGCCGATGGTCTATGCCTCAATGTCTCCACAGGATTAACTCCTCCTGCTGCAGATCGTGTCCAGTTACATCGAGTGCATAGCAACCTTGGCACAGACAGCAAAGCACTTTCCGTTTTTCTGCCAACTCATTTTTTTCTCGAAAACCTGGAGGACACAGCCCGTTCAGAGCTTGTATTTGGGTGCCATCGATAAGTCTGCCCACCCCATTCTTTCAGTAGATGCTCTCATACATCATGGTGGAATTGGCCATATGTGAACCCTAAAGCTCTAAGAGACCCTATCCCTAAACGTATTGAGCTGTTGCATCAATCATTGTGTCCAGCAAGGTTTGCAGTGGCGAGATGGCTCGCTGGGCCCTACCACCTTGGTGATAGCTCGCTGGAACCCGAGGTGTACATATTCCTTGTGCGGGCCAGCAGCCTTGTGCTTGCTAAGGCAGCACATATACTAAAATTGGATCGATACAGAGAAGATTAGCATGGCCCCTGCGAAAGGATGACACGCAAATCCGTGAAGCGCTCCATATTTTTGCAGCTGTGATCAAGCCTGCTTCACTGGACTTGATTCATCCCCTCATGCCACTCTTTATTTTCATTCTTGTTCTCCTGTGTCAAGAACTGGTCCATCTCCAATGTCTATAGGGCACTCTCAGTTTTCCTGAGGTTGAGTCACAGAACATCACTGGAACAGAACAATACATCCACACAGAGCAAACCTGAGCTAAAATAAACTTCTACTTATGATTAGTTTTCACATTTCTATCATGTAGTAACCAGCGGTGCTGTAAATACCTAAAGAGTTACATATGCCAAGTAGGCATACGTGTAAATGGCTACATGTGGTGTGGTTGAACTTCAAGACCCTAGGCACAGTTGCCAGTTGTCTAGCAATCATGAGAACAGCAAAAAGAAAATACACAACAGAAACCCATCAAAGTCTAGAACTCTTGATTAGTTTGATTGCATGATAGCCCAATTAATGAATCACAAACTGTCTGAATATTTATCCTACGGAAGGCAGGCTACACTAATAAACAAGGTTTGCAAAGTGGTGAAATGGCTCTCTGGGCCCTACCACCTTGGTGAGGACTTGCTGGGACCCCAGGGGTACATATGCCTCAAACGAGTCACGCTTTGTCGCCACGTTAAGGCAGTGCCTATGCTGAAAGTAGACCGATTCAGAGAAAAAAAAAGAAAAAAAAAAAAATCAAAGGATAATTCGAGCAAGAATATGTGAAATCCTAAACGTTTTTTTTTTTTTTTTTTTTTCTCGACGCCTGGCCGAGGGTCTATGCCTCAATGTCTCCACAGGATTAACTCCTCCTGCTGCAGATCGTGTCCAGTTACATCGAGTGCATAGCAACCTTGGCACAGACAGCAAAGCACTTTCCGTTTTTCTGCCAACTCATTTTTTTCTCGAAAACCTGGAGGACACAGCCCGTTCAGAGCTTGTATTTGGGTGCCATCGATAAGTCTGCCCACCCCATTCTTTCAGTAGATGCTCTCATACATCATGGTGGAATTGGCCATATGTGAACCCTAAAGCTCTAAGAGACCCTATCCCTAAACGTATTGAGCTGTTGCGTCAATCATTGTGTCCAGCAAGGTTTGCAGTGGCGAGATGGCTCGCTGGGCCCTACCACCTTGGTGATAGCTCGCTGGAACCCGAGGTGTACATATTCCTTGTGCGTGCCAGCAGCCTTGTGCTTGCTAAGGCAGCACATATACTAAAATTGGATCGATACAGAGAAGATTAGCATGGCCCCTGCGAAAGGATGACACGCAAATCCATGAAGCGCTCCATATTTTTGCAGCTGTGATCAAGCCTGCTTCACTGGACTTGATTCATCCCCTCATGCCACTCTTTATTTTCATTCTTGTTCTCCTGTGTCAAGAACTGGTCCATCTCCAATGTCTATAGGGCACTCTCAGTTTTCCTGAGGTTGAGTCACAGAACATCACTGGAACAGAACAATACATCCACACAGAGCAAACCTGAGCTAAAATAAACTTCTACTTATGATTAGTTTTCACATTTCTATCATGTAGTAACCAGCGGTGCTGTAAATACCTAAAGAGTTACATATGCCAAGTAGGCATACGTGTAAATGGCTACATGTGGTGTGGTTGAACTTCAAGACCCTAGGCACAGTTGCCAGTTGTCTAGCAATCATGAGAACAGCAAAAAGAAAATACACAACAGCAACCCATCAAAGTCTAGAACTCTTGATTAGTTTGATTGCATGATAGCCCAATTAATGAATCACAAACTGTCTGAATATTTATCCTACGGAAGGCAGGCTACACTAATAAACAAGGTTTGCAAAGTGGTGAAATGGCTCTCTGGGCCCTACCACCTTGGTGAGGACTTGCTGGGACCCCAGGGGTACATATGCCTCAAACGAGTCACGCTTTGTCGCCACGTTAAGGCAGTGCCTATGCTGAAAGTAGACCGATTCAGAGAAAAAAAAATCAAAAAAAAAAAAATCAAAGGATAATTCGAGCAAGAATATGTGAAATCCTAAACGTTTTTTTTGGGTTTTTTTTTTCGACGCCTGGCCGAGGGTCTATGCCTCAATGTCTCCACAGGATTAACTCCTCCTGCTGCAGATCGTGTCCAGTTACATCGAGTGCATAGCAACCTTGGCACAGACAGCAAAGCACTTTCCGTTTTTCTGCCAACTCATTTTTTTCTCGAAAACCTGGAGGACACAGCCCGTTCAGAGCTTGTATTTGGGTGCCATCGATAAGTCTGCCCACCCCATTCTTTCAGTAGATGCTCTCATACATCATGGTGGAATTGGCCATATGTGAACCCTAAAGCTCTAAGAGACCCTATCCCTAAACGTATTGAGCTGTTGCGTCAATCATTGTGTCCAGCAAGGTTTGCAGTGGCGAGATGGCTCGCTGGGCCCTACCACCTTGGTGATAGCTCGCTGGAACCCGAGGTGTACATATGCCTTGTGCGGGCCAGCAGCCTTGTGCTTGCTAAGGCAGCACATATACTAAAATTGTATCGATACAGAGAAGATTAGCATGGCCCCTGCGAAAGGATGACACGCAAATCCGTGAAGCGCTCCATATTTTTGCAGCTGTGATCAAGCCTGCTTCACTGGACTTGATTCATCCCCTCATGCCACTCTTTATTTTCATTCTTGTTCTCCTGTGTCAAGAACTGGTCCATCTCCAATGTCTATAGGGCACTCTCAGTTTTCCTGAGGTTGAGTCACAGAACATCACTGGAAAAGAACAATACATCCACACAGAGCAAACCTGAGCTAAAATAAACTTCTACTTATGATTAGTTTTCACATTTCTATCATGTAGTAACCAGCGGTGCTGTAAATACCTAAAGAGTTACATATGCCAAGTAGGCATACGTGTAAATGGCTACATGTGGTGTGGTTGAACTTCAAGACCCTAGGCACAGTTGCCAGTTGTCTAGCAATCATGAGAACAGCAAAAAGAAAATACACAACAGCAACCCATCAAAGTCTAGAACTCTTGATTAGTTTGATTGCATGATAGCCCAATTAATGAATCACAAACTGTCTGAATATTTATCCTACGGAAGGCAGGCTACACTAATAAACAAGGTTTGCAAAGTGGTGAAATGGCTCTCTGGGCCCTACCACCTTGGTGAGGACTTGCTGGGACCCCAGGGGTACATATGCCTCAAACGAGTCACGCTTTGTCGCCACGTTAAGGCAGTGCCTATGCTGAAAGTAGACCGATTCAGAGAAAAAAAAATCAAAAAAAAAAAATCAAAGGATAATTCGAGCAAGAATATGTGAAATCCTAAACGTTTTTTTTGGGGTTTTTTTTTCGACGCCTGGCCGAGGGTCTATGCCTCAATGTCTCCACAGGATTAACTCCTCCTGCTGCAGATCGTGTCCAGTTACATCGAGTGCATAGCAACCTTGGCACAGACAGCAAAGCACTTTCCGTTTTTCTGCCAACTCATTTTTTTCTCGAAAACCTGGAGGACACAGCCCGTTCAGAGCTTGTATTTGGGTGCCATCGATAAGTCTGCCCACCCCATTCTTTCAGTAGATGCTCTCATACATCATGGTGGAATTGGCCATATGTGAACCCTAAAGCTCTAAGAGACCCTATCCCTAAACGTATTGAGCTGTTGCGTCAATCATTGTGTCCAGCAAGGTTTGCAGTGGCGAGATGGCTCGCTGGGCCCTACCACCTTGGTGATAGCTCGCTGGAACCCGAGGTGTACATATTCCTTGTGCGGGCCAGCAGCCTTGTGCTTGCTAAGGGAGCACATATACTAAAATTGGATCGATACAGAGAAGATTAGCATGGCCCCTGCGAAAGGATGACACGCAAATCCGTGAAGCGCTCCATATTTTTGCAGCTGTGATCAAGCCTGCTTCACTGGACTTGATTCATCCCCTCATGCCACTCTTTATTTTTATTCTTGTTCTCCTGTGTCAAGAACTGGTCCATCTCCAATGTCTATAGGGCACTCTCAGTTTTCCTGAGGTTGAGTCACAGAACATCACTGGAACAGAACAATACATCCACACAGAGCAAACCTGAGCTAAAATAAACTTCTACTTATGATTAGTTTTCACATTTCTATCATGTAGTAACCAGCGGTGCTGTAAATACCTAAAGAGTTACATATGCCAAGTAGGCATACGTGTAAATGGCTACATGTGGTGTGGTTGAACTTCAAGACCCTAGGCACAGTTGCCAGTTGTCTAGCAATCATGAGAACAGCAAAAAGAAAATACACAACAGCAACCCATCAAAGTCTAGAACTCTTGATTAGTTTGATTGCATGATAGCCCAATTAATGAATCACAAACTGTCTGAATATTTATCCTACGGAAGGCAGGCTACACTAATAAACAAGGTTTGCAAAGTGGTGAAATGGCTCTCTGGGCCCTACCACCTTGGTGAGGACTTGCTGGGACCCCAGGGGTAGATATGCCTCAAACGAGTCACGCTTTGTCGCCACGTTAAGGCAGTGCCTATGCTGAAAGTAGACCGATTCAGAGAAAAAAAAAGAAAAAAAAAAATCAAAGGATAATTCGAGCAAGAATATGTGAAATCCTAAACGTTTTTTTTTTTTTTTTTTTCTCGACGCCTGGCCGAGGGTCTATGCCTCAATGTCTCCACAGGATTAACTCCTCCTGCTGCAGATCGTGTCCAGTTACATCGAGTGCATAGCAACCTTGGCACAGACAGCAAAGCACTTTCCGTTTTTCTGCCAACTCATTTTTTTCTCGAAAACCTGGAGGACACAGCCCGTTCAGAGCTTGTATTTGGGTGCCATCGATAAGTCTGCCCACCCCATTCTTTCAGTAGATGCTCTCATACATCATGGTGGAATTGGCCATATGTGAACCCTAAAGCTCTAAGAGACCCTATCCCTAAACGTATTGAGCTGTTGCGTCAATCATTGTGTCCAGCAAGGTTTGCAGTGGCGAGATGGCTCGCTGGGCCCTACCACCTTGGTGATAGCTCGCTGGAACCCGAGGTGTACATATTCCTTGTGGGTGCCAGCAGCCTTGTGCTTGCTAAGGCAGCACATATACTAAAATTGGATCGATACAGAGAAGATTAGCATGGCCCCTGCGAAAGGATGACACGCAAATCCGTGAAGCGCTCCATATTTTTGCAGCTGTGATCAAGCCTGCTTCACTGGACTTGATTCATCCCCTCATGCCACTCTTTATTTTCATTCTTGTTCTCCTGTGTCAAGAACTGGTCCATCTCCAATGTCTATAGGGCACTCTCAGTTTTCCTGAGGTTGAGTCACAGAACATCACTGGAACAGAACAATACATCCACACAGAGCAAACCTGAGCTAAAATAAACTTCTACTTATGATTAGTTTTCACATTTCTATCATGTAGTAACCAGCGGTGCTGTAAATACCTAAAGAGTTACATATGCCAAGTAGGCATACGTGTAAATGGCTACATGTGGTGTGGTTGAACTTCAAGACCCTAGGCACAGTTGCCAGTTGTCTAGCAATCATGAGAACAGCAAAAAGAAAATACACAACAGCAACCCATCAAAGTCTAGAACTCTTGATTAGTTTGATTGCATGATAGCCCAATTAATGAATCACAAACTGTCTGAATATTTATCCTACGGAAGGCAGGCTACACTAATAAACAAGGTTTGCAAAGTGGTGAAATGGCTCTCTGGGCCCTACCACCTTGGTGAGGACTTGCTGGGACCCCAGGGGTACATATGCCTCAAACGAGTCACGCTTTGTCGCCACGTTAAGGCAGTGCCTATGCTGAAAGTAGACCGATTCAGAGAAAAAAAAAGAAAAAAAAAAAAATCAAAGGATAATTCGAGCAAGAATATGTGAAATCCTAAACGGTTTTTTTTTGTTTTTTTTTTCGACGCCTGGCCGAGGGTCTATGCCTCAATGTCTCCACAGGATTAACTCCTCCTGCTGCAGATCGTGTCCAGTTACATCGAGTGCATAGCAACCTTGGCACAGACAGCAAAGCACTTTCCGTTTTTCTGCCAACTCATTTTTTTCTCGAAAACCTGGAGGACACAGCCCGTTCAGAGCTTGTATTTGGGTGCCATCGATAAGTCTGCCCACCCCATTCTTTCAGTAGATGCTCTCATACATCATGGTGGAATTGGCCATATGTGAACCCTAAAGCTCTAAGAGACCCTATCCCTAAACGTATTGAGCTGTTGCGTCAATCATTGTGTCCAGCAAGGTTTGCAGTGGCGAGATGGCTCGCTGGGCCCTACCACCTTGGTGATAGCTCACTGGATCCCGAGGTGTACATATGCCTTGTGCGGGCCAGCAGCCTTGTGCTTGCTAAGGCAGCACATATACTAAAATTGGATCGATACAGAGAAGATTAGCATGGCCCCTGCGAAAGGATGACACGCAAATCCGTGAAGCGCTCCATATTTTTGCAGCTGTGATCAAGCCTGCTTCACTGGACTTGATTCATCCCCTCATGCCACTCTTTATTTTCATTCTTGTTCTCCTGTGTCAAGAACTGGTCCATCTCCAATGTCTATAGGGCACTCTCAGTTTTCCTGAGGTTGAGTCACAGAACATCACTGGAACAGAACAATACATCCACACAGAGCAAACCTGAGCTAAAATAAACTTCTACTTATGATTAGTTTTCACATTTCTATCATGTAGTAACCAGCGGTGCTGTAAATACCTAAAGAGTTACATATGCCAAGTAGGCATACGTGTAAATGGCTACATGTGGTGTGGTTGAACTTCAAGACCCTAGGCACAGTTGCCAGTTGTCTAGCAATCATGAGAACAGCAAAAAGAAAATACACAACAGCAACCCATCAAAGTCTAGAACTCTTGATTAGTTTGATTGCATGATAGCCCAATTAATGAATCACAAACTGTCTGAATATTTATCCTACGGAAGGCAGGCTACACTAATAAACAAGGTTTGCAAAGTGGTGAAATGGCTCTCTGGGCCCTACCACCTTGGTGAGGACTTGCTGGGACCCCAGGGGTACATATGCCTCAAACGAGTCACGCTTTGTCGCCACGTTAAGGCAGTGCCTATGCTGAAAGTAGACCGATTCAGAGAAAAAAAAAAAAAAAAAAAATCAAAGGATAATTCGAGCAAGAATATGTGAAATCCTAAACGTTTTTTTTTTGTTTTTTTTTTCGACGCCTGGCCGAGGGTCTATGCCTCAATGTCTCCACAGGATTAACTCCTCCTGCTGCAGATCGTGTCCAGTTACATCGAGTGCATAGCAACCTTGGCACAGACAGCAAAGCACTTTCCGTTTTTCTGCCAACTCATTTTTTTCTCGAAAACCTGGAGGACACAGCCCGTTCAGAGCTTGTATTTGGGTGCCATCGATAAGTCTGCCCACCCCATTCTTTCAGTAGATGCTCTCATACATCATGGTGGAATTGGCCATATGTGAACCCTAAAGCTCTAAGAGACCCTATCCCTAAACGTATTGAGCTGTTGCGTCAATCATTGTGTCCAGCAAGGTTTGCAGTGGCGAGATGGCTCGCTGGGCCCTACCACCTTGGTGATAGCTCGCTGGAACCCGAGGTGTACATATTCCTTGTGCGGGCCAGCAGCCTTGTGCTTGCTAAGGCAGCACATATACTAAAATTGGATCGATACAGAGAAGATTAGCATGGCCCCTGCGAAAGGATGACACGCAAATCCGTGAAGCGCTCCATATTTTTGCAGCTGTGATCAAGCCTGCTTCACTGGACTTGATTCATCCCCTCATGCCACTCTTTATTTTCATTCTTGTTCTCCTGTGTCAAGAACTGGTCCATCTCCAATGTCTATAGGGCACTCTCAGTTTTCCTGAGGTTGAGTCACAGAACATCACTGGAACAGAACAATACATCCACACAGAGCAAACCTGAGCTAAAATAAACTTCTACTTATGATTAGTTTTCACATTTCTATCATGTAGTAACCAGCGGTGCTGTAAATACCTAAAGAGTTACATATGCCAAGTAGGCATACGTGTAAATGGCTACATGTGGTGTGGTTGAACTTCAAGACCCTAGGCACAGTTGCCAGTTGTCTAGCAATCATGAGAACAGCAAAAAGAAAATACACAACAGCAACCCATCAAAGTCTAGAACTCTTGATTAGTTTGATTGCATGATAGCCCAAATAATGAATCACAAACTGTCTGAATATTTATCCTACGGAAGGCAGGCTACACTAATAAACAAGGTTTGCAAAGTGGTGAAATGGCTCTCTGGGCCCTACCACCTTGGTGAGGACTTGCTGGGACCCCAGGGGTAGATATGCCTCAAACGAGTCACGCTTTGTCGCCACGTTAAGGCAGTGCCTATGCTGAAAGTAGACCGATTCAGAGAAAAAAAAAGAAAAAAAAAAAAAATCAAAGGATAATTCGAGCAAGAATATGTGAAATCCTAAACGTTTTTTTTTTTTTTTTTTTTTCGACGCCTGGCCGAGGGTCTATGCCTCAATGTCTCCACAGGATTAACTCCTCCTGCTGCAGATCATGTCCAGTTACATCGAGTGCATAGCAACCTTGGCACAGACAGCAAAGCACTTTCCGTTTTTCTGCCAACTCATTTTTTTCTCGAAAACCTGGAGGACACAGCCCGTTCAGAGCTTGTATTTGGGTGCCATCGATAAGTCTGCCCACCCCATTCTTTCAGTAGATGCTCTCATACATCATGGTGGAATTGGCCATATGTGAACCCTAAAGCTCTAAGAGACCCTATCCCTAAACGTATTGAGCTGTTGCGTCAATCATTGTGTCCAGCAAGGTTTGCAGTGGCGAGATGGCTCGCTGGGCCCTACCACCTTGGTGATAGCTCGCTGGAACCCGAGGTGTACATATTCCTTGTGCGTGCCAGCAGCCTTGTGCTTGCTAAGGCAGCACATATACTAAAATTGGATCGATACAGAGAAGATTAGCATGGCCCCTGCGAAAGGATGACACGCAAATCCGTGAAGCGCTCCATATTTTTGCAGCTGTGATCAAACCTGCTTCACTGGACTTGATTCATCCCCTCATGCCACTCTTTATTTTCATTCTTGTTCTCCTGTGTCAAGAACTGGTCCATCTCCAATGTCTATAGGGCACTCTCAGTTTTCCTGAGGTTGAGTCACAGAACATCACTGGAACAGAACAATACATCCACACAGAGCAAACCTGAGCTAAAATAAACTTCTACTTATGATTAGTTTTCACATTTCTATCATGTAGTAACCAGCGGTGCTGTAAATACCTAAAGAGTTACATATGCCAAGTAGGCATACGTGTAAATGGCTACATGTGTTGTGGTTGAACTTCAAGACCCTAGGCACAGTTGCCAGTTGTCTAGCAATCATGAGAACAGCAAAAAGAAAATACACAACAGCAACCCATCAAAGTCTAGAACTCTTGATTAGTTTGATTGCATGATAGCCCAATTAATGAATCACAAACTGTCTGAATATTTATCCTACGGAAGGCAGGCTACACTAATAAACAAGGTTTGCAAAGTGGTGAAATGGCTCTCTGGGCCCTACCACCTTGGTGAGGACTTGCTGGGACCCCAGGGGTACATATGCCTCAAACGAGTCACGCTTTGTCGCCACGTTTAGGCAGTGCCTATGCTGAAAGTAGACCGATTCAGAGAAAAAAAAAGAAAAAAAAAAAAAATCAAAGGATAATTCGAGCAAGAATATGTGAAATCCTAAACGCTTTTTTTTTTGTTTTTTTTTTCGACGCCTGGCCGAGGGTCTATGCCTCAATGTCTCCACAGGATTAACTCCTCCTGCTGCAGATCGTGTCCAGTTACATCGAGTGCATAGCAACCTTGGCACAGACAGCAAAGCACTTTCCGTTTTTCTGCCAACTCATTTTTTTCTCGAAAATCTGGAGGACACAGCCCGTTCAGAGCTTGTATTTGGGTGCCATCGATAAGTCTGCCCACCCCATTCTTTCAGTAGATGCTCTCATACATCATGGTGGAATTGGCCATATGTGAACCCTAAAGCTCTAAGAGACCCTATCCCTAAACGTATTGAGCTGTTGCGTCAATCATTGTGTCCAGCAAGGTTTGCAGTGGCGAGATGGCTCGCTGGGCCCTACCACCTTGGTGATAGCTCGCTGGAACCCGAGGTGTACATATTCCTTGTGCGGGCCAGCAGCCTTGTGCTTGCTAAGGCAGCACATATACTAAAATTGGATCGATACAGAGAAGATTAGCATGGCCCCTGCGAAAGGATGACACGCAAATCCGTGAAGCGCTCCATATTTTTGCAGCTGTGATCAAGCCTGCTTCACTGGACTTGATTCATCCCCTCATGCCACTCTTTATTTTCATTCTTGTTCTCCTGTGTCAAGAACTGGTCCATCTCCAATGTCTATAGGGCACTCTCAGTTTTCCTGAGGTTGAGTCACAGAACATCACTGGAACAGAACAATACATCCACACAGAGCAAACCTGAGCTAAAATAAACTTCTACTTATGATTAGTTTTCACATTTCTATCATGTAGTAACCAGCGGTGCTGTAAATACCTAAAGAGTTACATATGCCAAGTAGGCATACGTGTAAATGGCTACATGTGGTGTGGTTGAACTTCAAGACCCTAGGCACAGTTGCCAGTTGTCTAGCAATCATGAGAACAGCAAAAAGAAAATACACAACAGCAACCCATCAAAGTCTAGAACTCTTGATTAGTTTGATTGCATGATAGCCCAATTAATGAATCACAAACTGTCTGAATATTTATCCTACGGAAGGCAGGCTACACTAATAAACAAGGTTTGCAAAGTGGTGAAATGGCTCTCTGGGTCCTACCACCTTGGTGAGGACTTGCTGGGACCCCAGGGGTACATATGCCTCAAACGAGTCACGCTTTGTCGCCACGTTAAGGCAGTGCCTATGCTGAAAGTAGACCGATTCAGAGAAAAAAAAATCAAAAAAAAAAAATCAAAGGATAATTCGAGCAAGAATATGTGAAATCCTAAACGTTTTTTTTGGGGGTTTTTTTTCGACGCCTGGCCGAGGGTCTATGCCTCAATGTCTCCACAGGATTAACTCCTCCTGCTGCAGATCGTGTCCAGTTACATCGAGTGCATAGCAACCTTGGCACAGACAGCAAAGCACTTTCCGTTTTTCTGCCAACTCATTTTTTTCTCGAAAACCTGGAGGACACAGCCCGTTCAGAGCTTGTATTTGGGTGCCATCGATAAGTCTGCCCACCCCATTCTTTCAGTAGATGCTCTCATACATCATGGTGGAATTGGCCATATGTGAACCCTAAAGCTCTAAGAGACCCTATCCCTAAACGTATTGAGCTGTTGCGTCAATCATTGTGTCCAGCAAGGTTTGCAGTGGCGAGATGGCTCGCTGGGCCCTACCACCTTGGTGATAGCTCGCTGGAACCCGAGGTGTACATATTCCTTGTGCGGGCCAGCAGCCTTGTGCTTGCTAAGGGAGCACATATACTAAAATTGGATCGATACAGAGAAGATTAGCATGGCCCCTGCGAAAGGATGACACGCAAATCCGTGAAGCGCTCCATATTTTTGCAGCTGTGATCAAGCCTGCTTCACTGGACTTGATTCATCCCCTCATGCCACTCTTTATTTTTATTCTTGTTCTCCTGTGTCAAGAACTGGTCCATCTCCAATGTCTATAGGGCACTCTCAGTTTTCCTGAGGTTGAGTCACAGAACATCACTGGAACAGAACAATACATCCACACAGAGCAAACCTGAGCTAAAATAAACTTCTACTTATGATTAGTTTTCACATTTCTATCATGTAGTAACCAGCGGTGCTGTAAATACCTAAAGAGTTACATATGCCAAGTAGGCATACGTGTAAATGGCTACATGTGGTGTGGTTGAACTTCAAGACCCTAGGCACAGTTGCCAGTTGTCTAGCAATCATGAGAACAGCAAAAAGAAAATACACAACAGCAACCCATCAAAGTCTAGAACTCTTGATTAGTTTGATTGCATGATAGCCCAATTAATGAATCACAAACTGTCTGAATATTTATCCTACGGAAGGCAGGCTACACTAATAAACAAGGTTTGCAAAGTGGTGAAATGGCTCTCTGGGCCCTACCACCTTGGTGAGGACTTGCTGGGACCCCAGGGGTACATATGCCTCAAACGAGTCACGCTTTGTCGCCACGTTTAGGCAGTGCCTATGCTGAAAGTAGACCGATTCAGAGAAAAAAAAAGAAAAAAAAAAAAAATCAAAGGATAATTCGAGCAAGAATATGTGAAATCCTAAACGCTTTTTTTTTTGTTTTTTTTTTCGACGCCTGGCCGAGGGTCTATGCCTCAATGTCTCCACAGGATTAACTCCTCCTGCTGCAGATCGTGTCCAGTTACATCGAGTGCATAGCAACCTTGGCACAGACAGCAAAGCACTTTCCGTTTTTCTGCCAACTCATTTTTTTCTCGAAAATCTGGAGGACACAGCCCGTTCAGAGCTTGTATTTGGGTGCCATCGATAAGTCTGCCCACCCCATTCTTTCAGTAGATGCTCTCATACATCATGGTGGAATTGGCCATATGTGAACCCTAAAGCTCTAAGAGACCCTATCCCTAAACGTATTGAGCTGTTGCGTCAATCATTGTGTCCAGCAAGGTTTGCAGTGGCGAGATGGCTCGCTGGGCCCTACCACCTTGGTGATAGCTCGCTGGAACCCGAGGTGTACATATTCCTTGTGCGGGCCAGCAGCCTTGTGCTTGCTAAGGCAGCACATATACTAAAATTGGATCGATACAGAGAAGATTAGCATGGCCCCTGCGAAAGGATGACACGCAAATCCGTGAAGCGCTCCATATTTTTGCAGCTGTGATCAAGCCTGCTTCACTGGACTTGATTCATCCCCTCATGCCACTCTTTATTTTCATTCTTGTTCTCCTGTGTCAAGAACTGGTCCATCTCCAATGTCTATAGGGCACTCTCAGTTTTCCTGAGGTTGAGTCACAGAACATCACTGGAACAGAACAATACATCCACACAGAGCAAACCTGAGCTAAAATAAACTTCTACTTATGATTAGTTTTCACATTTCTATCATGTAGTAACCAGCGGTGCTGTAAATACCTAAAGAGTTACATATGCCAAGTAGGCATACGTGTAAATGGCTACATGTGGTGTGGTTGAACTTCAAGACCCTAGGCACAGTTGCCAGTTGTCTAGCAATCATGAGAACAGCAAAAAGAAAATACACAACAGCAACCCATCAAAGTCTAGAACTCTTGATTAGTTTGATTGCATGATAGCCCAATTAATGAATCACAAACTGTCTGAATATTTATCCTACGGAAGGCAGGCTACACTAATAAACAAGGTTTGCAAAGTGGTGAAATGGCTCTCTGGGTCCTACCACCTTGGTGAGGACTTGCTGGGACCCCAGGGGTACATATGCCTCAAACGAGTCACGCTTTGTCGCCACGTTAAGGCAGTGCCTATGCTGAAAGTAGACCGATTCAGAGAAAAAAAAATCAAAAAAAAAAAATCAAAGGATAATTCGAGCAAGAATATGTGAAATCCTAAACGTTTTTTTTGGGGGTTTTTTTTTGACGCCTGGCCGAGGGTCTATGCCTCAATGTCTCCACAGGATTAACTCCTCCTGCTGCAGATCGTGTCCAGTTACATCGAGTGCATAGCAACCTTGGCACAGACAGCAAAGCACTTTCCGTTTTTCTGCCAACTCATTTTTTTCTCGAAAACCTGGAGGACACAGCCCGTTCAGAGCTTGTATTTGGGTGCCATCGATAAGTCTGCCCACCCCATTCTTTCAGTAGATGCTCTCATACATCATGGTGGAATTGGCCATATGTGAACCCTAAAGCTCTAAGAGACCCTATCCCTAAACGTATTGAGCTGTTGCGTCAATCATTGTGTCCAGCAAGGTTTGCAGTGGCGAGATGGCTCGCTGGGCCCTACCACCTTGGTGATAGCTCGCTGGAACCCGAGGTGTACATATTCCTTGTGCGGGCCAGCAGCCTTGTGCTTGCTAAGGGAGCACATATACTAAAATTGGATCGATACAGAGAAGATTAGCATGGCCCCTGCGAAAGGATGACACGCAAATCCGTGAAGCGCTCCATATTTTTGCAGCTGTGATCAAGCCTGCTTCACTGGACTTGATTCATCCCCTCATGCCACTCTTTATTTTTATTCTTGTTCTCCTGTGTCAAGAACTGGTCCATCTCCAATGTCTATAGGGCACTCTCAGTTTTCCTGAGGTTGAGTCACAGAACATCACTGGAACAGAACAATACATCCACACAGAGCAAACCTGAGCTAAAATAAACTTCTACTTATGATTAGTTTTCACATTTCTATCATGTAGTAACCAGCGGTGCTGTAAATACCTAAAGAGTTACATATGCCAAGTAGGCATACGTGTAAATGGCTACATGTGGTGTGGTTGAACTTC
Source organism: Scardinius erythrophthalmus (assembly GCF_964197995.2). NCBI lineage: Eukaryota > Metazoa > Chordata > Actinopteri > Cypriniformes > Leuciscidae > Scardinius > Scardinius erythrophthalmus. Next base: position 41,012,539 of record NC_138227.1, read on the forward strand.
AAGACCCTAGGCACAGTTGCCAGTTGTCTAGCAATCATGAGAACAGCAAAAAGAAAATACACAACAGCAACCCATCAAAGTCTAGAACTCTTGATTAGTTTGATTGCATGATAGCCCAATTAATGAATCACAAACTGTCTGAATATTTATCCTACGGAAGGCAGGCTACACTAATAAACAAGGTTTGCAAAGTGGGGAAATGGCTCTCTGGGCCCTACCACCTTGGTGAGGACTTGCTGGGACCCCAGGGGTAGATATGCCTCAAACGAGTCACGCTTTGTCGCCACGTTAAGGCAGTGCCTATGCTGAAAGTAGACCGATTCAGAGAAAAAAAAAGAAAAAAAAAAAATCAAAGGATAATTCGAGCAAGAATATGTGAAATCCTAAACGTTTTTTTTTTTTTTTTTTTCTCGACGCCTGGCCGAGGGTCTATGCCTCAATGTCTCCACAGGATTAACTCCTCCTGCTGCAGATCGTGTCCAGTTACATCGAGTGCATAGCAACCTTGGCACAGACAGCAAAGCACTTTCCGTTTTTCTGCCAACTCATTTTTTTCTCGAAAACCTGGAGGACACAGCCCGTTCAGAGCTTGTATTTGGGTGCCATCGATAAGTCTGCCCACCCCATTCTTTCAGTAGATGCTCTCATACATCATGGTGGAATTGGCCATATGTGAACCCTAAAGCTCTAAGAGACCCTATCCCTAAACGTATTGAGCTGTTGCGTCAATCATTGTGTCCAGCAAGGTTTGCAGTGGCGAGATGGCTCGCTGGGCCCTACCACCTTGGTGATAGCTCGCTGGAACCCGAGGTGTACATATTCCTTGTGGGTGCCAGCAGCCTTGTGCTTGCTAAGGCAGCACATATACTAAAATTGGATCGATACAGAGAAGATTAGCATGGCCCCTGCGAAAGGATGACACGCAAATCCGTGAAGCGCTCCATATTTTTGCAGCTGTGATCAAGCCTGCTTCACTGGACTTGATTCATCCCCTCATGCCACTCTTTATTTTCATTCTTGTTCTCCTGTGTCAAGAACTGGTCCATCTCCAATGTCTATAGGGCACTCTCAGTTTTCCTGAGGTTGAGTCACAGAACATCACTGGAACAGAACAATACATCCACACAGAGCAAACCTGAGCTAAAATAAACTTCTACTTATGATTAGTTTTCACATTTCTATCATGTAGTAACCAGCGGTGCTGTAAATACCTAAAGAGTTACATATGCCAAGTAGGCATACGTGTAAATGGCTACATGTGGTGTGGTTGAACTTCAAGACCCTAGGCACAGTTGCCAGTTGTCTAGCAATCATGAGAACAGCAAAAAGAAAATACACAACAGCAACCCATCAAAGTCTAGAACTCTTGATTAGTTTGATTGCATGATAGCCCAATTAATGAATCACAAACTGTCTGAATATTTATCCTACGGAAGGCAGGCTACACTAATAAACAAGGTTTGCAAAGTGGTGAAATGGCTCTCTGGGCCCTACCACCTTGGTGAGGACTTGCTGGGACCCCAGGGGTACATATGCCTCAAACGAGTCACGCTTTGTCGCCACGTTAAGGCAGTGCCTATGCTGAAAGTAGACCGATTCAGAGAAAAAAAAAGAAAAAAAAAAAAATCAAAGGATAATTCGAGCAAGAATATGTGAAATCCTAAACGGTTTTTTTTTGTTTTTTTTTTTCGACGCCTGGCCGAGGGTCTATGCCTCAATGTCTCCACAGGATTAACTCCTCCTGCTGCAGATCGTGTCCAGTTACATCGAGTGCATAGCAACCTTGGCACAGACAGCAAAGCACTTTCCGTTTTTCTGCCAACTCATTTTTTTCCCGAAAACCTGGAGGACACAGCCCGTTCAGAGCTTGTATTTGGGTGCCATCGATAAGTCTGCCCACCCCATTCTTTCAGTAGATGCTCTCATACATCATGGTGGAATTGGCCATATGTGAACCCTAAAGCTCTAAGAGACCCTATCCCTAAACGTATTGAGCTGTTGCGTCAATCATTGTGTCCAGCAAGGTTTGCAGTGGCGAGATGGCTCGCTGGGCCCTACCACCTTGGTGATAGCTCACTGGATCCCGAGGTGTACATATGCCTTGTGCGGGCCAGCAGCCTTGTGCTTGCTAAGGCAGCACATATACTAAAATTGGATCGATACAGAGAAGATTAGCATGGCCCCTGCGAAAGGATGACACGCAAATCCGTGAAGCGCTCCATATTTTTGCAGCTGTGATCAAGCCTGCTTCACTGGACTTGATTCATCCCCTCATGCCACTCTTTATTTTCATTCTTGTTCTCCTGTGTCAAGAACTGGTCCATCTCCAATGTCTATAGGGCACTCTCAGTTTTCCTGAGGTTGAGTCACAGAACATCACTGGAACAGAACAATACATCCACACAGAGCAAACCTGAGCTAAAATAAACTTCTACTTATGATTAGTTTTCACATTTCTATCATGTAGTAACCAGCGGTGCTGTAAATACCTAAAGAGTTACATATGCCAAGTAGGCATACGTGTAAATGGCTACATGTGGTGTGGTTGAACTTCAAGACCCTAGGCACAGTTGCCAGTTGTCTAGCAATCATGAGAACAGCAAAAAGAAAATACACAACAGCAACCCATCAAAGTCTAGAACTCTTGATTAGTTTGATTGCATGATAGCCCAATTAATGAATCACAAACTGTCTGAATATTTATCCTACGGAAGGCAGGCTACACTAATAAACAAGGTTTGCAAAGTGGTGAAATGGCTCTCTGGGCCCTACCACCTTGGTGAGGACTTGCTGGGACCCCAGGGGTACATATGCCTCAAACGAGTCACGCTTTGTCGCCACGTTAAGGCAGTGCCTATGCTGAAAGTAGACCGATTCAGAGAAAAAAAAAAAAAAAAAAAAATCAAAGGATAATTCGAGCAAGAATATGTGAAATCCTAAACGTTTTTTTTTTTGTTTTTGTTTTCGACGCCTGGCCGAGGGTCTATGCCTCAATGTCTCCACAGGATTAACTCCTCCTGCTGCAGATCGTGTCCAGTTACATCGAGTGCATAGCAACCTTGGCACAGACAGCAAAGCACTTTCCGTTTTTCTGCCAACTCATTTTTTTCTCGAAAACCTGGAGGACACAGCCCGTTCAGAGCTTGTATTTGGGTGCCATCGATAAGTCTGCCCACCCCATTCTTTCAGTAGATGCTCTCATACATCATGGTGGAATTGGCCATATGTGAACCCTAAAGCTCTAAGAGACCCTATCCCTAAACGTATTGAGCTGTTGCGTCAATCATTGTGTCCAGCAAGGTTTGCAGTGGCGAGATGGCTCGCTGGGCCCTACCACCTTGGTGATAGCTCGCTGGAACCCGAGGTGTACATATTCCTTGTGCGGGCCAGCAGCCTTGTGCTTGCTAAGGCAGCACATATACTAAAATTGGATCGATACAGAGAAGATTAGCATGGCCCCTGCGAAAGGATGACACGCAAATCCGTGAAGCGCTCCATATTTTTGCAGCTGTGATCAAGCCTGCTTCACTGGACTTGATTCATCCCCTCATGCCACTCTTTATTTTCATTCTTGTTCTCCTGTGTCAAGAACTGGTCCATCTCCAATGTCTATAGGGCACTCTCAGTTTTCCTGAGGTTGAGTCACAGAACATCACTGGAACAGAACAATACATCCACACAGAGCAAACCTGAGCTAAAATAAACTTCTACTTATGATTAGTTTTCACATTTCTATCATGTAGTAACCAGCGGTGCTGTAAATACCTAAAGAGTTACATATGCCAAGTAGGCATACGTGTAAATGGCTACATGTGGTGTGGTTGAACTTCAAGACCCTAGGCACAGTTGCCAGTTGTCTAGCAATCATGAGAACAGCAAAAAGAAAATACACAACAGCAACCCATCAAAGTCTAGAACTCTTGATTAGTTTGATTGCATGATAGCCCAATTAATGAATCACAAACTGTCTGAATATTTATCCTACGGAAGGCAGGCTACACTAATAAACAAGGTTTGCAAAGTGGTGAAATGGCTCTCTGGGCCCTACCACCTTGGTGAGGACTTGCTGGGACCCCAGGGGTACATATGCCTCAAACGAGTCACGCTTTGTCGCCACGTTTAGGCAGTGCCTATGCTGAAAGTAGACCGATTCAGAGAAAAAAAAAGAAAAAAAAAAAAAAATCAAAGGATAATTCGAGCAAGAATATGTGAAATCCTAAACGCTTTTTTTTTTGTTTTTTTTTTCGACGCCTGGCCGAGGGTCTATGCCTCAATGTCTCCACAGGATTAACTCCTCCTGCTGCAGATCGTGTCCAGTTACATCGAGTGCATAGCAACCTTGGCACAGACAGCAAAGCACTTTCCGTTTTTCTGCCAACTCATTTTTTTCTCGAAAATCTGGAGGACACAGCCCGTTCAGAGCTTGTATTTGGGTGCCATCGATAAGTCTGCCCACCCCATTCTTTCAGTAGATGCTCTCATACATCATGGTGGAATTGGCCATATGTGAACCCTAAAGCTCTAAGAGACCCTATCCCTAAACGTATTGAGCTGTTGCGTCAATCATTGTGTCCAGCAAGGTTTGCAGTGGCGAGATGGCTCGCTGGGCCCTACCACCTTGGTGATAGCTCGCTGGAACCCGAGGTGTACATATTCCTTGTGCGGGCCAGCAGCCTTGTGCTTGCTAAGGCAGCACATATACTAAAATTGGATCGATACAGAGAAGATTAGCATGGCCCCTGCGAAAGGATGACACGCAAATCCGTGAAGCGCTCCATATTTTTGCAGCTGTGATCAAGCCTGCTTCACTGGACTTGATTCATCCCCTCATGCCACTCTTTATTTTCATTCTTGTTCTCCTGTGTCAAGAACTGGTCCATCTCCAATGTCTATAGGGCACTCTCAGTTTTCCTGAGGTTGAGTCACAGAACATCACTGGAACAGAACAATACATCCACACAGAGCAAACCTGAGCTAAAATAAACTTCTACTTATGATTAGTTTTCACATTTCTATCATGTAGTAACCAGCGGTGCTGTAAATACCTAAAGAGTTACATATGCCAAGTAGGCATACGTGTAAATGGCTACATGTGGTGTGGTTGAACTTCAAGACCCTAGGCACAGTTGCCAGTTGTCTAGCAATCATGAGAACAGCAAAAAGAAAATACACAACAGCAACCCATCAAAGTCTAGAACTCTTGATTAGTTTGATTGCATGATAGCCCAATTAATGAATCACAAACTGTCTGAATATTTATCCTACGGAAGGCAGGCTACACTAATAAACAAGGTTTGCAAAGTGGTGAAATGGCTCTCTGGGTCCTACCACCTTGGTGAGGACTTGCTGGGACCCCAGGGGTACATATGCCTCAAACGAGTCACGCTTTGTCGCCACGTTAAGGCAGTGCCTATGCTGAAAGTAGACCGATTCAGAAAAAAAAAAAGAAAAAAAAAAAAATCAAAGGATAATTCGAGCAAGAATATGTGAAATCCTAAACGTTTTTTTTTTTTTTTGACGCCTGGCCGAGGGTCTATGCCTCAATGTCTCCACAGGATTAACTCCTCCTGCTGCAGATCGTGTCCAGTTACATCGAGTGCATAGCAACCTTGGCACAGACAGCAAAGCACTTTCCGTTTTTCTGCCAACTCATTTTTTTCTCGAAAACCTGGAGGACACAGCCCGTTCAGAGCTTGTATTTGGGTGCCATCGATAAGTCTGCCCACCCCATTCTTTCAGTAGATGCTCTCATACATCATGGTGGAATTGGCCATATGTGAACCCTAAAGCTCTAAGAGACCCTATCCCTAAACGTATTGAGCTGTTGCGTCAATCATTGTGTCCAGCAAGGTTTGCAGTGGCGAGATGGCTCGCTGGGCCCTACCACCTTGGTGATAGCTCGCTGGAACCCGAGGTGTACATATTCCTTGTGCGTGCCAGCAGCCTTGTGCTTGCTAAGGCAGCACATATACTAAAATTGGATCGATACAGAGAAGATTAGCATGGCCCCTGCGAAAGGATGACACGCAAATCCGTGAAGCGCTCCATATTTTTGCAGCTGTGATCAAGCCTGCTTCACTGGACTTGATTCATCCCCTCATGCCACTCTTTATTTTCATTCTTGTTCTCCTGTGTCAAGAACTGGTCCATCTCCAATGTCTATAGGGCACTCTCAGTTTTCCTGAGGTTGAGTCACAGAACATCACTGGAAAAGAACAATACATCCACACAGAGCAAACCTGAGCTAAAATAAACTTCTACTTATGATTAGTTTTCACATTTCTATCATGTAGTAACCAGCGGTGCTGTAAATACCTAAAGAGTTACATATGCCAAGTAGGCATACGTGTAAATGGCTACATGTGGTGTGGTTGAACTTCAAGACCCTAGGCACAGTTGCCAGTTGTCTAGCAATCATGAGAACAGCAAAAAGAAAATACACAACAGCAACCCATCAAAGTCTAGAACTCTTGATTAGTTTGATTGCATGATAGCCCAATTAATGAATCACAAACTGTCTGAATATTTATCCTACGGAAGGCAGGCTACACTAATAAACAAGGTTTGCAAAGTGGTGAAATGGCTCTCTGGGCCCTACCACCTTGGTGAGGACTTGCTGGGACCCCAGGGGTACATATGCCTCAAACGAGTCACGCTTTGTCGCCACGTTAAGGCAGTGCCTATGCTGAAAGTAGACCGATTCAGAAAAAAAAAAAGAAAAAAAAAATCAAAGGATAATTCGAGCAAGAATATGTGAAATCCTAAACGTTTTTTTTTTGTTTTTTTTTTCGACGCCTGGCCGAGGGTCTATGCCTCAATGTCTCCACAGGATTAACTCCTCCTGCTGCAGATCGTGTCCAGTTACATCGAGTGCATAGCAACCTTGGCACAGACAGCAAAGCACTTTCCGTTTTTCTGCCAACTAATTTTTTTCTCGAAAACCTGGAGGACACAGCCCGTTCAGAGCTTGTATTTGGGTGCCATCGATAAGTCTGCCCACCCCATTCTTTCAGTAGATGCTCTCATACATCATGGTGGAATTGGCCATATGTGAACCCTAAAGCTCTAAGAGACCCTATCCCTAAACGTATTGAGCTGTTGCGTCAATCATTGTGTCCAGCAAGGTTTGCAGTGGCGAGATGGCTCGCTGGGCCCTACCACCTTGGTGATAGCTCGCTGGAACCCGAGGTGTACATATTCCTTGTGCGGGCCAGCAGCCTTGTGCTTGCTAAGGCAGCACATATACTAAAATTGTATCGATACAGAGAAGATTAGCATGGCCCCTGCGAAAGGATGACACGCAAATCCGTGAAGCGCTCCATATTTTTGCAGCTGTGATCAAGCCTGCTTCACTGGACTTGATTCATCCCCTCATGCCACTCTTTATTTTCATTCTTGTTCTCCTGTGTCAAGAACTGGTCCATCTCCAATGTCTATAGGGCACTCTCAGTTTTCCTGAGGTTGAGTCACAGAACATCACTGGAACAGAACAATACATCCACACAGAGCAAACCTGAGCTAAAATAAACTTCTACTTATGATTAGTTTTCACATTTCTATCATGTAGTAACCAGCGGTGCTGTAAATACCTAAAGAGTTACATATGCCAAGTAGGCATACGTGTAAATGGCTACATGTGGTGTGGTTGAACTTCAAGACCCTAGGCACAGTTGCCAGTTGTCTAGCAATCATGAGAACAGCAAAAAGAAAATACACAACAGCAACCCATCAAAGTCTAGAACTCTTGATTAGTTTGATTGCATGATAGCCCAATTAATGAATCACAAACTGTCTGAATATTTATCCTACGGAAGGCAGGCTACACTAATAAACAAGGTTTGCAAAGTGGTGAAATGGCTCTCTGGGCCCTACCACCTTGGTGAGGACTTGCTGGGACCCCAGGGGTACATATGCCTCAAACGAGCCACGCTTTGTCGCCACGTTAAGGCAGTGCCTATGCTGAAAGTAGACCGATTCAGAGAAAAAAAAAGAAAAAAAAAAAATCAAAGGATAATTCGAGCAAGAATATGTGAAATCCTAAACGTTTTTTTTTTTGTTTTTTTTTTCGACGCCTGGCCGAGGGTCTATGCCTCAATGTCTCCACAGGATTAACTCCTCCTGCTGCAGATCGTGTCCAGTTACATCGAGTGCATAGCAACCTTGGCACAGACAGCAAAGCACTTTCCGTTTTTCTGCCAACTATTTTTTTCTCGAAAACCTGGAGGACACAGCCCGTTCAGAGCTTGTATTTGGGTGCCATCGATAAGTCTGCCCACCCCATTCTTTCAGTAGATGCTCTCATACATCATGGTGGAATTGGCCATATGTGAACCCTAAAGCTCTAAGAGACCCTATCCCTAAACGTATTGAGCTGTTGCGTCAATCATTGTGTCCAGCAAGGTTTGCAGTGGCGAGATGGCTCGCTGGGCCCTACCACCTTGGTGATAGCTCGCTGGAACCCGAGGTGTACATATGCCTTGTGCGGGCCAGCAGCCTTGTGCTTGCTAAGGCAGCACGTATACTAAAATTGGATCGATACAGAGAAGATTAGCATGGCCCCTGCGAAAGGATGACACGCAAATCCGTGAAGCGCTCCGTATTTTTGCAGCTGTGATCAAGCCTGCTTCACTGGACTTGATTCATCCCCTCATGCCACTCTTTATTTTCATTCTTGTTCTCCTGTGTCAAGAACTGGTCCATCTCCAATGTCTATAGGGCACTCTCAGTTTTCCTGAGGTTGAGTCACAGAACATCACTGGAACAGAACAATACATCCACACAGAGCAAACCTGAGCTAAAATAAACTTCTACTTATGATTAGTTTTCACATTTCTATCATGTAGTAACCAGCGGTGCTGTAAATACCTAAAGAGTTACATATGCCAAGTAGGCAAACGTGTAAATGGCTACATGTGTTGTGGTTGAACTTCAAGACCCTAGGCACAGTTGCCAGTTGTCTAGCAATCATGAGAACAGCAAAAAGAAAATACACAACAGCAACCCATCAAAGTCTAGAACTCTTGATTAGTTTGATTGCATGATAGCCCAATTAATGAATCACAAACTGTCTGAATATTTATCCTACGGAAGGCAGGCTACACTAATAAACAAGGTTTGCAAAGTGGTGAAATGGCTCTCTGGGCCCTACCACCTTGGTGAGGACTTGCTGGGACCCCAGGGGTACATATGCCTCAAACGAGTCACGCTTTGTCGCCACGTTAAGGCATTGACTATGCTGAAAGTAGACCGATTCAGAGAAAAAAAAGAAAAAAAAAAAAAATCAAAGGATAATTCGAGCAAGAATATGTGAAATCCTAAACGTTTTTTTTTTCGACGCCTGGCCGAGGGTCTATGCCTCAATGTCTCCACAGGATTAACTCCTCCTGCTGCAGATCGTGTCCAGTTACATCGAGTGCATAGCAACCTTGGCACAGACAGCAAAGCACTTTCCGTTTTTCTGCCAACTCATTTTTTTCTCGAAAACCTGGAGGACACAGCCCGTTCAGAGATTGTATTTGGGTGCCATCGATAAGTCTGCCCACCCCATTCTTTCAGTAGATGCTCTCCTACATCATGGTGGAATTGGCCATATGTGAACCCTATCCCTAAACGTATTGAGCTGTTGCGTCAATCATTGTGTTCAGCAAGGTTTGCAGTGGCGAGATGGCTCGCTGGGCCCTACCACCTTGGTGATAGCTCGCTGGAACCCGAGGTGTACATATGCCTTGTGCGGGCCAGCAGCCTTGTGCTTGCTAAGGCAGCACATATACTAAAATTGGATCGATACAGAGAAGATTAGCATGGCCCCTGCGAAAGGATGACACGCAAATCCGTGAAGCGCTCCATATTTTTGCAGCTGTGATCAAGCCTGCTTCACTGGACTTGATTCATCCCCTCATGCCACTCTTTATTTTCATTCTTGTTCTCCTGTGTCAAGAACTGGTCCATCTCCAATGTCTATAGGGCACTCTCAGTTTTCCTGAGGTTGAGTCACAGAACATCACTGGAACAGAACAATACATCCACACAGAGCAAACCTGAGCTAAAATAAACTTCTACTTATGATTAGTTTTCACATTTCTATCATGTAGTAACCAGCGGTGCTGTAAATACCTAAAGAGTTACATATGCCAAGTAGGCAAACGTGTAAATGGCTACATGTGTTGTGGTTGAACTTCAAGACCCTAGGCACAGTTGCCAGTTGTCTAGCAATCATGAGAACAGCAAAAAGAAAATACACAACAGCAACCCATCAAAGTCAAGAACTCTTGATTAGTTTGATTGCATGATAGCCCAATTAATGAATCACAAACTGTCTGAATATTTATCCTACGGGAGGCAGGCTACACTAATAAACAAGGTTTGCAAAGTGGTGAAATGGCTCTCTGGGCCCTACCACCTTGGTGAGGACTTGCTGGGACCCCAGGGGTACATATGCCTCAAACGAGTCACGCTTTGTCGCCACGTCAAGGCAGTGCCTATGCTGAAAGTAGACCGATTCAGAAAAAAAAAAAAAAAAAAAAAGTCTCCACAGGATTAACTCCTCCTGCTGCAGATCGTGTCCAGTTACATCGAGTGCATAGCAACCTTGGCACAGACAGCAAAGCACTTTCCGTTTTTCTGCCAACTCATTTTTTTCTCGAAAACCTGGAGGACACAGCCCGTTCAGAGATTGTATTTGGGTGCCATCGATAAGTCTGCCCACCCCATTCTTTCAGTAGATGCTCTCCTACATCATGGTGGAATTGGCCATATGTGAACCCTATCCCTAAACGTATTGAGCTGTTGCGTCAATCATTGTGTCCAGCAAGGTTTGCAGTGGCGAGATGGCTCGCTGGGCCCTACCACCTTGGTGATAGCTCGCTGGAACCCGAGGTGTACATATGCCTTGTGCGGGCCAGCAGCCTTGTGCTTGCTAAGGCAGCACATATACTAAAATTGGATCGATACAGAGAAGATTAGCATGGCCCCTGCGAAAGGATGACACGCAAATCCGTGAAGCGCTCCATATTTTTGCAGCTGTGATCAAGCCTGCTTCACTGGACTTGATTCATCCCCTCATGCCACTCTTTATTTTCATTCTTGTTCTCCTGTGTCAAGAACTGGTCCATCTCCAATGTCTATAGGGCACTCTCAGTTTTCCTGAGGTTGAGGCACAGAACATCACTGGAACAGAACAATACATCCATACAGAGCAAACCTGAGCTAAAACAAACTTCTACTTATGATTAGTTTTCACATTTCTATCATGTAGTAACCAGCGGTGCTGTAAATACCTAAAGAGTTACATATGCCAAGTAGGCAAACGTGTAAATGGCTACATGTGTTGTGGTTGAACTTCAAGACCCTAGGCACAGTTGCCAGTTGTCTAGCAATCATGAGAACAGCAAAAAGAAAATACACAACAGCAACCCATCAAAGTCTAGAACTCTTGATTAGTTTGATTGCATGATAGCCCAATTAATGAATCACAAACTGTCTGAATATTTATCCTACGGAAGGCAGGCTACACTAATAAACAAGGTTTGCAAAGTGGTGAAATGGCTCTCTGGGCCCTACCACCTTGGTGAGGACTTGCTGGGACCCCAGGGGTACATATGCCTCAAACGAGTCACGCTTTGTCGCCACGTTAAGGCAGTGCCTATGCTGAAAGTAGACCGATTCAGAGAAAAAAAAGAAAAAGAAAAAAAATCAAAGGATAATTCGAGCAAGAATATGTGAAATCCTAAACGTTTTGTTTTTGTTTTTTTTCGACGCCTGGCCGAGAGTCTATGCCTCAATGTCTCCACAGGATTAACTCCTCCTGCTGCAGATCGTGTCCAGTTACATCGAGTGCATAGCAACCTTGGCACAGACAGCAAAGCACTTTCCGTTTTTCTGCCAACTCATTTTTTTCTCGAAAACCTGGAGGACACAGCCCGTTCAGAGCTTGTATTTGGGTGCCATCGATAAGTCTGCCCACCCCATTCTTTCAGTAGATGCTCTCATACATCATGGTGGAATTGGCCATATGTGAACCCTAAAGCTCTAAGAGACCCTATCCCTAAACGTATTGAGCTGTTGCGTCAATCATTGTGTCCAGCAAGGTTTGCAGTGGCGAGATGGCTCGCTGGGCCCTACCACCTTGGTGATAGCTCGCTGGAACCCGAGGTGTACATATTCCTTGTGGGTGCCAGCAGCCTTGTGCTTGCTAAGGCAGCACATATACTAAAATTGGATCGATACAGAGAAGATTAGCATGGTCCCTGCGAAAGGATGACACGCAAATCCGTGAAGCGCTCCATATTTTTGCAGCTGTGATCAAGCCTGCTTCACTGGACTTGATTCATCCCCTCATGCCACTCTTTATTTTCATTCTTGTTCTCCTGTGTCAAGAACTGGTCCATCTCCAATGTCTATAGGGCACTCTCAGTTTTCCTGAGGTTGAGTCACAGAACATCACTGGAACAGAACAATACATCCACACAGAGCAAACCTGAGCTAAAATAAACTTCTACTTATGATTAGTTTTCACATTTCTATCATGTAGTAACCAGCGGTGCTGTAAATACCTAAAGAGTTACATATGCCAAGTAGGCATACGTGTAAATGGCTACATGTGGTGTGGTTGAACTTCAAGACCCTAGGCACAGTTGCCAGTTGTCTAGCAATCATGAGAACAGCAAAAAGAAAATACACAACAGCAACCCATCAAAGTCTAGAACTCTTGATTAGTTTGATTGCATGATAGCCCAATTAATGAATCACAAACTGTCTGAATATTTATCCTACGGAAGGCAGGCTACACTAATAAACAAGGTTTGCAAAGTGGTGAAATGGCTCTCTGGGCCCTACCACCTTGGTGAGGACTTGCTGGGACCCCAGGGGTACATATGCCTCAAACGAGCCACGCTTTGTCGCCACGTTAAGGCAGTGCCTATGCTGAAAGTAGACCGATTCAGAGAAAAAAAAAGAAAAAAAAAAAATCAAAGGATAATTCGAGCAAGAATATGTGAAATCCTAAACGTTTTTTTTTTTGTTTTTTTTTTCGACGCCTGGCCGAGGGTCTATGCCTCAATGTCTCCACAGGATTAACTCCTCCTGCTGCAGATCGTGTCCAGTTACATCGAGTGCATAGCAACCTTGGCACAGACAGCAAAGCACTTTCCGTTTTTCTGCCAACTATTTTTTTCTCGAAAACCTGGAGGACACAGCCCGTTCAGAGCTTGTATTTGGGTGCCATCGATAAGTCTGCCCACCCCATTCTTTCAGTAGATGCTCTCATACATCATGGTGGAATTGGCCATATGTGAACCCTAAAGCTCTAAGAGACCCTATCCCTAAACGTATTGAGCTGTTGCGTCAATCATTGTGTCCAGCAAGGTTTGCAGTGGCGAGATGGCTCGCTGGGCCCTACCACCTTGGTGATAGCTCGCTGGAACCCGAGGTGTACATATGCCTTGTGCGGGCCAGCAGCCTTGTGCTTGCTAAGGCAGCACGTATACTAAAATTGGATCGATACAGAGAAGATTAGCATGGCCCCTGCGAAAGGATGACACGCAAATCCGTGAAGCGCTCCGTATTTTTGCAGCTGTGATCAAGCCTGCTTCACTGGACTTGATTCATCCCCTCATGCCACTCTTTATTTTCATTCTTGTTCTCCTGTGTCAAGAACTGGTCCATCTCCAATGTCTATAGGGCACTCTCAGTTTTCCTGAGGTTGAGTCACAGAACATCACTGGAACAGAACAATACATCCACACAGAGCAAACCTGAGCTAAAATAAACTTCTACTTATGATTAGTTTTCACATTTCTATCATGTAGTAACCAGCGGTGCTGTAAATACCTAAAGAGTTACATATGCCAAGTAGGCAAACGTGTAAATGGCTACATGTGTTGTGGTTGAACTTCAAGACCCTAGGCACAGTTGCCAGTTGTCTAGCAATCATGAGAACAGCAAAAAGAAAATACACAACAGCAACCCATCAAAGTCTAGAACTCTTGATTAGTTTGATTGCATGATAGCCCAATTAATGAATCACAAACTGTCTGAATATTTATCCTACGGAAGGCAGGCTACACTAATAAACAAGGTTTGCAAAGTGGTGAAATGGCTCTCTGGGCCCTACCACCTTGGTGAGGACTTGCTGGGACCCCAGGGGTACATATGCCTCAAACGAGTCACGCTTTGTCGCCACGTTAAGGCATTGACTATGCTGAAAGTAGACCGATTCAGAGAAAAAAAAGAAAAAAAAAAAAAATCAAAGGATAATTCGAGCAAGAATATGTGAAATCCTAAACGTTTTTTTTTTCGACGCCTGGCCGAGGGTCTATGCCTCAATGTCTCCACAGGATTAACTCCTCCTGCTGCAGATCGTGTCCAGTTACATCGAGTGCATAGCAACCTTGGCACAGACAGCAAAGCACTTTCCGTTTTTCTGCCAACTCATTTTTTTCTCAAAAACCTGGAGGACACAGCCCGTTCAGAGATTGTATTTGGGTGCCATCGATAAGTCTGCCCACCCCATTCTTTCAGTAGATGCTCTCCTACATCATGGTGGAATTGGCCATATGTGAACCCTATCCCTAAACGTATTGAGCTGTTGCGTCAATCATTGTGTTCAGCAAGGTTTGCAGTGGCGAGATGGCTCGCTGGGCCCTACCACCTTGGTGATAGCTCGCTGGAACCCGAGGTGTACATATGCCTTGTGCGGGCCAGCAGCCTTGTGCTTGCTAAGGCAGCACATATACTAAAATTGGATCGATACAGAGAAGATTAGCATGGCCCCTGCGAAAGGATGACACGCAAATCCGTGAAGCGCTCCATATTTTTGCAGCTGTGATCAAGCCTGCTTCACTGGACTTGATTCATCCCCTCATGCCACTCTTTATTTTCATTCTTGTTCTCCTGTGTCAAGAACTGGTCCATCTCCAATGTCTATAGGGCACTCTCAGTTTTCCTGAGGTTGAGTCACAGAACATCACTGGAACAGAACAATACATCCACACAGAGCAAACCTGAGCTAAAATAAACTTCTACTTATGATTAGTTTTCACATTTCTATCATGTAGTAACCAGCGGTGCTGTAAATACCTAAAGAGTTACATATGCCAAGTAGGCAAACGTGTAAATGGCTACATGTGTTGTGGTTGAACTTCAAGACCCTAGGCACAGTTGCCAGTTGTCTAGCAATCATGAGAACAGCAAAAAGAAAATACACAACAGCAACCCATCAAAGTCTAGAACTCTTGATTAGTTTGATTGCATGATAGCCCAATTAATGAATCACAAACTGTCTGAATATTTATCCTATGGAAGGCAGGCTACACTAATAAACAAGGTTTGCAAAGTGGTGAAATGGCTCTCTGGGCCCTACCACCTTGGTGAGGACTTGCTGGGACCCCAGGGGTACATATGCCTCAAACGAGTCACGCTTTGTCGCCACGTTAAGGCAGTGCCTATGCTGAAAGTAGACCGATTCAGAGAAAAAAAAAAAAAAAAAAATGTCTCCACAGGATTAACTCCTCCTGCTGCAGATCGTGTCCAGTTACATCGAGTGCATAGCAACCTTGGCACAGACAGCAAAGCACTTTCCGTTTTTCTGCCAACTCATTTTTTTCTCGAAAACCTGGAGGACACAGCCCGTTCAGAGATTGTATTTGGGTGCCATCGATAAGTCTGCCCACCCCATTCTTTCAGTAGATGCTCTCCTACATCATGGTGGAATTGGCCATATGTGAACCCTATCCCTAAACGTATTGAGCTGTTGCGTCAATCATTGTGTCCAGCAAGGTTTGCAGTGGCGAGATGGCTCGCTGGGCCCTACCACCTTGGTGATAGCTCGCTGGAACCCGAGGTGTACATATGCCTTGTGCGGGCCAGCAGCCTTGTGCTTGCTAAGGCAGCACATATACTAAAATTGGATCGATACAGAGAAGATTAGCATGGCCCCTGCGAAAGGATGACACGCAAATCCGTGAAGCGCTCCATATTTTTGCAGCTGTGATCAAGCCTGCTTCACTGGACTTGATTCATCCCCTCATGCCACTCTTTATTTTCATTCTTGTTCTCCTGTGTCAAGAACTGGTCCATCTCCAATGTCTATAGGGCACTCTCAGTTTTCCTGAGGTTGAGGCACAGAACATCACTGGAACAGAACAATACATCCATACAGAGCAAACCTGAGCTAAAACAAACTTCTACTTATGATTAGTTTTCACATTTCTATCATGTAGTAACCAGCGGTGCTGTAAATACCTAAAGAGTTACATATGCCAAGTAGGCAAACGTGTAAATGGCTACATGTGTTGTGGTTGAACTTCAAGACCCTAGGCACAGTTGCCAGTTGTCTAGCAATCATGAGAACAGCAAAAAGAAAATACACAACAGCAACCCATCAAAGTCTAGAACTCTTGATTAGTTTGATTGCATGATAGCCCAATTAATGAATCACAAACTGTCTGAATATTTATCCTACGGAAGGCAGGCTACACTAATAAACAAGGTTTGCAAAGTGGTGAAATGGCTCTCTGGGCCCTACCACCTTGGTGAGGACTTGCTGGGACCCCAGGGGTACATATGCCTCAAACGAGTCACGCTTTGTCGCCACGTTAAGGCAGTGCCTATGCTGAAAGTAGACCGATTCAGAGAAAAAAAAGAAAAAGAAAAAAAATCAAAGGATAATTCGAGCAAGAATATGTGAAATCCTAAACGTTTTGTTTTTGTTTTTTTTCGACGCCTGGCCGAGAGTCTATGCCTCAATGTCTCCACAGGATTAACTCCTCCTGCTGCAGATCGTGTCCAGTTACATCGAGTGCATAGCAACCTTGGCACAGACAGCAAAGCACTTTCCGTTTTTCTGCCAACTCATTTTTTTCTCGAAAACCTGGAGGACACAGCCCGTTCAGAGCTTGTATTTGGGTGCCATCGATAAGTCTGCCCACCCCATTCTTTCAGTAGATGCTCTCATACATCATGGTGGAATTGGCCATATGTGAACCCTAAAGCTCTAAGAGACCCTATCCCTAAACGTATTGAGCTGTTGCGTCAATCATTGTGTCCAGCAAGGTTTGCAGTGGCGAGATGGCTCGCTGGGCCCTACCACCTTGGTGATAGCTCGCTGGAACGCGAGGTGTACATATTCCTTGTGGGTGCCAGCAGCCTTGTGCTTGCTAAGGCAGCACATATACTAAAATTGGATCGATACAGAGAAGATTAGCATGGTCCCTGCGAAAGGATGACACGCAAATCCGTGAAGCGCTCCATATTTTTGCAGCTGTGATCAAGCCTGCTTCACTGGACTTGATTCATCCCCTCATGCCACTCTTTATTTTCATTCTTGTTCTCCTGTGTCAAGAACTGGTCCATCTCCAATGTCTATAGGGCACTCTCAGTTTTCCTGAGGTTGAGTCACAGAACATCACTGGAACAGAACAATACATCCACACAGAGCAAACCTGAGCTAAAATAAACTTCTACTTATGATTAGTTTTCACATTTCTATCATGTAGTAACCAGCGGTGCTGTAAATACCTAAAGAGTTACATATGCCAAGTAGGCATACGTGTAAATGGCTACATGTGGTGTGGTTGAACTTCAAGACCCTAGGCACAGTTGCCAGTTGTCTAGCAATCATGAGAACAGCAAAAAGAAAATACACAACAGCAACCCATCAAAGTCTAGAACTCTTGATTAGTTTGATTGCATGATAGCCCAATTAATGAATCACAAACTGTCTGAATATTTAACCTACGGAAGGCAGGCTACACTAATAAACAAGGTTTGCAAAGTGGTGAAATGGCTCTCTGGGCCCTACCACCTTGGTGAGGACTTGCTGGGACCCCAGGGGTACATATGCCTCAAACGAGTCACGCTTTGTCGCCACGTTAAGGCAGTGCCTATGCTGAAAGTAGACCGATTCAGAGAAAAAAAAAAAAAAAAATCAAAGGATAATTCGAGCAAGAATATGTGAAATCCTAAACGTTTTTTTTTGTTGTTTTTTTTTTCGACGCCTGGCCGAGGGTCTATGCCTCAATGTCTCCACAGGATTAACTCCTCCTGCTGCAGATCGTGTCCAGTTACATCGAGTGCATAGCAACCTTGGCACAGACAGAAAAGCACTTTCCGTTTCTCTGCCAACTCATTTTTTTCTCGAAAACCTGGAGGACACAGCCCGTTCAGAGCTTGTATTTGGGTGCCATCGATAAGTCTGCCCACCCCATTCTTTCAGTAGATGCTCTCATACATCATGGTGGAATTGGCCATATGTGAACCCTAAAGCTCTAAGAGACCCTATCCCTAAACGTATTGAGCTGTTGCGTCAATCATTGTGTCCAGCAAGGTTTGCAGTGGCGAGATGGCTCGCTGGGCCCTACCACCTTGGTGATAGCTCGCTGGAACCCGACGTGTACATATGCCTTGTGCGGGCCAGCAGCCTTGTGCTTGTTAAGGCAGCACATATACTAAAATTGGATCGATACAGAGAAGATTAGCATGGCCCCTGCGAAAGGATGACACGCAAATCCGTGAAGCGCTCCATATTTTTGCAGCTGTGATCAAGCCTGCTTCACTGGACTTGATTCATCCCCTCATGCCACTCTTTATTTTCATTCTTGTTCTCCTGTGTCAAGAACTGGTCCATCTCCAATGTCTATAGGGCACTCTCAGTTTTCCTGAGGTTGAGTCACAGAACATCACTGGAACAGAACAATACATCCACACAGAGCAAACCTGAGCTAAAATAAACTTCTACTTATGATTAGTTTTCACATTTCTATCATGTAGTAACCAGCGGTGCTGTAAATACCTAAAGAGTTACATATGCCAAGTAGGCAAACGTGTAAATGGCTACATGTGTTGTGGTTGAACTTCAAGACCCTAGGCACAGTTGCCAGTTGTCTAGCAATCATGAGAACAGCAAAAAGAAAATACACAACAGCAACCCATCAAAGTCTAGAACTCTTGATTAGTTTGATTGCATGATAGCCCAATTAATGAATCACAAACTGTCTGAATATTTATCCTACGGAAGGCAGGCTACACTAATAAACAAGGTTTGCAAAGTGGTGAAATGGCTCTCTGGGCCCTACCACCTTGGTGAGGACTTGCTGGGACCCCAGGGGTACATATGCCTCAAATGAGTCACGCTTTGTCGCCACGTTAAGGCAGTGCCTATGCTGAAAGTAGACCGATTCAGAGAAAAAAAAAAAAAAAAAAAAAAAAAAAATCAAAGGATAATTCGAGCAAGAATATGTGAAATCCTAAACGTTTTTTTTTTTCGACGCCTGGCTGAGGGTCTATGCCTCAATGTCTCCACAGGATTAACTCCTCCTGCTGCAGATCGTGTCCAGTTACATCGAGTGCATAGCAACCTTGGCACAGACAGCAAAGCACTTTCCGTTTTTCTGCCAACTCATTTTTTTCTCGAAAACCTGGAGGACACAGCCCGTTCAGAGCTTGTATTTGGGTGCCATCGATAAGTCTGCCCACCCCATTCTTTCAGTAGATGCTCTCATACATCATGGTGGAATTGGCCATATGTGAACCCTAAAGCTCTAAGAGACCCTATCCCTAAACGTATTGAGCTGTTGCGTCAATCATTGTGTCCAGCAAGGTTTGCAGTGGCGAGATGGCTCGCTGGGCCCTACCACCTTGGTGATAGCTCGCTGGAACCCGAGGTGTACATATGCCTTGTGCGGGCCAGCAGCCTTGTGCTTGTTAAGGCAGCACATATACTAAAATTGGATCGATACAGAGAAGATTAGCATGGCCCCTGCGAAAGGATGACACGCAAATCCGTGAAGCGCTCCATATTTTTGCAGCTGTGATCAAGCCTGCTTCACTGGACTTGATTCATCCCCTCATGCCACTCTTTATTTTCATTCTTGTTCTCCTGTGTCAAGAACTGGTCCATCTCCAATGTCTATAGGGCACTCTCAGTTTTCCTGAGGTTGAGTCACAGAACATCACTGGAACAGAACAATACATCCACACAGAGCAAACCTGAGCTAAAATAAACTTCTACTTATGATTAGTTTTCACATTTCTATCATGTAGTAACCAGCGGTGCTGTAAATACCTAAAGAGTTACATATGCCAAGTAGGCAAACGTGTAAATGGCTACATGTGTTGTGGTTGAACTTCAAGACCCTAGGCACAGTTGCCAGTTGTCTAGCAATCATGAGAACAGCAAAAAGAAAATACACAACAGCAACCCATCAAAGTCTAGAACTCTTGATTAGTTTGATTGCATGATAGCCCAATTAATGAATCACAAACTGTCTGAATATTTATCCTACGGAAGGCAGGCTACACTAATAAACAAGGTTTGCAAAGTGGTGAAATGGCTCTCTGGGCCCTACCACCTTGGTGAGGACTTGCTGGGACCCCAGGGGTACATATGCCTCAAACGAGTCACGCTTTGTCGCCACGTTAAGGCAGTGCCTATGCTGAAAGTAGACCGATTCAGAGAAAAATAAAATAAAATCAAAGGATAATTCGAGCAAGAATATGTGAAATCCTAAACGTTTTTTTTTTTGTTGTTTTTTTTCGACGCCTGGCCGAGGGTCTATGCCTCAATGTCTCCACAGGATTAACTCCTCCTGCTTCAAATCCGTGAAGCGCTCCATATTTTTGCAGCTGTGATCAAGCCTGCTTCACTGGACTTGATTCATCCCCTCATGCCACTCTTTATTTTCATTCTTGTTCTCCTGTGTCAAGAACTGGTCCATCTCCAATGTCTATAGGGCACTCTCAGTTTTCCTGAGGTTGAGTCACAGAACATCACTGGAACAGAACAATACATCCACACAGAGCAAACCTGAGCTAAAATAAACTTCTACTTATGATTAGTTTTCACATTTCTATCATGTAGTAACCAGCGGTGCTGTAAATACCTAAAGAGTTACATATGCCAAGTAGGCAAACGTGTAAATGGCTACATGTGTTGTGGTTGAACTTCAAGACCCTAGGCACAGTTGCCAGTTGTCTAGCAATCATGAGAACAGCAAAAAGAAAATACACAACAGCAACCCATCAAAGTCTAGAACTCTTGATTAGTTTGATTGCATGATAGCCCAATTAATGAATCACAAACTGTCTGAATATTTATCCTACGGAAGGCAGGCTACACTAATAAACAAGGTTTGCAAAGTGGTGAAATGGCTCTCTGGGCCCTACCACCTTGGTGAGGACTTGCTGGGACCCCAGGGGTACATATGCCTCAAACGAGTCACGCTTTGTCGCCACGTTAAGGCAGTGCCTATGCTGAAAGTAGACCGATTCAGAGAAAAAAAAAAAAAAAAAAAAAAAATCAAAGGATAATTCGAGCAAGAATATGTGAAATCCTAAGCGTTTTTTTTTTTTTTTTTTTTTCTCGACGCCTGGCCGAGGGTCTATGCCTCAATTTCTCCACAGGATTAACTCCTCCTGCTGCAGATCGTGTCCAGTTACATCGAGTGCATAGCAACCTTGGCACAGACAGCAAAGCACTTTCCGTTTTTCTGCCAACTCATTTTTTTCTCGAAAACCTGGAGGACACAGCCCGTTCAGAGCTTGTATTTGGGTGCCATCGATAAGTCTGCCCACTAGGGGTGTGCATTGGCACTGCCCTCACGATTCGATTCGATTACGATTCACCAGGTAACGATTCGATTCAATTCGATTCTACGATGCATTGCGATGCATCAAAATTCTACTGCACACAAGGCAAAATTTTCATCAGTCATGAGGCAATACAAGCAGTCAGATATTGAACAACAGATTTTATTGGCTGCTATGTGTGTATTATCACTCTCCTGTATCTTTGACATACATGTGATTAAATAAAATAAAATTGAATGGTACAGGGTATTGGATATGGCATTTTCAAACCTGAAAAAGAAAGCATAAATCACTGCTTTCAGTGCTTTGAATGAGAAATGTTTCTCTTCTCTCTGCTTGAGAACCATTTGAAATTAAATTTCAACTTTATTGTCCAACTCAAGGCCAGAAAATAAACAGTGTAGGGTGTAACGGTTCACAAAATTCATGGTTCGGTTCAATACGATACACTTGTGTCACGGTTCGGTATGTTTTCGATACAGCAAAAAGAAAGAAATGCCAGAGAAATTTCCTTGATTTATTATTTTTTATTTTTTTTTGTATTAGAACTAACAGTATAAAGTATGACATTTTTTTTCTTTGAGCAATGATGGAGCTATAATTGACTCTTCTTAGGAGCATATAAAACAAAACATCTCCTTGGAAAAAATTAAATGTAATTTTTTGTGCTTATAAACAAATGTTTATTTTAGTTCAGATTAACATTTGAGGGCAGCAATGTTATTCATAATGTCGAAATAAATCCGACATAACGTTACTTAAAAGCATTATAGCCTGGATATAGTTCATTCATGGCACAATGTTTCTTCCTGGTTTCCACGTCAGGGCTGTTTGATCCGTTAATAACGGAGAAATGTGAATGTTTCTCACTAGATCTCGCAGCGATGTTATTACTTTAGTGGCGAGTTCAAATGCTTTCTTTACTGGATCTCTTAGCGCTGTGTAGTAGATCGGCTCGCGCTGCGTTGGTCCAAACTGATAAACAGTCCGTCACGAGTAGCTCAGTTTCGTTCCGCTTACATTGCGTTTGCCATTTGATGTTGTGGTTGCGCCAGCGTCTACATTATGAGCGCGCTCGCGACGCGCTTACATTTGAAATAACCGTTCGGTTTGAAAATGCGTGCCTTGTACCGAACGGCTTAGTACGAATACGCGTATCGTTACACCCCTAAAACAGTGACATAATCGATTATGGCACTTTGCCGCATCGATGCTGAATCGTGCATGCCCCGCATTGCGATGCATCGCCGAATCGATTATTGTTGACACCACTGCTGCCCACCCCATTCTTTCAGTAGATGCTCTCCTACATCATGGTGGAATTGGCCATATGTGAACCCTAAAGCTCTAAGAGACCCTATCCCTAAACGTATTGAGCTGTTGCGTCAATCATTGTGTCCAGCAAGGTTTGCAGTGGCGAGATGGCTCGCTGGGCCCTACCACCTTGGTGATAGCTCGCTGGAACCCGAGGTGTACATATGCCTTGTGCGGGCCAGCAGCCTTGTGCTTGCTAAGGCAGCACATATACTAAAATTGGATCGATACAGAGAAGATTAGCATGGCCCCTGCGAAAGGATGACACGCAAATCCGTGAAGCGCTCCATATTTTTGCAGCTGTGATCAAGCCTGCTTCACTGGACTTGATTCATCCCCTCATGCCACTCTTTATTTTCATTCTTGTTCTCCTGTGTCAAGAACTGGTCCATCTCCAATGTCTATAGGGCACTCTCAGTTTTCCTGAGGTTGAGTCACAGAACATCACTGGAACAGAACAATACATCCACACAGAGCAAACCTGAGCTAAAATAAACTTCTACTTATGATTAGTTTTCACATTTCTATAAATAGTTACATATGCCAAGTAGGCATACGTGTAAATGGCTACATGTGGTGTGGTTGAACTTCAAGACCCTAGGCACAGTTGCCAGTTGTCTAGCAATCATGAGAACAGCAAAAAGAAAATACACAACAGCAACCCATCAAAGTCTAGAACTCTTGATTAGTTTGATTGCATGATAGCCCAATTAATGAATCACAAACTGTCTGAATATTTATCCTACGGAAGGCAGGCTACACTAATAAACAAGGTTTGCAAAGTGGTGAAATGGCTCTCTGGGCCCTACCACCTTGGTGAGGACTTGCTGGGACCCCAGGGGTACATATGCCTCAAACGAGTCACGCTTTGTTGCCACGTTAAGGCAGTGCCTATGCTGAAAGTAGACCGATTCAGAGAAAAAAAAAAAAAAAAAAAAAAATCAAAGGATAATTCGAGCAAGAATATGTGAAATCCTAAACGTTTTTTTTTTTTTTTTTTTTTCGACGCCTGGCCGAGGGTCTATGCCTCAATGTCTCCACAGGATTAACTCCTCCTGCTGCAGATCGTGTCCAGTTACATCGAGTGCATAGCAACCTTGGCACAGACAGCAAAGCACTTTCCGTTTTTCTGCCAACTCATTTTTTTCTCGAAAACCTGGAGGACACAGCCCGTTCAGAGCTTGTATTTGGGTGCCATCGATAAGTCTGCCCACTAGGGGTGTGCATTGGCACTGCCCTCACGATTCGATTCGATTACGATTCACCAGGTAACGATTCGATTCAATTCGATTCTACGATGCATTGTGATGCATCAAAATTCTACTGCACACAAGGCAAAATTTTCATCAGTCATGAGGCAATACAAGCAGTCAGATATTGAACAACAGATTTTATTGGCTGCTATGTGTGTATTATCACTCTCCTGTATCTTTGACATACATGTGATTAAATAAAATAAAATTGAATGGTACAGGGTATTGGATATGGCATTTTCAAACCTGAAAAAGAAAGCATAAATCACTGCTTTCAGTGCTTTGAATGAGAAATGTTTCTCTTCTCTCTGCTTGAGAACCATTTGAAATTAAATTTCAACTTTATTGTCCAACTCAAGGCCAGAAAATAAACAGTGTAGGGTGTAACGGTTCACAAAATTCATGGTTCGGTTCAATACGATACACTTGTGTCACGGTTCGGTATGTTTTCGATACAGCAAAAGGAAAGAAATGCCAGAGAAATTTCCTTGATTTATTATTTTTTATTTTTTTTTGTATTAGAACTAACAGTATAAAGTATGACATTTTTTTTCTTTGAGCAATGATGGAGCTATAATTGACTCTTCTTAGGAGCATATAAAACAAAACATCTCCTTGGAAAAAATTAAATGTAATTTTTTGTGCTTATAAACAAATGTTTATTTTAGTTCAGATTAACATTTGAGGGCAGCAATGTTATTCATAATGTCGAAATAAATCCGACATAACGTTACTTAAAAGCATTATAGCCTGGATATAGTTCATTCATGGCACAATGTTTCTTCCTGGTTTCCACGTCAGGGCTGTTTGATCCGTTAATAACGGAGAAATGTGAATGTTTCTCACTAGATCTCGCAGCGATGTTATTACTTTAGTGGCGAGTTCAAATGCTTTCTTTACTGGATCTCTTAGCGCTGTGTAGTAGATCGGCTCGCGCTGCGTTGGTCCAAACTGATAAACAGTCCGTCACGAGTAGCTCAGTTTCGTTCCGCTTACATTGCGTTTGCCATTTGATGTTGTGGTCGCGCCAGCGTCTACATTATGAGCGCGCTCGCGACGCGCTTACATTTGAAATAACCGTTCGGTTTGAAAATGCGTGCCTTGTACCGAACGGCTTAGTACGAATACGCGTATCGTTACACCCCTAAAACAGTGACATAATCGATTATGGCACTTTGCCGCATCGATGCTGAATCGTGCATGCCCCGCATTGCGATGCATCGCCGAATCGATTATTGTTGACACCACTGCTGCCCACCCCATTCTTTCAGTAGATGCTCTCCTACATCATGGTGGAATTGGCCATATGTGAACCCTAAAGCTCTAAGAGACCCTATCCCTAAACGTATTGAGCTGTTGCGTCAATCATTGTGTCCAGCAAGGTTTGCAGTGGCGAGATGGCTCGCTGGGCCCTACCACCTTGGTGATAGCTCGCTGGAACCCGAGGTGTACATATGCCTTGTGCGGGCCAGCAGCCTTGTGCTTGCTAAGGCAGCACATATACTAAAATTGGATTGATACAGAGAAGATTAGCATGGCCCCTGCGAAAGGATGACACGCAAATCCGTGAAGCGCTCCATATTTTTGCAGCTGTGATCAAGCCTGCTTCACTGGACTTGATTCATCCCCTCATGCCACTCTTTATTTTCATTCTTGTTCTCCTGTGTCAAGAACTGGTCCATCTCCAATGTCTATAGGGCACTCTCAGTTTTCCTGAGGTTGAGTCACAGAACATCGCTGGAACAGAACAATACATCCACACAGAGCAAACCTGAGCTAAAATAAACTTCTACTTATGATTAGTTTTCACATTTCTATCATGTAGTAACCAGCGGTGCTGTAAATACCTAAAGAGTTACATATGCCAAGTAGGCAAACGTGTAAATGGCTACATGTGTTGTGGTTGAACTTCAAGACCCTAGGCACAGTTGCCAGTTGTCTAGCAATCATGAGAACAGCAAAACGAAAATACACAACAGCAACCCATCAAAGTCTAGAACTCTTGATTAGTTTGATTGCATGATAGCCCAATTAATGAATCACAAACTGTCTGAATATTTATCCTACGAGAGGCAGGCTACACTAATAAACAAGGTTTGCAAAGTGGTGAAATGGCTCTCTGGGCCCTACCACCTTGGTGAGGACTTGCTGGAACCCGAGGGGTACATATGCCTCAAACGAGTCACGCTTTGTCGCCACGTTAAGGCAGTGCCTATGCTGAAAGTAGACCGATTCAGAAAAAAAAAAAAAAAAAATCAAAGGATAATTCGAGCAAGAATATGTGAAATCCTAAACGTATTTTTTTTTGTTTTTTTTTCGACGCCTGGCCGAGGGTCTATGCCTCAATGTCTCCACAGGATTAACTCCTCCTGCTGCAGATCGTGTCAAGTTACATCGAGTGCATAGCAACCTTGGCACAGACAGCAAAGCACTTTCCGTTTTTCTGCCAACTCATTTTTTTCTCGAAAACCTGGAGGACACAGCCCGTTCAGAGCTTGTATTTGGGTGCCATCGATAAGTCTGCCCACCCCATTCTTTCAGTAGATGCTCTCATACATCATGGTGGAATTGGCCATATGTGAACCCTAAAGCTCTAAGAGACCCTATCCCTAAACGTATTGAGCTGTTGCGTCAATCATTGTGTCCAGCAAGGTTTGCAGTGGCGAGATGGCTCGCTGGGCCCTACCACCTTGGTGATAGCTCGCTGGAACCCGAGGTGTACATATGCCTTGTGCGGGCCAGCAGCCTTGTGCTTGCTAAGGCAGCACATATACTAAAATTGGATCGATACAGAGAAGATTAGCATGGCCCCTGCGAAAGGATGACACGCAAATCCGTGAAGCGCTCCATATTTTTGCAGCTGTGATCAAGCCTGCTTCACTGGACTTGATTCATCCCCTCATGCCACTCTTTATTTTCATTCTTGTTCTCCTGTGTCAAGAACTGGTCCATCTCCAATGTCTATAGGGCACTCTCAGTTTTCCTGAGGTTGAGTCACAGAACATCACTGGAACAGAACAATACATCCACACAGAGCAAACCTGAGCTAAAATAAACTTCTACTTATGATTAGTTTTCACATTTCTATCATGTAGTAACCAGCGGTGCTGTAAATACCTAAAGAGTTACATATGCCAAGTAGGCATACGTGTAAATGGCTACATGTGTTGTGGTTGAACTTCAAGACCCTAGGCACAGTTGCCAGTTGTCTAGCAATCATGAGAACAGCAAAAAGAAAATACACAACAGCAACCCATCAAAGTCAAGAACTCTTGATTAGTTTGATTGCATGATAGCCCAATTAATGAATCACAAACTGTCTGAATATTTATCCTACGGGAGGCAGGCTACACTAATAAACAAGGTTTGCAAAGTGGTGAAATGGCTCTCTGGGCCCTACCACCTTGGTGAGGACTTGCTGGGACCCCAGGGGTACATATGCCTCAAACGAGTCACGCTTTGTCGCCACGTCAAGGCAGTGCCTATGCTGAAAGTAGACCGATTCAGAAAAAAAAAAATAAAAAAATCAAAGGATAATTCGAGCAAGAATATGTGAAATCCTAAACGTTTTTTTTTTGTTGTTTTTTTCGACGCCTGGCCGAGGGTCTATGCCTCAATGTCTCCACAGGATTAACTCCTCCTGCTGCAGATCGTGTCCAGTTACATCGAGTGCATAGCAACCTTGGCACAGACAGCAAAGCACTTTCCGTTTTTCTGCCAACTCATTTTTTTCTCGAAAACCTGGAGGACACAGCCCGTTCAGAGCTTGTATTTGGGTGCCATCGATAAGTCTGCCCACTAGGGGTGTGCATTGGCACTGCCCTCACGATTCGATTCGATTACGATTCACCAGGTAACGATTCGATTCAATTCGATTCTACGATGCATTGTGATGCATCAAAATTCTACTGCACACAAGGCAAAATTTTCATCAGTCATGAGGCAATACAAGCAGTCAGATATTGAACAACAGATTTTATTGGCTGCTATGTGTGTATTATCACTCTCCTGTATCTTTGACATACATGTGATTAAATAAAATAAAATTGAATGGTACAGGGTATTGGATATGGCATTTTCAAACCTGAAAAAGAAAGCATAAATCACTGCTTTCAGTGCTTTGAATGAGAAATGTTTCTCTTCTCTCTGCTTGAGAACCATTTGAAATTAAATTTCAACTTTATTGTCCAACTCAAGGCCAGAAAATAAACAGTGTAGGGTGTAACGGTTCACAAAATTCATGGTTCGGTTCAATACGATACACTTGTGTCACGGTTCGGTATGTTTTCGATACAGCAAAAGGAAAGAAATGCCAGAGAAATTTCCTTGATTTATTATTTTTTATTTTTTTTTGTATTAGAACTAACAGTATAAAGTATGACATTTTTTTTCTTTGAGCAATGATGGAGCTATAATTGACTCTTCTTAGGAGCATATAAAACAAAACATCTCCTTGGAAAAAATTAAATGTAATTTTTTGTGCTTATAAACAAATGTTTATTTTAGTTCAGATTAACATTTGAGGGCAGCAATGTTATTCATAATGTCGAAATAAATCCGACATAACGTTACTTAAAAGCATTATAGCCTGGATATAGTTCATTCATGGCACAATGTTTCTTCCTGGTTTCCACGTCAGGGCTGTTTGATCCGTTAATAACGGAGAAATGTGAATGTTTCTCACTAGATCTCGCAGCGATGTTATTACTTTAGTGGCGAGTTCAAATGCTTTCTTTACTGGATCTCTTAGCGCTGTGTAGTAGATCGGCTCGCGCTGCGTTGGTCCAAACTGATAAACAGTCCGTCACGAGTAGCTCAGTTTCGTTCCGCTTACATTGCGTTTGCCATTTGATGTTGTGGTCGCGCCAGCGTCTACATTATGAGCGCGCTCGCGACGCGCTTACATTTGAAATAACCGTTCGGTTTGAAAATGCGTGCCTTGTACCGAACGGCTTAGTACGAATACGCGTATCGTTACACCCCTAAAACAGTGACATAATCGATTATGGCACTTTGCCGCATCGATGCTGAATCGTGCATGCCCCGCATTGCGATGCATCGCCGAATCGATTATTGTTGACACCACTGCTGCCCACCCCATTCTTTCAGTAGATGCTCTCCTACATCATGGTGGAATTGGCCATATGTGAACCCTAAAGCTCTAAGAGACCCTATCCCTAAACGTATTGAGCTGTTGCGTCAATCATTGTGTCCAGCAAGGTTTGCAGTGGCGAGATGGCTCGCTGGGCCCTACCACCTTGGTGATAGCTCGCTGGAACCCGAGGTGTACATATGCCTTGTGCGGGCCAGCAGCCTTGTGCTTGCTAAGGCAGCACATATACTAAAATTGGATTGATACAGAGAAGATTAGCATGGCCCCTGCGAAAGGATGACACGCAAATCCGTGAAGCGCTCCATATTTTTGCAGCTGTGATCAAGCCTGCTTCACTGGACTTGATTCATCCCCTCATGCCACTCTTTATTTTCATTCTTGTTCTCCTGTGTCAAGAACTGGTCCATCTCCAATGTCTATAGGGCACTCTCAGTTTTCCTGAGGTTGAGTCACAGAACATCGCTGGAACAGAACAATACATCCACACAGAGCAAACCTGAGCTAAAATAAACTTCTACTTATGATTAGTTTTCACATTTCTATCATGTAGTAACCAGCGGTGCTGTAAATACCTAAAGAGTTACATATGCCAAGTAGGCAAACGTGTAAATGGCTACATGTGTTGTGGTTGAACTTCAAGACCCTAGGCACAGTTGCCAGTTGTCTAGCAATCATGAGAACAGCAAAACGAAAATACACAACAGCAACCCATCAAAGTCTAGAACTCTTGATTAGTTTGATTGCATGATAGCCCAATTAATGAATCACAAACTGTCTGAATATTTATCCTACGAGAGGCAGGCTACACTAATAAACAAGGTTTGCAAAGTGGTGAAATGGCTCTCTGGGCCCTACCACCTTGGTGAGGACTTGCTGGGACCCGAGGGGTACATATGCCTCAAACGAGTCACGCTTTGTCGCCACGTTAAGGCAGTGCCTATGCTGAAAGTAGACCGATTCAGAAAAAAAAAAAAAAAAAATCAAAGGATAATTCGAGCAAGAATATGTGAAATCCTAAACGTATTTTTTTTTGTTTTTTTTTCGACGCCTGGCCGAGGGTCTATGCCTCAATGTCTCCACAGGATTAACTCCTCCTGCTGCAGATCGTGTCAAGTTACATCGAGTGCATAGCAACCTTGGCACAGACAGCAAAGCACTTTCCGTTTTTCTGCCAACTCATTTTTTTCTCGAAAACCTGGAGGACACAGCCCGTTCAGAGCTTGTATTTGGGTGCCATCGATAAGTCTGCCCACCCCATTCTTTCAGTAGATGCTCTCATACATCATGGTGGAATTGGCCATATGTGAACCCTAAAGCTCTAAGAGACCCTATCCCTAAACGTATTGAGCTGTTGCGTCAATCATTGTGTCCAGCAAGGTTTGCAGTGGCGAGATGGCTCGCTGGGCCCTACCACCTTGGTGATAGCTCGCTGGAACCCGAGGTGTACATATGCCTTGTGCGGGCCAGCAGCCTTGTGCTTGCTAAGGCAGCACATATACTAAAATTGGATCGATACAGAGAAGATTAGCATGGCCCCTGCGAAAGGATGACACGCAAATCCGTGAAGCGCTCCATATTTTTGCAGCTGTGATCAAGCCTGCTTCACTGGACTTGATTCATCCCCTCATGCCACTCTTTATTTTCATTCTTGTTCTCCTGTGTCAAGAACTGGTCCATCTCCAATGTCTATAGGGCACTCTCAGTTTTCCTGAGGTTGAGTCACAGAACATCACTGGAACAGAACAATACATCCACACAGAGCAAACCTGAGCTAAAATAAACTTCTACTTATGATTAGTTTTCACATTTCTATCATGTAGTAACCAGCGGTGCTGTAAATACCTAAAGAGTTACATATGCCAAGTAGGCATACGTGTAAATGGCTACATGTGTTGTGGTTGAACTTCAAGACCCTAGGCACAGTTGCCAGTTGTCTAGCAATCATGAGAACAGCAAAAAGAAAATACACAACAGCAACCCATCAAAGTCAAGAACTCTTGATTAGTTTGATTGCATGATAGCCCAATTAATGAATCACAAACTGTCTGAATATTTATCCTACGGGAGGCAGGCTACACTAATAAACAAGGTTTGCAAAGTGGTGAAATGGCTCTCTGGGCCCTACCACCTTGGTGAGGACTTGCTGGGACCCCAGGGGTACATATGCCTCAAACGAGTCACGCTTTGTCGCCACGTCAAGGCAGTGCCTATGCTGAAAGTAGACCGATTCAGAAAAAAAAAAAAAAAAAAATCAAAGGATAATTCGAGCAAGAATATGTGAAATCCTAAACGTTTTTTTTTTGTTGTTTTTTTCGACGCCTGGCCGAGGGTCTATGCCTCAATGTCTCCACAGGATTAACTCCTCCTGCTGCAGATCGTGTCCAGTTACATCGAGTGCATAGCAACCTTGGCACAGACAGCAAAGCACTTTCCGTTTTTCTGCCAACTCATTTTTTTCTCGAAAACCTGGAGGACACAGCCCGTTCAGAGCTTGTATTTGGGTGCCATCGATAAGTCTGCCCACTAGGGGTGTGCATTGGCACTGCCCTCACGATTCGATTCGATTACGATTCACCAGGTAACGATTCGATTCAATTCGATTCTACGATGCATTGTGATGCATCAAAATTCTACTGCACACAAGGCAAAATTTTCATCAGTCATGAGGCAATACAAGCAGTCAGATATTGAACAACAGATTTTATTGGCTGCTATGTGTGTATTATCACTCTCCTGTATCTTTGACATACATGTGATTAAATAAAATAAAATTGAATGGTACAGGGTATTGGATATGGCATTTTCAAACCTGAAAAAGAAAGCATAAATCACTGCTTTCAGTGCTTTGAATGAGAAATGTTTCTCTTCTCTCTGCTTGAGAACCATTTGAAATTAAATTTCAACTTTATTGTCCAACTCAAGGCCAGAAAATAAACAGTGTAGGGTGTAACGGTTCACAAAATTCATGGTTCGGTTCAATACGATACACTTGTGTCACGGTTCGGTATGTTTTCGATACAGCAAAAGGAAAGAAATGCCAGAGAAATTTCCTTGATTTATTATTTTTTATTTTTTTTTGTATTAGAACTAACAGTATAAAGTATGACATTTTTTTTCTTTGAGCAATGATGGAGCTATAATTGACTCTTCTTAGGAGCATATAAAACAAAACATCTCCTTGGAAAAAATTAAATGTAATTTTTTGTGCTTATAAACAAATGTTTATTTTAGTTCAGATTAACATTTGAGGGCAGCAATGTTATTCATAATGTCGAAATAAATCCGACATAACGTTACTTAAAAGCATTATAGCCTGGATATAGTTCATTCATGGCACAATGTTTCTTCCTGGTTTCCACGTCAGGGCTGTTTGATCCGTTAATAACGGAGAAATGTGAATGTTTCTCACTAGATCTCGCAGCGATGTTATTACTTTAGTGGCGAGTTCAAATGCTTTCTTTACTGGATCTCTTAGCGCTGTGTAGTAGATCGGCTCGCGCTGCGTTGGTCCAAACTGATAAACAGTCCGTCACGAGTAGCTCAGTTTCGTTCCGCTTACATTGCGTTTGCCATTTGATGTTGTGGTCGCGCCAGCGTCTACATTATGAGCGCGCTCGCGACGCGCTTACATTTGAAATAACCGTTCGGTTTGAAAATGCGTGCCTTGTACCGAACGGCTTAGTACGAATACGCGTATCGTTACACCCCTAAAACAGTGACATAATCGATTATGGCACTTTGCCGCATCGATGCTGAATCGTGCATGCCCCGCATTGCGATGCATCGCCGAATCGATTATTGTTGACACCACTGCTGCCCACCCCATTCTTTCAGTAGATGCTCTCCTACATCATGGTGGAATTGGCCATATGTGAACCCTAAAGCTCTAAGAGACCCTATCCCTAAACGTATTGAGCTGTTGCGTCAATCATTGTGTCCAGCAAGGTTTGCAGTGGCGAGATGGCTCGCTGGGCCCTACCACCTTGGTGATAGCTCGCTGGAACCCGAGGTATACATATGCCTTGTGCGGGCCAGCATTCTTGTGCTTGCTAAGGCAGCACATATACTAAAATTGGATTGATACAGAGAAGATTAGCATGGCCCCTGCGAAAGGATGACACGCAAATCCGTGAAGCGCTCCATATTTTTGCAGCTGTGATCAAGCCTGCTTCACTGGACTTGATTCATCCCCTCATGCCACTCTTTATTTTCATTCTTGTTCTCCTGTGTCAAGAACTGGTCCATCTCCAATGTCTATAGGGCACTCTCAGTTTTCCTGAGGTTGAGTCACAAAACATCGCTGGAACAGAACAATACATCCACACAGAGCAAACCTGAGCTAAAATAAACTTCTACTTATGATTAGTTTTCACATTTCTATCATGTAGTAACCAGCGGTGCTGTAAATACCTAAAGAGTTACATATGCCAAGTAGGCAAACGTGTAAATGGCTACATGTGTTGTGGTTGAACTTCAAGACCCTAGGCACAGTTGCCAGTTGTCTAGCAATCATGAGAACAGCAAAACGAAAATACACAACAGCAACCCATCAAAGTCTAGAACTCTTGATTAGTTTGATTGCATGATAGCCCAATTAATGAATCACAAACTGTCTGAATATTTATCCTACGAGAGGCAGGCTACACTAATAAACAAGGTTTGCAAAGTGGTGAAATGGCTCTCTGGGCCCTACCACCTTGGTGAGGACTTGCTGGGACCCGAGGGGTACATATGCCTCAAACGAGTCACGCTTTGTCGCCACGTTAAGGCAGTGCCTATGCTGAAAGTAGACCGATTCAGAAAAAAAAAAAAAAAAAATCAAAGGATAATTCGAGCAAGAATATGTGAAATCCTAAACGTATTTTTTTTTGTTTTTTTTTCGACGCCTGGCCGAGGGTCTATGCCTCAATGTCTCCACAGGATTAACTCCTCCTGCTGCAGATCGTGTCAAGTTACATCGAGTGCATAGCAACCTTGGCACAGACAGCAAAGCACTTTCCGTTTTTCTGCCAACTCATTTTTTTCTCGAAAACCTGGAGGACACAGCCCGTTCAGAGCTTGTATTTGGGTGCCATCGATAAGTCTGCCCACCCCATTCTTTCAGTAGATGCTCTCATACATCATGGTGGAATTGGCCATATGTGAACCCTAAAGCTCTAAGAGACCCTATCCCTAAACGTATTGAGCTGTTGCGTCAATCATTGTGTCCAGCAAGGTTTGCAGTGGCGAGATGGCTCGCTGGGCCCTACCACCTTGGTGATAGCTCGCTGGAACCCGAGGTGTACATATGCCTTGTGCGGGCCAGCAGCCTTGTGCTTGCTAAGGCAGCACATATACTAAAATTGGATCGATACAGAGAAGATTAGCATGGCCCCTGCGAAAGGATGACACGCAAATCCGTGAAGCGCTCCATATTTTTGCAGCTGTGATCAAGCCTGCTTCACTGGACTTGATTCATCCCCTCATGCCACTCTTTATTTTCATTCTTGTTCTCCTGTGTCAAGAACTGGTCCATCTCCAATGTCTATAGGGCACTCTCAGTTTTCCTGAGGTTGAGTCACAGAACATCACTGGAACAGAACAATACATCCACACAGAGCAAACCTGAGCTAAAATAAACTTCTACTTATGATTAGTTTTCACATTTCTATCATGTAGTAACCAGCGGTGCTGTAAATACCTAAAGAGTTACATATGCCAAGTAGGCATACGTGTAAATGGCTACATGTGTTGTGGTTGAACTTCAAGACCCTAGGCACAGTTGCCAGTTGTCTAGCAATCATGAGAACAGCAAAAAGAAAATACACAACAGCAACCCATCAAAGTCAAGAACTCTTGATTAGTTTGATTGCATGATAGCCCAATTAATGAATCACAAACTGTCTGAATATTTATCCTACGGGAGGCAGGCTACACTAATAAACAAGGTTTGCAAAGTGGTGAAATGGCTCTCTGGGCCCTACCACCTTGGTGAGGACTTGCTGGGACCCCAGGGGTACATATGCCTCAAACGAGTCACGCTTTGTCGCCACGTCAAGGCAGTGCCTATGCTGAAAGTAGACCGATTCAGAAAAAAAAAAAAAAAAAAATCAAAGGATAATTCGAGCAAGAATATGTGAAATCCTAAACGGTTTTTTTTTGTTGTTTTTTTCGACGCCTGGCCGAGGGTCTATGCCTCAATGTCTCCACAGGATTAACTCCTCCTGCTGCAGATCGTGTCCAGTTACATCGAGTGCATAGCAACCTTGGCACAGACAGCAAAGCACTTTCCGTTTTTCTGCCAACTCATTTTTTTCTCGAAAACCTGGAGGACACAGCCCGTTCAGAGCTTGTATTTGGGTGCCATCGATAAGTCTGCCCACTAGGGGTGTGCATTGGCACTGCCCTCACGATTCGATTCGATTACGATTCACCAGGTAACGATTCGATTCAATTCGATTCTACGATGCATTGTGATGCATCAAAATTCTACTGCACACAAGGCAAAATTTTCATCAGTCATGAGGCAATACAAGCAGTCAGATATTGAACAACAGATTTTA
This sequence comes from Scardinius erythrophthalmus, assembly GCF_964197995.2. Taxonomy (NCBI): domain Eukaryota; kingdom Metazoa; phylum Chordata; class Actinopteri; order Cypriniformes; family Leuciscidae; genus Scardinius; species Scardinius erythrophthalmus. The sequence goes on from NC_138227.1 coordinate 41,048,343, forward strand.
TTGGCTGCTATGTGTGTATTATCACTCTCCTGTATCTTTGACATACATGTGATTAAATAAAATAAAATTGAATGGTACAGGGTATTGGATATGGCATTTTCAAACCTGAAAAAGAAAGCATAAATCACTGCTTTCAGTGCTTTGAATGAGAAATGTTTCTCTTCTCTCTGCTTGAGAACCATTTGAAATTAAATTTCAACTTTATTGTCCAACTCAAGGCCAGAAAATAAACAGTGTAGGGTGTAACGGTTCACAAAATTCATGGTTCGGTTCAATACGATACACTTGTGTCACGGTTCGGTATGTTTTCGATACAGCAAAAGGAAAGAAATGCCAGAGAAATTTCCTTGATTTATTATTTTTTATTTTTTTTTGTATTAGAACTAACAGTATAAAGTATGACATTTTTTTTCTTTGAGCAATGATGGAGCTATAATTGACTCTTCTTAGGAGCATATAAAACAAAACATCTCCTTGGAAAAAATTAAATGTAATTTTTTGTGCTTATAAACAAATGTTTATTTTAGTTCAGATTAACATTTGAGGGCAGCAATGTTATTCATAATGTCGAAATAAATCCGACATAACGTTACTTAAAAGCATTATAGCCTGGATATAGTTCATTCATGGCACAATGTTTCTTCCTGGTTTCCACGTCAGGGCTGTTTGATCCGTTAATAACGGAGAAATGTGAATGTTTCTCACTAGATCTCGCAGCGATGTTATTACTTTAGTGGCGAGTTCAAATGCTTTCTTTACTGGATCTCTTAGCGCTGTGTAGTAGATCGGCTCGCGCTGCGTTGGTCCAAACTGATAAACAGTCCGTCACGAGTAGCTCAGTTTCGTTCCGCTTACATTGCGTTTGCCATTTGATGTTGTGGTCGCGCCAGCGTCTACATTATGAGCGCGCTCGCGACGCGCTTACATTTGAAATAACCGTTCGGTTTGAAAATGCGTGCCTTGTACCGAACGGCTTAGTACGAATACGCGTATCGTTACACCCCTAAAACAGTGACATAATCGATTATGGCACTTTGCCGCATCGATGCTGAATCGTGCATGCCCCGCATTGCGATGCATCGCCGAATCGATTATTGTTGACACCACTGCTGCCCACCCCATTCTTTCAGTAGATGCTCTCCTACATCATGGTGGAATTGGCCATATGTGAACCCTAAAGCTCTAAGAGACCCTATCCCTAAACGTATTGAGCTGTTGCGTCAATCATTGTGTCCAGCAAGGTTTGCAGTGGCGAGATGGCTCGCTGGGCCCTACCACCTTGGTGATAGCTCGCTGGAACCCGAGGTGTACATATGCCTTGTGCGGGCCAGCAGCCTTGTGCTTGCTAAGGCAGCACATATACTAAAATTGGATTGATACAGAGAAGATTAGCATGGCCCCTGCGAAAGGATGACACGCAAATCCGTGAAGCGCTCCATATTTTTGCAGCTGTGATCAAGCCTGCTTCACTGGACTTGATTCATCCCCTCATGCCACTCTTTATTTTCATTCTTGTTCTCCTGTGTCAAGAACTGGGGTGCGTTTCCCGAAAGCATCGTTAGCCAACTATGGTCGCAAGTTCATCGCAATGTCCATTGAACTCTATTGGTAACGACGGAACTTGCGACCATAGTTGGCCAACGATGCTTTCGGGAAACGCACCCCTGGTCCATCTCCAATGTCTATAGGGCACTCTCAGTTTTCCTGAGGTTGAGTCACAGAACATCACTGGAACAGAACAATACATCCACACAGAGCAAACCTGAGCTAAAATAAACTTCTACTTATGATAAGTTTTCACATTTCTATCATATAGTAACCAGCGGTGCTGTAAATACCTAAAGAGTTACATATGCCAAGTAGGCATACGTGTAAATGGCTACATGTGGTGTGGTTGAACTTCAAGACCCTAGGCACAGTTGCCAGTTGTCTAGCAATCATGAGAACAGCAAAAAGAAAATACACAACAGCAACCCATCAAAGTCTAGAACTCTTGATTAGTTTGATTGCATGATAGCCCAATTAATGAATCACAAACTGTCTGAATATTTATCCTACGGAAGGCAGGCTACACTAATAAACAAGGTTTGCAAAGTGGTGAAATGGCTCTCTGGGCCCTACTGCCTTGGTGAGGACTTGCTGGGACCCCAGGGGTACATATGCCTCAAACGAGTCACGCTTTGTCGCCACGTTAAGGCAGTGCCTATGCTGAAAGTAGACCGATTCAGAGAAAAAAAATAAAAATAAATTAAAAAAACAAAGGATAATTTGAGCAAGAATATGTGAAATCCTAAATGTTTTTTTTGTTTTTTTTTTTTTTCGACGCCTGGCCGAGGGTCTATGCCTCAATGTCTCCACAGGATTAACTCCTCCTGCTGCAGATCGTGTCCAGTTACATCGAGTGCATAGCAACCTTGGCACAGACAGCAAAGCACTTTCCGTTTTTCTGCCAACTCATTTTTTTCTCGAAAACCTGGAGGACACAGCCCGTTCAGAGCTTGTATTTGGGTGCCATCGATAAGTCTGCCCACCCCATTCTTTCAGTAGATGCTCTCATACATCATGGTGGAATTGGCCATATGTGAACCCTAAAGCTCTAAGAGACCCTATCCCTAAACGTATTGAGCTGTTGCGTCAATCATTGTGTCCAGCAAGGTTTGCAGTGGCGAGATGGCTCGCTGGGCCCTACCACCTTGGTGATAGCTCGCTGGAACCCGAGGTGTACATATGCCTTGTGCGGGCCAGCAGCCTTGTGCTTGCTAAGGCAGCACATATACTAAAATTGGATCGATACAGAGAAGATTAGCATGGCCCCTGCGAAAGGATGACACGCAAATCCGTGAAGCGCTCCATATTTTTGCAGCTGTGATCAAGCCTGCTTCACTGGACTTGATTCATCCCCTCAAGCCACTCTTTATTTTCATTCTTGTTCTCCTGTGTCAAGAACTGGTCCATCTCCAATGTCTATAGGGCACTCTCAGTTTTCCTGAGGTTGAGTCACAGAACATCACTGGAACAGAACAATACATCCACACAGAGCAAACCTGAGCTAAAATAAACTTCTACTTATGATTAGTTTTCACATTTCTATCATGTAGTAACCAGCGGTGCTGTAAATACCTAAAGAGTTACATATGCCAAGTAGGCAAACGTGTAAATGGCTACATGTGTTGTGGTTGAACTTCAAGACCCTAGGCACAGTTGCCAGTTGTCTAGCAATCATGAGAACAGCAAAACGAAAATACACAACAGCAACCCATCAAAGTCTAGAACTCTTGATTAGTTTGATTGCATGATAGCCCAATTAATGAATCACAAACTGTCTGAATATTTATCCTACGAGAGGCAGGCTACACTAATAAACAAGGTTTGCAAAGTGGTGAAATGGCTCTCTGGGCCCTACCACCTTGGTGAGGACTTGCTGGGACCCCAGGGGTACATATGCCTCAAGCGAGTCACGCTTTGTCGCCACGTTAAGGCAGTGCCTATGCTGAAAGTAGACCGGTTCAGAGAAAAAAAAAAAAAAAAAAAAAAAATCAAAGGATAATTCGAGCAAGAATATGTGAAATCCTAAACGTTTTTTTTTTTGTTTTGTTTTTTCGACGCCTGGCCGAGGGTCTATGCCTCAATGTCTCCACAGGATTAACTCCTCCTGCTGCAGATCGTGTCCAGTTACATCGAGTGCATAGCAACCTTGGCACAGACAGCAAAGCACTTTCCGTTTTTCTGCCAACTCATTTTTTTCTCGAAAACCTGGAGGACACAGCCCGTTCAGAGCTTGTATTTGGGTGCCATCGATAAGTCTGCCCACCCCATTCTTTCAGTAGATGCTCTCATACATCATGGTGGAATTGGCCAAATGTGAACCCTAAAGCTCTAAGAGACCCTATCCCTAAACGTATTGAGCTGTTGCGTCAATCATTGTGTCCAGCAAGGTTTGCAGTGGCGAGATGGCTCGCTGGGCCCTACCACCTTGGTGATAGCTCGCTGGAACCCGAGGTGTACATATGCCTTGTGCGGGCCAGCAGCCTTGTGCTTGCTAAGGCAGCACATATACTAAAATTGGATCGATACAGAGAAGATTAGCATGGCCCCTGCGCGAAAGACCCTGCCCGTTCTTCTCAGTCGAGGAAGGGAGGGCGATGAGGGAGTTTGACCATATATGGAGAACCTGCAGATAGACAACACGCCCCTTCCAAATGTAAATAATGCATAAGCAAGTAGCCATGTGTGACTGTCAGATGCAACAGATGCAAGTGATCTGAATGCAAGTGATCTGATTCCAATCTGTGCATTAGAAACAAGTGCAAGTGATCTGATTCCAATCTGTGCATTAGAAACAAGTGCAAGTGATCTGATTCCAATCTGTGCATTAGAAACAGATGCAAGTGATCTGATTCCAATCTGTGCATTGGAAACAAATGCAAGTGATGCAAATGATCTGATTCCAATCTGTGCATTGGAAACAAGTGCAAGTGATCTGATTCCAATCTGTGCATTAGAAACAGATGCAAGTGATCTGATTCCAATCTGTGCATTGGAAACAAATGCAAGTGATGCAAGTGTGCATTGGAAACAGATGCAAGTTCCAATCTGTGCATTGGAAACAGATGCAAGTGATGCAAGTGATCTGATTCCAATCTGTGCATTGGAAACAGATGCAAGTGATGCAAGTGATCTGATTCCAATCTGTGCATTGGAAACAGATGCAAGTTCCAATCTGTGCATTGGAAACAGATGCAAGTGATGCAAGTGATCTGTTCCAATCTGTGCAAGTGATGCAAGTGATCTGTTCCAATCTGTGCAAGTGATGCAAGTGATCTGTTCCAATCTGTGCAAGTGATCTGTTCCAATCTGTGCACTGGAAACAGATGCTTGATAATAAGCTGACTAAAATGCTCATCAGGAGAGACTAGAACACTTTGCTATGTTATAAAATTATGTAGTTTATTAGTTTGATCAGAATAACATAAGTGATGAATTACAACATACTTTATTCAATGTACTTTTAAGAACCTTGCCAAATTCTACAAGATGCAATTGAACAAGTAAAACACTTCAGTTGTTTGAATAAGTTAATTTCAGGTTTATTTGTATACAAGGGAAACGTGTCACAACAAATACAGAAAGAGAGTTTACATTGCCATAATAGATTTCTTCCCAACTGTGCAGATGAGGCCTCTAGTCCTTGCTGTATGCAAATACAATGAATGGTTGCCACCGTGATAGCCTAGGAAATGCGTGGTTGCACAAAGATCCAGGAGACAGGAAATCGTAAAATGTGGGTTGCCCTGTGAGGCTCACATATCAGCTGGATCAGAAATGTTGACCATAGAAGACAGGTCAATGTGTATACACAATATATTAGGCACACAGTAAAGAACTTCTAACAGAATAATCAAGTAATAAGTATTAATCAATCAATTAATTTCCCACAAGTTCACTCTTCCAGTTCTGGAGGGCAATACTGAACATCAGAAAACAATGCGTGTACTGTGATTATTGATGACATTGAATGGTACTGTTTTAATATTCGCTCACAACAAAGCAAACAGGCCTACCTGCTATAACAGGTCTAGATTTAAAATGATTTAGTCACAGGGTCAGGTATGAACTACTTTGTTAACATACTGTAATTCAAGTGTTTCTTAAAAAATCTTTTACTTGTTTCCCCTTCAGGAGGAGTGCCAAGGCCCATATGGGGGATACCAGCATTTCCACAGGACAGTTTGGCTAAAGCTATGGTATAGGTGATTAACCTTTGGGTGCTCTCAGATCAAATTGAAAAGGAGGACTTAAAAAAAGAAGAAAGCATTCTGTTAGTTTGCCATGTTTTTCTCTGTAAGGAACTTTGACAAATCAATAAAACCGAGTCATTTACAATAAAGTATATCAATCAAACAGTCCTGTTGTATGTCATGAGTCTTCTACTCAGTAGTCCTTTACACACGGTTCTGTTCACACATTGGATGGAAATAAGGTGAATTACAAATGTCACCCTTAAAACACAGTCCAGCAGTGTCCAAATATGTGCTGTTTTAAGATGATGATTCATAGTGTGGAGAGAAAGACCACACACACACAGGAGAAATGACCGACGTTAGTCTGGTATCTCACCTCAGACTGGTTTGACTGAGTCTGAGGGTCATCGACACACGCAAGCCTCTACACCGCTTCAAGGTCTCGGTCGTGGTAGAAGAGAACAATGTGAACCGAACTATTTACAAAAAGAAACGTCCACAACCACCCAACGAGTGGCTCAGTGTCCTTTATCACCTCGCCCGTGAGTGTCTCTCATCTCTGCCAGCCACTGTTCAACAGTCTTCCCCCCAGTGGCAGAGCAGAAAGATACGGACCCGTATTGGCTGTGACCAGTCTCTTTCCTCTTCGGTTGTCCGCACTTACTACATTTGTAGTCCCCCTGCTTTCTCTTTTTCCCAGGACACCCTGACACCCCGGCCGCGGCTTCCGCCTCAGCTTTTTTCCTCCTCCGGAAAGCTGTTGACCGTGGCAAGATAAGGGGTGGTGGGGGTGTTACCGATGTAAGGTGTGGAGGGTCCTGGGAGGAGCCTGGGAGAAAGCAGGGCTGCTGCTGGGGAGGGGCGGTAAGTAGCTGCGGGGCTGGAAGAGAAGGCACCTGGGCGGGCCTTCCTCGTTGGGTGGCCTGGCGTGAAAGGTCCTTTGGCTGTGTAAAAACAAAGGGCCGGAGTTCTGGAGGTGGCCTGGAGATGACTGATGGCCTGGGTGCAGAGAGAGGCTCGGCGGCAACGCACGGCAAACGGCCGAACACCACACCCTGCTCCAGGATGGTCTTCTCCCTCTCCTTCTGTCGTCGATTGTACCTGACAGACAGAAAGAGGAAATGAGATCTAGTCGCATTTTGGCTAATTAATTATCACAATGTTGATACTTCATAGCATAATGATTATATGTTTCATGTTCATCATTATCTTACCATTGTGAGATGGTCCTTTGGCTTTGCTCGTACAGCTGGATGTTGGTCTGGGCCATCAACCTCGGACTGTCCAGCACCGCCTCTCTGATTGACACGTAGTCCGCCAAGATGAGCGCCCACCTGCTCCTCTTGGTGCCGCCGGACTGCGTGCCACATGGGTGGAGACGACAGAGCTGGCTGCATATGGCCTCCACCAGGCGACTTGCGGACGGCCAATTTGCAGGACCCGAGTTCAGTCCCAGAAAGCAACTGAAAGACAAAGAAATGAACAAAAAATACATGTTAGTGTTGGCAATGGAACGGAAACCTTTTAACTAATTATTCTAGGCTAATTCAGCCGCATACCGTTCGAGGCTGTCCTTTCCAGCTCTTCCAGTTAAGGACTTCCCCTTCATTGCCTTGAACCGCCCCTGCTCGAGCCTGTCCTGGTGCCGGGAAGGGTAGACCACTCTCTCCTTGTCATGCTCTGGTAGTGCACGCCACAGCCCTATCAGAATGTCTACCCTTCGATCCGACAGCCCCTGAAGACCCCTCAGCTCTACCAAAGCCTTTGCCAGCCTGCAGACGTGCTGGTATCCCGGCTGGCCATCCGGGCCTTGGCACTCCTCCTGAATGATACAAATAAATCCAACTATTTAGGAAACATTTAGTTGATCATGTCATACATAGTAAAGTTGGATGTGTGACATAAATGAAATGATTCTGTCAAGTTATAATCAAACCTTACATCAGAGCCTGGTGAGGAGGGAGGAGGGGAATTCTGATGGCCACGGGCCTCAGGACAGTTGTCGTCGGTGGGGGTGGCTGGACCGGATGACAAAGACCCGGGTGCGTCAGCTGACCGGGCTGCTGCTGCTGCTGTTGGGGTTGAGGACGAGGCCGGAAGAGGAGGATCGGGGAGGTGAACGGTCGGGTCATCATCATCATCATCCTCCGTCTCCTCATCAAAGCCCTCATCCTCCAGGGGTCCCTCGACAGCATCAGCCTCATCTGGAGTGTCGGGGTCTAAGCTGACGGCCTGCAGCACTTTGTTGGTCTGGGCATAAAGGTACTCCACCCCAATGAGTTCCCCTGTAACGTGATGGAAATGCTCAGGTTAAAAAGCTAAATGACATGAACAAACCCCTCACTTTCCACACTGACATTACGATGCGGTTGATGTACCTGTGTATACGCCAGGCTTTGTGAAGTCCTCAACCTGCCCGGATCCATGCACGCATTGGCTGAGCTGGTTGAGGGAGTGCTGCAGGTGGCCACTGTAGCAGAGCAGAGGTTGCTTCTCTCCCTCCTTAGCTGCTGCGGCACGGTTCTCATTCCACCTCACCAGCCCGTCCAGGAGGAAGGCCTGGAAATGCATTCCACTGGCACTGCTCCCTATACACAGAGTACCGCAATGTGTGATGAGAGAACGCTGAAGTGTACACATCTCAATCTAGTTACAAACCTATAATTACAATTCATTACCTGGAATGAACCGGTTGAGGTGGAGGTGAAAAGACTCCAGAGAAGTGGAGCCGCGCGCGCAGCGATAGACTGGCAGAATCACTCCGCCCTTGGTGATGGTGCCAGTCTGGGTGTACAGCCGTACACTCGGAGGGTCCTGTATACACTTGAGGTGACGCCTCTGCTCTTGCCAGATTGCCCGGATGCGAACGGGATCCAGCAGCGGGATGCCCAGGGTGTCGTGCCCCTTCTCGCTGTTGAAGATCTCCAACACCTCCATCAGGAGGAGCTCCGTCTCCGCAGCTCCACGCGTGCGGCGACGGCAGTGAAGAGCCATTTCCTTCCTCCTGAGGTGGCTGTAGACCTCCCTGTCAGTGAGACCGACCATCCCGCGCCTCCCCTCCAGCTCGGACCGCTTGGCCTCCAGCAGTCGACGGACATCCCCTGCATCCCATTCAAAAATGCTGGAGGACAGCTGTCGCATGAAGGCCCCGTACAGCTGGTGGCTCTCAGAAACAACACCTGCTGCGAACCGCCGCATCAGGTGCCAGATGTCAAGACGAACCACCATCTGGGCCCACTCGGGGAACATGGCAGCCGTCTTGGATCCACCGACGCTGGAGCAACAGTCTCGGTCCACGTACATGAGCTCGGGGGGTGGCACGCCTGCGAGCCGGTACCGCTCCGTAAGCCCAGCCGCCATACGGAGAAGGCCCTCACCCTCACCGGCAGTGAGCACGCAGTTCAGGACCTGCCCGTACTCGTTGCCCACATCCGTGGCCCAGGCGGCCGTATCGGAAGCAGCCCCGGCGAGTTTTTTGGTCACCTGAAACCAAGAAGCAGAGCGCAATTGTGTGAGTGAGATTGTGTCCCATGGTATTGGTCACTTTGGCAGAGGAAGTATTCTTTACTGAAAATGCAATGACAAACTAAAAAACAACTACAAACTATTCTGGTATGCTTACAACGTATACACTTAATACGGTATGAAAGTCGGTTACCTTCTTTGTCGAGTCCATCTTTAAGATTGACCCAAAGACAGAGGTGACCCTGGCCTTCAACTCATCCAGCCGTGACAGTACGTCCATGCTGTAGACTGTCAGCAGCCAGACCGGCGAGGGGACCTTTGGCATTTCCGGGAGTGGTGGAAATTGTGGCCGGACGTTTCCAAAGGTCATGAAGTGCCGGCACTCGCCGAGGTACTGAATGGACCGTCGCATCCAGGCTTCGCTGTGGCTCTCACACAGCTTTTTGTAGAGCTGAGTTGCGCTGTTCCCCAAAGAGCGCTCCCTCAGCATCACTACCACCGCAATGTCACAGGAAAGCCTGGAGAGATAGGAGAGTTGTTTTTTTTTTTTTAAGACAACAAAGAACAATACACTGAATTGTCACTTCTCAGCTGTGAAAACAAAAAACAATAAATATTTACTTGTAGGTCAGAATCGCTGGAAACTGGACACGATGTGCAGGATCCAGCTGACCCAAGACGTCCTGGGACCAGCCCGCCACCTTCTTCTTACATCTAGGGCACTCTAGGTACTCTGTGGCCATTAGGTACCAGCCCTTCACATCCAATACCCTCCGGATGGTCTTGTAAAGCCCAGCCTTGGTGAGAGTGGTGTTACACCCAGGCTGGGTGCATGTCAGCTTGAATGACCACATGCGCAGTGGCATCCAGAGAAACAGCGGACACGCAAAGAAGGGGTCGGGCGACGCGGGTGGCTGACTGTAGATCAGCCGAGGTTGGGGAGGGTACCACCACAGACGCAACTCTGTGGTGAGTTATGATCTCCCAGTGCAACCCCTGGTGAACAGTGTACGGCCGATCCACTGCTGCTGCTCTTTGTTGAGGGCTGCCCGCCAGCTCTCGGGAAGAAGCAGCTGCATTTTAGATAGAGGACAAGAAAATGACTAAAAGTTGTTTTATTTTAGTAAAATACTAAAATACTAGTAGCTTACAGTTGTGAATATCTAATTACTTTCTGAACCATCACGTTATAGGTAGACTCACCTCAGGACTTGCAGGCGGCGGACGCGGGAAAGACTGACGCGGCACAGCCTGCTCTTCGGTCCGGACAGCGGCTCCCGGTGGATCCTGGGAGGCCTGGGGTGGATCCTGGGAGGCCTGGGGTGGATCCTGGGAGGCCTGGGGTGGATCCTGGGGTGGATCCTGGGAGGCCTGGGGTGGATCCTGGGAGGCCTGGGGTGGGTCCGTAGTCGTTTGGGTGACTACAGGGACCTGTGTGTCCAAGGCTTCACAACAACACATACAGAGAATTCATCCATATATCAAGCCAAGTATTAGAAGAGGAGATTAGATTTAAACGAAGCATTATATTAATTTCAGGAAGTTTACAGTAGTTAAGCAAAGCACAGGTTGATGTCAGAAAAGCAAGGAAACTGAAGGGAAAAAAAAAAGTGTGAAAGTGCGCGCGTCAAGGTGGACACAAATCGAATGTGTAATGTTAGTTGTTATAAAGAAAAATGAAGACAAACATTTCAGCCACGTAAGAGGATGGGAGAAAAGTATAATAGCATGCACAATATCTCCACAATGTGAGAATGACACCTTTAAAAAGTCAAGAGCCAAAGACATAATATTTAGGGGGACACCAACATTCCAGGAAATCTGCGAGTATTGGACTAAGCATTCTTATCAAGAATACTGGGGTGAGGTGGTGTTACAGCGGGGTGAGGCGGCGGAGCTAGACACCATGAGAGGAAATGTGCAGTCACACAAAAATGTATAGAGTTTCTCACCCAAACCCTACCTTATCCACTGGACCGTTTGTCTGATGAATATTACAACAGAAATACATTATATTACATACAACATTATGTTTATCTGATAAAAAAAATAAAAAATAAAAAAAAAAAACTTATAAATGAATATCAGGTAGTGTATCAATCAACTTACAGGTCTCGGTGGCAATGGCAACTGCGACCAGCTCTGCATCCGAGGGCTCTACGGGGCGCAGATCTGGTCGCACAGCTGGTCTGGAAGCAGGCAGCCCTTTACGACACATAGAAAAGTGTTAAACGTGGTCTCGGTCATAAAGAGGTCATTTTTCCAGTTTGAAAACGCTTACTGGGAACTGCAGGCTTTTTGGTAAGGATCTTCCTGACCGTTGCCTGCAGTTGACCTGGGGTCACGGAACGCTGCCCTAAAAATGCAGAGACCGCTGCACCAAGAGGCCTTTAACACCAAGCAAACACAGTTGGGAATAAAATAACCATTTTACTTTATTAAACGAATTAACGGGTCATCTTTACTGATACCAATACTTACCCTGAAGCTGCCGTAACCCCAGCAAGGGGAGAAGGGGGTGCAGCTGCCTCCTGGTCGCGGCGCCCGATATATTTAAGGGCGGCTTCCATGGGGTCCCCGGGATTCCGGGGCGTCTGCTTCCTCAGCCAGTTGACATAACTGATTAAAAAAAAAAATTATAATTCGTTAGAAATGGGATACATCAATTATCAAAAAAAAATACAACTTGTATATCAGCATGACATTGTTATTCAAATGACTGTTCTCACCCAATGTGGTCTTTATCCTTGGACTCATAGAGTTCCTGCAGCGTCTCTCCCCTGTACCTATGAAACCCAACAAGGGCTTGGCCCTCCTGTCCAGGCTGTGAGGCCAGGACTCTGGAGTCCACAAATGCCCTCCGGAACCTAACCTCCTCCTTAACGGCCGGGTAGGCATTTGCGTAGCGGGCCAAGGCGTCCTTGTGGACCATAAGTGGAGATGTGGAGACGCTGCGCTCACGCTCCTGTTGATGGCTAGCCACCAGCCCCACAACCCAGCCCACATCATTCTCCAGGAGCCACTTGAAGGTCTGACCCCGGTACATGCCTAACTGAATCACATATCGGCTCAGCACCAGCATCCCGGAATCAGGATCACCACCCTCTGAGACGACACGGGCCCGGGCCTCTGCCTCACATTCTTCTGGCGTCTTCACATTCTTCACAGGCTGGTCAGGCTTGCCCCTGATGGACTGAGCCTCATGCGTTGCATGCATGGTCAGCTCCTTCCCCCTCCACCTAAATTTTGGGTTTTCCATCTAGGATTCAAGTGGTAAAGTACATACTGGATGATAGTAGAATTAGCAGTGCAGATTTTCCATTCGTGGGAATTCATAAAATATACAGGGAATAGAAAACCCCCCATGAGATACAGTACAGTTACATTGCCAAAAAATAATCATAACGTGTAACCTGGTGACAGGTTACTGTCCAAGGCTGTACTGTAGACCATAGCCTGCATGACATTCACACAAATGTATCGACCTGTTAACTCCACATACACGAATTAAGGTGAAACATGAAATAAAATAGTTAGAGAGGTAAACCAGCTCTAGTTTTCGAACGTGCTATAGGCTGAACATGCCAAGTGCTGATGATTACCAACGCTAATTATGCTAACGTTACTACTAGCGTCAACATAAATGTTGCTATGTGCCATACGTCCCAATCAAACACGTGTACACTTTCCTTGGTGAGGTGTTTACACAAATTAAAATAGTTAGAGATAATACAATAGACATGATATGATACAGATATGCAACAAGCTGAACATGCCAAGTGGTGCTAATGAATAGCGACGCTAACGTTACCGTTGATAGGTGCCACACATCGCAATCTAACACGCGCGCACTTTCCTGGGTGATTGCCCAAACACATAGTTAGGTCGGTGTTTACACAAATTAAAATAGTTAGAGATAGTAACCAGCTGTACTGTTATTACCGCTGTGCTCCATGCTGAACATGCCGAATGCTAGCGGGGCTAATTGAGATAACGTCAAGGTTAATCTGCTATCAACAGAAACGCTACACTTGGTGTATACTTACCTTTCGTTTTTCGCAAAGATCAGCAATAATGCTAAACAAATGCCTTTTTTTCTTCGTCACAGCGATAAATCAGAAATCCAGTGAATTCCGTAATGGCCGCCGACAACCCGATGAAAATAAAGCTGGAGCCGGGGCTTAGGTCAAAGGGCGAATTTGATTGGACCATACCTGAAAAGGAAGACACCGATTGGCCCGTGGTCATTTGAGACAAGGCCCTATCTTTTCCATTGACTTTTTGGTGTCTTTCTCACAATTGAGACAAGCGACGACTGGGATTGGCTGACGGACCTGTCCGTCTTTCTGAGCAATTGAGACAATTGAGACAGAGAAGAACGGCCCCTCCTGAGCGAAAAAGACCCTGCCCGTTCTTCTCAGTCGAGGAAGGGAGGGCGATGAGGGAGTTTGACCATATATGGAGAACCTGCAGATAGACAACACGCCCCTTCCAAATGTAAATAATGCATAAGCAAGTAGCCATGTGTGACTGTCAGATGCAACAGATGCAAGTGATCTGAATGCAAGTGATCTGATTCCAATCTGTGCATTAGAAACAAGTGCAAGTGATCTGATTCCAATCTGTGCATTAGAAACAAGTGCAAGTGATCTGATTCCAATCTGTGCATTAGAAACAGATGCAAGTGATCTGATTCCAATCTGTGCATTGGAAACAAATGCAAGTGATGCAAATGATCTGATTCCAATCTGTGCATTGGAAACAAGTGCAAGTGATCTGATTCCAATCTGTGCATTAGAAACAGATGCAAGTGATCTGATTCCAATCTGTGCATTGGAAACAAATGCAAGTGATGCAAGTGATCTGATTCCAATCTGTGCATTGGAAACAGATGCAAGTTCCAATCTGTGCATTGGAAACAGATGCAAGTGATGCAAGTGATCTGATTCCAATCTGTGCATTGGAAACAGATGCAAGTGATGCAAGTGATCTGATTCCAATCTGTGCATTGGAAACAGATGCAAGTTCCAATCTGTGCATTGGAAACAGATGCAAGTGATGCAAGTGATCTGTTCCAATCTGTGCAAGTGATGCAAGTGATCTGTTCCAATCTGTGCAAGTGATGCAAGTGATCTGTTCCAATCTGTGCAAGTGATCTGTTCCAATCTGTGCACTGGAAACAGATGCTTGATAATAAGCTGACTAAAATGCTCATCAGGAGAGACTAGAACACTTTGCTATGTTATAAAATTATGTAGTTTATTAGTTTGATCAGAATAACATAAGTGATGAATTACAACATACTTTATTCAATGTACTTTTAAGAACCTTGCCAAATTCTACAAGATGCAATTGAACAAGTAAAACACTTCAGTTGTTTGAATAAGTTAATTTCAGGTTTATTTGTATACAAGGGAAACGTGTCACAACAAATACAGAAAGAGAGTTTACATTGCCATAATAGATTTCTTCCCAACTGTGCAGATGAGGCCTCTAGTCCTTGCTGTATGCAAATACAATGAATGGTTGCCACCGTGATAGCCTAGGAAATGCGTGGTTGCACAAAGATCCAGGAGACAGGAAATCGTAAAATGTGGGTTGCCCTGTGAGGCTCACATATCAGCTGGATCAGAAATGTTGACCATAGAAGACAGGTCAATGTGTATACACAATATATTAGGCACACAGTAAAGAACTTCTAACAGAATAATCAAGTAATAAGTATTAATCAATCAATTAATTTCCCACAAGTTCACTCTTCCAGTTCTGGAGGGCAATACTGAACATCAGAAAACAATGCGTGTACTGTGATTATTGATGACATTGAATGGTACTGTTTTAATATTCGCTCACAACAAAGCAAACAGGCCTACCTGCTATAACAGGTCTAGATTTAAAATGATTTAGTCACAGGGTCAGGTATGAACTACTTTGTTAACATACTGTAATTCAAGTGTTTCTTAAAAAATCTTTTACTTGTTTCCCCTTCAGGAGGAGTGCCAAGGCCCATATGGGGGATACCAGCATTTCCACAGGACAGTTTGGCTAAAGCTATGGTATAGGTGATTAACCTTTGGGTGCTCTCAGATCAAATTGAAAAGGAGGACTTAAAAAAAGAAGAAAGCATTCTGTTAGTTTGCCATGTTTTTCTCTGTAAGGAACTTTGACAAATCAATAAAACCGAGTCATTTACAATAAAGTATATCAATCAAACAGTCCTGTTGTATGTCATGAGTCTTCTACTCAGTAGTCCTTTACACACGGTTCTGTTCACACATTGGATGGAAATAAGGTGAATTACAAATGTCACCCTTAAAACACAGTCCAGCAGTGTCCAAATATGTGCTGTTTTAAGATGATGATTCATAGTGTGGAGAGAAAGACCACACACACACAGGAGAAATGACCGACGTTAGTCTGGTATCTCACCTCAGACTGGTTTGACTGAGTCTGAGGGTCATCGACACACGCAAGCCTCTACACCGCTTCAAGGTCTCGGTCGTGGTAGAAGAGAACAATGTGAACCGAACTATTTACAAAAAGAAACGTCCACAACCACCCAACGAGTGGCTCAGTGTCCTTTATCACCTCGCCCGTGAGTGTCTCTCATCTCTGCCAGCCACTGTTCAACAGTCTTCCCCCCAGTGGCAGAGCAGAAAGATACGGACCCGTATTGGCTGTGACCAGTCTCTTTCCTCTTCGGTTGTCCGCACTTACTACATTTGTAGTCCCCCTGCTTTCTCTTTTTCCCAGGACACCCTGACACCCCGGCCGCGGCTTCCGCCTCAGCTTTTTTCCTCCTCCGGAAAGCTGTTGACCGTGGCAAGATAAGGGGTGGTGGGGGTGTTACCGATGTAAGGTGTGGAGGGTCCTGGGAGGAGCCTGGGAGAAAGCAGGGCTGCTGCTGGGGAGGGGCGGTAAGTAGCTGCGGGGCTGGAAGAGAAGGCACCTGGGCGGGCCTTCCTCGTTGGGTGGCCTGGCGTGAAAGGTCCTTTGGCTGTGTAAAAACAAAGGGCCGGAGTTCTGGAGGTGGCCTGGAGATGACTGATGGCCTGGGTGCAGAGAGAGGCTCGGCGGCAACGCACGGCAAACGGCCGAACACCACACCCTGCTCCAGGATGGTCTTCTCCCTCTCCTTCTGTCGTCGATTGTACCTGACAGACAGAAAGAGGAAATGAGATCTAGTCGCATTTTGGCTAATTAATTATCACAATGTTGATACTTCATAGCATAATGATTATATGTTTCATGTTCATCATTATCTTACCATTGTGAGATGGTCCTTTGGCTTTGCTCGTACAGCTGGATGTTGGTCTGGGCCATCAACCTCGGACTGTCCAGCACCGCCTCTCTGATTGACACGTAGTCCGCCAAGATGAGCGCCCACCTGCTCCTCTTGGTGCCGCCGGACTGCGTGCCACATGGGTGGAGACGACAGAGCTGGCTGCATATGGCCTCCACCAGGCGACTTGCGGACGGCCAATTTGCAGGACCCGAGTTCAGTCCCAGAAAGCAACTGAAAGACAAAGAAATGAACAAAAAATACATGTTAGTGTTGGCAATGGAACGGAAACCTTTTAACTAATTATTCTAGGCTAATTCAGCCGCATACCGTTCGAGGCTGTCCTTTCCAGCTCTTCCAGTTAAGGACTTCCCCTTCATTGCCTTGAACCGCCCCTGCTCGAGCCTGTCCTGGTGCCGGGAAGGGTAGACCACTCTCTCCTTGTCATGCTCTGGTAGTGCACGCCACAGCCCTATCAGAATGTCTACCCTTCGATCCGACAGCCCCTGAAGACCCCTCAGCTCTACCAAAGCCTTTGCCAGCCTGCAGACGTGCTGGTATCCCGGCTGGCCATCCGGGCCTTGGCACTCCTCCTGAATGATACAAATAAATCCAACTATTTAGGAAACATTTAGTTGATCATGTCATACATAGTAAAGTTGGATGTGTGACATAAATGAAATGATTCTGTCAAGTTATAATCAAACCTTACATCAGAGCCTGGTGAGGAGGGAGGAGGGGAATTCTGATGGCCACGGGCCTCAGGACAGTTGTCGTCGGTGGGGGTGGCTGGACCGGATGACAAAGACCCGGGTGCGTCAGCTGACCGGGCTGCTGCTGCTGCTGTTGGGGTTGAGGACGAGGCCGGAAGAGGAGGATCGGGGAGGTGAACGGTCGGGTCATCATCATCATCATCCTCCGTCTCCTCATCAAAGCCCTCATCCTCCAGGGGTCCCTCGACAGCATCAGCCTCATCTGGAGTGTCGGGGTCTAAGCTGACGGCCTGCAGCACTTTGTTGGTCTGGGCATAAAGGTACTCCACCCCAATGAGTTCCCCTGTAACGTGATGGAAATGCTCAGGTTAAAAAGCTAAATGACATGAACAAACCCCTCACTTTCCACACTGACATTACGATGCGGTTGATGTACCTGTGTATACGCCAGGCTTTGTGAAGTCCTCAACCTGCCCGGATCCATGCACGCATTGGCTGAGCTGGTTGAGGGAGTGCTGCAGGTGGCCACTGTAGCAGAGCAGAGGTTGCTTCTCTCCCTCCTTAGCTGCTGCGGCACGGTTCTCATTCCACCTCACCAGCCCGTCCAGGAGGAAGGCCTGGAAATGCATTCCACTGGCACTGCTCCCTATACACAGAGTACCGCAATGTGTGATGAGAGAACGCTGAAGTGTACACATCTCAATCTAGTTACAAACCTATAATTACAATTCATTACCTGGAATGAACCGGTTGAGGTGGAGGTGAAAAGACTCCAGAGAAGTGGAGCCGCGCGCGCAGCGATAGACTGGCAGAATCACTCCGCCCTTGGTGATGGTGCCAGTCTGGGTGTACAGCCGTACACTCGGAGGGTCCTGTATACACTTGAGGTGACGCCTCTGCTCTTGCCAGATTGCCCGGATGCGAACGGGATCCAGCAGCGGGATGCCCAGGGTGTCGTGCCCCTTCTCGCTGTTGAAGATCTCCAACACCTCCATCAGGAGGAGCTCCGTCTCCGCAGCTCCACGCGTGCGGCGACGGCAGTGAAGAGCCATTTCCTTCCTCCTGAGGTGGCTGTAGACCTCCCTGTCAGTGAGACCGACCATCCCGCGCCTCCCCTCCAGCTCGGACCGCTTGGCCTCCAGCAGTCGACGGACATCCCCTGCATCCCATTCAAAAATGCTGGAGGACAGCTGTCGCATGAAGGCCCCGTACAGCTGGTGGCTCTCAGAAACAACACCTGCTGCGAACCGCCGCATCAGGTGCCAGATGTCAAGACGAACCACCATCTGGGCCCACTCGGGGAACATGGCAGCCGTCTTGGATCCACCGACGCTGGAGCAACAGTCTCGGTCCACGTACATGAGCTCGGGGGGTGGCACGCCTGCGAGCCGGTACCGCTCCGTAAGCCCAGCCGCCATACGGAGAAGGCCCTCACCCTCACCGGCAGTGAGCACGCAGTTCAGGACCTGCCCGTACTCGTTGCCCACATCCGTGGCCCAGGCGGCCGTGTCGGAAGCAGCCCCGGCGAGTTTTTTGGTCACCTGAAACCAAGAAGCAGAGCGCAATTGTGTGAGTGAGATTGTGTCCCATGGTATTGGTCACTTTGGCAGAGGAAGTATTCTTTACTGAAAATGCAATGACAAACTAAAAAACAACTACAAACTATTCTGGTATGCTTACAACGTATACACTTAATACGGTATGAAAGTCGGTTACCTTCTTTGTCGAGTCCATCTTTAAGATTGACCCAAAGACAGAGGTGACCCTGGCCTTCAACTCATCCAGCCGTGACAGTACGTCCATGCTGTAGACTGTCAGCAGCCAGACCGGCGAGGGGACCTTTGGCATTTCCGGGAGTGGTGGAAATTGTGGCCGGACGTTTCCAAAGGTCATGAAGTGCCGGCACTCGCCGAGGTACTGAATGGACCGTCGCATCCAGGCTTCGCTGTGGCTCTCACACAGCTTTTTGTAGAGCTGAGTTGCGCTGTTCCCCAAAGAGCGCTCCCTCAGCATCACTACCACCGCAATGTCACAGGAAAGCCTGGAGAGATAGGAGAGTTGTTTTTTTTTTTTTAAGACAACAAAGAACAATACACTGAATTGTCACTTCTCAGCTGTGAAAACAAAAAACAATAAATATTTACTTGTAGGTCAGAATCGCTGGAAACTGGACACGATGTGCAGGATCCAGCTGACCCAAGACGTCCTGGGACCAGCCCGCCACCTTCTTCTTACATCTAGGGCACTCTAGGTACTCTGTGGCCATTAGGTACCAGCCCTTCACATCCAATACCCTCCGGATGGTCTTGTAAAGCCCAGCCTTGGTGAGAGTGGTGTTACACCCAGGCTGGGTGCATGTCAGCTTGAATGACCACATGCGCAGTGGCATCCAGAGAAACAGCGGACACGCAAAGAAGGGGTCGGGCGACGCGGGTGGCTGACTGTAGATCAGCCGAGGTTGGGGAGGGTACCACCACAGACGCAACTCTGTGGTGAGTTGTGATCTCCCAGTGCAACCCCTGGTGAACAGTGTACGGCCGATCCACTGCTGCTGCTCTTTGTTGAGGGCTGCCCGCCAGCTCTCGGGAAGAAGCAGCTGCATTTTAGATAGAGGACAAGAAAATGACTAAAAGTTGTTTTATTTTAGTAAAATACTAAAATACTAGTAGCTTACAGTTGTGAATATCTAATTACTTTCTGAACCATCACGTTATAGGTAGACTCACCTCAGGACTTGCAGGCGGCGGACGCGGGAAAGACTGACGCGGCACAGCCTGCTCTTCGGTCCGGACAGCGGCTCCCGGTGGATCCTGGGAGGCCTGGGGTGGATCCTGGGAGGCCTGGGGTGGATCCTGGGAGGCCTGGGGTGGATCCTGGGGTGGATCCTGGGAGGCCTGGGGTGGATCCTGGGAGGCCTGGGGTGGGTCCGTAGTCGTTTGGGTGACTACAGGGACCTGTGTGTCCAAGGCTTCACAACAACACATACAGAGAATTCATCCATATATCAAGCCAAGTATTAGAAGAGGAGATTAGATTTAAACGAAGCATTATATTAATTTCAGGAAGTTTACAGTAGTTAAGCAAAGCACAGGTTGATGTCAGAAAAGCAAGGAAACTGAAGGGAAAAAAAAAAGTGTGAAAGTGCGCGCGTCAAGGTGGACACAAATCGAATGTGTAATGTTAGTTGTTATAAAGAAAAATGAAGACAAACATTTCAGCCACGTAAGAGGATGGGAGAAAAGTATAATAGCATGCACAATATCTCCACAATGTGAGAATGACACCTTTAAAAAGTCAAGAGCCAAAGACATAATATTTAGGGGGACACCAACATTCCAGGAAATCTGCGAGTATTGGACTAAGCATTCTTATCAAGAATACTGGGGTGAGGTGGTGTTACAGCGGGGTGAGGCGGCGGAGCTAGACACCATGAGAGGAAATGTGCAGTCACACAAAAATGTATAGAGTTTCTCACCCAAACCCTACCTTATCCACTGGACCGTTTGTCTGATGAATATTACAACAGAAATACATTATATTACATACAACATTATGTTTATCTGATAAAAAAAAAAAAAAAATAAAAAAAAAAAACTTATAAATGAATATCAGGTAGTGTATCAATCAACTTACAGGTCTCGGTGGCAATGGCAACTGCGACCAGCTCTGCATCCGAGGGCTCTACGGGGCGCAGATCTGGTCGCACAGCTGGTCTGGAAGCAGGCAGCCCTTTACGACACATAGAAAAGTGTTAAACGTGGTCTCGGTCATAAAGAGGTCATTTTTCCAGTTTGAAAACGCTTACTGGGAACTGCAGGCTTTTTGGTAAGGATCTTCCTGACCGTTGCCTGCAGTTGACCTGGGGTCACGGAACGCTGCCCTAAAAATGCAGAGACCGCTGCACCAAGAGGCCTTTAACACCAAGCAAACACAGTTGGGAATAAAATAACCATTTTACTTTATTAAACGAATTAACGGGTCATCTTTACTGATACCAATACTTACCCTGAAGCTGCCGTAACCCCAGCAAGGGGAGAAGGGGGTGCAGCTGCCTCCTGGTCGCGGCGCCCGATATATTTAAGGGCGGCTTCCATGGGGTCCCCGGGATTCCGGGGCGTCTGCTTCCTCAGCCAGTTGACATAACTGATTAAAAAAAAAAATTATAATTCGTTAGAAATGGGATACATCAATTATCAAAAAAAAATACAACTTGTATATCAGCATGACATTGTTATTCAAATGACTGTTCTCACCCAATGTGGTCTTTATCCTTGGACTCATAGAGTTCCTGCAGCGTCTCTCCCCTGTACCTATGAAACCCAACAAGGGCTTGGCCCTCCTGTCCAGGCTGTGAGGCCAGGACTCTGGAGTCCACAAATGCCCTCCGGAACCTAACCTCCTCCTTAACGGCCGGGTAGGCATTTGCGTAGCGGGCCAAGGCGTCCTTGTGGACCATAAGTGGAGATGTGGAGACGCTGCGCTCACGCTCCTGTTGATGGCTAGCCACCAGCCCCACAACCCAGCCCACATCATTCTCCAGGAGCCACTTGAAGGTCTGACCCCGGTACATGCCTAACTGAATCACATATCGGCTCAGCACCAGCATCCCGGAATCAGGATCACCACCCTCTGAGACGACACGGGCCCGGGCCTCTGCCTCACATTCTTCTGGCGTCTTCACATTCTTCACAGGCTGGTCAGGCTTGCCCCTGATGGACTGAGCCTCATGCGTTGCATGCATGGTCAGCTCCTTCCCCCTCCACCTAAATTTTGGGTTTTCCATCTAGGATTCAAGTGGTAAAGTACATACTGGATGATAGTAGAATTAGCAGTGCAGATTTTCCATTCGTGGGAATTCATAAAATATACAGGGAATAGAAAACCCCCCATGAGATACAGTACAGTTACATTGCCAAAAAATAATCATAACGTGTAACCTGGTGACAGGTTACTGTCCAAGGCTGTACTGTAGACCATAGCCTGCATGACATTCACACAAATGTATCGACCTGTTAACTCCACATACACGAATTAAGGTGAAACATGAAATAAAATAGTTAGAGAGGTAAACCAGCTCTAGTTTTCGAACGTGCTATAGGCTGAACATGCCAAGTGCTGATGATTACCAACGCTAATTATGCTAACGTTACTACTAGCGTCAACATAAATGTTGCTATGTGCCATACGTCCCAATCAAACACGTGTACACTTTCCTTGGTGAGGTGTTTACACAAATTAAAATAGTTAGAGATAATACAATAGACATGATATGATACAGATATGCAACAAGCTGAACATGCCAAGTGGTGCTAATGAATAGCGACGCTAACGTTACCGTTGATAGGTGCCACACATCGCAATCTAACACGCGCGCACTTTCCTGGGTGATTGCCCAAACACATAGTTAGGTCGGTGTTTACACAAATTAAAATAGTTAGAGATAGTAACCAGCTGTACTGTTATTACCGCTGTGCTCCATGCTGAACATGCCGAATGCTAGCGGGGCTAATTGAGATAACGTCAAGGTTAATCTGCTATCAACAGAAACGCTACACTTGGTGTATACTTACCTTTCGTTTTTCGCAAAGATCAGCAATAATGCTAAACAAATGCCTTTTTTTCTTCGTCACAGCGATAAATCAGAAATCCAGTGAATTCCGTAATGGCCGCCGACAACCCGATGAAAATAAAGCTGGAGCCGGGGCTTAGGTCAAAGGGCGAATTTGATTGGACCATACCTGAAAAGGAAGACACCGATTGGCCCGTGGTCATTTGAGACAAGGCCCTATCTTTTCCATTGACTTTTTGGTGTCTTTCTCACAATTGAGACAAGCGACGACTGGGATTGGCTGACGGACCTGTCCGTCTTTCTGAGCAATTGAGACAATTGAGACAGAGAAGAACGGCCCCTCCTGAGCGAAAAAGACCCTGCCCGTTCTTCTCAGTCGAGGAAGGGAGGGCGATGAGGGAGTTTGACCATATATGGAGAACCTGCAGATAGACAACACGCCCCTTCCAAATGTAAATAATGCATAAGCAAGTAGCCATGTGTGACTGTCAGATGCAACAGATGCAAGTGATCTGAATGCAAGTGATCTGATTCCAATCTGTGCATTAGAAACAAGTGCAAGTGATCTGATTCCAATCTGTGCATTAGAAACAAGTGCAAGTGATCTGATTCCAATCTGTGCATTAGAAACAGATGCAAGTGATCTGATTCCAATCTGTGCATTGGAAACAAATGCAAGTGATGCAAATGATCTGATTCCAATCTGTGCATTGGAAACAAGTGCAAGTGATCTGATTCCAATCTGTGCATTAGAAACAGATGCAAGTGATCTGATTCCAATCTGTGCATTGGAAACAAATGCAAGTGATGCAAGTGATCTGATTCCAATCTGTGCATTGGAAACAGATGCAAGTTCCAATCTGTGCATTGGAAACAGATGCAAGTGATGCAAGTGATCTGATTCCAATCTGTGCATTGGAAACAGATGCAAGTGATGCAAGTGATCTGATTCCAATCTGTGCATTGGAAACAGATGCAAGTTCCAATCTGTGCATTGGAAACAGATGCAAGTGATGCAAGTGATCTGTTCCAATCTGTGCAAGTGATGCAAGTGATCTGTTCCAATCTGTGCAAGTGATGCAAGTGATCTGTTCCAATCTGTGCAAGTGATCTGTTCCAATCTGTGCACTGGAAACAGATGCTTGATAATAAGCTGACTAAAATGCTCATCAGGAGAGACTAGAACACTTTGCTATGTTATAAAATTATGTAGTTTATTAGTTTGATCAGAATAACATAAGTGATGAATTACAACATACTTTATTCAATGTACTTTTAAGAACCTTGCCAAATTCTACAAGATGCAATTGAACAAGTAAAACACTTCAGTTGTTTGAATAAGTTAATTTCAGGTTTATTTGTATACAAGGGAAACGTGTCACAACAAATACAGAAAGAGAGTTTACATTGCCATAATAGATTTCTTCCCAACTGTGCAGATGAGGCCTCTAGTCCTTGCTGTATGCAAATACAATGAATGGTTGCCACCGTGATAGCCTAGGAAATGCGTGGTTGCACAAAGATCCAGGAGACAGGAAATCGTAAAATGTGGGTTGCCCTGTGAGGCTCACATATCAGCTGGATCAGAAATGTTGACCATAGAAGACAGGTCAATGTGTATACACAATATATTAGGCACACAGTAAAGAACTTCTAACAGAATAATCAAGTAATAAGTATTAATCAATCAATTAATTTCCCACAAGTTCACTCTTCCAGTTCTGGAGGGCAATACTGAACATCAGAAAACAATGCGTGTACTGTGATTATTGATGACATTGAATGGTACTGTTTTAATATTCGCTCACAACAAAGCAAACAGGCCTACCTGCTATAACAGGTCTAGATTTAAAATGATTTAGTCACAGGGTCAGGTATGAACTACTTTGTTAACATACTGTAATTCAAGTGTTTCTTAAAAAATCTTTTACTTGTTTCCCCTTCAGGAGGAGTGCCAAGGCCCATATGGGGGATACCAGCATTTCCACAGGACAGTTTGGCTAAAGCTATGGTATAGGTGATTAACCTTTGGGTGCTCTCAGATCAAATTGAAAAGGAGGACTTAAAAAAAGAAGAAAGCATTCTGTTAGTTTGCCATGTTTTTCTCTGTAAGGAACTTTGACAAATCAATAAAACCGAGTCATTTACAATAAAGTATATCAATCAAACAGTCCTGTTGTATGTCATGAGTCTTCTACTCAGTAGTCCTTTACACACGGTTCTGTTCACACATTGGATGGAAATAAGGTGAATTACAAATGTCACCCTTAAAACACAGTCCAGCAGTGTCCAAATATGTGCTGTTTTAAGATGATGATTCATAGTGTGGAGAGAAAGACCACACACACACAGGAGAAATGACCGACGTTAGTCTGGTATCTCACCTCAGACTGGTTTGACTGAGTCTGAGGGTCATCGACACACGCAAGCCTCTACACCGCTTCAAGGTCTCGGTCGTGGTAGAAGAGAACAATGTGAACCGAACTATTTACAAAAAGAAACGTCCACAACCACCCAACGAGTGGCTCAGTGTCCTTTATCACCTCGCCCGTGAGTGTCTCTCATCTCTGCCAGCCACTGTTCAACAGTCTTCCCCCCAGTGGCAGAGCAGAAAGATACGGACCCGTATTGGCTGTGACCAGTCTCTTTCCTCTTCGGTTGTCCGCACTTACTACATTTGTAGTCCCCCTGCTTTCTCTTTTTCCCAGGACACCCTGACACCCCGGCCGCGGCTTCCGCCTCAGCTTTTTTCCTCCTCCGGAAAGCTGTTGACCGTGGCAAGATAAGGGGTGGTGGGGGTGTTACCGATGTAAGGTGTGGAGGGTCCTGGGAGGAGCCTGGGAGAAAGCAGGGCTGCTGCTGGGGAGGGGCGGTAAGTAGCTGCGGGGCTGGAAGAGAAGGCACCTGGGCGGGCCTTCCTCGTTGGGTGGCCTGGCGTGAAAGGTCCTTTGGCTGTGTAAAAACAAAGGGCCGGAGTTCTGGAGGTGGCCTGGAGATGACTGATGGCCTGGGTGCAGAGAGAGGCTCGGCGGCAACGCACGGCAAACGGCCGAACACCACACCCTGCTCCAGGATGGTCTTCTCCCTCTCCTTCTGTCGTCGATTGTACCTGACAGACAGAAAGAGGAAATGAGATCTAGTCGCATTTTGGCTAATTAATTATCACAATGTTGATACTTCATAGCATAATGATTATATGTTTCATGTTCATCATTATCTTACCATTGTGAGATGGTCCTTTGGCTTTGCTCGTACAGCTGGATGTTGGTCTGGGCCATCAACCTCGGACTGTCCAGCACCGCCTCTCTGATTGACACGTAGTCCGCCAAGATGAGCGCCCACCTGCTCCTCTTGGTGCCGCCGGACTGCGTGCCACATGGGTGGAGACGACAGAGCTGGCTGCATATGGCCTCCACCAGGCGACTTGCGGACGGCCAATTTGCAGGACCCGAGTTCAGTCCCAGAAAGCAACTGAAAGACAAAGAAATGAACAAAAAATACATGTTAGTGTTGGCAATGGAACGGAAACCTTTTAACTAATTATTCTAGGCTAATTCAGCCGCATACCGTTCGAGGCTGTCCTTTCCAGCTCTTCCAGTTAAGGACTTCCCCTTCATTGCCTTGAACCGCCCCTGCTCGAGCCTGTCCTGGTGCCGGGAAGGGTAGACCACTCTCTCCTTGTCATGCTCTGGTAGTGCACGCCACAGCCCTATCAGAATGTCTACCCTTCGATCCGACAGCCCCTGAAGACCCCTCAGCTCTACCAAAGCCTTTGCCAGCCTGCAGACGTGCTGGTATCCCGGCTGGCCATCCGGGCCTTGGCACTCCTCCTGAATGATACAAATAAATCCAACTATTTAGGAAACATTTAGTTGATCATGTCATACATAGTAAAGTTGGATGTGTGACATAAATGAAATGATTCTGTCAAGTTATAATCAAACCTTACATCAGAGCCTGGTGAGGAGGGAGGAGGGGAATTCTGATGGCCACGGGCCTCAGGACAGTTGTCGTCGGTGGGGGTGGCTGGACCGGATGACAAAGACCCGGGTGCGTCAGCTGACCGGGCTGCTGCTGCTGCTGTTGGGGTTGAGGACGAGGCCGGAAGAGGAGGATCGGGGAGGTGAACGGTCGGGTCATCATCATCATCATCCTCCGTCTCCTCATCAAAGCCCTCATCCTCCAGGGGTCCCTCGACAGCATCAGCCTCATCTGGAGTGTCGGGGTCTAAGCTGACGGCCTGCAGCACTTTGTTGGTCTGGGCATAAAGGTACTCCACCCCAATGAGTTCCCCTGTAACGTGATGGAAATGCTCAGGTTAAAAAGCTAAATGACATGAACAAACCCCTCACTTTCCACACTGACATTACGATGCGGTTGATGTACCTGTGTATACGCCAGGCTTTGTGAAGTCCTCAACCTGCCCGGATCCATGCACGCATTGGCTGAGCTGGTTGAGGGAGTGCTGCAGGTGGCCACTGTAGCAGAGCAGAGGTTGCTTCTCTCCCTCCTTAGCTGCTGCGGCACGGTTCTCATTCCACCTCACCAGCCCGTCCAGGAGGAAGGCCTGGAAATGCATTCCACTGGCACTGCTCCCTATACACAGAGTACCGCAATGTGTGATGAGAGAACGCTGAAGTGTACACATCTCAATCTAGTTACAAACCTATAATTACAATTCATTACCTGGAATGAACCGGTTGAGGTGGAGGTGAAAAGACTCCAGAGAAGTGGAGCCGCGCGCGCAGCGATAGACTGGCAGAATCACTCCGCCCTTGGTGATGGTGCCAGTCTGGGTGTACAGCCGTACACTCGGAGGGTCCTGTATACACTTGAGGTGACGCCTCTGCTCTTGCCAGATTGCCCGGATGCGAACGGGATCCAGCAGCGGGATGCCCAGGGTGTCGTGCCCCTTCTCGCTGTTGAAGATCTCCAACACCTCCATCAGGAGGAGCTCCGTCTCCGCAGCTCCACGCGTGCGGCGACGGCAGTGAAGAGCCATTTCCTTCCTCCTGAGGTGGCTGTAGACCTCCCTGTCAGTGAGACCGACCATCCCGCGCCTCCCCTCCAGCTCGGACCGCTTGGCCTCCAGCAGTCGACGGACATCCCCTGCATCCCATTCAAAAATGCTGGAGGACAGCTGTCGCATGAAGGCCCCGTACAGCTGGTGGCTCTCAGAAACAACACCTGCTGCGAACCGCCGCATCAGGTGCCAGATGTCAAGACGAACCACCATCTGGGCCCACTCGGGGAACATGGCAGCCGTCTTGGATCCACCGACGCTGGAGCAACAGTCTCGGTCCACGTACATGAGCTCGGGGGGTGGCACGCCTGCGAGCCGGTACCGCTCCGTAAGCCCAGCCGCCATACGGAGAAGGCCCTCACCCTCACCGGCAGTGAGCACGCAGTTCAGGACCTGCCCGTACTCGTTGCCCACATCCGTGGCCCAGGCGGCCGTGTCGGAAGCAGCCCCGGCGAGTTTTTTGGTCACCTGAAACCAAGAAGCAGAGCGCAATTGTGTGAGTGAGATTGTGTCCCATGGTATTGGTCACTTTGGCAGAGGAAGTATTCTTTACTGAAAATGCAATGACAAACTAAAAAACAACTACAAACTATTCTGGTATGCTTACAACGTATACACTTAATACGGTATGAAAGTCGGTTACCTTCTTTGTCGAGTCCATCTTTAAGATTGACCCAAAGACAGAGGTGACCCTGGCCTTCAACTCATCCAGCCGTGACAGTACGTCCATGCTGTAGACTGTCAGCAGCCAGACCGGCGAGGGGACCTTTGGCATTTCCGGGAGTGGTGGAAATTGTGGCCGGACGTTTCCAAAGGTCATGAAGTGCCGGCACTCGCCGAGGTACTGAATGGACCGTCGCATCCAGGCTTCGCTGTGGCTCTCACACAGCTTTTTGTAGAGCTGAGTTGCGCTGTTCCCCAAAGAGCGCTCCCTCAGCATCACTACCACCGCAATGTCACAGGAAAGCCTGGAGAGATAGGAGAGTTGTTTTTTTTTTTTTAAGACAACAAAGAACAATACACTGAATTGTCACTTCTCAGCTGTGAAAACAAAAAACAATAAATATTTACTTGTAGGTCAGAATCGCTGGAAACTGGACACGATGTGCAGGATCCAGCTGACCCAAGACGTCCTGGGACCAGCCCGCCACCTTCTTCTTACATCTAGGGCACTCTAGGTACTCTGTGGCCATTAGGTACCAGCCCTTCACATCCAATACCCTCCGGATGGTCTTGTAAAGCCCAGCCTTGGTGAGAGTGGTGTTACACCCAGGCTGGGTGCATGTCAGCTTGAATGACCACATGCGCAGTGGCATCCAGAGAAACAGCGGACACGCAAAGAAGGGGTCGGGCGACGCGGGTGGCTGACTGTAGATCAGCCGAGGTTGGGGAGGGTACCACCACAGACGCAACTCTGTGGTGAGTTGTGATCTCCCAGTGCAACCCCTGGTGAACAGTGTACGGCCGATCCACTGCTGCTGCTCTTTGTTGAGGGCTGCCCGCCAGCTCTCGGGAAGAAGCAGCTGCATTTTAGATAGAGGACAAGAAAATGACTAAAAGTTGTTTTATTTTAGTAAAATACTAAAATACTAGTAGCTTACAGTTGTGAATATCTAATTACTTTCTGAACCATCACGTTATAGGTAGACTCACCTCAGGACTTGCAGGCGGCGGACGCGGGAAAGACTGACGCGGCACAGCCTGCTCTTCGGTCCGGACAGCGGCTCCCGGTGGATCCTGGGAGGCCTGGGGTGGATCCTGGGAGGCCTGGGGTGGATCCTGGGAGGCCTGGGGTGGATCCTGGGGTGGATCCTGGGAGGCCTGGGGTGGATCCTGGGAGGCCTGGGGTGGGTCCGTAGTCGTTTGGGTGACTACAGGGACCTGTGTGTCCAAGGCTTCACAACAACACATACAGAGAATTCATCCATATATCAAGCCAAGTATTAGAAGAGGAGATTAGATTTAAACGAAGCATTATATTAATTTCAGGAAGTTTACAGTAGTTAAGCAAAGCACAGGTTGATGTCAGAAAAGCAAGGAAACTGAAGGGAAAAAAAAAAGTGTGAAAGTGCGCGCGTCAAGGTGGACACAAATCGAATGTGTAATGTTAGTTGTTATAAAGAAAAATGAAGACAAACATTTCAGCCACGTAAGAGGATGGGAGAAAAGTATAATAGCATGCACAATATCTCCACAATGTGAGAATGACACCTTTAAAAAGTCAAGAGCCAAAGACATAATATTTAGGGGGACACCAACATTCCAGGAAATCTGCGAGTATTGGACTAAGCATTCTTATCAAGAATACTGGGGTGAGGTGGTGTTACAGCGGGGTGAGGCGGCGGAGCTAGACACCATGAGAGGAAATGTGCAGTCACACAAAAATGTATAGAGTTTCTCACCCAAACCCTACCTTATCCACTGGACCGTTTGTCTGATGAATATTACAACAGAAATACATTATATTACATACAACATTATGTTTATCTGATAAAAAAAAAAAAAAAATAAAAAAAAAAAACTTATAAATGAATATCAGGTAGTGTATCAATCAACTTACAGGTCTCGGTGGCAATGGCAACTGCGACCAGCTCTGCATCCGAGGGCTCTACGGGGCGCAGATCTGGTCGCACAGCTGGTCTGGAAGCAGGCAGCCCTTTACGACACATAGAAAAGTGTTAAACGTGGTCTCGGTCATAAAGAGGTCATTTTTCCAGTTTGAAAACGCTTACTGGGAACTGCAGGCTTTTTGGTAAGGATCTTCCTGACCGTTGCCTGCAGTTGACCTGGGGTCACGGAACGCTGCCCTAAAAATGCAGAGACCGCTGCACCAAGAGGCCTTTAACACCAAGCAAACACAGTTGGGAATAAAATAACCATTTTACTTTATTAAACGAATTAACGGGTCATCTTTACTGATACCAATACTTACCCTGAAGCTGCCGTAACCCCAGCAAGGGGAGAAGGGGGTGCAGCTGCCTCCTGGTCGCGGCGCCCGATATATTTAAGGGCGGCTTCCATGGGGTCCCCGGGATTCCGGGGCGTCTGCTTCCTCAGCCAGTTGACATAACTGATTAAAAAAAAAAATTATAATTCGTTAGAAATGGGATACATCAATTATCAAAAAAAAATACAACTTGTATATCAGCATGACATTGTTATTCAAATGACTGTTCTCACCCAATGTGGTCTTTATCCTTGGACTCATAGAGTTCCTGCAGCGTCTCTCCCCTGTACCTATGAAACCCAACAAGGGCTTGGCCCTCCTGTCCAGGCTGTGAGGCCAGGACTCTGGAGTCCACAAATGCCCTCCGGAACCTAACCTCCTCCTTAACGGCCGGGTAGGCATTTGCGTAGCGGGCCAAGGCGTCCTTGTGGACCATAAGTGGAGATGTGGAGACGCTGCGCTCACGCTCCTGTTGATGGCTAGCCACCAGCCCCACAACCCAGCCCACATCATTCTCCAGGAGCCACTTGAAGGTCTGACCCCGGTACATGCCTAACTGAATCACATATCGGCTCAGCACCAGCATCCCGGAATCAGGATCACCACCCTCTGAGACGACACGGGCCCGGGCCTCTGCCTCACATTCTTCTGGCGTCTTCACATTCTTCACAGGCTGGTCAGGCTTGCCCCTGATGGACTGAGCCTCATGCGTTGCATGCATGGTCAGCTCCTTCCCCCTCCACCTAAATTTTGGGTTTTCCATCTAGGATTCAAGTGGTAAAGTACATACTGGATGATAGTAGAATTAGCAGTGCAGATTTTCCATTCGTGGGAATTCATAAAATATACAGGGAATAGAAAACCCCCCATGAGATACAGTACAGTTACATTGCCAAAAAATAATCATAACGTGTAACCTGGTGACAGGTTACTGTCCAAGGCTGTACTGTAGACCATAGCCTGCATGACATTCACACAAATGTATCGACCTGTTAACTCCACATACACGAATTAAGGTGAAACATGAAATAAAATAGTTAGAGAGGTAAACCAGCTCTAGTTTTCGAACGTGCTATAGGCTGAACATGCCAAGTGCTGATGATTACCAACGCTAATTATGCTAACGTTACTACTAGCGTCAACATAAATGTTGCTATGTGCCATACGTCCCAATCAAACACGTGTACACTTTCCTTGGTGAGGTGTTTACACAAATTAAAATAGTTAGAGATAATACAATAGACATGATATGATACAGATATGCAACAAGCTGAACATGCCAAGTGGTGCTAATGAATAGCGACGCTAACGTTACCGTTGATAGGTGCCACACATCGCAATCTAACACGCGCGCACTTTCCTGGGTGATTGCCCAAACACATAGTTAGGTCGGTGTTTACACAAATTAAAATAGTTAGAGATAGTAACCAGCTGTACTGTTATTACCGCTGTGCTCCATGCTGAACATGCCGAATGCTAGCGGGGCTAATTGAGATAACGTCAAGGTTAATCTGCTATCAACAGAAACGCTACACTTGGTGTATACTTACCTTTCGTTTTTCGCAAAGATCAGCAATAATGCTAAACAAATGCCTTTTTTTCTTCGTCACAGCGATAAATCAGAAATCCAGTGAATTCCGTAATGGCCGCCGACAACCCGATGAAAATAAAGCTGGAGCCGGGGCTTAGGTCAAAGGGCGAATTTGATTGGACCATACCTGAAAAGGAAGACACCGATTGGCCCGTGGTCATTTGAGACAAGGCCCTATCTTTTCCATTGACTTTTTGGTGTCTTTCTCACAATTGAGACAAGCGACGACTGGGATTGGCTGACGGACCTGTCCGTCTTTCTGAGCAATTGAGACAATTGAGACAGAGAAGAACGGCCCCTCCTGAGCGAAAAAGACCCTGCCCGTTCTTCTCAGTCGAGGAAGGGAGGGCGATGAGGGAGTTTGACCATATATGGAGAACCTGCAGATAGACAACACGCCCCTTCCAAATGTAAATAATGCATAAGCAAGTAGCCATGTGTGACTGTCAGATGCAACAGATGCAAGTGATCTGAATGCAAGTGATCTGATTCCAATCTGTGCATTAGAAACAAGTGCAAGTGATCTGATTCCAATCTGTGCATTAGAAACAAGTGCAAGTGATCTGATTCCAATCTGTGCATTAGAAACAGATGCAAGTGATCTGATTCCAATCTGTGCATTGGAAACAAATGCAAGTGATGCAAATGATCTGATTCCAATCTGTGCATTGGAAACAAGTGCAAGTGATCTGATTCCAATCTGTGCATTAGAAACAGATGCAAGTGATCTGATTCCAATCTGTGCATTGGAAACAAATGCAAGTGATGCAAGTGATCTGATTCCAATCTGTGCATTGGAAACAGATGCAAGTTCCAATCTGTGCATTGGAAACAGATGCAAGTGATGCAAGTGATCTGATTCCAATCTGTGCATTGGAAACAGATGCAAGTGATGCAAGTGATCTGATTCCAATCTGTGCATTGGAAACAGATGCAAGTTCCAATCTGTGCATTGGAAACAGATGCAAGTGATGCAAGTGATCTGTTCCAATCTGTGCAAGTGATGCAAGTGATCTGTTCCAATCTGTGCAAGTGATGCAAGTGATCTGTTCCAATCTGTGCAAGTGATCTGTTCCAATCTGTGCACTGGAAACAGATGCTTGATAATAAGCTGACTAAAATGCTCATCAGGAGAGACTAGAACACTTTGCTATGTTATAAAATTATGTAGTTTATTAGTTTGATCAGAATAACATAAGTGATGAATTACAACATACTTTATTCAATGTACTTTTAAGAACCTTGCCAAATTCTACAAGATGCAATTGAACAAGTAAAACACTTCAGTTGTTTGAATAAGTTAATTTCAGGTTTATTTGTATACAAGGGAAACGTGTCACAACAAATACAGAAAGAGAGTTTACATTGCCATAATAGATTTCTTCCCAACTGTGCAGATGAGGCCTCTAGTCCTTGCTGTATGCAAATACAATGAATGGTTGCCACCGTGATAGCCTAGGAAATGCGTGGTTGCACAAAGATCCAGGAGACAGGAAATCGTAAAATGTGGGTTGCCCTGTGAGGCTCACATATCAGCTGGATCAGAAATGTTGACCATAGAAGACAGGTCAATGTGTATACACAATATATTAGGCACACAGTAAAGAACTTCTAACAGAATAATCAAGTAATAAGTATTAATCAATCAATTAATTTCCCACAAGTTCACTCTTCCAGTTCTGGAGGGCAATACTGAACATCAGAAAACAATGCGTGTACTGTGATTATTGATGACATTGAATGGTACTGTTTTAATATTCGCTCACAACAAAGCAAACAGGCCTACCTGCTATAACAGGTCTAGATTTAAAATGATTTAGTCACAGGGTCAGGTATGAACTACTTTGTTAACATACTGTAATTCAAGTGTTTCTTAAAAAATCTTTTACTTGTTTCCCCTTCAGGAGGAGTGCCAAGGCCCATATGGGGGATACCAGCATTTCCACAGGACAGTTTGGCTAAAGCTATGGTATAGGTGATTAACCTTTGGGTGCTCTCAGATCAAATTGAAAAGGAGGACTTAAAAAAAGAAGAAAGCATTCTGTTAGTTTGCCATGTTTTTCTCTGTAAGGAACTTTGACAAATCAATAAAACCGAGTCATTTACAATAAAGTATATCAATCAAACAGTCCTGTTGTATGTCATGAGTCTTCTACTCAGTAGTCCTTTACACACGGTTCTGTTCACACATTGGATGGAAATAAGGTGAATTACAAATGTCACCCTTAAAACACAGTCCAGCAGTGTCCAAATATGTGCTGTTTTAAGATGATGATTCATAGTGTGGAGAGAAAGACCACACACACACAGGAGAAATGACCGACGTTAGTCTGGTATCTCACCTCAGACTGGTTTGACTGAGTCTGAGGGTCATCGACACACGCAAGCCTCTACACCGCTTCAAGGTCTCGGTCGTGGTAGAAGAGAACAATGTGAACCGAACTATTTACAAAAAGAAACGTCCACAACCACCCAACGAGTGGCTCAGTGTCCTTTATCACCTCGCCCGTGAGTGTCTCTCATCTCTGCCAGCCACTGTTCAACAGTCTTCCCCCCAGTGGCAGAGCAGAAAGATACGGACCCGTATTGGCTGTGACCAGTCTCTTTCCTCTTCGGTTGTCCGCACTTACTACATTTGTAGTCCCCCTGCTTTCTCTTTTTCCCAGGACACCCTGACACCCCGGCCGCGGCTTCCGCCTCAGCTTTTTTCCTCCTCCGGAAAGCTGTTGACCGTGGCAAGATAAGGGGTGGTGGGGGTGTTACCGATGTAAGGTGTGGAGGGTCCTGGGAGGAGCCTGGGAGAAAGCAGGGCTGCTGCTGGGGAGGGGCGGTAAGTAGCTGCGGGGCTGGAAGAGAAGGCACCTGGGCGGGCCTTCCTCGTTGGGTGGCCTGGCGTGAAAGGTCCTTTGGCTGTGTAAAAACAAAGGGCCGGAGTTCTGGAGGTGGCCTGGAGATGACTGATGGCCTGGGTGCAGAGAGAGGCTCGGCGGCAACGCACGGCAAACGGCCGAACACCACACCCTGCTCCAGGATGGTCTTCTCCCTCTCCTTCTGTCGTCGATTGTACCTGACAGACAGAAAGAGGAAATGAGATCTAGTCGCATTTTGGCTAATTAATTATCACAATGTTGATACTTCATAGCATAATGATTATATGTTTCATGTTCATCATTATCTTACCATTGTGAGATGGTCCTTTGGCTTTGCTCGTACAGCTGGATGTTGGTCTGGGCCATCAACCTCGGACTGTCCAGCACCGCCTCTCTGATTGACACGTAGTCCGCCAAGATGAGCGCCCACCTGCTCCTCTTGGTGCCGCCGGACTGCGTGCCACATGGGTGGAGACGACAGAGCTGGCTGCATATGGCCTCCACCAGGCGACTTGCGGACGGCCAATTTGCAGGACCCGAGTTCAGTCCCAGAAAGCAACTGAAAGACAAAGAAATGAACAAAAAATACATGTTAGTGTTGGCAATGGAACGGAAACCTTTTAACTAATTATTCTAGGCTAATTCAGCCGCATACCGTTCGAGGCTGTCCTTTCCAGCTCTTCCAGTTAAGGACTTCCCCTTCATTGCCTTGAACCGCCCCTGCTCGAGCCTGTCCTGGTGCCGGGAAGGGTAGACCACTCACTCCTTGTCATGCTCTGGTAGTGCACGCCACAGCCCTATCAGAATGTCTACCCTTCGATCCGACAGCCCCTGAAGACCCCTCAGCTCTACCAAAGCCTTTGCCAGCCTGCAGACGTGCTGGTATCCCGGCTGGCCATCCGGGCCTTGGCACTCCTCCTGAATGATACAAATAAATCCAACTATTTAGGAAACATTTAGTTGATCATGTCATACATAGTAAAGTTGGATGTGTGACATAAATGAAATGATTCTGTCAAGTTATAATCAAACCTTACATCAGAGCCTGGTGAGGAGGGAGGAGGGGAATTCTGATGGCCACGGGCCTCAGGACAGTTGTCGTCGGTGGGGGTGGCTGGACCGGATGACAAAGACCCGGGTGCGTCAGCTGACCGGGCTGCTGCTGCTGCTGTTGGGGTTGAGGACGAGGCCGGAAGAGGAGGATCGGGGAGGTGAACGGTCGGGTCATCATCATCATCATCCTCCGTCTCCTCATCAAAGCCCTCATCCTCCAGGGGTCCCTCGACAGCATCAGCCTCATCTGGAGTGTCGGGGTCTAAGCTGACGGCCTGCAGCACTTTGTTGGTCTGGGCATAAAGGTACTCCACCCCAATGAGTTCCCCTGTAACGTGATGGAAATGCTCAGGTTAAAAAGCTAAATGACATGAACAAACCCCTCACTTTCCACACTGACATTACGATGCGGTTGATGTACCTGTGTATACGCCAGGCTTTGTGAAGTCCTCAACCTGCCCGGATCCATGCACGCATTGGCTGAGCTGGTTGAGGGAGTGCTGCAGGTGGCCACTGTAGCAGAGCAGAGGTTGCTTCTCTCCCTCCTTAGCTGCTGCGGCACGGTTCTCATTCCACCTCACCAGCCCGTCCAGGAGGAAGGCCTGGAAATGCATTCCACTGGCACTGCTCCCTATACACAGAGTACCGCAATGTGTGATGAGAGAACGCTGAAGTGTACACATCTCAATCTAGTTACAAACCTATAATTACAATTCATTACCTGGAATGAACCGGTTGAGGTGGAGGTGAAAAGACTCCAGAGAAGTGGAGCCGCGCGCGCAGCGATAGACTGGCAGAATCACTCCGCCCTTGGTGATGGTGCCAGTCTGGGTGTACAGCCGTACACTCGGAGGGTCCTGTATACACTTGAGGTGACGCCTCTGCTCTCGCCAGATTGCCCGGATGCGAACGGGATCCAGCAGCGGGATGCCCAGGGTGTCGTGCCCCTTCTCGCTGTTGAAGATCTCCAACACCTCCATCAGGAGGAGCTCCGTCTCCGCAGCTCCACGCGTGCGGCGACGGCAGTGAAGAGCCATTTCCTTCCTCCTGAGGTGGCTGTAGACCTCCCTGTCAGTGAGACCGACCATCCCGCGCCTCCCCTCCAGCTCGGACCGCTTGGCCTCCAGCAGTCGACGGACATCCCCTGCATCCCATTCAAAAATGCTGGAGGACAGCTGTCGCATGAAGGCCCCGTACAGCTGGTGGCTCTCAGAAACAACACCTGCTGCGAACCGCCGCATCAGGTGCCAGATGTCAAGACGAACCACCATCTGGGCCCACTCGGGGAACATGGCAGCCGTCTTGGATCCACCGACGCTGGAGCAACAGTCTCGGTCCACGTACATGAGCTCGGGGGGTGGCACGCCTGCGAGCCGGTACCGCTCCGTAAGCCCAGCCGCCATACGGAGAAGGCCCTCACCCTCACCGGCAGTGAGCACGCAGTTCAGGACCTGCCCGTACTCGTTGCCCACATCCGTGGCCCAGGCGGCCGTGTCGGAAGCAGCCCCGGCGAGTTTTTTGGTCACCTGAAACCAAGAAGCAGAGCGCAATTGTGTGAGTGAGATTGTGTCCCATGGTATTGGTCACTTTGGCAGAGGAAGTATTCTTTACTGAAAATGCAATGACAAACTAAAAAACAACTACAAACTATTCTGGTATGCTTACAACGTATACACTTAATACGGTATGAAAGTCGGTTACCTTCTTTGTCGAGTCCATCTTTAAGATTGACCCAAAGACAGAGGTGACCCTGGCCTTCAACTCATCCAGCCGTGACAGTACGTCCATGCTGTAGACTGTCAGCAGCCAGACCGGCGAGGGGACCTTTGGCATTTCCGGGAGTGGTGGAAATTGTGGCCGGACGTTTCCAAAGGTCATGAAGTGCCGGCACTCGCCGAGGTACTGAATGGACCGTCGCATCCAGGCTTCGCTGTGGCTCTCACACAGCTTTTTGTAGAGCTGAGTTGCGCTGTTCCCCAAAGAGCGCTCCCTCAGCATCACTACCACCGCAATGTCACAGGAAAGCCTGGAGAGATAGGAGAGTTGTTTTTTTTTTTTTAAGACAACAAAGAACAATACACTGAATTGTCACTTCTCAGCTGTGAAAACAAAAAACAATAAATATTTACTTGTAGGTCAGAATCGCTGGAAACTGGACACGATGTGCAGGATCCAGCTGACCCAAGACGTCCTGGGACCAGCCCGCCACCTTCTTCTTACATCTAGGGCACTCTAGGTACTCTGTGGCCATTAGGTACCAGCCCTTCACATCCAATACCCTCCGGATGGTCTTGTAAAGCCCAGCCTTGGTGAGAGTGGTGTTACACCCAGGCTGGGTGCATGTCAGCTTGAATGACCACATGCGCAGTGGCATCCAGAGAAACAGCGGACACGCAAAGAAGGGGTCGGGCGACGCGGGTGGCTGACTGTAGATCAGCCGAGGTTGGGGAGGGTACCACCACAGACGCAACTCTGTGGTGAGTTGTGATCTCCCAGTGCAACCCCTGGTGAACAGTGTACGGCCGATCCACTGCTGCTGCTCTTTGTTGAGGGCTGCCCGCCAGCTCTCGGGAAGAAGCAGCTGCATTTTAGATAGAGGACAAGAAAATGACTAAAAGTTGTTTTATTTTAGTAAAATACTAAAATACTAGTAGCTTACAGTTGTGAATATCTAATTACTTTCTGAACCATCACGTTATAGGTAGACTCACCTCAGGACTTGCAGGCGGCGGACGCGGGAAAGACTGACGCGGCACAGCCTGCTCTTCGGTCCGGACAGCGGCTCCCGGTGGATCCTGGGAGGCCTGGGGTGGATCCTGGGAGGCCTGGGGTGGATCCTGGGAGGCCTGGGGTGGATCCTGGGGTGGATCCTGGGAGGCCTGGGGTGGATCCTGGGAGGCCTGGGGTGGGTCCGTAGTCGTTTGGGTGACTACAGGGACCTGTGTGTCCAAGGCTTCACAACAACACATACAGAGAATTCATCCATATATCAAGCCAAGTATTAGAAGAGGAGATTAGATTTAAACGAAGCATTATATTAATTTCAGGAAGTTTACAGTAGTTAAGCAAAGCACAGGTTGATGTCAGAAAAGCAAGGAAACTGAAGGGAAAAAAAAAAGTGTGAAAGTGCGCGCGTCAAGGTGGACACAAATCGAATGTGTAATGTTAGTTGTTATAAAGAAAAATGAAGACAAACATTTCAGCCACGTAAGAGGATGGGAGAAAAGTATAATAGCATGCACAATATCTCCACAATGTGAGAATGACACCTTTAAAAAGTCAAGAGCCAAAGACATAATATTTAGGGGGACACCAACATTCCAGGAAATCTGCGAGTATTGGACTAAGCATTCTTATCAAGAATACTGGGGTGAGGTGGTGTTACAGCGGGGTGAGGCGGCGGAGCTAGACACCATGAGAGGAAATGTGCAGTCACACAAAAATGTATAGAGTTTCTCACCCAAACCCTACCTTATCCACTGGACCGTTTGTCTGATGAATATTACAACAGAAATACATTATATTACATACAACATTATGTTTATCTGATAAAAAAAATAAAAAATAAAAAAAAAAAACTTATAAATGAATATCAGGTAGTGTATCAATCAACTTACAGGTCTCGGTGGCAATGGCAACTGCGACCAGCTCTGCATCCGAGGGCTCTACGGGGCGCAGATCTGGTCGCACAGCTGGTCTGGAAGCAGGCAGCCCTTTACGACACATAGAAAAGTGTTAAACGTGGTCTCGGTCATAAAGAGGTCATTTTTCCAGTTTGAAAACGCTTACTGGGAACTGCAGGCTTTTTGGTAAGGATCTTCCTGACCGTTGCCTGCAGTTGACCTGGGGTCACGGAACGCTGCCCTAAAAATGCAGAGACCGCTGCACCAAGAGGCCTTTAACACCAAGCAAACACAGTTGGGAATAAAATAACCATTTTACTTTATTAAACGAATTAACGGGTCATCTTTACTGATACCAATACTTACCCTGAAGCTGCCGTAACCCCAGCAAGGGGAGAAGGGGGTGCAGCTGCCTCCTGGTCGCGGCGCCCGATATATTTAAGGGCGGCTTCCATGGGGTCCCCGGGATTCCGGGGCGTCTGCTTCCTCAGCCAGTTGACATAACTGATTAAAAAAAAAAATTATAATTCGTTAGAAATGGGATACATCAATTATCAAAAAAAAATACAACTTGTATATCAGCATGACATTGTTATTCAAATGACTGTTCTCACCCAATGTGGTCTTTATCCTTGGACTCATAGAGTTCCTGCAGCGTCTCTCCCCTGTACCTATGAAACCCAACAAGGGCTTGGCCCTCCTGTCCAGGCTGTGAGGCCAGGACTCTGGAGTCCACAAATGCCCTCCGGAACCTAACCTCCTCCTTAACGGCCGGGTAGGCATTTGCGTAGCGGGCCAAGGCGTCCTTGTGGACCATAAGTGGAGATGTGGAGACGCTGCGCTCACGCTCCTGTTGATGGCTAGCCACCAGCCCCACAACCCAGCCCACATCATTCTCCAGGAGCCACTTGAAGGTCTGACCCCGGTACATGCCTAACTGAATCACATATCGGCTCAGCACCAGCATCCCGTAATCAGGATCACCACCCTCTGAGACGACACGGGCCCGGGCCTCTGCCTCACATTCTTCTGGCGTCTTCACATTCTTCACAGGCTGGTCAGGCTTGCCCCTGATGGACTGAGCCTCATGCGTTGCATGCATGGTCAGCTCCTTCCCCCTCCACCTAAATTTTGGGTTTTCCATCTAGGATTCAAGTGGTAAAGTACATACTGGATGATAGTAGAATTAGCAGTGCAGATTTTCCATTCGTGGGAATTCATAAAATATACAGGGAATAGAAAACCCCCCATGAGATACAGTACAGTTACATTGCCAAAAAATAATCATAACGTGTAACCTGGTGACAGGTTACTGTCCAAGGCTGTACTGTAGACCATAGCCTGCATGACATTCACACAAATGTATCGACCTGTTAACTCCACATACACGAATTAAGGTGAAACATGAAATAAAATAGTTAGAGAGGTAAACCAGCTCTAGTTTTCGAACGTGCTATAGGCTGAACATGCCAAGTGCTGATGATTACCAACGCTAATTATGCTAACGTTACTACTAGCGTCAACATAAATGTTGCTATGTGCCATACGTCCCAATCAAACACGTGTACACTTTCCTTGGTGAGGTGTTTACACAAATTAAAATAGTTAGAGATAATACAATAGACATGATATGATACAGATATGCAACAAGCTGAACATGCCAAGTGGTGCTAATGAATAGCGACGCTAACGTTACCGTTGATAGGTGCCACACATCGCAATCTAACACGCGCGCACTTTCCTGGGTGATTGCCCAAACACATAGTTAGGTCGGTGTTTACACAAATTAAAATAGTTAGAGATAGTAACCAGCTGTACTGTTATTACCGCTGTGCTCCATGCTGAACATGCCGAATGCTAGCGGGGCTAATTGAGATAACGTCAAGGTTAATCTGCTATCAACAGAAACGCTACACTTGGTGTATACTTACCTTTCGTTTTTCGCAAAGATCAGCAATAATGCTAAACAAATGCCTTTTTTTCTTCGTCACAGCGATAAATCAGAAATCCAGTGAATTCCGTAATGGCCGCCGACAACCCGATGAAAATAAAGCTGGAGCCGGGGCTTAGGTCAAAGGGCGAATTTGATTGGACCATACCTGAAAAGGAAGACACCGATTGGCCCGTGGTCATTTGAGACAAGGCCCTATCTTTTCCATTGACTTTTTGGTGTCTTTCTCACAATTGAGACAAGCGACGACTGGGATTGGCTGACGGACCTGTCCGTCTTTCTGAGCAATTGAGACAATTGAGACAGAGAAGAACGGCCCCTCCTGAGCGAAAAAGACCCTGCCCGTTCTTCTCAGTCGAGGAAGGGAGGGCGATGAGGGAGTTTGACCATATATGGAGAACCTGCAGATAGACAACACGCCCCTTCCAAATGTAAATAATGCATAAGCAAGTAGCCATGTGTGACTGTCAGATGCAACAGATGCAAGTGATCTGAATGCAAGTGATCTGATTCCAATCTGTGCATTAGAAACAAGTGCAAGTGATCTGATTCCAATCTGTGCATTAGAAACAAGTGCAAGTGATCTGATTCCAATCTGTGCATTAGAAACAGATGCAAGTGATCTGATTCCAATCTGTGCATTGGAAACAAATGCAAGTGATGCAAATGATCTGATTCCAATCTGTGCATTGGAAACAAGTGCAAGTGATCTGATTCCAATCTGTGCATTAGAAACAGATGCAAGTGATCTGATTCCAATCTGTGCATTGGAAACAAATGCAAGTGATGCAAGTGATCTGATTCCAATCTGTGCATTGGAAACAGATGCAAGTTCCAATCTGTGCATTGGAAACAGATGCAAGTGATGCAAGTGATCTGATTCCAATCTGTGCATTGGAAACAGATGCAAGTGATGCAAGTGATCTGATTCCAATCTGTGCATTGGAAACAGATGCAAGTTCCAATCTGTGCATTGGAAACAGATGCAAGTGATGCAAGTGATCTGTTCCAATCTGTGCAAGTGATGCAAGTGATCTGTTCCAATCTGTGCAAGTGATGCAAGTGATCTGTTCCAATCTGTGCAAGTGATCTGTTCCAATCTGTGCACTGGAAACAGATGCTTGATAATAAGCTGACTAAAATGCTCATCAGGAGAGACTAGAACACTTTGCTATGTTATAAAATTATGTAGTTTATTAGTTTGATCAGAATAACATAAGTGATGAATTACAACATACTTTATTCAATGTACTTTTAAGAACCTTGCCAAATTCTACAAGATGCAATTGAACAAGTAAAACACTTCAGTTGTTTGAATAAGTTAATTTCAGGTTTATTTGTATACAAGGGAAACGTGTCACAACAAATACAGAAAGAGAGTTTACATTGCCATAATAGATTTCTTCCCAACTGTGCAGATGAGGCCTCTAGTCCTTGCTGTATGCAAATACAATGAATGGTTGCCACCGTGATAGCCTAGGAAATGCGTGGTTGCACAAAGATCCAGGAGACAGGAAATCGTAAAATGTGGGTTGCCCTGTGAGGCTCACATATCAGCTGGATCAGAAATGTTGACCATAGAAGACAGGTCAATGTGTATACACAATATATTAGGCACACAGTAAAGAACTTCTAACAGAATAATCAAGTAATAAGTATTAATCAATCAATTAATTTCCCACAAGTTCACTCTTCCAGTTCTGGAGGGCAATACTGAACATCAGAAAACAATGCGTGTACTGTGATTATTGATGACATTGAATGGTACTGTTTTAATATTCGCTCACAACAAAGCAAACAGGCCTACCTGCTATAACAGGTCTAGATTTAAAATGATTTAGTCACAGGGTCAGGTATGAACTACTTTGTTAACATACTGTAATTCAAGTGTTTCTTAAAAAATCTTTTACTTGTTTCCCCTTCAGGAGGAGTGCCAAGGCCCATATGGGGGATACCAGCATTTCCACAGGACAGTTTGGCTAAAGCTATGGTATAGGTGATTAACCTTTGGGTGCTCTCAGATCAAATTGAAAAGGAGGACTTAAAAAAAGAAGAAAGCATTCTGTTAGTTTGCCATGTTTTTCTCTGTAAGGAACTTTGACAAATCAATAAAACCGAGTCATTTACAATAAAGTATATCAATCAAACAGTCCTGTTGTATGTCATGAGTCTTCTACTCAGTAGTCCTTTACACACGGTTCTGTTCACACATTGGATGGAAATAAGGTGAATTACAAATGTCACCCTTAAAACACAGTCCAGCAGTGTCCAAATATGTGCTGTTTTAAGATGATGATTCATAGTGTGGAGAGAAAGACCACACACACACAGGAGAAATGACCGACGTTAGTCTGGTATCTCACCTCAGACTGGTTTGACTGAGTCTGAGGGTCATCGACACACGCAAGCCTCTACACCGCTTCAAGGTCTCGGTCGTGGTAGAAGAGAACAATGTGAACCGAACTATTTACAAAAAGAAACGTCCACAACCACCCAACGAGTGGCTCAGTGTCCTTTATCACCTCGCCCGTGAGTGTCTCTCATCTCTGCCAGCCACTGTTCAACAGTCTTCCCCCCAGT
Organism: Scardinius erythrophthalmus; assembly: GCF_964197995.2. NCBI lineage: Eukaryota > Metazoa > Chordata > Actinopteri > Cypriniformes > Leuciscidae > Scardinius > Scardinius erythrophthalmus. Next base: position 41,092,751 of record NC_138227.1, read on the forward strand.
GGCAGAGCAGAAAGATACGGACCCGTATTGGCTGTGACCAGTCTCTTTCCTCTTCGGTTGTCCGCACTTACTACATTTGTAGTCCCCCTGCTTTCTCTTTTTCCCAGGACACCCTGACACCCCGGCCGCGGCTTCCGCCTCAGCTTTTTTCCTCCTCCGGAAAGCTGTTGACCGTGGCAAGATAAGGGGTGGTGGGGGTGTTACCGATGTAAGGTGTGGAGGGTCCTGGGAGGAGCCTGGGAGAAAGCAGGGCTGCTGCTGGGGAGGGGCGGTAAGTAGCTGCGGGGCTGGAAGAGAAGGCACCTGGGCGGGCCTTCCTCGTTGGGTGGCCTGGCGTGAAAGGTCCTTTGGCTGTGTAAAAACAAAGGGCCGGAGTTCTGGAGGTGGCCTGGAGATGACTGATGGCCTGGGTGCAGAGAGAGGCTCGGCGGCAACGCACGGCAAACGGCCGAACACCACACCCTGCTCCAGGATGGTCTTCTCCCTCTCCTTCTGTCGTCGATTGTACCTGACAGACAGAAAGAGGAAATGAGATCTAGTCGCATTTTGGCTAATTAATTATCACAATGTTGATACTTCATAGCATAATGATTATATGTTTCATGTTCATCATTATCTTACCATTGTGAGATGGTCCTTTGGCTTTGCTCGTACAGCTGGATGTTGGTCTGGGCCATCAACCTCGGACTGTCCAGCACCGCCTCTCTGATTGACACGTAGTCCGCCAAGATGAGCGCCCACCTGCTCCTCTTGGTGCCGCCGGACTGCGTGCCATATGGGTGGAGACGACAGAGCTGGCTGCATATGGCCTCCACCAGGCGACTTGCGGACGGCCAATTTGCAGGACCCGAGTTCAGTCCCAGAAAGCAACTGAAAGACAAAGAAATGAACAAAAAATACATGTTAGTGTTGGCAATGGAACGGAAACCTTTTAACTAATTATTCTAGGCTAATTCAGCCGCATACCGTTCGAGGCTGTCCTTTCCAGCTCTTCCAGTTAAGGACTTCCCCTTCATTGCCTTGAACCGCCCCTGCTCGAGCCTGTCCTGGTGCCGGGAAGGGTAGACCACTCTCTCCTTGTCATGCTCTGGTAGTGCACGCCACAGCCCTATCAGAATGTCTACCCTTCGATCCGACAGCCCCTGAAGACCCCTCAGCTCTACCAAAGCCTTTGCCAGCCTGCAGACGTGCTGGTATCCCGGCTGGCCATCCGGGCCTTGGCACTCCTCCTGAATGATACAAATAAATCCAACTATTTAGGAAACATTTAGTTGATCATGTCATACATAGTAAAGTTGGATGTGTGACATAAATGAAATGATTCTGTCAAGTTATAATCAAACCTTACATCAGAGCCTGGTGAGGAGGGAGGAGGGGAATTCTGATGGCCACGGGCCTCAGGACAGTTGTCGTCGGTGGGGGTGGCTGGACCGGATGACAAAGACCCGGGTGCGTCAGCTGACCGGGCTGCTGCTGCTGCTGTTGGGGTTGAGGACGAGGCCGGAAGAGGAGGATCGGGGAGGTGAACGGTCGGGTCATCATCATCATCATCCTCCGTCTCCTCATCAAAGCCCTCATCCTCCAGGGGTCCCTCGACAGCATCAGCCTCATCTGGAGTGTCGGGGTCTAAGCTGACGGCCTGCAGCACTTTGTTGGTCTGGGCATAAAGGTACTCCACCCCAATGAGTTCCCCTGTAACGTGATGGAAATGCTCAGGTTAAAAAGCTAAATGACATGAACAAACCCCTCACTTTCCACACTGACATTACGATGCGGTTGATGTACCTGTGTATACGCCAGGCTTTGTGAAGTCCTCAACCTGCCCGGATCCATGCACGCATTGGCTGAGCTGGTTGAGGGAGTGCTGCAGGTGGCCACTGTAGCAGAGCAGAGGTTGCTTCTCTCCCTCCTTAGCTGCTGCGGCACGGTTCTCATTCCACCTCACCAGCCCGTCCAGGAGGAAGGCCTGGAAATGCATTCCACTGGCACTGCTCCCTATACACAGAGTACCGCAATGTGTGATGAGAGAACGCTGAAGTGTACACATCTCAATCTAGTTACAAACCTATAATTACAATTCATTACCTGGAATGAACCGGTTGAGGTGGAGGTGAAAAGACTCCAGAGAAGTGGAGCCGCGCGCGCAGCGATAGACTGGCAGAATCACTCCGCCCTTGGTGATGGTGCCAGTCTGGGTGTACAGCCGTACACTCGGAGGGTCCTGTATACACTTGAGGTGACGCCTCTGCTCTCGCCAGATTGCCCGGATGCGAACGGGATCCAGCAGCGGGATGCCCAGGGTGTCGTGCCCCTTCTCGCTGTTGAAGATCTCCAACACCTCCATCAGGAGGAGCTCCGTCTCCGCAGCTCCACGCGTGCGGCGACGGCAGTGAAGAGCCATTTCCTTCCTCCTGAGGTGGCTGTAGACCTCCCTGTCAGTGAGACCGACCATCCCGCGCCTCCCCTCCAGCTCGGACCGCTTGGCCTCCAGCAGTCGACGGACATCCCCTGCATCCCATTCAAAAATGCTGGAGGACAGCTGTCGCATGAAGGCCCCGTACAGCTGGTGGCTCTCAGAAACAACACCTGCTGCGAACCGCCGCATCAGGTGCCAGATGTCAAGACGAACCACCATCTGGGCCCACTCGGGGAACATGGCAGCCGTCTTGGATCCACCGACGCTGGAGCAACAGTCTCGGTCCACGTACATGAGCTCGGGGGGTGGCACGCCTGCGAGCCGGTACCGCTCCGTAAGCCCAGCCGCCATACGGAGAAGGCCCTCACCCTCACCGGCAGTGAGCACGCAGTTCAGGACCTGCCCGTACTCGTTGCCCACATCCGTGGCCCAGGCGGCCGTGTCGGAAGCAGCCCCGGCGAGTTTTTTGGTCACCTGAAACCAAGAAGCAGAGCGCAATTGTGTGAGTGAGATTGTGTCCCATGGTATTGGTCACTTTGGCAGAGGAAGTATTCTTTACTGAAAATGCAATGACAAACTAAAAAACAACTACAAACTATTCTGGTATGCTTACAACGTATACACTTAATACGGTATGAAAGTCGGTTACCTTCTTTGTCGAGTCCATCTTTAAGATTGACCCAAAGACAGAGGTGACCCTGGCCTTCAACTCATCCAGCCGTGACAGTACGTCCATGCTGTAGACTGTCAGCAGCCAGACCGGCGAGGGGACCTTTGGCATTTCCGGGAGTGGTGGAAATTGTGGCCGGACGTTTCCAAAGGTCATGAAGTGCCGGCACTCGCCGAGGTACTGAATGGACCGTCGCATCCAGGCTTCGCTGTGGCTCTCACACAGCTTTTTGTAGAGCTGAGTTGCGCTGTTCCCCAAAGAGCGCTCCCTCAGCATCACTACCACCGCAATGTCACAGGAAAGCCTGGAGAGATAGGAGAGTTTTTTTTTTTTTTTTAAGACAACAAAGAACAATACACTGAATTGTCACTTCTCAGCTGTGAAAACAAAAAACAATAAATATTTACTTGTAGGTCAGAATCGCTGGAAACTGGACACGATGTGCAGGATCCAGCTGACCCAAGACGTCCTGGGACCAGCCCGCCACCTTCTTCTTACATCTAGGGCACTCTAGGTACTCTGTGGCCATTAGGTACCAGCCCTTCACATCCAATACCCTCCGGATGGTCTTGTAAAGCCCAGCCTTGGTGAGAGTGGTGTTACACCCAGGCTGGGTGCATGTCAGCTTGAATGACCACATGCGCAGTGGCATCCAGAGAAACAGCGGACACGCAAAGAAGGGGTCGGGCGACGCGGGTGGCTGACTGTAGATCAGCCGAGGTTGGGGAGGGTACCACCACAGACGCAACTCTGTGGTGAGTTGTGATCTCCCAGTGCAACCCCTGGTGAACAGTGTACGGCCGATCCACTGCTGCTGCTCTTTGTTGAGGGCTGCCCGCCAGCTCTCGGGAAGAAGCAGCTGCATTTTAGATAGAGGACAAGAAAATGACTAAAAGTTGTTTTATTTTAGTAAAATACTAAAATACTAGTAGCTTACAGTTGTGAATATCTAATTACTTTCTGAACCATCACGTTATAGGTAGACTCACCTCAGGACTTGCAGGCGGCGGACGCGGGAAAGACTGACGCGGCACAGCCTGCTCTTCGGTCCGGACAGCGGCTCCCGGTGGATCCTGGGAGGCCTGGGGTGGATCCTGGGAGGCCTGGGGTGGATCCTGGGAGGCCTGGGGTGGATCCTGGGGTGGATCCTGGGAGGCCTGGGGTGGATCCTGGGAGGCCTGGGGTGGGTCCGTAGTCGTTTGGGTGACTACAGGGACCTGTGTGTCCAAGGCTTCACAACAACACATACAGAGAATTCATCCATATATCAAGCCAAGTATTAGAAGAGGAGATTAGATTTAAACGAAGCATTATATTAATTTCAGGAAGTTTACAGTAGTTAAGCAAAGCACAGGTTGATGTCAGAAAAGCAAGGAAACTGAAGGGAAAAAAAAAAGTGTGAAAGTGCGCGCGTCAAGGTGGACACAAATCGAATGTGTAATGTTAGTTGTTATAAAGAAAAATGAAGACAAACATTTCAGCCACGTAAGAGGATGGGAGAAAAGTATAATAGCATGCACAATATCTCCACAATGTGAGAATGACACCTTTAAAAAGTCAAGAGCCAAAGACATAATATTTAGGGGGACACCAACATTCCAGGAAATCTGCGAGTATTGGACTAAGCATTCTTATCAAGAATACTGGGGTGAGGTGGTGTTACAGCGGGGTGAGGCGGCGGAGCTAGACACCATGAGAGGAAATGTGCAGTCACACAAAAATGTATAGAGTTTCTCACCCAAACCCTACCTTATCCACTGGACCGTTTGTCTGATGAATATTACAACAGAAATACATTATATTACATACAACATTATGTTTATCTGATAAAAAAAATAAAAAATAAAAAAAAAAAACTTATAAATGAATATCAGGTAGTGTATCAATCAACTTACAGGTCTCGGTGGCAATGGCAACTGCGACCAGCTCTGCATCCGAGGGCTCTACGGGGCGCAGATCTGGTCGCACAGCTGGTCTGGAAGCAGGCAGCCCTTTACGACACATAGAAAAGTGTTAAACGTGGTCTCGGTCATAAAGAGGTCATTTTTCCAGTTTGAAAACGCTTACTGGGAACTGCAGGCTTTTTGGTAAGGATCTTCCTGACCGTTGCCTGCAGTTGACCTGGGGTCACGGAACGCTGCCCTAAAAATGCAGAGACCGCTGCACCAAGAGGCCTTTAACACCAAGCAAACACAGTTGGGAATAAAATAACCATTTTACTTTATTAAACGAATTAACGGGTCATCTTTACTGATACCAATACTTACCCTGAAGCTGCCGTAACCCCAGCAAGGGGAGAAGGGGGTGCAGCTGCCTCCTGGTCGCGGCGCCCGATATATTTAAGGGCGGCTTCCATGGGGTCCCCGGGATTCCGGGGCGTCTGCTTCCTCAGCCAGTTGACATAACTGATTAAAAAAAAAAATTATAATTCGTTAGAAATGGGATACATCAATTATCAAAAAAAAATACAACTTGTATATCAGCATGACATTGTTATTCAAATGACTGTTCTCACCCAATGTGGTCTTTATCCTTGGACTCATAGAGTTCCTGCAGCGTCTCTCCCCTGTACCTATGAAACCCAACAAGGGCTTGGCCCTCCTGTCCAGGCTGTGAGGCCAGGACTCTGGAGTCCACAAATGCCCTCCGGAACCTAACCTCCTCCTTAACGGCCGGGTAGGCATTTGCGTAGCGGGCCAAGGCGTCCTTGTGGACCATAAGTGGAGATGTGGAGACGCTGCGCTCACGCTCCTGTTGATGGCTAGCCACCAGCCCCACAACCCAGCCCACATCATTCTCCAGGAGCCACTTGAAGGTCTGACCCCGGTACATGCCTAACTGAATCACATATCGGCTCAGCACCAGCATCCCGTAATCAGGATCACCACCCTCTGAGACGACACGGGCCCGGGCCTCTGCCTCACATTCTTCTGGCGTCTTCACATTCTTCACAGGCTGGTCAGGCTTGCCCCTGATGGACTGAGCCTCATGCGTTGCATGCATGGTCAGCTCCTTCCCCCTCCACCTAAATTTTGGGTTTTCCATCTAGGATTCAAGTGGTAAAGTACATACTGGATGATAGTAGAATTAGCAGTGCAGATTTTCCATTCGTGGGAATTCATAAAATATACAGGGAATAGAAAACCCCCCATGAGATACAGTACAGTTACATTGCCAAAAAATAATCATAACGTGTAACCTGGTGACAGGTTACTGTCCAAGGCTGTACTGTAGACCATAGCCTGCATGACATTCACACAAATGTATCGACCTGTTAACTCCACATACACGAATTAAGGTGAAACATGAAATAAAATAGTTAGAGAGGTAAACCAGCTCTAGTTTTCGAACGTGCTATAGGCTGAACATGCCAAGTGCTGATGATTACCAACGCTAATTATGCTAACGTTACTACTAGCGTCAACATAAATGTTGCTATGTGCCATACGTCCCAATCAAACACGTGTACACTTTCCTTGGTGAGGTGTTTACACAAATTAAAATAGTTAGAGATAATACAATAGACATGATATGATACAGATATGCAACAAGCTGAACATGCCAAGTGGTGCTAATGAATAGCGACGCTAACGTTACCGTTGATAGGTGCCACACATCGCAATCTAACACGCGCGCACTTTCCTGGGTGATTGCCCAAACACATAGTTAGGTCGGTGTTTACACAAATTAAAATAGTTAGAGATAGTAACCAGCTGTACTGTTATTACCGCTGTGCTCCATGCTGAACATGCCGAATGCTAGCGGGGCTAATTGAGATAACGTCAAGGTTAATCTGCTATCAACAGAAACGCTACACTTGGTGTATACTTACCTTTCGTTTTTCGCAAAGATCAGCAATAATGCTAAACAAATGCCTTTTTTTCTTCGTCACAGCGATAAATCAGAAATCCAGTGAATTCCGTAATGGCCGCCGACAACCCGATGAAAATAAAGCTGGAGCCGGGGCTTAGGTCAAAGGGCGAATTTGATTGGACCATACCTGAAAAGGAAGACACCGATTGGCCCGTGGTCATTTGAGACAAGGCCCTATCTTTTCCATTGACTTTTTGGTGTCTTTCTCACAATTGAGACAAGCGACGACTGGGATTGGCTGACGGACCTGTCCGTCTTTCTGAGCAATTGAGACAATTGAGACAGAGAAGAACGGCCCCTCCTGAGCGAAAAAGACCCTGCCCGTTCTTCTCAGTCGAGGAAGGGAGGGCGATGAGGGAGTTTGACCATATATGGAGAACCTGCAGATAGACAACACGCCCCTTCCAAATGTAAATAATGCATAAGCAAGTAGCCATGTGTGACTGTCAGATGCAACAGATGCAAGTGATCTGAATGCAAGTGATCTGATTCCAATCTGTGCATTAGAAACAAGTGCAAGTGATCTGATTCCAATCTGTGCATTAGAAACAAGTGCAAGTGATCTGATTCCAATCTGTGCATTAGAAACAGATGCAAGTGATCTGATTCCAATCTGTGCATTGGAAACAAATGCAAGTGATGCAAATGATCTGATTCCAATCTGTGCATTGGAAACAAGTGCAAGTGATCTGATTCCAATCTGTGCATTAGAAACAGATGCAAGTGATCTGATTCCAATCTGTGCATTGGAAACAAATGCAAGTGATGCAAGTGATCTGATTCCAATCTGTGCATTGGAAACAGATGCAAGTTCCAATCTGTGCATTGGAAACAGATGCAAGTGATGCAAGTGATCTGATTCCAATCTGTGCATTGGAAACAGATGCAAGTGATGCAAGTGATCTGATTCCAATCTGTGCATTGGAAACAGATGCAAGTTCCAATCTGTGCATTGGAAACAGATGCAAGTGATGCAAGTGATCTGTTCCAATCTGTGCAAGTGATGCAAGTGATCTGTTCCAATCTGTGCAAGTGATGCAAGTGATCTGTTCCAATCTGTGCAAGTGATCTGTTCCAATCTGTGCACTGGAAACAGATGCTTGATAATAAGCTGACTAAAATGCTCATCAGGAGAGACTAGAACACTTTGCTATGTTATAAAATTATGTAGTTTATTAGTTTGATCAGAATAACATAAGTGATGAATTACAACATACTTTATTCAATGTACTTTTAAGAACCTTGCCAAATTCTACAAGATGCAATTGAACAAGTAAAACACTTCAGTTGTTTGAATAAGTTAATTTCAGGTTTATTTGTATACAAGGGAAACGTGTCACAACAAATACAGAAAGAGAGTTTACATTGCCATAATAGATTTCTTCCCAACTGTGCAGATGAGGCCTCTAGTCCTTGCTGTATGCAAATACAATGAATGGTTGCCACCGTGATAGCCTAGGAAATGCGTGGTTGCACAAAGATCCAGGAGACAGGAAATCGTAAAATGTGGGTTGCCCTGTGAGGCTCACATATCAGCTGGATCAGAAATGTTGACCATAGAAGACAGGTCAATGTGTATACACAATATATTAGGCACACAGTAAAGAACTTCTAACAGAATAATCAAGTAATAAGTATTAATCAATCAATTAATTTCCCACAAGTTCACTCTTCCAGTTCTGGAGGGCAATACTGAACATCAGAAAACAATGCGTGTACTGTGATTATTGATGACATTGAATGGTACTGTTTTAATATTCGCTCACAACAAAGCAAACAGGCCTACCTGCTATAACAGGTCTAGATTTAAAATGATTTAGTCACAGGGTCAGGTATGAACTACTTTGTTAACATACTGTAATTCAAGTGTTTCTTAAAAAATCTTTTACTTGTTTCCCCTTCAGGAGGAGTGCCAAGGCCCATATGGGGGATACCAGCATTTCCACAGGACAGTTTGGCTAAAGCTATGGTATAGGTGATTAACCTTTGGGTGCTCTCAGATCAAATTGAAAAGGAGGACTTAAAAAAAGAAGAAAGCATTCTGTTAGTTTGCCATGTTTTTCTCTGTAAGGAACTTTGACAAATCAATAAAACCGAGTCATTTACAATAAAGTATATCAATCAAACAGTCCTGTTGTATGTCATGAGTCTTCTACTCAGTAGTCCTTTACACACGGTTCTGTTCACACATTGGATGGAAATAAGGTGAATTACAAATGTCACCCTTAAAACACAGTCCAGCAGTGTCCAAATATGTGCTGTTTTAAGATGATGATTCATAGTGTGGAGAGAAAGACCACACACACACAGGAGAAATGACCGACGTTAGTCTGGTATCTCACCTCAGACTGGTTTGACTGAGTCTGAGGGTCATCGACACACGCAAGCCTCTACACCGCTTCAAGGTCTCGGTCGTGGTAGAAGAGAACAATGTGAACCGAACTATTTACAAAAAGAAACGTCCACAACCACCCAACGAGTGGCTCAGTGTCCTTTATCACCTCGCCCGTGAGTGTCTCTCATCTCTGCCAGCCACTGTTCAACAGTCTTCCCCCCAGTGGCAGAGCAGAAAGATACGGACCCGTATTGGCTGTGACCAGTCTCTTTCCTCTTCGGTTGTCCGCACTTACTACATTTGTAGTCCCCCTGCTTTCTCTTTTTCCCAGGACACCCTGACACCCCGGCCGCGGCTTCCGCCTCAGCTTTTTTCCTCCTCCGGAAAGCTGTTGACCGTGGCAAGATAAGGGGTGGTGGGGGTGTTACCGATGTAAGGTGTGGAGGGTCCTGGGAGGAGCCTGGGAGAAAGCAGGGCTGCTGCTGGGGAGGGGCGGTAAGTAGCTGCGGGGCTGGAAGAGAAGGCACCTGGGCGGGCCTTCCTCGTTGGGTGGCCTGGCGTGAAAGGTCCTTTGGCTGTGTAAAAACAAAGGGCCGGAGTTCTGGAGGTGGCCTGGAGATGACTGATGGCCTGGGTGCAGAGAGAGGCTCGGCGGCAACGCACGGCAAACGGCCGAACACCACACCCTGCTCCAGGATGGTCTTCTCCCTCTCCTTCTGTCGTCGATTGTACCTGACAGACAGAAAGAGGAAATGAGATCTAGTCGCATTTTGGCTAATTAATTATCACAATGTTGATACTTCATAGCATAATGATTATATGTTTCATGTTCATCATTATCTTACCATTGTGAGATGGTCCTTTGGCTTTGCTCGTACAGCTGGATGTTGGTCTGGGCCATCAACCTCGGACTGTCCAGCACCGCCTCTCTGATTGACACGTAGTCCGCCAAGATGAGCGCCCACCTGCTCCTCTTGGTGCCGCCGGACTGCGTGCCATATGGGTGGAGACGACAGAGCTGGCTGCATATGGCCTCCACCAGGCGACTTGCGGACGGCCAATTTGCAGGACCCGAGTTCAGTCCCAGAAAGCAACTGAAAGACAAAGAAATGAACAAAAAATACATGTTAGTGTTGGCAATGGAACGGAAACCTTTTAACTAATTATTCTAGGCTAATTCAGCCGCATACCGTTCGAGGCTGTCCTTTCCAGCTCTTCCAGTTAAGGACTTCCCCTTCATTGCCTTGAACCGCCCCTGCTCGAGCCTGTCCTGGTGCCGGGAAGGGTAGACCACTCTCTCCTTGTCATGCTCTGGTAGTGCACGCCACAGCCCTATCAGAATGTCTACCCTTCGATCCGACAGCCCCTGAAGACCCCTCAGCTCTACCAAAGCCTTTGCCAGCCTGCAGACGTGCTGGTATCCCGGCTGGCCATCCGGGCCTTGGCACTCCTCCTGAATGATACAAATAAATCCAACTATTTAGGAAACATTTAGTTGATCATGTCATACATAGTAAAGTTGGATGTGTGACATAAATGAAATGATTCTGTCAAGTTATAATCAAACCTTACATCAGAGCCTGGTGAGGAGGGAGGAGGGGAATTCTGATGGCCACGGGCCTCAGGACAGTTGTCGTCGGTGGGGGTGGCTGGACCGGATGACAAAGACCCGGGTGCGTCAGCTGACCGGGCTGCTGCTGCTGCTGTTGGGGTTGAGGACGAGGCCGGAAGAGGAGGATCGGGGAGGTGAACGGTCGGGTCATCATCATCATCATCCTCCGTCTCCTCATCAAAGCCCTCATCCTCCAGGGGTCCCTCGACAGCATCAGCCTCATCTGGAGTGTCGGGGTCTAAGCTGACGGCCTGCAGCACTTTGTTGGTCTGGGCATAAAGGTACTCCACCCCAATGAGTTCCCCTGTAACGTGATGGAAATGCTCAGGTTAAAAAGCTAAATGACATGAACAAACCCCTCACTTTCCACACTGACATTACGATGCGGTTGATGTACCTGTGTATACGCCAGGCTTTGTGAAGTCCTCAACCTGCCCGGATCCATGCACGCATTGGCTGAGCTGGTTGAGGGAGTGCTGCAGGTGGCCACTGTAGCAGAGCAGAGGTTGCTTCTCTCCCTCCTTAGCTGCTGCGGCACGGTTCTCATTCCACCTCACCAGCCCGTCCAGGAGGAAGGCCTGGAAATGCATTCCACTGGCACTGCTCCCTATACACAGAGTACCGCAATGTGTGATGAGAGAACGCTGAAGTGTACACATCTCAATCTAGTTACAAACCTATAATTACAATTCATTACCTGGAATGAACCGGTTGAGGTGGAGGTGAAAAGACTCCAGAGAAGTGGAGCCGCGCGCGCAGCGATAGACTGGCAGAATCACTCCGCCCTTGGTGATGGTGCCAGTCTGGGTGTACAGCCGTACACTCGGAGGGTCCTGTATACACTTGAGGTGACGCCTCTGCTCTCGCCAGATTGCCCGGATGCGAACGGGATCCAGCAGCGGGATGCCCAGGGTGTCGTGCCCCTTCTCGCTGTTGAAGATCTCCAACACCTCCATCAGGAGGAGCTCCGTCTCCGCAGCTCCACGCGTGCGGCGACGGCAGTGAAGAGCCATTTCCTTCCTCCTGAGGTGGCTGTAGACCTCCCTGTCAGTGAGACCGACCATCCCGCGCCTCCCCTCCAGCTCGGACCGCTTGGCCTCCAGCAGTCGACGGACATCCCCTGCATCCCATTCAAAAATGCTGGAGGACAGCTGTCGCATGAAGGCCCCGTACAGCTGGTGGCTCTCAGAAACAACACCTGCTGCGAACCGCCGCATCAGGTGCCAGATGTCAAGACGAACCACCATCTGGGCCCACTCGGGGAACATGGCAGCCGTCTTGGATCCACCGACGCTGGAGCAACAGTCTCGGTCCACGTACATGAGCTCGGGGGGTGGCACGCCTGCGAGCCGGTACCGCTCCGTAAGCCCAGCCGCCATACGGAGAAGGCCCTCACCCTCACCGGCAGTGAGCACGCAGTTCAGGACCTGCCCGTACTCGTTGCCCACATCCGTGGCCCAGGCGGCCGTGTCGGAAGCAGCCCCGGCGAGTTTTTTGGTCACCTGAAACCAAGAAGCAGAGCGCAATTGTGTGAGTGAGATTGTGTCCCATGGTATTGGTCACTTTGGCAGAGGAAGTATTCTTTACTGAAAATGCAATGACAAACTAAAAAACAACTACAAACTATTCTGGTATGCTTACAACGTATACACTTAATACGGTATGAAAGTCGGTTACCTTCTTTGTCGAGTCCATCTTTAAGATTGACCCAAAGACAGAGGTGACCCTGGCCTTCAACTCATCCAGCCGTGACAGTACGTCCATGCTGTAGACTGTCAGCAGCCAGACCGGCGAGGGGACCTTTGGCATTTCCGGGAGTGGTGGAAATTGTGGCCGGACGTTTCCAAAGGTCATGAAGTGCCGGCACTCGCCGAGGTACTGAATGGACCGTCGCATCCAGGCTTCGCTGTGGCTCTCACACAGCTTTTTGTAGAGCTGAGTTGCGCTGTTCCCCAAAGAGCGCTCCCTCAGCATCACTACCACCGCAATGTCACAGGAAAGCCTGGAGAGATAGGAGAGTTGTTTTTTTTTTTTTAAGACAACAAAGAACAATACACTGAATTGTCACTTCTCAGCTGTGAAAACAAAAAACAATAAATATTTACTTGTAGGTCAGAATCGCTGGAAACTGGACACGATGTGCAGGATCCAGCTGACCCAAGACGTCCTGGGACCAGCCCGCCACCTTCTTCTTACATCTAGGGCACTCTAGGTACTCTGTGGCCATTAGGTACCAGCCCTTCACATCCAATACCCTCCGGATGGTCTTGTAAAGCCCAGCCTTGGTGAGAGTGGTGTTACACCCAGGCTGGGTGCATGTCAGCTTGAATGACCACATGCGCAGTGGCATCCAGAGAAACAGCGGACACGCAAAGAAGGGGTCGGGCGACGCGGGTGGCTGACTGTAGATCAGCCGAGGTTGGGGAGGGTACCACCACAGACGCAACTCTGTGGTGAGTTGTGATCTCCCAGTGCAACCCCTGGTGAACAGTGTACGGCCGATCCACTGCTGCTGCTCTTTGTTGAGGGCTGCCCGCCAGCTCTCGGGAAGAAGCAGCTGCATTTTAGATAGAGGACAAGAAAATGACTAAAAGTTGTTTTATTTTAGTAAAATACTAAAATACTAGTAGCTTACAGTTGTGAATATCTAATTACTTTCTGAACCATCACGTTATAGGTAGACTCACCTCAGGACTTGCAGGCGGCGGACGCGGGAAAGACTGACGCGGCACAGCCTGCTCTTCGGTCCGGACAGCGGCTCCCGGTGGATCCTGGGAGGCCTGGGGTGGATCCTGGGAGGCCTGGGGTGGATCCTGGGAGGCCTGGGGTGGATCCTGGGGTGGATCCTGGGAGGCCTGGGGTGGATCCTGGGAGGCCTGGGGTGGGTCCGTAGTCGTTTGGGTGACTACAGGGACCTGTGTGTCCAAGGCTTCACAACAACACATACAGAGAATTCATCCATATATCAAGCCAAGTATTAGAAGAGGAGATTAGATTTAAACGAAGCATTATATTAATTTCAGGAAGTTTACAGTAGTTAAGCAAAGCACAGGTTGATGTCAGAAAAGCAAGGAAACTGAAGGGAAAAAAAAAAGTGTGAAAGTGCGCGCGTCAAGGTGGACACAAATCGAATGTGTAATGTTAGTTGTTATAAAGAAAAATGAAGACAAACATTTCAGCCACGTAAGAGGATGGGAGAAAAGTATAATAGCATGCACAATATCTCCACAATGTGAGAATGACACCTTTAAAAAGTCAAGAGCCAAAGACATAATATTTAGGGGGACACCAACATTCCAGGAAATCTGCGAGTATTGGACTAAGCATTCTTATCAAGAATACTGGGGTGAGGTGGTGTTACAGCGGGGTGAGGCGGCGGAGCTAGACACCATGAGAGGAAATGTGCAGTCACACAAAAATGTATAGAGTTTCTCACCCAAACCCTACCTTATCCACTGGACCGTTTGTCTGATGAATATTACAACAGAAATACATTATATTACATACAACATTATGTTTATCTGATAAAAAAAATAAAAAATAAAAAAAAAAAACTTATAAATGAATATCAGGTAGTGTATCAATCAACTTACAGGTCTCGGTGGCAATGGCAACTGCGACCAGCTCTGCATCCGAGGGCTCTACGGGGCGCAGATCTGGTCGCACAGCTGGTCTGGAAGCAGGCAGCCCTTTACGACACATAGAAAAGTGTTAAACGTGGTCTCGGTCATAAAGAGGTCATTTTTCCAGTTTGAAAACGCTTACTGGGAACTGCAGGCTTTTTGGTAAGGATCTTCCTGACCGTTGCCTGCAGTTGACCTGGGGTCACGGAACGCTGCCCTAAAAATGCAGAGACCGCTGCACCAAGAGGCCTTTAACACCAAGCAAACACAGTTGGGAATAAAATAACCATTTTACTTTATTAAACGAATTAACGGGTCATCTTTACTGATACCAATACTTACCCTGAAGCTGCCGTAACCCCAGCAAGGGGAGAAGGGGGTGCAGCTGCCTCCTGGTCGCGGCGCCCGATATATTTAAGGGCGGCTTCCATGGGGTCCCCGGGATTCCGGGGCGTCTGCTTCCTCAGCCAGTTGACATAACTGATTAAAAAAAAAAATTATAATTCGTTAGAAATGGGATACATCAATTATCAAAAAAAAATACAACTTGTATATCAGCATGACATTGTTATTCAAATGACTGTTCTCACCCAATGTGGTCTTTATCCTTGGACTCATAGAGTTCCTGCAGCGTCTCTCCCCTGTACCTATGAAACCCAACAAGGGCTTGGCCCTCCTGTCCAGGCTGTGAGGCCAGGACTCTGGAGTCCACAAATGCCCTCCGGAACCTAACCTCCTCCTTAACGGCCGGGTAGGCATTTGCGTAGCGGGCCAAGGCGTCCTTGTGGACCATAAGTGGAGATGTGGAGACGCTGCGCTCACGCTCCTGTTGATGGCTAGCCACCAGCCCCACAACCCAGCCCACATCATTCTCCAGGAGCCACTTGAAGGTCTGACCCCGGTACATGCCTAACTGAATCACATATCGGCTCAGCACCAGCATCCCGTAATCAGGATCACCACCCTCTGAGACGACACGGGCCCGGGCCTCTGCCTCACATTCTTCTGGCGTCTTCACATTCTTCACAGGCTGGTCAGGCTTGCCCCTGATGGACTGAGCCTCATGCGTTGCATGCATGGTCAGCTCCTTCCCCCTCCACCTAAATTTTGGGTTTTCCATCTAGGATTCAAGTGGTAAAGTACATACTGGATGATAGTAGAATTAGCAGTGCAGATTTTCCATTCGTGGGAATTCATAAAATATACAGGGAATAGAAAACCCCCCATGAGATACAGTACAGTTACATTGCCAAAAAATAATCATAACGTGTAACCTGGTGACAGGTTACTGTCCAAGGCTGTACTGTAGACCATAGCCTGCATGACATTCACACAAATGTATCGACCTGTTAACTCCACATACACGAATTAAGGTGAAACATGAAATAAAATAGTTAGAGAGGTAAACCAGCTCTAGTTTTCGAACGTGCTATAGGCTGAACATGCCAAGTGCTGATGATTACCAACGCTAATTATGCTAACGTTACTACTAGCGTCAACATAAATGTTGCTATGTGCCATACGTCCCAATCAAACACGTGTACACTTTCCTTGGTGAGGTGTTTACACAAATTAAAATAGTTAGAGATAATACAATAGACATGATATGATACAGATATGCAACAAGCTGAACATGCCAAGTGGTGCTAATGAATAGCGACGCTAACGTTACCGTTGATAGGTGCCACACATCGCAATCTAACACGCGCGCACTTTCCTGGGTGATTGCCCAAACACATAGTTAGGTCGGTGTTTACACAAATTAAAATAGTTAGAGATAGTAACCAGCTGTACTGTTATTACCGCTGTGCTCCATGCTGAACATGCCGAATGCTAGCGGGGCTAATTGAGATAACGTCAAGGTTAATCTGCTATCAACAGAAACGCTACACTTGGTGTATACTTACCTTTCGTTTTTCGCAAAGATCAGCAATAATGCTAAACAAATGCCTTTTTTTCTTCGTCACAGCGATAAATCAGAAATCCAGTGAATTCCGTAATGGCCGCCGACAACCCGATGAAAATAAAGCTGGAGCCGGGGCTTAGGTCAAAGGGCGAATTTGATTGGACCATACCTGAAAAGGAAGACACCGATTGGCCCGTGGTCATTTGAGACAAGGCCCTATCTTTTCCATTGACTTTTTGGTGTCTTTCTCACAATTGAGACAAGCGACGACTGGGATTGGCTGACGGACCTGTCCGTCTTTCTGAGCAATTGAGACAATTGAGACAGAGAAGAACGGCCCCTCCTGAGCGAAAAAGACCCTGCCCGTTCTTCTCAGTCGAGGAAGGGAGGGCGATGAGGGAGTTTGACCATATATGGAGAACCTGCAGATAGACAACACGCCCCTTCCAAATGTAAATAATGCATAAGCAAGTAGCCATGTGTGACTGTCAGATGCAACAGATGCAAGTGATCTGAATGCAAGTGATCTGATTCCAATCTGTGCATTAGAAACAAGTGCAAGTGATCTGATTCCAATCTGTGCATTAGAAACAAGTGCAAGTGATCTGATTCCAATCTGTGCATTAGAAACAGATGCAAGTGATCTGATTCCAATCTGTGCATTGGAAACAAATGCAAGTGATGCAAATGATCTGATTCCAATCTGTGCATTGGAAACAAGTGCAAGTGATCTGATTCCAATCTGTGCATTAGAAACAGATGCAAGTGATCTGATTCCAATCTGTGCATTGGAAACAAATGCAAGTGATGCAAGTGATCTGATTCCAATCTGTGCATTGGAAACAGATGCAAGTTCCAATCTGTGCATTGGAAACAGATGCAAGTGATGCAAGTGATCTGATTCCAATCTGTGCATTGGAAACAGATGCAAGTGATGCAAGTGATCTGATTCCAATCTGTGCATTGGAAACAGATGCAAGTTCCAATCTGTGCATTGGAAACAGATGCAAGTGATGCAAGTGATCTGTTCCAATCTGTGCAAGTGATGCAAGTGATCTGTTCCAATCTGTGCAAGTGATGCAAGTGATCTGTTCCAATCTGTGCAAGTGATCTGTTCCAATCTGTGCACTGGAAACAGATGCTTGATAATAAGCTGACTAAAATGCTCATCAGGAGAGACTAGAACACTTTGCTATGTTATAAAATTATGTAGTTTATTAGTTTGATCAGAATAACATAAGTGATGAATTACAACATACTTTATTCAATGTACTTTTAAGAACCTTGCCAAATTCTACAAGATGCAATTGAACAAGTAAAACACTTCAGTTGTTTGAATAAGTTAATTTCAGGTTTATTTGTATACAAGGGAAACGTGTCACAACAAATACAGAAAGAGAGTTTACATTGCCATAATAGATTTCTTCCCAACTGTGCAGATGAGGCCTCTAGTCCTTGCTGTATGCAAATACAATGAATGGTTGCCACCGTGATAGCCTAGGAAATGCGTGGTTGCACAAAGATCCAGGAGACAGGAAATCGTAAAATGTGGGTTGCCCTGTGAGGCTCACATATCAGCTGGATCAGAAATGTTGACCATAGAAGACAGGTCAATGTGTATACACAATATATTAGGCACACAGTAAAGAACTTCTAACAGAATAATCAAGTAATAAGTATTAATCAATCAATTAATTTCCCACAAGTTCACTCTTCCAGTTCTGGAGGGCAATACTGAACATCAGAAAACAATGCGTGTACTGTGATTATTGATGACATTGAATGGTACTGTTTTAATATTCGCTCACAACAAAGCAAACAGGCCTACCTGCTATAACAGGTCTAGATTTAAAATGATTTAGTCACAGGGTCAGGTATGAACTACTTTGTTAACATACTGTAATTCAAGTGTTTCTTAAAAAATCTTTTACTTGTTTCCCCTTCAGGAGGAGTGCCAAGGCCCATATGGGGGATACCAGCATTTCCACAGGACAGTTTGGCTAAAGCTATGGTATAGGTGATTAACCTTTGGGTGCTCTCAGATCAAATTGAAAAGGAGGACTTAAAAAAAGAAGAAAGCATTCTGTTAGTTTGCCATGTTTTTCTCTGTAAGGAACTTTGACAAATCAATAAAACCGAGTCATTTAGTCATTTACAATAAAGTATATCAATCAAACAGTCCTGTTGTATGTCATGAGTCTTCTACTCAGTAGTCCTTTACACACGGTTCTGTTCACACATTGGATGGAAATAAGGTGAATTACAAATGTCACCCTTAAAACACAGTCCAGCAGTGTCCAAATATGTGCTGTTTTAAGATGATGATTCATAGTGTGGAGAGAAAGACCACACACACACAGGAGAAATGACCGACGTTAGTCTGGTATCTCACCTCAGACTGGTTTGACTGAGTCTGAGGGTCATCGACACACGCAAGCCTCTACACCGCTTCAAGGTCTCGGTCGTGGTAGAAGAGAACAATGTGAACCGAACTATTTACAAAAAGAAACGTCCACAACCACCCAACGAGTGGCTCAGTGTCCTTTATCACCTCGCCCGTGAGTGTCTCTCATCTCTGCCAGCCACTGTTCAACAGTCTTCCCCCCAGTGGCAGAGCAGAAAGATACGGACCCGTATTGGCTGTGACCAGTCTCTTTCCTCTTCGGTTGTCCGCACTTACTACATTTGTAGTCCCCCTGCTTTCTCTTTTTCCCAGGACACCCTGACACCCCGGCCACGGCTTCCGCCTCAGCTTTTTTCCTCCTCCGGAAAGCTGTTGACCGTGGCAAGATAAGGGGTGGTGGGGGTGTTACCGATGTAAGGTGTGGAGGGTCCTGGGAGGAGCCTGGGAGAAAGCAGGGCTGCTGCTGGGGAGGGGCGGTAAGTAGCTGCGGGGCTGGAAGAGAAGGCACCTGGGCGGGCCTTCCTCGTTGGGTGGCCTGGCGTGAAAGGTCCTTTGGCTGTGTAAAAACAAAGGGCCGGAGTTCTGGAGGTGGCCTGGAGATGACTGATGGCCTGGGTGCAGAGAGAGGCTCGGCGGCAACGCACGGCAAACGGCCGAACACCACACCCTGCTCCAGGATGGTCTTCTCCCTCTCCTTCTGTCGTCGATTGTACCTGACAGACAGAAAGAGGAAATGAGATCTAGTCGCATTTTGGCTAATTAATTATCACAATGTTGATACTTCATAGCATAATGATTATATGTTTCATGTTCATCATTATCTTACCATTGTGAGATGGTCCTTTGGCTTTGCTCGTACAGCTGGATGTTGGTCTGGGCCATCAACCTCGGACTGTCCAGCACCGCCTCTCTGATTGACACGTAGTCCGCCAAGATGAGCGCCCACCTGCTCCTCTTGGTGCCGCCGGACTGCGTGCCACATGGGTGGAGACGACAGAGCTGGCTGCATATGGCCTCCACCAGGCGACTTGCGGACGGCCAATTTGCAGGACCCGAGTTCAGTCCCAGAAAGCAACTGAAAGACAAAGAAATGAACAAAAAATACATGTTAGTGTTGGCAATGGAACGGAAACCTTTTAACTAATTATTCTAGGCTAATTCAGCCGCATACCGTTCGAGGCTGTCCTTTCCAGCTCTTCCAGTTAAGGACTTCCCCTTCATTGCCTTGAACCGCCCCTGCTCGAGCCTGTCCTGGTGCCGGGAAGGGTAGACCACTCTCTCCTTGTCATGCTCTGGTAGTGCACGCCACAGCCCTATCAGAATGTCTACCCTTCGATCCGACAGCCCCTGAAGACCCCTCAGCTCTACCAAAGCCTTTGCCAGCCTGCAGACGTGCTGGTATCCCGGCTGGCCATCCGGGCCTTGGCACTCCTCCTGAATGATACAAATAAATCCAACTATTTAGGAAACATTTAGTTGATCATGTCATACATAGTAAAGTTGGATGTGTGACATAAATGAAATGATTCTGTCAAGTTATAATCAAACCTTACATCAGAGCCTGGTGAGGAGGGAGGAGGGGAATTCTGATGGCCACGGGCCTCAGGACAGTTGTCGTCGGTGGGGGTGGCTGGACCGGATGACAAAGACCCGGGTGCGTCAGCTGACCGGGCTGCTGCTGCTGCTGTTGGGGTTGAGGACGAGGCCGGAAGAGGAGGATCGGGGAGGTGAACGGTCGGGTCATCATCATCATCATCCTCCGTCTCCTCATCAAAGCCCTCATCCTCCAGGGGTCCCTCGACAGCATCAGCCTCATCTGGAGTGTCGGGGTCTAAGCTGACGGCCTGCAGCACTTTGTTGGTCTGGGCATAAAGGTACTCCACCCCAATGAGTTCCCCTGTAACGTGATGGAAATGCTCAGGTTAAAAAGCTAAATGACATGAACAAACCCCTCACTTTCCACACTGACATTACGATGCGGTTGATGTACCTGTGTATACGCCAGGCTTTGTGAAGTCCTCAACCTGCCCGGATCCATGCACGCATTGGCTGAGCTGGTTGAGGGAGTGCTGCAGGTGGCCACTGTAGCAGAGCAGAGGTTGCTTCTCTCCCTCCTTAGCTGCTGCGGCACGGTTCTCATTCCACCTCACCAGCCCGTCCAGGAGGAAGGCCTGGAAATGCATTCCACTGGCACTGCTCCCTATACACAGAGTACCGCAATGTGTGATGAGAGAACGCTGAAGTGTACACATCTCAATCTAGTTACAAACCTATAATTACAATTCATTACCTGGAATGAACCGGTTGAGGTGGAGGTGAAAAGACTCCAGAGAAGTGGAGCCGCGCGCGCAGCGATAGACTGGCAGAATCACTCCGCCCTTGGTGATGGTGCCAGTCTGGGTGTACAGCCGTACACTCGGAGGGTCCTGTATACACTTGAGGTGACGCCTCTGCTCTTGCCAGATTGCCCGGATGCGAACGGGATCCAGCAGCGGGATGCCCAGGGTGTCGTGCCCCTTCTCGCTGTTGAAGATCTCCAACACCTCCATCAGGAGGAGCTCCGTCTCCGCAGCTCCACGCGTGCGGCGACGGCAGTGAAGAGCCATTTCCTTCCTCCTGAGGTGGCTGTAGACCTCCCTGTCAGTGAGACCGACCATCCCGCGCCTCCCCTCCAGCTCGGACCGCTTGGCCTCCAGCAGTCGACGGACATCCCCTGCATCCCATTCAAAAATGCTGGAGGACAGCTGTCGCATGAAGGCCCCGTACAGCTGGTGGCTCTCAGAAACAACACCTGCTGCGAACCGCCGCATCAGGTGCCAGATGTCAAGACGAACCACCATCTGGGCCCACTCGGGGAACATGGCAGCCGTCTTGGATCCACCGACGCTGGAGCAACAGTCTCGGTCCACGTACATGAGCTCGGGGGGTGGCACGCCTGCGAGCCGGTACCGCTCCGTAAGCCCAGCCGCCATACGGAGAAGGCCCTCACCCTCACCGGCAGTGAGCACGCAGTTCAGGACCTGCCCGTACTCGTTGCCCACATCCGTGGCCCAGGCGGCCGTGTCGGAAGCAGCCCCGGCGAGTTTTTTGGTCACCTGAAACCAAGAAGCAGAGCGCAATTGTGTGAGTGAGATTGTGTCCCATGGTATTGGTCACTTTGGCAGAGGAAGTATTCTTTACTGAAAATGCAATGACAAACTAAAAAACAACTACAAACTATTCTGGTATGCTTACAACGTATACACTTAATACGGTATGAAAGTCGGTTACCTTCTTTGTCGAGTCCATCTTTAAGATTGACCCAAAGACAGAGGTGACCCTGGCCTTCAACTCATCCAGCCGTGACAGTACGTCCATGCTGTAGACTGTCAGCAGCCAGACCGGCGAGGGGACCTTTGGCATTTCCGGGAGTGGTGGAAATTGTGGCCGGACGTTTCCAAAGGTCATGAAGTGCCGGCACTCGCCGAGGTACTGAATGGACCGTCGCATCCAGGCTTCGCTGTGGCTCTCACACAGCTTTTTGTAGAGCTGAGTTGCGCTGTTCCCCAAAGAGCGCTCCCTCAGCATCACTACCACCGCAATGTCACAGGAAAGCCTGGAGAGATAGGAGAGTTGTTTTTTTTTTTTTAAGACAACAAAGAACAATACACTGAATTGTCACTTCTCAGCTGTGAAAACAAAAAACAATAAATATTTACTTGTAGGTCAGAATCGCTGGAAACTGGACACGATGTGCAGGATCCAGCTGACCCAAGACGTCCTGGGACCAGCCCGCCACCTTCTTCTTACATCTAGGGCACTCTAGGTACTCTGTGGCCATTAGGTACCAGCCCTTCACATCCAATACCCTCCGGATGGTCTTGTAAAGCCCAGCCTTGGTGAGAGTGGTGTTACACCCAGGCTGGGTGCATGTCAGCTTGAATGACCACATGCGCAGTGGCATCCAGAGAAACAGCGGACACGCAAAGAAGGGGTCGGGCGACGCGGGTGGCTGACTGTAGATCAGCCGAGGTTGGGGAGGGTACCACCACAGACGCAACTCTGTGGTGAGTTGTGATCTCCCAGTGCAACCCCTGGTGAACAGTGTACGGCCGATCCACTGCTGCTGCTCTTTGTTGAGGGCTGCCCGCCAGCTCTCGGGAAGAAGCAGCTGCATTTTAGATAGAGGACAAGAAAATGACTAAAAGTTGTTTTATTTTAGTAAAATACTAAAATACTAGTAGCTTACAGTTGTGAATATCTAATTACTTTCTGAACCATCACGTTATAGGTAGACTCACCTCAGGACTTGCAGGCGGCGGACGCGGGAAAGACTGACGCGGCACAGCCTGCTCTTCGGTCCGGACAGCGGCTCCCGGTGGATCCTGGGAGGCCTGGGGTGGATCCTGGGAGGCCTGGGGTGGATCCTGGGAGGCCTGGGGTGGATCCTGGGGTGGATCCTGGGAGGCCTGGGGTGGATCCTGGGAGGCCTGGGGTGGGTCCGTAGTCGTTTGGGTGACTACAGGGACCTGTGTGTCCAAGGCTTCACAACAACACATACAGAGAATTCATCCATATATCAAGCCAAGTATTAGAAGAGGAGATTAGATTTAAACGAAGCATTATATTAATTTCAGGAAGTTTACAGTAGTTAAGCAAAGCACAGGTTGATGTCAGAAAAGCAAGGAAACTGAAGGGAAAAAAAAAAGTGTGAAAGTGCGCGCGTCAAGGTGGACACAAATCGAATGTGTAATGTTAGTTGTTATAAAGAAAAATGAAGACAAACATTTCAGCCACGTAAGAGGATGGGAGAAAAGTATAATAGCATGCACAATATCTCCACAATGTGAGAATGACACCTTTAAAAAGTCAAGAGCCAAAGACATAATATTTAGGGGGACACCAACATTCCAGGAAATCTGCGAGTATTGGACTAAGCATTCTTATCAAGAATACTGGGGTGAGGTGGTGTTACAGCGGGGTGAGGCGGCGGAGCTAGACACCATGAGAGGAAATGTGCAGTCACACAAAAATGTATAGAGTTTCTCACCCAAACCCTACCTTATCCACTGGACCGTTTGTCTGATGAATATTACAACAGAAATACATTATATTACATACAACATTATGTTTATCTGATAAAAAAAAAAAAAAATAAAAAAAAAAAACTTATAAATGAATATCAGGTAGTGTATCAATCAACTTACAGGTCTCGGTGGCAATGGCAACTGCGACCAGCTCTGCATCCGAGGGCTCTACGGGGCGCAGATCTGGTCGCACAGCTGGTCTGGAAGCAGGCAGCCCTTTACGACACATAGAAAAGTGTTAAACGTGGTCTCGGTCATAAAGAGGTCATTTTTCCAGTTTGAAAACGCTTACTGGGAACTGCAGGCTTTTTGGTAAGGATCTTCCTGACCGTTGCCTGCAGTTGACCTGGGGTCACGGAACGCTGCCCTAAAAATGCAGAGACCGCTGCACCAAGAGGCCTTTAACACCAAGCAAACACAGTTGGGAATAAAATAACCATTTTACTTTATTAAACGAATTAACGGGTCATCTTTACTGATACCAATACTTACCCTGAAGCTGCCGTAACCCCAGCAAGGGGAGAAGGGGGTGCAGCTGCCTCCTGGTCGCGGCGCCCGATATATTTAAGGGCGGCTTCCATGGGGTCCCCGGGATTCCGGGGCGTCTGCTTCCTCAGCCAGTTGACATAACTGATTAAAAAAAAAAATTATAATTCGTTAGAAATGGGATACATCAATTATCAAAAAAAAATACAACTTGTATATCAGCATGACATTGTTATTCAAATGACTGTTCTCACCCAATGTGGTCTTTATCCTTGGACTCATAGAGTTCCTGCAGCGTCTCTCCCCTGTACCTATGAAACCCAACAAGGGCTTGGCCCTCCTGTCCAGGCTGTGAGGCCAGGACTCTGGAGTCCACAAATGCCCTCCGGAACCTAACCTCCTCCTTAACGGCCGGGTAGGCATTTGCGTAGCGGGCCAAGGCGTCCTTGTGGACCATAAGTGGAGATGTGGAGACGCTGCGCTCACGCTCCTGTTGATGGCTAGCCACCAGCCCCACAACCCAGCCCACATCATTCTCCAGGAGCCACTTGAAGGTCTGACCCCGGTACATGCCTAACTGAATCACATATCGGCTCAGCACCAGCATCCCGGAATCAGGATCACCACCCTCTGAGACGACACGGGCCCGGGCCTCTGCCTCACATTCTTCTGGCGTCTTCACATTCTTCACAGGCTGGTCAGGCTTGCCCCTGATGGACTGAGCCTCATGCGTTGCATGCATGGTCAGCTCCTTCCCCCTCCACCTAAATTTTGGGTTTTCCATCTAGGATTCAAGTGGTAAAGTACATACTGGATGATAGTAGAATTAGCAGTGCAGATTTTCCATTCGTGGGAATTCATAAAATATACAGGGAATAGAAAACCCCCCATGAGATACAGTACAGTTACATTGCCAAAAAATAATCATAACGTGTAACCTGGTGACAGGTTACTGTCCAAGGCTGTACTGTAGACCATAGCCTGCATGACATTCACACAAATGTATCGACCTGTTAACTCCACATACACGAATTAAGGTGAAACATGAAATAAAATAGTTAGAGAGGTAAACCAGCTCTAGTTTTCGAACGTGCTATAGGCTGAACATGCCAAGTGCTGATGATTACCAACGCTAATTATGCTAACGTTACTACTAGCGTCAACATAAATGTTGCTATGTGCCATACGTCCCAATCAAACACGTGTACACTTTCCTTGGTGAGGTGTTTACACAAATTAAAATAGTTAGAGATAATACAATAGACATGATATGATACAGATATGCAACAAGCTGAACATGCCAAGTGGTGCTAATGAATAGCGACGCTAACGTTACCGTTGATAGGTGCCACACATCGCAATCTAACACGCGCGCACTTTCCTGGGTGATTGCCCAAACACATAGTTAGGTCGGTGTTTACACAAATTAAAATAGTTAGAGATAGTAACCAGCTGTACTGTTATTACCGCTGTGCTCCATGCTGAACATGCCGAATGCTAGCGGGGCTAATTGAGATAACGTCAAGGTTAATCTGCTATCAACAGAAACGCTACACTTGGTGTATACTTACCTTTCGTTTTTCGCAAAGATCAGCAATAATGCTAAACAAATGCCTTTTTTTCTTCGTCACAGCGATAAATCAGAAATCCAGTGAATTCCGTAATGGCCGCCGACAACCCGATGAAAATAAAGCTGGAGCCGGGGCTTAGGTCAAAGGGCGAATTTGATTGGACCATACCTGAAAAGGAAGACACCGATTGGCCCGTGGTCATTTGAGACAAGGCCCTATCTTTTCCATTGACTTTTTGGTGTCTTTCTCACAATTGAGACAAGCGACGACTGGGATTGGCTGACGGACCTGTCCGTCTTTCTGAGCAATTGAGACAATTGAGACAGAGAAGAACGGCCCCTCCTGAGCGAAAGGATGACACGCAAATCCGTGAAGCGCTCCATATTTTTGCAGCTGTGATCAAGCCTGCTTCACTGGACTTGATTCATCCCCTCATGCCACTCTTTATTTTCATTCTTGTTCTCCTGTGTCAAGAACTGGGGTGCGTTTCCCGAAAGCATCGTTAGCCAACTATGGTCGCAAGTTCATCGCAATGTCCATTGAACTCTATTGGTAACGACGGAACTTGCGACCATAGTTGGCCAACGATGCTTTCGGGAAACGCACCCCTGGTCCATCTCCAATGTCTATAGGGCACTCTCAGTTTTCCTGAGGTTGAGTCACAGAACATCACTGGAACAGAACAATACATCCACACAGAGCAAACCTGAGCTAAAATAAACTTCTACTTATGATTAGTTTTCACATTTCTATCATGTAGTAACCAGCGGTGCTGTAAATACCTAAAGAGTTACATATGCCAAGTAGGCAAACGTGTAAATGGCTACATGTGTTGTGGTTGAACTTCAAGACCCTAGGCACAGTTGCCAGTTGTCTAGCAATCATGAGAACAGCAAAACGAAAATACACAACAGCAACCCATCAAAGTCTAGAACTCTTGATTAGTTTGATTGCATGATAGCCCAATTAATGAATCACAAACTGTCTGAATATTTATCCTACGGGAGGCAGGCTACACTAATAAACAAGGTTTGCAAAGTGGTGAAATGGCTCTCTGGGCCCTACCACCTTGGTGAGGACTTGCTGGGACCCGAGGGGTACATATGCCTCAAACGAGTCACGCTTTGTCGCCACGTTAAGGCAGTGCCTATGCTGAAAGTAGACCGATTCAGAGAAAAAAAAAAAAAAAAAAAATCAAAGGATAATTCGAGCAAGAATATGTGAAATCCTAAACGTTTTTTGTTTTTTTGTTTTTTTTCGACGCCTGGCCGAGGGTCTATGCCTCAATGTCTCCACAGGATTAACTCCTCCTGCTGCAGATCGTGTCCAGTTACATCGAGTGCATAGCAACCTTGGCACAGACAGCAAAGCACTTTCCGTTTTTCTGCCAACTCATTTTTTTCTCGAAAACCTGGAGGACACAGCCCGTTCAGAGCTTGTATTTGGGTGCCATCGATAAGTCTGCCCACCCCATTCTTTCAGTAGATGTTCTCATACATCATGGTGGAATTGGCCATATGTGAACCCTAAAGCTCTAAGAGACCCTATCCCTAAACGTATTGAGCTGTTGCGTCAATCATTGTGTCCAGCAAGGTTTGCAGTGGCGAGATGGCTCGCTGGGCCCTACCACCTTGGTGATAGCTCGCTGGAACCCGAGGTGTACATATGCCTTGTGCGGGCCAGCAGCCTTGTGCTTGCTAAGGCAGCACATATACTAAAATTGGATCGATACAGAGAAGATTAGCATGGCCCCTGCGAAAGGATGACACGCAAATCCGTGAATCGCTCCATATTTTTGCAGCTGTGATCAAGCCTGCTTCACTGGACTTGATTCATCCCCTCATGCCACTCTTTATTTTCATTCTTGTTCTCCTGTGTCAAGAACTGGTCCATCTCCAATGTCTATAGGGCACTCTCAGTTTTCCTGAGGTTGAGTCACAGAACATCACTGGAACAGAACAATACATCCACACAGAGCAAACCTGAGCTAAAATAAACTTCTACTTATGATTAGTTTTCACATTTCTATCATGTAGTAACCAGCGGTGCTGTAAATACCTAAAGAGTTACATATGCCAAGTAGGCATACGTGTAAATGGCTACATGTGGTGTGGTTGAACTTCAAGACCCTAGGCACAGTTGCCAGTTGTCTAGCAATCATGAGAACAGCAAAAAGAAAATACACAACAGCAACCCATCAAAGTCTAGAACTCTTGATTAGTTTGATTGCATGATAGCCCAATTAATGAATCACAAACTGTCTGAATATTTATCCTACGGAAGGCAGGCTACACTAATAAACAAGGTTTGCAAAGTGGTGAAATGGCTCTCTGGGCCCTACCACCTTGGTGAGGACTTGCTGGGACCCCAGGGGTACATATGCCTCAAACGAGTCACGCTTTGTCGCCACGTTAAGGCAGTGCCTATGCTGAAAGTAGACCGATTCAGAGAAAAAAAAAGGAAAAAAATAAAAATAAAAGGATAATTTGAGCAAGAATATGTGAAATCCTAAACGTTTTTTTTTTGTTTGTTTTTTCGACGCGTGGCCGAGGGTCTATGCCTCAATGTCTCCACAGGATTAACTCCTCATGCTGCAGATCGTGTCCAGTTACATCGAGTGCATAGCAACCTTGGCACAGACAGCAAAGCACTTTCCGTTTTTCTGCCAAATCATTTTTTTCTCGAAAACCTGGAGGACACAGCCCGTTCAGAGCTTGTATTTGGGTGCCATCGATAAGTCTGCCCACCCCATTCTTTCAGTAGATGCTCTCATACATCATGGTGGAATTGGCCATATGTGAACCCTAAAGCTCTAAGAGACCCTATCCCTAAACGTATTGAGCTGTTGCGTCAATCATTGTGTCCAGCAAGGTTTGCAGTGGCGAGATGGCTCGCTGGGCCCTACCACCTTGGTGATAGCTCGCTGGAACCCGAGGTGTACATATGCCTTGTGCGGGCCAGCAGCCTTGTGCTTGCTAAGGCAGCACATATACTAAAATTGGATCGATACAGAGACGATTAGCATGGCCCCTGCGAAAGGATGACACGCAAATCCGTGAAGCGCTCCATATTTTTGCAGCTGTGATCAAGCCTGCTTCACTGGACTTGATTCATCCCCTCATGCCACTCTTTATTTTCATTCTTGTTCTCCTGTGTCAAGAACTGGGGTGCGTTTCCCGAAAGCATCGTTAGCCAACTATGGTCGCAAGTTCATCGCAATGTCCATTGAACTCTATTGGTAACGACGGAACTTGCGACCATAGTTGGCCAACGATGCTTTCAGGAAACGCACCCCTGGTCCTTCTCCAATGTCTATAGGGCACTCTCAGTTTTCCTGAGGTTGAGTCACAGAACATCACTGGAACAGAACAATACATCCACACAGAGCAAACCTGAGCTAAAATAAACTTCTACTTATGATTAGTTTTCACATTTCTATCATGTAGTAACCAGCGGTGCTGTAAATACCTAAAGAGTTACATATGCCAAGTAGGCATACGTGTAAATGGCTACATGTGGTGTGGTTGAACTTCAAGACCCTAGGCACAGTTGCCAGTTGTCTAGCAATCATGAGAACAGCAAAAAGAAAATACACAACAGCAACCCATCAAAGTCTAGAACTCTTGATTAGTTTGATTGCATGATAGCCCAATTAATGAATCACAAACTGTCTGAATATTTATCCTACGGAAGGCAGGCTACACTAATAAACAAGGTTTGCAAAGTGGTGAAATGGCTCTCTGGGCCCTACCGCCTTGGTGAGGACTTGCTGGGACCCCAGGGGTACATATGCCTCAAACGAGTCACGCTTTGTCGCCACGTTAAGGCAGTGCCTATGCTGAAAGTAGACCGATTCAGAGAAAAAAAAAAATTAAAAAACAAAGGATAATTTGAGCAAGAATATGTGAAATCCTAAATGTTTTTTTTTTTGTTTTTTTTTTTCGACGCCTGGCCGAGGGTCTATGCCTCAATGTCTCCACAGGATTAACTCCTCCTGCTGCAGATCGTGTCCAGTTACATCGAGTGCATAGCAACCTTGGCACAGACAGCAAAGCACTTTCCGTTTTTCTGCCAACTCATTTTTTTCTCGAAAACCTGGAGGACACAGCCCGTTCAGAGCTTGGGTGCCATCGATAAGTCTGCCCACCCCATTCTTTCAGTAGATGCTCTCATACATCATGGTGGAATTGGCCATATGTGAACCCTAAAGCTCTAAGAGACCCTATCCCTAAACGTATTGAGCTGTTGCGTCAATCATTGTGTCCAGCAAGGTTTGCAGTGGCGAGATGGCTCGCTGGGCCCTACCACCTTGGTGATAGCTCGCTGGAACCCGAGGTGTACATATGCCTTGTGCGGGCCAGCAGCCTTGTGCTTGCTAAGGCAGCACATATACTAAAATTGGATCGATACAGAGAAGATTAGCATGGCCCTGCGAAAGGATGACACGCAAATCCGTGAAGCGCTCCATATTTTTGCAGCTGTGATCAAGCCTGCTTCACTGGACTTGATTCATCCCCTCATGCCACTCTTTATTTTCATTCTTGTTCTCCTGTGTCAAGAACTGGTCCATCTCCAATGTCTATAGGGCACTCTCAGTTTTCCTGAAGTTGAGTCACAGAACATCACTGGAACAGAACAATACATCCACACAGAGCAAACCTGAGCTAAAATAAACTTCTACTTATGATTAGTTTTCACATTTCTATCATGTAGTAACCAGCGGTGCTGTAAATACCTAAAGAGTTACATATGCCAAGTAGGCAAACGTGTAAATGGCTACATGTGTTGTGGTTGAACTTCAAGACCCTAGGCACAGTTGCCAGTTGTCTAGCAATCATGAGAACAGCAAAAAGAAAATACACAACAGCAACCCATCAAAGTCTAGAACTCTTGATTAGTTTGATTGCATGATAGCCCAATTAATGAATCACAAACTGTCTGAATATTTATCCTACGAGAGGCAGGCTACACTAATAAACAAGGTTTGCAAAGTGGTGAAATGGCTCTCTGGGCCCTACCACCTTGGTGAGGACTTGCTGGGACCCCAGGGGTACATATGCCTCAAACGAGTCACGCTTTGTCGCCACGTTAAGGCAGTGCCTATGCTGAAAGTAGACCGATTCAGAGAAAAAAAAAAGAAAAAAAAAAATCAAAGGGTAATTCGAGCAAGAATATGTGAAATCCTAAACGTTTTTTTTTTGTTTTGTTTTTTCGACGCCTGGCCGAGGGTCTATGCCTCAATGTCTCCACAGGATTAACTCCTCCTGCTGCAGATCGTGTCCAGTTACATCGAGTGCATAGCAACCTTGGCACAGACAGCAAAGCACTTTCCGTTTTTCTGCCAACTCATTTTTTTCTCGAAAACCTGGAGGACACAGCCCGTTCAGAGCTTGTATTTGGGTGCCATCGATAAGTCTGCCCACCCCATTCTTTCAGTAGATGCTCTCATACATCATGGTGGAATTGGCCATATGTGAACCCTAAAGCTCTAAGAGACCCTATCCCTAAACGTATTGAGCTGTTGCGTCAATCATTGTGTCCAGCAAGGTTTGCAGTGGCGAGATGGCTCGCTGGGCCCTACCACCTTGGTGATAGCTCGCTGGAACCCGAGGTGTACATATGCCTTGTGCGGGCCAGCAGCCTTGTGCTTGCTAAGGCAGCACATATACTAAAATTGGATCGATACAGAGAAGATTAGCATGGCCCCTGCGAAAGGATGACACGCAAATCCGTGAAGCGCTCCATATTTTTGCAGCTGTGATCAAGCCTGCTTCACTGGACTTGATTCATCCCCTCATGCCACTCTTTATTTTCATTCTTGTTCTCCTGTGTCAAGAACTGGTCCATCTCCAATGTCTATAGGGCACTCTCAGTTTTCCTGAGGTTGAGTCACAGAACATCACTGGAACAGAACAATACATCCACACAGAGCAAACCTGAGCTAAAATAAACTTCTACTTATGATTAGTTTTCACATTTCTATCATGTAGTAACCAGCGGTGCTGTAAATACCTAAAGAGTTACATATGCCAAGTAGGCAAACGTGTAAATGGCTACATGTGTTGTGGTTGAACTTCAAGACCCTAGGCACAGTTGCCAGTTGTCTAGCAATCATGAGAACAGCAAAAAGAAAATACACAACAGCAACCCATCAAAGTCTAGAACTCTTGATTAGTTTGATTGCATGATAGCCCAATTAATGAATCACAAACTGTCTGAATATTTATCCTACGGAAGGCAGGCTACACTAATAAACAAGGTTTGCAAAGTGGTTAAATGGCTCTCTGGGCCCTACCACCTTGGTGAGGACTTGCTGGGACCCCAGGGGTACATATGCCTCAAACGAGTAACGCTTTGTCGCCACGTTAAGGCAGTGCCTATGCTGAAAGTAGACCGATTCAGAGAAAAAAAAAGAAAAAAAAAAAAAAATCAAAGGATAATTCGAGCAAGAATATGTGAAATCCTAAACGTTTTTTTTTGTTTGTTTTTTTCGACGCCTGGCCGAGGGTCTATGCCTCAATGTCTCCACAGGATTAACTCCTCCTGCTGCAGATCGTGTCCAGTTACATCGAGTGCATAGCAACCTTGGCACAGACAGCAAAGCACTTTCCGTTTTTCTGCCAACTCATTTTTTTCTCGAAAACCTGGAGGACACAGCCCGTTCAGAGCTTGTATTTGGGTGCCATCGATAAGTCTGCCCACCCCATTCTTTCAGTAGATGTTCTCATACATCATGGTGGAATTGGCCATATGTGAACCCTAAAGCTCTAAGAGACCCTATCCCTAAACGTATTGAGCTGTTGCGTCAATCATTGTGTCCAGCAAGGTTTGCAGTGGCGAGATGGCTCGCTGGGCCCTACCACCTTGGTGATAGCTCGCTGGAACCCGAGGTGTACATATGCCTTGTGCGGGCCAGCAGCCTTGTGCTTGCTAAGGCAGCACATATACTAAAATTGGATCGATACAGAGAAGATTAGCATGGCCCCTGCGAAAGGATGACACGCAAATCCGTGAAGCGCTCCATATTTTTGCAGCTGTGATCAAGCCTGCTTCACTGGACTTGATTCATCCCCTCATGCCACTCTTTATTTTCATTCTTGTTCTCCTGTGTCAAGAACTGGTCCATCTCCAATGTCTATAGGGCCCTCTCAGTTTTCCTGAGGTTGAGTCACAGAACATCACTGGAACAGAACAATACATCCACACAGAGCAAACCTGAGCTAAAATAAACTTCTACTTATGATTAGTTTTCACATTTCTATCATGTAGTAACCAGCGGTGCTGTAAATACCTAAAGAGTTACATATGCCAAGTAGGCATACGTGTAAATGGCTACATGTGGTGTGGTTGAACTTCAAGACCCTAGGCACAGTTGCCAGTTGTCTAGCAATCATGAGAACAGCAAAAAGAAAATACACAACAGCAACCCATCAAAGTCTAGAACTCTTGATTAGTTTGATTGCATGATAGCCCAATTAATGAATCACAAACTGTCTGAATATTTATCCTACGGAAGGCAGGCTACACTAATAAACAAGGTTTGCAAAGTGGTGAAATGGCTCTCTGGGCCCTACCACCTTGGTGAGGACTTGCTGGGACCCCAGGGGTACATATGCCTCAAACGAGTCACGCTTTGTCGCCACGTTAAGGCAGTGCCTATGCTGAAAGTAGACCGATTCAGAGAAAAAAAAAGAAAAAAAAAAATCAAAGGATAATTCGAGCAAGAATATGTGAAATCCTAAACGTTTTTTTTTGTTTGTTTTTTTCGACGCCTGGCCGAGGGTCTATGCCTCAATGTCTCCACAGGATTAACTCCTCCTGCTGCAGATCGTGTCCAGTTACATCGAGTGCATAGCAACCTTGGCACAGACAGCAAAGCACTTTCCGTTTTTCTGCCAACTCATTTTTTTCTCGAAAACCTGGAGGACACAGCCCGTTCAGAGCTTGTATTTGGGTGCCATCGATAAGTCTGCCCACCCCATTCTTTCAGTAGATGTTCTCATACATCATGGTGGAATTGGCCATATGTGAACCCTAAAGCTCTAAGAGACCCTATCCCTAAACGTATTGAGCTGTTGCGTCAATCATTGTGTCCAGCAAGGTTTGCAGTGGCGAGATGGCTCGCTGGGCCCTACCACCTTGGTGATAGCTCGCTGGAACCCGAGGTGTACATATGCCTTGTGCGGGCCAGCAGCCTTGTGCTTGCTAAGGCAGCACATATACTAAAATTGGATCGATACAGAGAAGATTAGCATGGCCCTTGCGAAAGGATGACACGCAAATCCGTGAAGCGCTCCATATTTTTGCAGCTGTGATCAAGCCTGCTTCACTGGACTTGATTCATCCCCTCATGCCACTCTTTATTTTCATTCTTGTTCTCCTGTGTCAAGAACTGGTCCATCTCCAATGTCTATAGGGCACTCTCAGTTTTCCTGAGGTTGAGTCACAGAACATCACTGGAACAGAACAATACATCCACACAGAGCAAACCTGAGCTAAAATAAACTTCTACTTATGATTAGTTTTCACATTTCTATCATGTAGTAACCAGCGGTGCTGTAAATACCTAAAGAGCTACATATGCCAAGTAGGCATACGTGTAAATGGCTACATGTGGTGTGGTTGAACTTCAAGACCCTAGGCACAGTTGCCAGTTGTCTAGCAATCATGAGAACAGCAAAAAGAAAATACACAACAGCAACCCATCAAAGTCTAGAACTCTTGATTAGTTTGATTGCATGATAGCCCAATTAATGAATCACAAACTGTCTGAATATTTATCCTACGGAAGGCAGGCTACACTAATAAACAAGGTTTGCAAAGTGGTTAAATGGCTCTCTGGGCCCTACCACCTTGGTGAGGACTTGCTGGGACCCCAGGGGTAGATATGCCTCAAACGAGTCACGCTTTGTCGCCACGTTAAGGCAGTGCCTATGCTGAAAGTAGACCGATTCAGAGAAAAAAAAAGAAAAAAAAAAAAAATCAAAGGATAATTCGAGCAAGAATATGTGAAATCCTAAACGTTTTTTTTTTGTTTGTTTTTTCGACGCCTGGCCGAGGGTCTATGCCTCAATGTCTCCACAGGATTAACTCCTCCTGCTGCAGATCGTGTCCAGTTACATCGAGTGCATAGCAACCTTGGCACAGACAGCAAAGCACTTTCCGTTTTTCTGCCAACTCATTTTTTTCTCGAAAACCTGGAGGACACAGCCCGTTCAGAGCTTGAATTTGGGTGCCATCGATAAGTCTGCCCACCCCATTCTTTCAGTAGATGTTCTCATACATCATGGTGGAATTGGCCATATGTGAACCCTAAAGCTCTAAGAGACCCTATCCCTAAACGTATTGAGCTGTTGCGTCAATCATTGTGTCCAGCAAGGTTTGCAGTGGCGAGATGGCTCGCTGGGCCCTACCACCTTGGTGATAGCTCGCTGGAACCCGAGGTGTACATATGCCTTGTGCGGGCCAGCAGACTTGTGCTTGCTAAGGCAGCACATATACTAAAATTGGATCGATACAGAGAAGATTAGCATGGCCCCTGCGAAAGGATGACACGCAAATCCGTGGAGCGCTCCATATTTTTGCAGCTGTGATCAAGCCTGCTTCACTGGACTTGATTCATCCCCTCATGCCACTCTTTATTTTCATTCTTGTTCTCCTGTGTCAAGAACTGGTCCATCTCCAATGTCTATAGGGCACTCTCAGTTTTCCTGAGGTTGAGTCACAGAACATCACTGGAACAGAACAATACATCCACACAGAGCAAACCTGAGCTAAAATAAACTTCTACTTATGACTAGTTTTCACATTTCTATCATGTAGTAACCAGCGGTGCTGTAAATACCTAAAGAGTTACATATGCCAAGTAGGCAAACGTGTAAATGGCTACATGTGTTGTGGTTGAACTTCAAGACCCTAGGCACAGTTGCCAGTTGTCTAGCAATCATGAGAACAGCAAAAAGAAAATACACAACAGCAACCCATCAAAGTCTAGAACTCTTGATTAGTTTGATTGCATGATAGCCCAATTAATGAATCACAAACTGTCTGAATATTTATCCTACGGGAGGCAGGCTACACTAATAAACAAGGTTTGCAAAGTGGTGAAATGGCTCTCTGGGCCCTACCACCTTGGTGAGGACTTGCTGGGACCCCAGGGGTACATATGCCTCAAACGAGTCACGTTTTGTCGCCACGTTAAGGCAGTGCCTATGCTAAAAAGTAGACCGATTCAGATAAAAAAACAAAAAAA
The DNA here is from genome assembly GCF_964197995.2 of Scardinius erythrophthalmus. Taxonomy (NCBI): domain Eukaryota; kingdom Metazoa; phylum Chordata; class Actinopteri; order Cypriniformes; family Leuciscidae; genus Scardinius; species Scardinius erythrophthalmus. Next base: position 41,128,965 of record NC_138227.1, read on the forward strand.
TAAATAAAATCAAAGGATAATTCGAGCAAGAATATGTGAAATCCTAAACGTTTTTTTTTTTTTTTTTTTCGACGCCTGGCCGAGGGTCTATGCCTCAATTTCTCCACAGGATTAACTCCTCCTGCTGCAGATCGTGTCCAGTTACATCGAGTGCATAGCAACCTTGGCACAGACAGCAAAGCACTTTCTGTTTTTCTGCCAACTCATTTTTTTCTCGAAAACCTGGAGGACACAGCCCGTTCAGAGCTTGTATTTGGGTGCCATCGATAAGTCTGCCCACCCCATTCTTTCAGTAGATGTTCTCATACATCATGGTGGAATTGGCCATATGTGAACCCTAAAGCTCTAAGAGACCCTATCCCTAAACGTATTGAGCTGTTGCGTCAATCATTGTGTCCAGCAAGGTTTGCAGTGGCGAGATGGCTCGCTGGGCCCTACCACCTTGGTGATAGCTCGCTGGAACCCGAGGTGTACATATGCCTTGTGCGGGCCAGCAGCCTTGTGCTTGCTAAGGCAGCACATATACTAAAATTGGATCGATACAGAGAAGATTAGCATGGCCCTTGCGAAAGGATGACACGCAAATCCGTGAAGCGCTCCATATTTTTGCAGCTGTGATCAAGCCTGCTTCACTGGACTTGATTCATCCCCTCATGCCACTCTTTATTTTCATTCTTGTTCTCCTGTGTCAAGAACTGGTCCATCTCCAATGTCTATAGGGCACTCTCAGTTTTCCTGAGGTTGAGTCACAGAACATCACTGGAACAGAACAATACATCCACACAGAGCAAACCTGAGCTAAAATAAACTTCTACTTATGATTAGTTTTCACATTTCTATCATGTAGTAACCAGCGGTGCTGTAAATACCTAAAGAGTTACATATGCCAAGTAGGCATACGTGTAAATGGCTACATGTGGTGTGGTTGAACTTCAAGACCCTAGGCACAGTTGCCAGTTGTCTAGCAATCATGAGAACAGCAAAAAGAAAATACACAACAGCAACCCATCAAAGTCTAGAACTCTTGATTAGTTTGATTGCATGATAGCCCAATTAATGAATCACAAACTGTCTGAATATTTATCCTACGGAAGGCAGGCTACACTAATAAACAAGGTTTGCAAAGTGGTTAAATGGCTCTCTGGGCCCTACCACCTTGGTGAGGACTTGCTGGGACCCCAGGGGTACATATGCCTCAAACGAGTCACGCTTTGTCGCCACGTTAAGGCAGTGCCTATGCTGAAAGTAGACCGATTCAGATAAAAAAACAAAAAAATAAATAAAATCAAAGGATAATTCGAGCAAGAATATGTGAAATCCTAAACGTTTTTTTTTTTTTTTTTTTGACGCCTGGCCGAGGGTCTATGCCTCAATTTCTCCACAGGATTAACTCCTCCTGCTGCAGATCGTGTCCAGTTACATCGAGTGCATAGCAACCTTGGCACAGACAGCAAAGCACTTTCTGTTTTTCTGCCAACTCATTTTTTTCTCGAAAACCTGGAGGACACAGCCCGTTCAGAGCTTGTATTTGGGTGCCATCGATAAGTCTGCCCACCCCATTCTTTCAGTAGATGCTCTCCTACATCATGGTGGAATTGGCCATATGTGAACCCTAAAGCTCTAAGAGACCCTATCCCTAAACGTATTGAGCTGTTGCGTCAATCATTGTGTCCAGCAAGGTTTGCAGTGGCGAGATGGCTCGCTGGGCTTTACCACCTTGGTGATAGCTCGCTGGAACCCGAGGTGTACATATGCCTTGTGCGGGCCAACAGCCTTGTGCTTGCTAAGGCAGCACATATACTAAAATTGGATCAATACAGAGAAGATTAGCATGGCCCCTGCGAAAGGATGACACGCAAATCCGTGAAGCGCTCCATATTTTTGCAGCTGTGATCAAGCCTGCTTCACTGGACTTGATTCATCCCCTCATGCCACTCTTTATTTTCATTCTTGTTCTCCTGTGTCAAGAACTGGTCCATCTCCAATGTCTATAGGGCACTCTCAGTTTTCCTGAGGTTGAGTCACAGAACATCACTGGAACAGAACAATACATCCACACAGAGCAAACCTGAGCTAAAATAAACTTCTACTTATGATTAGTTTTCACATTTGTATCATGTAGTAACCAGCGGTGCTATAAATACCTAAAGAGTTACATATGCCAAGTAGGCAAACGTGTAAATGGCTACATGTGTTGTGGTTGAACTTCAAGACCCTAGGCACAGTTGCCAGTTGTCTAGCAATCATGAGAACAGCAAAACGAAAATACACAACAGCAACCCATCAAAGTCTAGAACTCTTGATTAGTTTGATTGCATGATAGCCCAATTAATGAATCACAAACTGTCTGAATATTTATCCTACGAGAGGCAGGCTACACTAATAAACAAGGTTTGCAAAGTGGTGAAATGGCTCTCTGGGCCCTACCGCCTTGGTGAGGACTTGCTGGGACCCCAGGGGTACATATGCCTCAAACGAGTCACACTTTGTCGCCACGTTAAGGCGGTGCCTATGCTGAAAGTAGACCGATTCAGAGAAAAAAAAAAAAAAAAAATTAAAAAACAAAGGATAATTTGAGCAAGAATATGTGAAATCGTAAATGTTTTTTTTTTTTGTTTTTTTTTTCGACGCCTGGCCGAGGGTCTATGCCTCAATGTCTCCACAGGATTAACTCCTCCTGCTGCAGATCGTGTCCAGTTACATCGAGTGCATAGCAACCTTGGCACAGACAGCAAAGCACTTTCCGTTTTTCTGCCAACTCATTTTTTTCTCGAAAACCTGGAGGACACAGCCCGTTCAGAGCTTGTATTTGGGTGCCATCGATAAGTCTGCCCACCCCATTCTTTCAGTAGATGCTCTCATACATCATGGAGGAATTGGCCATATGTGAACCCTAAAGCTCTAAGAGACCCTATCCCTAAACGTATTGAGCTGTTGCGTCAATCATTGTGTCCAGCAAGGTTTGCAGTGGCGAGATGGCTCGCTGGGCCCTACCACCTTGGTGATAGCTCGCTGGAACCCGAGGTGTACATATGCCTTGTGCGGGCCAGCAGCCTTGTGCTTGCTAAGGCAGCACATATACTAAAATTGGATCGATACAGAGAAGATTAGCATGGCCCCTGCGAAAGGATGACACGCAAATCCGTGAAGCGCTCCATATTTTTGCAGCTGTGATCAAGCCTGCTTCACTGGACTTGATTCATCCCCTCATGCCACTCTTTATTTTCATTCTTGTTCTCCTGTGTCAAGAACTGGGGTGCGTTTCCCGAAAGCATCGTTAGCCAACTATGGTCGCAAGTTCATCGCAATGTCCATTGAACTCTATTGGTAACGACGGAACTTGCGACCATAGTTGGCCAACGATGCTTTCGGGAAACGCACCCCTGGTCCATCTCCAATGTCTATAGGGCACTCTCAGTTTTCCTGAGGTTGAGTCACAGAACATCACTGGAACAGAACAATACATCCACACAGAGCAAACCTGAGCTAAAATAAACTTCTACTTATGATTAGTTTTCACATTTCTATCATGTAGTAACCAGCGGTGCTGTAAATACCTAAAGAGTTACATATGCCAAGTAGGCATACGTGTAAATGGCTACATGTGGTGTGGTTGAACTTCAAGACCCTAGGCACAGTTGCCAGTTGTCTAGCAATCATGAGAACAGCAAAAAGAAAATACACAACAGCAACCCATCAAAGTCTAGAACTCTTGATTAGTTTGATTGCATGATAGCCCAATTAATGAATCACAAACTGTCTGAATATTTATCCTACGGAAGGCAGGCTACACTAATAAACAAGGTTTGCAAAGTGGTGAAATGGCTCTCTGGGCCCTACCACCTTGGTGAGGACTTGCTGGGACCCGAGGGGTACATATGCCTCAAACGAGTCACGCTTTGTCGCCACGTTAAGGCAGTGCCTATGCTGAAAGTAGACCGATTCAGAGAAAAAAATCAAAATAAAAAAAAAATCAAAGGATAATTCGAGCAAGAATATGTGAAATCCTAAACGTTTTTTTTGTTGTTGTTTTTTTCGACGCCTGGCCGAGGGTCTATGCCTCAATGTCTCCACAGGATTAACTCCTCCTGCTGCAGATCGTGTCCAGTTACATCGAGTGCATAGCAACCTTGGCACAGACAGCAAAGCACTTTCCGTTTTTCTGCCAACTCATTTTTTTCTCGAAAACCTGGAGGACACAGCCCGTTCAGAGCTTGTATTTGGGTGCCATCGATAAGTCTGCCCACCCCATTCTTTCAGTAGATGTTCTCATACATCATGATGGAATTGGCCATATGTGAACCCTAAAGCTCTAAGAGACCCTATCCCTAAACGTATTGAGCTGTTGCGTCAATCATTGTGTCCAGCAAGGTTTGCAGTGGCGAGATGGCTCGCTGGGCCCTACCACCTTGGTGATAGCTCGCTGGAACCCGAGGTGTACATATGCCTTGTGCGGGCCAGCAGCCTTGTGCTTGCTAAGGCAGCACATATACTAAAATTGGATCGATACAGAGAAGATTAGCATGGCCCCTGCGAAAGGATGACACGCAAATCCGTGAAGCGCTCCATATTTTTGCAGCTGTGATCAAGCCTGCTTCACTGGACTTGATTCATCCCCTCATGCCACTCTTTATTTTCATTCTTGTTCTCCTGTGTCAAGAACTGGTCCATCTCCAATGTCTATAGGGCACTCTCAGTTTTCCTGAGGTTGAGTCACAGAACATCACTGGAACAGAACAATACATCCACACAGAGCAAACCTGAGCTAAAATAAACTTCTACTTATGATTAGTTTTCACATTTCTATCATGTAGTAACCAGCGGTGCTGTAAATACCTAAAGAGTTACATATGCCAAGTAGGCATACGTGTAAATGGCTACATGTGGTGTGGCTGAACTTCAAGACCCTAGGCACAGTTGCCAGTTGTCTAGCAATCATGAGAACAGCAAAAAGAAAATACACAACAGCAACCCATCAAAGTCTAGAACTCTTGATTAGTTTGATTGCATGATAGCCCAATTAATGAATCACAAACTGTCTGAATATTTATCCTACGGAAGGCAGGCTACACTAATAAACAAGGTTTGCAAAGTGGTGAAATGGCTCTCTGGGCCCTACCACCTTGGTGAGGACTTGCTGGGACCCCAGGGGTACATATGCCTCAAACAAGTCACGCTTTGTCGCCACGTTAAGGCAGTGCCTATGCTGAAAGTAGACCGATTCAGAGAGAAAAAAAAAAAAAAAAAAATCAAAGGATAATTCGAGCAAGAATATGTGAAATCCTAAACGTTTTTTTTTTTTTTTTTTTTTTCGACGCCTGGCCGAGGGTCTATGCCTCAATGTCTCCACAGGATTAACTCCTCCTGCTGCAGATCGTGTCCAGTTACATCGAGTGCATAGCAACCTTGGCACAGACAGCAAAGCACTTTCCGTTTTTCTGCCAACTCATTTTTTTCTCGAAAACCTGGAGGACACAGCCCGTTCAGAGCTTGTATTTGGGTGCCATCGATAAGTCTGCCCACCCCATTCTTTCAGTAGATGCTCTCATACATCATGGTGGAATTGGCCATATGTGAACCCTAAAGCTCTAAGAGACCCTATCCCTAAACGTATTGAGCTGTTGCGTCAATCATTGTGTCCAGCAAGGTTTGCAGTGGCGAGATGGCTCGCTGGGCCCTACCACCTTGGTGATAGCTCGCTGGAACCCGAGGTGTACATATGCCTTGTGCGGGCCAGCAGTCTTGTGCTTGCTAAGGCAGCACATATACTAAAATTGGATCGATACAGAGAAGATTAGCATGGCCCCTGCGAAAGGATGACACGCAAATCCGTGAAGCGCTCCATATTTTTGCAGCTGTGATCAAGCCTGCTTCACTGGACTTGATTCATCCCCTCATGCCACTCTTTATTTTCATTCTTGTTCTCCTGTGTCAAGAACTGGGGTGCGTTTCCCGAAAGCATCGTTAGCCAACTATGGTCGCAAGTTCATCGCAATGTCCATTGAACTCTATTGGTAACGACGGAACTTGCGACCATAGTTGGCCAACGATGCTTTCGGGAAACGCACCCCTGGTCCATCTCCAATGTCTATAGGGCACTCTCAGTTTTCCTGAGGTTGAGTCACAGAACATCACTGGAACAGAACAATACATCCACACAGAGCAAACCTGAGCTAAAATAAACTTCTACTTATGATTAGTTTTCACATTTCTATCATGTAGTAACCAGCGGTGCTGTAAATACCTAAAGAGTTACATATGCCAAGTAGGCATACGTGTAAATGGCTACATGTGGTGTGGTTGAACTTCAAGACCCTAGGCACAGTTGCCAGTTGTCTAGCAATCATGAGAACAGCAAAAAGAAAATACACAACAGCAACCCATCAAAGTCTAGAACTCTTGATTAGTTTGATTGCATGATAGCCCAATTAATGAATCACAAACTGTCTGAATATTTATCCTACGGAAGGCAGGCTACACTAATAAACAAGGTTTGCAAAGTGGTGAAATGGCTCTCTGGGCCCTACCACCTTGGTGAGGACTTGCTGGGACCCCAGGGGTACATATGCCTCAAACGAGTCACGCTTTGTCGCCACGTTAAGGCAGTGCCTATGCTGAAAGTAGACCGATTCAGAGAAAAAAAAAATAAAAAAATCAAAGGATAATTCGAGCAAAAATATGTGAAATCCTAAACGTTTTTTTTTTTGTTTGTTTTTTTCGACGCCTGACCGAGGGTCTATGCCTCAATGTCTCCACAGGATTAACTCCTCCTGCTGCAGATCGTGTCCAGTTACATCGAGTGCATAGCAACCTTGGCACAGACAGCAAAGCACTTTCTGTTTTTCTGCCAACTCATTTTTTTCTCGAAAACCTGGAGGACACAGCCCGTTCAGAGCTTGTATTTGGGTGCCATCGATAAGTCTGCCCACCCCATTCTTTCAGTAGATGCTCTCCTACATCATGGTGGAATTGGCCATATGTGAACCCTAAAGCTCTAAGAGACCCTATCCCTAAACGTATTGAGCTGTTGCGTCAATCATTGTGTCCAGCAAGGTTTGCAGTGGCGAGATGGCTCGCTGGGCCCTACCACCTTGGTGATAGCTCGCTGGAACCCGAGGTGTACATATGCCTTGTGCGGGCCAGCAGCCTTGTGCTTGCTAAGGCAGCACATATACTAAAATTGGATCGATACAGAGAAGATTAGCATGGCCCCTGCGAAAGGATGACACGCAAATCCGTGAAGCGCTCCATATTTTTGCAGCTGTGATCAAGCCTGCTTCACTGGACTTGATTCATCCCCTCATGCCACTCTTTATTTTCATTCTTGTTCTCCTGTGTCAAGAACTGGTCCATCTCCAATGTCTATAGGGCACTCTCAGTTTTCCTGAGGTTGAGTCACAGAACATCACTGGAACAGAACAATACATCCACACAGAGCAAACCTGAGCTAAAATAAACTTCTACTTATGATTAGTTTTCACATTTCTATCATGTAGTAACCAGCGGTGCTGTAAATACCTAAAGAGTTACATATGCCAAGTAGGCATACGTGTAAATGGCTACATGTGGTGTGGCTGAACTTCAAGACCCTAGGCACAGTTGCCAGTTGTCTAGCAATCATGAGAACAGCAAAAAGAAAATACACAACAGCAACCCATCAAAGTCTAGAACTCTTGATTAGTTTGATTGCATGATAGCCCAATTAATGAATCACAAACTGTCTGAATATTTATCCTACGGAAGGCAGGCTACACTAATAAACAAGGTTTGCAAAGTGGTGAAATGGCTCTCTGGGCCCTACCACCTTGGTGAGGACTTGCTGGGACCCCAGGGGTACATATGCCTCAAACGAGTCACGCTTTGTCGCCACGTTAAGGCAGTGCCTATGCTGAAAGTAGACCGATTCAGAGAAAAAAAAAGAAAAAAAAAATCAAAGGATAATTCGAGCAAGAATATGTGAAATCCTAAACGTTTTTTTTTTTGTTGTTTTTTTCGACGCCTGGCCGAGGGTCTATGCCTCAATGTCTCCACAGGATTAACTCCTCCTGCTGCAGATCGTGTCCAGTTACATCGAGTGCATAGCAACCTTGGCACAGACAGCAAAGCACTTTCCGTTTTTCTGCCAACTCATTTTTTTCTCGAAAACCTGGAGGACACAGCCCGTTCAGAGCTTGTATTTGGGTGCCATCGATAAGTCTGCCCACCCCATTCTATCAGTAGATGTTCTCATACATCATGGTGGAATTGGCCATATGTGAACCCTAAAGCTCTAAGAGACCCTATCCCTAAACGTATTGAGCTGTTGCGTCAATCATTGTGTCCAGCAAGGTTTGCAGTGGCGAGATGGCTCGCTGGGCCCTACCACCTTGGTGATAGCTCGCTGGAACCCGAGGTGTACATATGCCTTGTGCGGGCCAGCAGCCTTGTGCTTGCTAAGGCAGCACATATACTAAAATTGGATCGATACAGAGAAGATTAGCATGGCCCCTGCGAAAGGATGACACGCAAATCCGTGAAGCGCTCCATATTTTTGCAGCTGTGATCAAGCCTGCTTCACTGGACTTGATTCATCCCCTCATGCCACTCTTTATTTTCATTCTTGTTCTCCTGTGTCAAGAACTGGTCCATCTCCAATGTCTATAGGGCACTCTCAGTTTTCCTGAGGTTGAGTCACAGAACATCACTGGAACAGAACAATACATCCACACAGAGCAAACCTGAGCTAAAATAAACTTCTACTTATGATTAGTTTTCACATTTCTATCATGTAGTAACCAGCGGTGCTGTAAATACCTAAAGAGTTACATATGCCAAGTAGGCATACGTGTAAATGGCTACATGTGGTGTGGCTGAACTTCAAGACCCTAGGCACAGTTGCCAGTTGTCTAGCAATCATGAGAACAGCAAAAAGAAAATACACAACAGCAACCCATCAAAGTCTAGAACTCTTGATTAGTTTGATTGCATGATAGCCCAATTAATGAATCACAAACTGTCTGAATATTTATCCTACGGAAGGCAGGCTACACTAATAAACAAGGTTTGCAAAGTGGTGAAATGGCTCTCTGGGCCCTACCACCTTGGTGAGGACTTGCTGGGACCCCAGGGGTACATATGCCTCAAACGAGTCACGCTTTGTCGCCACGTTAAGGCAGTGCCTATGCTGAAAGTAGACCGATTCAGAGAAAAAAAAAAAAAAAATCAAAGGATAATTCGAGCAAGAATATGTGAAATCCTAAACGTTTTTTTTTGTTTGTTTTTTCGACGCCTGGCCGAGGGTCTATGCCTCAATGTCTCCACAGGATTAACTCCTCCTGCTGCAGATCGTGTCCAGTTACATCGAGTGCATAGCAACCTTGGCACAGACAGCAAAGCACTTTCCGTTTTTCTGCCAACTCATTTTTTTCTCGAAAACCTGGAGGACACAGCCCGTTCAGAGCTTGTATTTGGGTGCCATCGATAAGTCTGCCCACCCCATTCTTTCAGTAGATGCTCTCATACATCATGGTGGAATTGGCCATATGTGAACCCTAAAGCTCTAAGAGACCCTATCCCTAAACGTATTGAGCTGTTGCGTCAATCATTGTGTCCAGCAAGGTTTGCAGTGGCGAGATGGCTCGCTGGGCCCTACCACCTTGGTGATAGCTCGCTGGAACCCGAGGTGTACATATGCCTTGTGCGGGCCAGCAGCCTTGTGCTTGCTAAGGCAGCACATATACTAAAATTGGATCGATACAGAGAAGATTAGCATGGCCCCTGCGAAAGGATGACACGCAAATCCGTGAAGCGCTCCATATTTTTGCAGCTGTGATCAAGCCTGCTTCACTGGACTTGATTCATCCCCTCATGCCACTCTTTATTTTCATTCTTGTTCTCCTGTGTCAAGAACTGGGGTGCGTTTCCCGAAAGCATCGTTAGCCAACTATTGTCGCAAGTTCATCGCAATGTCCATTGAACTCTATTGGTAACTGGTAACGACGGAACTTGCGACCATAGTTGGCCAACGATGCTTTCGGGAAACGCACCCCTGGTCCATCTCCAATGTCTATAGGGCACTCTCAGTTTTCCTGAGGTTGAGTCACAGAACATCACTGGAACAGAACAATACATCCACACAGAGCAAACCTGAGCTAAAATAAACTTCTACTTATGATTAGTTTTCACATTTCTATCATGTAGTAACCAGCGGTGCTGTAAATACCTAAAGAGTTACATATGCCAAGTAGGCATACGTGTAAATGGCTACATGTGGTGTGGTTGAACTTCAAGACCCTAGGCACAGTTGCCAGTTGTCTAGCAATCATGAGAACAGCAAAAAGAAAATACACAACAGCAACCCATCAAAGTCTAGAACTCTTGATTAGTTTGATTGCATGATAGCCCAATTAATGAATCACAAACTGTCTGAATATTTATCCTACGGAAGGCAGGCTACACTAATAAACAAGGTTTGCAAAGTGGTGAAATGGCTCTCTGGGCCCTACCACCTTGGTGAGGACTTGCTGGGACCCGAGGGGTACATATGCCTCAAACGAGTCACGCTTTGTCGCCACGTTAAGGCAGTGCCTATGCTGAAAGTAGACCGATTCAGAGAAAAAAAATAAAATAAAAAAAAAATCAAAGGATAATTCGAGCAAGAATATGTGAAATCCTAAACGTTTTTTTTTTTTTTGTTTTTTTTCGACGCCTGGCCGAGGGTCTATGCCTCAATGTCTCCACAGGATTAACTCCTCCTGCTGCAGATCGTGTCCAGTTACATCGAGTGCATAGCAACCTTGGCACAGACAGCAAAGCACTTTCCGTTTTTCTGCCAACTCATTTTTTTCTCGAAAACCTGGAGGACACAGCCCGTTCAGAGCTTGTATTTGGGTGCCATCGATAAGTCTGCCCACCCCATTCTTTCAGTAGATGTTCTCATACATCATGGTGGAATTGGCCATATGTGAACCCTAAAGCTCTAAGAGACCCTATCCCTAAACGTATTGAGCTGTTGCGTCAATCATTGTGTCCAGCAAGGTTTGCAGTGGCGAGATGGCTCGCTGGGCCCTACCACCTTGGTGATAGCTCGCTGGAACCCGAGGTGTACATATGCCTTGTGCGGGCCAGCAGCCTTGTGCTTGCTAAGGCAGCACATATACTAAAATTGGATCGATACAGAGAAGATTAGCATGGCCCCTGCGAAAGGATGACACGCAAATCCGTGAAGCGCTCCATATTTTTGCAGCTGTGATCAAGCCTGCTTCACTGGACTTGATTCATCCCCTCATGCCACTCTTTATTTTCATTCTTGTTCTCCTGTGTCAAGAACTGGTCCATCTCCAATGTCTATAGGGCACTCTCAGTTTTCCTGAGGTTGAGTCACAGAACATCACTGGAACAGAACAATACATCCACACAGAGCAAACCTGAGCTAAAATAAACTTCTACTTATGATTAGTTTTCACATTTCTATCATGTAGTAACCAGCGGTGCTGTAAATACCTAAAGAGTTACATATGCCAAGTAGGCATACGTGTAAATGGCTACATGTGGTGTGGCTGAACTTCAAGACCCTAGGCACAGTTGCCAGTTGTCTAGCAATCATGAGAACAGCAAAAAGAAAATACACAACAGCAACCCATCAAAGTCTAGAACTCTTGATTAGTTTGATTGCATGATAGCCCAATTAATGAATCACAAACTGTCTGAATATTTATCCTACGGAAGGCAGGCTACACTAATAAACAAGGTTTGCAAAGTGGTGAAATGGCTCTCTGGGCCCTACCACCTTGGTGAGGACTTGCTGGGACCCCAGGGGTACATATGCCTCAAACGAGTCACGCTTTGTCGCCACGTTAAGGCAGTGCCTATGCTGAAAGTAGACCGATTCAGAAAAAAAAAAAAAAGAAAAAAAAAATCAAAGGATAATTCGAGCAAGAATATGTGAAATCCTAAACGTTTTTTTTTTTTTTTTTTTCGACGCCTGGCCGAGGGTCTATGCCTCAATGTCTCCACAGGATTAACTCCTCCTGCTGCAGATCGTGTCCAGTTACATCGAGTGTATAGCAACCTTGGCACAGACAGCAAAGCACTTTCCGTTTTTCTGCCAACTCATTTTTTTCTCGAAAACCTGGAGGACACAGCCCGTTCAGAGCTTGTATTTGGGTGCCATCGATAAGTCTGCCCACCCCATTCTTTCAGTAGATGCTCTCATACATCATGGTGGAATTGGCCATATGTGAACCCTAAAGCTCTAAGAGACCCTATCCCTAAACGTATTGAGCTGTTGCGTCAATCATTGTGTCCAGCAAGGTTTGCAGTGGCGAGATGGCTCGCTGGGCCCTACCACCTTGGTGATAGCTCGCTGGAACCCGAGGTGTACATATGCCTTGTGCGGGCCAGCAGCCTTGTGCTTGCTAAGGCAGCACATATACTAAAATTGGATCGATACAGAGAAGATTAGCATGGCCCCTGCGAAAGGATGACACGCAAATCCGTGAAGCGCTCCATATTTTTGCAGCTGTGATCAAGCCTGCTTCACTGGACTTGATTCATCCCCTCATGCCACTCTTTATTTTCATTCTTGTTCTCCTGTGTCAAGAACTGGGGTGCGTTTCCCGAAAGCATCGTTAGCCAACTATGGTCGCAAGTTCATCGCAATGTCCATTGAACTCTATTGGTAACGACGGAACTTGCGACCATAGTTGGCCAACGATGCTTTCGGGAAACGCACCCCTGGTCCATCTCCAATGTCTATAGGGCACTCTCAGTTTTCCTGAGGTTGAGTCACAGAACATCACTGGAACAGAACAATACATCCACACAGAGCAAACCTGAGCTAAAATAAACTTCTACTTATGATTAGTTTTCACATTTCTATCATGTAGTAACCAGCGGTGCTGTAAATACCTAAAGAGTTACATATGCCAAGTAGGCATACGTGTAAATGGCTACATGTGGTGTGGTTGAACTTCAAGACCCTAGGCACAGTTGCCAGTTGTCTAGCAATCATGAGAACAGCAAAAAGAAAATACACAACAGCAACCCATCAAAGTCTAGAACTCTTGATTAGTTTGATTGCATGATAGCCCAATTAATGAATCACAAACTGTCTGAATATTTATCCTACGGAAGGCAGGCTACACTAATAAACAAGGTTTGCAAAGTGGTGAAATGGCTCTCTGGGCCCTACCACCTTGGTGAGGACTTGCTGGGACCCGAGGAGTACATATGCCTCAAACGAGTCACGCTTTGTCGCCACGTTAAGGCAGTGCCTATGCTGAAAGTAGACCGATTCAGAGAAAAAAAAAATAAAAAAATCAAAGGATAATTCGAGCAAAAATATGTGAAATCCTAAACGTTTTTTTTTTGTTTGTTTTTTTCAACGCCTGACCGAGGGTCTATGCCTCAATGTCTCCACAGGATTAACTCCTCCTGCTGCAGATCGTGTCCAGTTACATCGAGTGCATAGCAACCTCGGCACAGACAGCAAAGCACTTTCCGTTTTTCTGCCAACTCATTTTTTTCTCGAAAACCTGGAGGACACAGCCCGTTCAGAGCTTGTATTTGGGTGCCATCGATAAGTCTGCCCACCCCATTCTTTCAGTAGATGCTCTCCTACATCATGGTGGAATTGGCCATATGTGAACCCTAAAGCTCTAAGAGACCCTATCCCTAAACGTATTGAGCTGTTGCGTCAATCATTGTGTCCAGCAAGGTTTGCAGTGGCGAGATGGCTCGCTGGGCCCTACCACCTTGGTGATAGCTCGCTGGAACCCGAGGTGTACATATGCCTTGTGCGGGCCAGCAGCCTTGTGCTTGCTAAGGCAGCACATATACTAAAATTGGATCGATACAGAGAAGATTAGCATGGCCCCTGCGAAAGGATGACACGCAAATCCGTGAAGCGCTCCATATTTTTGCAGCTGTGATCAAGCCTGCTTCACTGGACTTGATTCATCCCCTCATGCCACTCTTTATTTTCATTCTTGTTCTCCTGTGTCAAGAACTGGTCCATCTCCAATGTCTATAGGGCACTCTCAGTTTTCCTGAGGTTGAGTCACAGAACATCACTGGAACAGAACAATACACCCACACAGAGCAAACCTGAGCTAAAATAAACTTCTACTTATGATTAGTTTTCACATTTCTATCATGTAGTAACCAGCGGTGCTGTAAATACCTAAAGAGTTACATATGCCAAGTAGGCATACGTGTAAATGGCTACATGTGGTGTGGCTGAACTTCAAGACCCTAGGCACAGTTGCCAGTTGTCTAGCAATCATGAGAACAGCAAAAAGAAAATACACAACAGCAACCCATCAAAGTCTAGAACTCTTGATTAGTTTGATTGCATGATAGCCCAATTAATGAATCACAAACTGTCTGAATATTTATCCTACGGAAGGCAGGCTACACTAATAAACAAGGTTTGCAAAGTGGTGAAATGGCTCTCTGGGCCCTACCACCTTGGTGAGGACTTGCTGGGACCCGAGGGGTACATATGCCTCAAACGAGTCACGCTTTGTCGCCACGTTAAGGCAGTGCCTATGCTGAAAGTAGACCGATTCAGAGAAAAAAAATAAAATAAAAAAAAAATCAAAGGATAATTCGAGCAAGAATATGTGAAATCCTAAACGTTTTTTTTTTTTTTGTTTTTTTCGACGCCTGGCCGAGGGTCTATGCCTCAATGTCTCCACAGGATTAACTCCTCCTGCTGCAGATCGTGTCCAGTTACATCGAGTGCATAGCAACCTTGGCACAGACAGCAAAGCACTTTCCGTTTTTCTGCCAACTCATTTTTTTCTCGAAAACCTGGAGGACACAGCCCGTTCAGAGCTTGTATTTGGGTGCCATCGATAAGTCTGCCCACCCCATTCTTTCAGTAGATGTTCTCATACATCATGGTGGAATTGGCCATATGTGAACCCTAAAGCTCTAAGAGACCCTATCCCTAAACGTATTGAGCTGTTGCGTCAATCATTGTGTCCAGCAAGGTTTGCAGTGGCGAGATGGCTCGCTGGGCCCTACCACCTTGGTGATAGCTCGCTGGAACCCGAGGTGTACATATGCCTTGTGCGGGCCAGCAGCCTTGTGCTTGCTAAGGCAGCACATATACTAAAATTGGATCGATACAGAGAAGATTAGCATGGCCCCTGCGAAAGGATGACACGCAAATCCGTGAAGCGCTCCATATTTTTGCAGCTGTGATCAAGCCTGCTTCACTGGACTTGATTCATCCCCTCATGCCACTCTTTATTTTCATTCTTGTTCTCCTGTGTCAAGAACTGGTCCATCTCCAATGTCTATAGGGCACTCTCAGTTTTCCTGAGGTTGAGTCACAGAACATCACTGGAACAGAACAATACATCCACACAGAGCAAACCTGAGCTAAAATAAACTTCTACTTATGATTAGTTTTCACATTTCTATCATGTAGTAACCAGCGGTGCTGTAAATACCTAAAGAGTTACATATGCCAAGTAGGCATACGTGTAAATGGCTACATGTGGTGTGGCTGAACTTCAAGACCCTAGGCACAGTTGCCAGTTGTCTAGCAATCATGAGAACAGCAAAAAGAAAATACACAACAGCAACCCATCAAAGTCTAGAACTCTTGATTAGTTTGATTGCATGATAGCCCAATTAATGAATCACAAACTGTCTGAATATTTATCCTACGGAAGGCAGGCTACACTAATAAACAAGGTTTGCAAAGTGGTGAAATGGCTCTCTGGGCCCTACCACCTTGGTGAGGACTTGCTGGGACCCCAGGGGTACATATGCCTCAAACGAGTCACGCTTTGTCGCCACGTTAAGGCAGTGCCTATGCTGAAAGTAGACCTATTCAGAGAAAAAAAAAAAAAAAAAAAAAAAAACAAAGGATAATTCGAGCAAGAATATGTGAAATCCTAAACGTTTTTTTTTTTTTTTTTTTCGACGCCTGGCCGAGGGTCTATGCCTCAATGTCTCCACAGGATTAACTCCTCCTGCTGCAGATCGTGTCCAGTTACATCGAGTGCATAGCAACCTTGGCACAGACAGCAAAGCACTTTCTGTTTTTCTGCCAACTCATTTTTTTCTCGAAAACCTGGAGGACACAGCCCGTTCAGAGCTTGTATTTGGGTGCCATCGATAAGTCTGCCCACCCCATTCTTTCAGTAGATGCTCTCCTACATCATGGTGGAATTGGCCATATGTGAACCCTAAAGCTCTAAGAGACCCTATCCCTAAACGTATTGAGCTGTTGCGTCAATCATTGTGTCCAGCAAGGTTTGCAGTGGCGAGATGGCTCGCTGGGCCCTACCACCTTGGTGATAGCTCGCTGGAACCCAAGGTGTACATATGCCTTGTGCGGGCCAGCAGCCTTGTGCTTGCTAAGGCAGCACATATACTAAAATTGGATCGATACAGAGAAGATTAGCATGGCCCCTGCGAAAGGATGACACGCAAATCCGTGAAGCGCTCCATATTTTTGCAGCTGTGATCAAGCCTGCTTCACTGGACTTGATTCATCCCCTCATGCCACTCTTTATTTTCATTCTTGTTCTCCTGTGTCAAGAACTGGTCCATCTCCAATGTCTATAGGGCACTCTCAGTTTTCCTGAGGTTGAGTCACAGAACATCACTGGAACAGAACAATACATCCACACAGAGCAAACCTGAGCTAAAATAAACTTCTACTTATGATTAGTTTTCACATTTCTATCATGTAGTAACCAGCGGTGCTGTAAATACCTAAAGAGTTACATATGCCAAGTAGGCATACGTGTAAATGGCTACATGTGGTGTGGCTGAACTTCAAGACCCTAGGCACAGTTGCCAGTTGTCTAGCAATCATGAGAACAGCAAAAAGAAAATACACAACAGCAACCCATCAAAGTCTAGAACTCTTGATTAGTTTGATTGCATGATAGCCCAATTAATGAATCACAAACTGTCTGAATATTTATCCTACGGAAGGCAGGCTACACTAATAAACAAGGTTTGCAAAGTGGTGAAATGGCTCTCTGGGCCCTACCACCTTGGTGAGGACTTGCTGGGACCCCAGGGGTACATATGCCTCAAACGAGATGCTTTGTCGCCACGTTAAGGCAGTGCCTATGCTGAAAGTAGACCGATTCAGAGAAAAAAAAAAAAAAAAAAAAAAATCAAAGGATAATTCGAGCAAGAATATGTGAAATCCTAAACGTTTTTTTTTTTGTTTGTTTTTTTGACGCCTGGCCGAGGGTCTATGCCTCAATGTCTCCACAGGATTAACTCCTCCTGCTGCAGATCGTGTCCAGTTACATCGAGTGCATAGCAACCTTGGCACAGACAGCAAAGCACTTTCCGTTTTTCTGCCAACTCATTTTTTTCTCGAAAACCTGGAGGACACAGCCCGTTCAGAGCTTGTATTTGGGTGCCATCGATAAGTCTGCCCACCCCATTCTTTCAGTAGATGCTCTCATACATCATGGTGGAATTGGCCATATGTGAACCCTAAAGCTCTAAGAGACCCTATCCCTAAACGTATTGAGCTGTTGCGTCAATCATTGTGTCCAGCAAGGTTTGCAGTGGCGAGATGGCTCGCTGGGCCCTACCACCTTGGTGATAGCTCGCTGGAACCCGAGGTGTACATATGCCTTGTGCGGGCCAGCAGCCTTGTGCTTGCTAAGGCAGCACATATACTAAAATTGGATCGATACAGAGAAGATTAGCATGGCCCCTGCGAAAGGATGACACGCAAATCCGTGAAGCGCTCCATATTTTTGCAGCTGTGATCAAGCCTGCTTCACTGGACTTGATTCATCCCCTCATGCCACTCTTTATTTTCATTCTTGTTCTCCTGTGTCAAGAACTGGGGTGCGTTTCCCGAAAGCATCGTTAGCCAACTATGGTCGCAAGTTCATCGCAATGTCCATTGAACTCTATTGGTAACGACGGAACTTGCGACCATAGTTGGCCAACGATGCTTTCGGGAAACGCACCCCTGGTCCATCTCCAATGTCTATAGGGCACTCTCAGTTTTCCTGAGGTTGAGTCACAGAACATCACTGGAACAGAACAATACATCCACACAGAGCAAACCTGAGCTAAAATAAACTTCTACTTATGATTAGTTTTCACATTTCTATCATGTAGTAACCAGCGGTGCTGTAAATACCTAAAGAGTTACATATGCCAAGTAGGCATACGTGTAAATGGCTACAAGTGGTGTGGTTGAACTTCAAGACCCTAGGCACAGTTGCCAGTTGTCTAGCAATCATGAGAACAGCAAAAAGAAAATACACAACAGCAACCCATCAAAGTCTAGAACTCTTGATTAGTTTGATTGCATGATAGCCCAATTAATGAATCACAAACTGTCTGAATATTTATCCTACGGAAGGCAGGCTACACTAATAAACAAGGTTTGCAAAGTGGTGAAATGGCTCTCTGGGCCCTACCACCTTGGTGAGGACTTGCTGGGACCCGAGGGCTACATATGCCTCAAACGAGTCACGCTTTGTCGCCACGTTAAGGCAGTGCCTATGCTGAAAGTAGACCGATTCAGAGAAAAAAAAAGAAAAAAATCAAAGGATAATTCGAGCAAGAATATGTGAAATCCTAAACGTTTTTTTTTTGTTTGTTTTTTTCGACGCCTGACCGAGGGTCTATGCCTCAATGTCTCCACAGGATTAACTCCTCCTGCTGCAGATCGTGTCCAGTTACATCGAGTGCATAGCAACCTTGGCACAGACAGCAAAGCACTTTCTGTTTTTCTGCCAACTCATTTTTTTCTCGAAAACCTGGAGGACACAGCCCGTTCAGAGCTTGTATTTGGGTGCCATCGATAAGTCTGCCCACCCCATTCTTTCAGTAGATGCTCTCCTACATCATGGTGGAATTGGCCATATGTGAACCCTAAAGCTCTAAGAGACCCTATCCCTAAACGTATTGAGCTGTTGCGTCAATCATTGTGTCCAGCAAGGTTTGCAGTGGCGAGATGGCTCGCTGGGCCCTACCACCTTGGTGATAGCTCGCTGGAACCCGAGGTGTACATATGCCTTGTGCGGGCCAGCAGCCTTGTGCTTGCTAAGGCAGCACATATACTAAAATTGGATCGATACAGAGAAGATTAGCATGGCCCCTGCGAAAGGATGACACGCAAATCCGTGAAGCGCTCCATATTTTTGCAGCTGTGATAAAGCCTGCTTCACTGGACTTGATTCATCCCCTCATGCCACTCTTTATTTTCATTCTTGTTCTCCTGTGTCAAGAACTGGTCCATCTCCAATGTCTATAGGGCACTCTCAGTTTTCCTGAGGTTGAGTCACAGAACATCACTGGAACAGAACAATACATCCACACAGAGCAAACCTGAGCTAAAATAAACTTCTACTTATGATTAGTTTTCACATTTCTATCATGTAGTAACCAGCGGTGCTGTAAATACCTAAAGAGTTACATATGCCAAGTAGGCATACGTGTAAATGGCTACATGTGGTGTGGCTGAACTTCAAGACCCTAGGCACAGTTGCCAGTTGTCTAGCAATCATGAGAACAGCAAAAAGAAAATACACAACAGCAACCCATCAAAGTCTAGAACTCTTGATTAGTTTGATTGCATGATAGCCCAATTAATGAATCACAAACTGTCTGAATATTTATCCTACGGAAGGCAGGCTACACTAATAAACAAGGTTTGCAAAGTGGTGAAATGGCTCTCTGGGCCCTACCACCTTGGTGAGGACTTGCTGGGACCCCAGGGGTACATATGCCTCAAACGAGTCACGCTTTGTCGCCACGTTAAGGCAGTGCCTATGCTGAAAGTAGACCAATTCAGAGAAAAAAAATCAAAGGATAATTCGAGCAAGAATATGTGAAATCCTAAACGTTTTTTTTTTTGTTTGTTTTTTCGACGCCTGGCCGAGGGTCTATGCCTCAATGTCTCCACAGGATTAACTCCTCCTGCTGCAGATCGTTTCCAGTTACATCGAGTGCATAGCAACCTTGGCACAGACAGCAAAGCACTTTCCGTTTTTCTGCCAACTCATTTTTTTCTCGAAAACCTGGAGGACACAGCCCGTTCAGAGCTTGTATTTGGGTGCCATCGATAAGTCTGCCCACCCCATTCTTTCAGTAGATGCTCTCATACATCATGGTGGAATTGGCCATATGTGAACCCTAAAGCTCTAAGAGACCCTATCCCTAAACGTATTGAGCTGTTGCGTCAATCATTGTGTCCAGCAAGGTTTGCAGTGGCGAGATGGCTCGCTGGGCCCTACCACCTTGGTGATAGCTCGCTGGAACCCGAGGTGTACATATGCCTTGTGCGGGCCAGCAGCCTTGTGCTTGCTAAGGCAGCACATATACTAAAATTGGATCGATACAGAGAAGATTAGCATGGCCCCTGCGAAAGGATGACACGCAAATCCGTGAAGCGCTCCATATTTTTGCAGCTGTGATCAAGCCTGCTTCACTGGACTTGATTCATCCCCTCATGCCACTCTTTATTTTCATTCTTGTTCTCCTGTGTCAAGAACTGGGGTGCGTTTCCCGAAAGCATCGTTAGCCAACTATGGTCGCAAGTTCATCGCAATGTCCATTGAACTCTATTGGTAACGACGGAACTTGCGACCATAGTTGGCCAACGATGCTTTCGGGAAACGCACCCCTGGTCCATCTCCAATGTCTATAGGGCACTCTCAGTTTTCCTGAGGTTGAGTCACAGAACATCACTGGAACAGAACAATACATCCACACAGAGCAAACCTGAGCTAAAATAAACTTCTACTTATGATTAGTTTTCACATTTCTATCATGTAGTAACCAGCGGTGCTGTAAATACCTAAAGAGTTACATATGCCAAGTAGGCATACGTGTAAATGGCTACATGTGGTGTGGTTGAACTTCAAGACCCTAGGCACAGTTGCCAGTTGTCTAGCAATCATGAGAACAGCAAAAAGAAAATACACAACAGCAACCCATCAAAGTCTAGAACTCTTGATTAGTTTGATTGCATGATAGCCCAATTAATGAATCACAAACTGTCTGAATATTTATCCTACGGAAGGCAGGCTACACTAATAAACAAGGTTTGCAAAGTGGTGAAATGGCTCTCTGGGCCCTACCACCTTGGTGAGGACTTGCTGGGACCCCAGGGGTACATATGCCTCAAACGAGTCACGCTTTGTCGCCACGTTAAGGCAGTGCCTATGCTGAAAGTAGACCGATTCAGAGAAAAAAAAAAAAACAACAAAAAAAAAAACAAAGGATAATTTGAGCAAGAATATGTGAAATCCTAAACGTTTTTTTTTTGTTTGTTTTTTCGACGCCTGGCCGAGGGTCTATGCCTCAATGTCTCCACAGGATTAACTCCTCCTGCTGCAGATCGTGTCCAGTTACATCGAGTGCATAGCAACCTTGGCACAGACAGCAAAGCACTTTCCGTTTTTCTGCCAACTCATTTTTTTCTCGAAAACCTGGAGGACACAGCCCGTTCAGAGCTTGTATTTGGGTGCCATCGATAAGTCTGCCCACCCCATTCTTTCAGTAGATGCTCTCATACATCATGGTGGAATTGGCCATATGTGAACCCTAAAGCTCTAAGAGACCCTATCCCTAAACGTATTGAGCTGTTGCGTCAATCATTGTGTCCAGCAAGGTTTGCAGTGGCGAGATGGCTCGCTGGGCCCTACCACCTTGGTGATAGCTCGCTGGAACCCGAGGTGTACATATGCCTTGTGCGGGCCAGCAGCCTTGTGCTTGCTAAGGCAGCACATATACTAAAATTGGATCGATACAGAGAAGATTAGCATGGCCCCTGCGAAAGGATGACACGCAAATCCGTGAAGCGCTCCATATTTTTGCAGCTGTGATCAAGCCTGCTTCACTGGACTTGATTCATCCCCTCATGCCACTCTTTATTTTCATTCTTGTTCTCCTGTGTCAAGAACTGGTCCATCTCCAATGTCTATAGGGCACTCTCAGTTTTCCTGAGGTTGAGTCACAGAACATCACTGGAACAGAACAATACATCCACACAGAGCAAACCTGAGCTAAAATAAACTTCTACTTATGATTAGTTTTCACATTTCTATCATGTAGTAACCAGCGGTGCTGTAAATACCTAAAGAGTTACATATGCCAAGTAGGCATACGTGTAAATGGCTACATGTGGTGTGGTTGAACTTCAAGATCCTAGGCACAGTTGCCAGTTGTCTAGCAATCATGAGAACAGCAAAAAGAAAATACACAACAGCAACCCATCAAAGTCTAGAACTCTTGATTAGTTTGATTGCATGATAGCCCAATTAATGAATCACAAACTGTCTGAATATTTATCCTACGGAAGGCAGGCTACACTAATAAACAAGGTTTGCAAAGTGGTGAAATGGCTCTCTGGGCCCTACCACCTTGGTGAGGACTTGCTGGGACCCCAGGGGTACATATGCCTCAAACGAGTCACGCTTTGTCGCCACGTTAAGGCAGTGCCTATGCTGAAAGTAGACCGATTCAGAGAAAAAAAATAAAATAAAATAAAAAACAAAGGATAATTTGAGCAAGAATATGTGAAATCCTAAATGTTTTTTTTTTGTTTTTTTTTTCGACGCCTGGCCGAGGGTCTATGCCTCAATGTCTCCACAGGATTAACTCCTCCTGCTGCAGATCGTGTCCAGTTACATCGAGTGCATAGCAACCTTGGCACAGACAGCAAAGCACTTTCCGTTTTTCTGCCAACTCATTTTTTTCTCGAAAACCTGGAGGACACAGCCCGTTCAGAGCTTGTATTTGGGTGCCATCGATAAGTCTGCCCACCCCATTCTTTCAGTAGATGCTCTCATACATCATGGTGGAATTGGCCATATGTGAACCCTAAAGCTCTAAGAGACCCTATCCCTAAACGTATTGAGCTGTTGCGTCAATCATTGTGTCCAGCAAGGTTTGCAGTGGCGAGATGGCTCGCTGGGCCCTACCACCTTGGTGATAGCTTGCTGGAACCCGAGGTGTACATATGCCTTGTGCGGGCCAGCAGCCTTGTGCTTGCTAAGGCAGCATATATACTAAAATTGGATCGATACAGAGAAGATTAGCATGGCCCCTGCGAAAGGATGACACGAAAATCCATGAAGCGCTCCATATTTTTGCAGCTGTGATCAAGCCTGCTTCACTGGACTTGATTCATCCCCTCATGCCACTCTTTATTTTCATTCTTGTTCTCCTGTGTCAAGAACTGGTCCATCTCCAATGTCTATAGGGCACTCTCAGTTTTCCTGAGGTTGAGTCACAGAACATCACTGGAACAGAACAATACATCCACACAGAGCAAACCTGAGCTAAAATAAACTTCTACTTATGATTAGTTTTCACATTTCTATCATGTAGTAACCAGCGGTGCTGTAAATACCTAAAGAGTTAAATATGCCAAGTAGGCATACGTGTAAATGGCTACATGTGGTGTGGTTGAACTTCAAGACCCTAGGCACAGTTGCCAGTTGTCTAGCAATCATGAGAACAGCAAAAAGAAAATACACAACAGCAACCCATCAAAGTCTAGAACTCTTGATTAGTTTGATTGCATGATAGCCCAATTAATGAATCACAAACTGTCTGAATATTTATCCTACGGAAGGCAGGCTACACTAATAAACAAGGTTTGCAAAGTGGTGAAATGGCTCTCTGGGCCCTACCACCTTGGTGAGGACTTGCTGGGACCCCAGGGGTACATATGCCTCAAACGAGTCACGCTTTGTCGCCACGTTAAGGCAGTGCCTATGCTGAAAGTAGACCGATTCAGAGAAAAAAAAATCAAAAAAAAAAAATCAAAGGATAATTCGAGCAAGAATATGTGAAATCCTAAACGTTTTTTTTTTTGTTTGTTTTTTCGACGCCTGGCCGAGGGTCTATGCCTCAATGTCTCCACAGGATTAACTCCTCCTGCTGCAGATCGTGTCCAGTTACATCGAGTGCATAGCAACCTTGGCACAGACAGCAAAGCACTTTCCGTTTTTCTGCCAACTCATTTTTTTCTCGAAAACCTGGAGGACACAGCCCGTTCAGAGCTTGTATTTGGGTGCCATCGATAAGTCTGCCCACCCCATTCTTTCAGTAGATGCTCTCATACATCATGGTGGAATTGGCCATATGTGAACCCTAAAGCTCTAAGAGACCCTATCCCTAAACGTATTGAGCTGTTGCGTCAATCATTGTGTCCAGCAAGGTTTGCAGTGGCGAGATGGCTCGCTGGGCCCTACCACCTTGGTGATAGCTCGCTGGAACCCGAGGTGTACATATGCCTTGTGCGGGCCAGCAGCCTTGTGCCTGCTAAGGCAGCACATATACTAAAATTGGATCGAGACAGAGAAGATTAGCATGGCCCCTGCGAAAGGATGACACGCAAATCCGTGAAGCGCTCCATATTTTTGCAGCTGTGATCAAGCCTGCTTCACTGGACTTGATTCATCCCCTCATGCCACTCTTTATTTTCATTCTTGTTCTCCTGTGTCAAGAACTGGGGTGCGTTTCCCGAAAGCATCGTTAGCCAACTATGGTCGCAAGTTCATCGCAATGTCCATTGAACTCTATTGGTAACGACGGAACTTGCGACCATAGTTGGCCAACGATGCTTTCGGGAAACGCACCCCTGGTCCATCTCCAATGTCTATAGGGCACTCTCAGTTTTCCTGAGGTTGAGTCACAGAACATCACTGGAACAGAACAATACATCCACACAGAGCAAACCTGAGCTAAAATAAACTTCTACTTATGATTAGTTTTCACATTTCTATCATGTAGTAACCAGCGGTGCTGTAAATACCTAAAGAGTTACATATGCCAAGTAGGCATACGTGTAAATGGCTACATGTGGTGTGGTTGAACTTCAAGACCCTAGGCACAGTTGCCAGTTGTCTAGCAATCATGAGAACAGCAAAACGAAAATACACAACAGCAACCCATCAAAGTCTAGAACTCTTGATTAGTTTGATTGCATGATAGCCCAATTAATGAATCACAAACTGTCTGAATATTTATCCTACGGAAGGCAGGCTACACTAATAAACAAGGTTTGTAAAGTGGTGAAATGGCTCTCTGGGCCCTACCACCTTGGTGAGGACTTGCTGGGACCCCAGGGGTACATATGCCTCAAACGAGTCACGCTTTGTCGCCACGTTAAGGCAGTGCCTATGCTGAAAGTAGACCGATTCAGAGAAAAAAAAAGAAAAAAAAAATCAAAGGATAATTCGAGCAAGAATATGTGAAATCCTAAACGTTTTTTTTTTTTTTTTTTTTGACGCCTGGCCGAGGGTCTATGCCTCAATTTCTCCACAGGATTAACTCCTCCTGCTGCAGATCGTGTCCAGTTACATCGAGTGCATAGCAACCTTGGCACAGACAGCAAAGCACTTTCTGTTTTTCTGCCAACTCATTTTTTTCTCGAAAACCTGGAGGACACAGCCCGTTCAGAGCTTGTATTTGGGTGCCATCGATAAGTCTGCCCACCCCATTCTTTCAGTAGATGCTCTCCTACATCATGGTGGAATTGGCCATATGTGAACCCTAAAGCTCTAAGAGACCCTATCCCTAAACGTATTGAGCTGTTGCGTCAATCATTGTGTCCAGCAAGGTTTGCAGTGGCGAGATGGCTCGCTGGGCCCTACCACCTTGGTGATAGCTCGCTGGAACCCGAGGTGTACATATGCCTTGTGCGGGCCAGCAGCCTTGTGCTTGCTAAGGCAGCACATATACTAAAATTGGATCGATACAGAGAAGATTAGCATGGCCCCTGCGAAAGGATGACACGCAAATCCGTGAAGCGCTCCATATTTTTGCAGCTGTGATCAAGCCTGCTTCACTGGACTTGATTCATCCCCTCATGCCACTCTTTATTTTCATTCTTGTTCTCCTGTGTCAAGAACTGGGGTGCGTTTCCCGAAAGCATCGTTAGCCAACTATGGTCGCAAGTTCATCGCAATGTCCATTGAACTCTATTGGTAACGACGGAACTTGCGACCATAGTTGGCCAACGATGCTTTCGGGAAACGCACCCCTGGTCCATCTCCAATGTCTATAGGGCACTCTCAGTTTTCCTGAGGTTGAGTCACAGATCATCACTGGAACAGAACAATACATCCACACAGAGCAAACCTGAGCTAAAATAAACTTCTACTTATGATTAGTTTTCACATTTCTATCATGTAGTAACCAGCGGTGCTGTAAATACCTAAAGAGTTACATATGCCAAGTAGGCATACGTGTAAATGGCTACATGTGGTGTGGTTGAACTTCAAGACCCTAGGCACAGTTGCCAGTTGTCTAGCAATCATGAGAACAGCAAAACGAAAATACACAACAGCAACCCATCAAAGTCTAGAACTCTTGATTAGTTTGATTGCATGATAGCCCAATTAATGAATCACAAACTGTCTGAATATTTATCCTACGGAAGGCAGGCTACACTAATAAACAAGGTTTGCAAAGTGGTGAAATGGCTCTCTGGGCCCTACCACCTTGGTGAGGACTTGCTGGGACCCCAGGGGTACATATGCCTCAAACGAGTCACGCTTTGTCGCCACGTTAAGGCAGTGCCTATGCTGAAAGTAGACCGATTCAGAGAAAAAAAATAAAAAAAAAAATTAAAAAAAAAAGATAATTTGAGCAAGAATATGTGAAATCCTAAATGTTTTTTTTTTGTTTGTTTTTTTCGACGCCTGGCCGAGGGTCTATGCCTCAATGTCTCCACGGGATTAACTCCTCCTGCTGCAGATCGTGTCCAGTTACATCGAGTGCATAGCAACCTTGGCACAGACAGCAAAGCACTTTCCGTTTTTCTGCCAACTCATTTTTTTCTCGAAAACCTGGAGGACACAGCCCGTTCAGAGCTTGTATTTGGGTGCCATCGATAAGTCTGCCCACCCCATTCTTTCAGTAGATGCTCTCATACATCATGGTGGAATTGGCCATATGTGAACCCTAAAGCTCTAAGAGACCCTATCCCTAAACGTATTGAGCTGTTGCGTCAATCATTGTGTCCAGCAAGGTTTGCAGTGGCGAGATGGCTCGCTGGGCCCTACCACCTTGGTGATAGCTCGCTGGAACCCGAGGTGTACATATGCCTTGTGCGGGCCAGCAGCCTTGTGCTTGCTAAGGCAGCACATATACTAAAATTGGATCGATACAGAGAAGATTAGCATGGCCCCTGCGAAAGGATGACACGCAAATCCGTGAAGCGCTCCATATTTTTGCAGCTGTGATCAAGCCTGCTTCACTGGACTTGATTCTGATCCTGAGGTTGAGTCACAGAACATCACTGGAACAGAACAATACATCCACACAGAGCAAACCTGAGCTAAAATAAACTTCTACTTATGATTAGTTTTCACATTTCTATCATGTAGTAACCAGCGGTGCTGTAAATACCTAAAGAGTTACATATGCCAAGTAGGCATACGTGTAAATGGCTACATGTGGTGTGGTTGAACTTCAAGACCCTAGGCACAGTTGCCAGTTGTCTAGCAATCATGAGAACAGCAAAAAGAAAATAGACAACAGTAGTATTAACATATACCATGTGTCACTTTTGGGTTAATATTTGATTGATTTATGACCCCCTGTCACTCATGATTGACAGGTTATCTGTGTGTCAAGAAAACAGTGTCTCTGATTTACAGCGCCGAGCTGGCTGGGGTTTGCTTCCTGATTGACATGTGACTGCGTTGTCACATATCCACACGTGGTAATGTCCGGTGGGGTATGTTTTAAAAGACAAAAACAGATCAAACAGATCAAACAGATGTGTCTCTGATTTACAGAGCCATACTGTCTAGCCAATTGTTGATTGGTATCTGACTCCTTCCAGTCTGATGGGGCGAAGGTGTCTGGACAGGACGCGCGATGTGTATTGCAATATTTTCTGTGATGGTAGGTGCGTAAATGGCGTTGTGTGGAACAGCCCACTTTTAACACTTAGTTTGACCATGCGTAGGTACCTGTATAAAAATAGGGTTTATTTCATACAACAAACAGCTCGCATCAGCGTCCCTGTCTCGTCCTCAAACTACAATTTTCAACGTTGCATTTCGTTATTGGAAACGTGAGTGTTGTTCACAAGAAGATGGATGCCGGTCTTAACAGTAAGTGTGTTTTATTAATTAGTAAATATTGTTAAGAAACTTACGAGAGTCACAGTTCTATTGCGTTACTTAAAACAGGTTTTCTACGCTTCAGGTGGTGTGACTGATATGAGTCTTTTCGATATCGTTGAGGAGATTAATTTCCTGAACCAAGCGAGTGGTACGTAATAATTACGTTTTATGTTTAAATGTTAATATTGTTTGTATGCTTGTATGCTTGTATGTGCGTGTGATGCATAAACGTTTTTTATATATATTAGGAGGAGCTCCGAATCTGAGATCTAGCAGTGTAAAGGATCCTTTGCCAGAGCGCGCGGATGGCCTTGTGCATCGTAAGTGTTCTGCTTCCTAAAACTGATCCGTATGCGGTGTGTGTGAGAACACATGCTTATACTGTATTGTGCGTAGGAAAAAATATTGTATCTTCTTTGTATCTCACTCTCTCTCTCTATCTTTTTTACCAGCCCGACTGAAACGGGAAACTGTCAAAGCTTTAGTACATACTAGAGCACCGCGTGACAATGTGCACATTCCCCCGATCCGTGAGTGTATTTTGACATTATCGATCATTATGCTATTTGCTATTATGGTGTGATGATTTTAGTTTAAAACTTCCTTATGTATTTCCAGAAGGCTTATCAAACGTTGTGAACCGTGTTGGTGCGTCTGAATCCACTAACGATGCTACGAAGACTAATTCGCGTGGAATAGAGGCAAAGCCGAAAAACAGGCTCAAGCGGATAGCTGGTGTGAACATCGCCCCAAAAGCAAAAGTACCAGTTGATTTCAAACCACAGACATCGAGGCGGAAGAAGCCAAGACGATCAGCTGTTAAAAGTATGTGAACAAACAAAACTGGTGGAATGATTTCTCTTTATACTAAATCAGATACAAACAATGTAGTAGAGTATGATATTGTTTTTTATTTGGATGTAATAGAGAGAGAGCTCATGTCTCTCTCTCTGGGTGTTGTGTGTGTGTGTGTGTGTGTGTGTGTGTGTGTGTGTGTGTGTGTGTGTGTGTGTGTGTGCGCGTGCACGCACGCGTAGGTCTATTGCAATAGTTTAAAACTGTCATTGACATGCATAATATTTAAAACGTAAACATGCATATCTCTTAGAGTATGCTTTTAGCCTATCTTTTTAACAGGCTGTAGCGGAGAACGCTGTGTAAAAGTGTCTCTTCTATAAAACCTTTATAAATAGGCATGCTGAGAAAAAAAAAGTAATAATTTCATCTTTTAATGCATAAATTATTCTAAATTATTCTAATTTTCTCCCATCTCTTTTCTCAACAGATGTGGTCGTGGATGACAATGCGGTTCCCGATATAAATGATGTACAGAGTTGGAGTGATGGACTTATAGAATCGTGGGATGAGTGTGTGTTTACACCCGAACCCGAAACACAGCGACCTGTTCCATCCAGCAAACGTGTGGTGGCTGTGGAAGAATCTGACCCTGAACAGCTACCTTCAAATCAGGAGGCTTTCAGACAGGAATCACAACCCAATATAGACACTCAACAAATAATCAGAGCGATACATGCAATTGAGAAAAAGATTGATGCTCACGCACATTCTACAGCTACAGTGCTACAACAGCATGGTGTTTGGATTAAGCAGCTCATGGCAACACAACAACAGCATGGTATTTCGTTCAAGCAGGTCATAGCTGCACAACGACTGCGTAGTGGATCTGTCCAAAAAGCGGCCGTAGATCAATGTTTGTCGGTGGAATTGTTAAAGAAGGTCGTGTTCATGGCAAAAAAGAATCACCGGTGAGTTGTCTTTTTCTTTTTCTTTTTGCTGGGTGTGTTATACTTTTTCTTTTATACAATGTTTTTTTTCTTTTTTTTTTTTTTTTACATTTATCCCAAGCTGTGTGTGTTATCGCTATGATTGTATAGTTGTTGGTTAGTTGGTTTTCTTTCTTTTTTCACTGTTTTATTTTCCGTAGTTATTTCATGTGTAAAACCTACGTGTGTTTAAATAAAAACAAAACAAAAATTGATTTAAAATGGCCAAACGTTGTCGGGAGTCAGATGATTTTGATCAGGATCGGGTAGCAAGGTTTAGACGAGATGATGGCAGTGTGGTGTCCCTTGATCAATGCAGTACCACAGAAACTTTGCGCTATTTAATACAGACAATGGATGAAATTAATAGGCCTAGGTCTACAACAGATACATTGCTAGAATTATTAAACATCATGAACACAATGTCAGATGAATATCCAGAACCAAATTCTGATTTTGAACATTTTGTGAATACACCACATAGAGGGGATATGTCAGATGAAGATCCAGAACTAAATTCTGATTTTGAACATTTTGAAACTACCCAACAGTCAGGAGAGGTGTCTGAACCTACTCCAGAACCAAATTCTGATTTTGAACATTTTGATACTCCCCAACAGTCAGGAGAAGGGGTGTGTACCCAGTCACAACCCACACTCAATCCTGAAGCACCCAACATGGGTCTCACACATGATGATATAGAATCACTTGTAAGAGAGGGTGGTGATGTGAGTGGGTACACTGTACTGCCACGAACTCGGTTCAATGGTCTGGAAATCCACAGGCTTATAAATCTGCGGGAAATATCTTCTACAGATTTAGCAGCCTACACTGTGTTTTTACATGACACCCTTTCTGAAATAGTGGCGTTTTCCAGACTGTTAGGCGGAGATGGTAGTTTAATCAGCATCACCTTGAGGGGTCCTAGTTTGACATCAGATGTTAGTACACTTTTGTCAGGTAGCAATGGTTACAGTGTTGATCTATTTATAAACGAGCTTGAAAAAATAATGCAGAGTAACTCTGATGTGCAGTTTGATGAGAGAATGAATTTAAGAGTGTCGATAGCAAGAAGTAAACGTGGCGGTGCTTATCGTAAGTTACGTGACCTTGCTCACAATGAAGTGATTGGTAAAAACAGACTTAATCTGTTCTGCCCCACGAACATCTCAAACAACCTTTGTTTTGCAATCTGCCTGGCACATTTCCTAAACCCACAGAAACCGCATGCTGAGCTAGAGTCAGTTGCATCTTCATTGCAGAAGTCAGCTGGATATGCTGATCAACACAAGATAGCGTTTAATGACATCAGACAGTTTGAACGCATGCTGAATGTTAAAATAGTTGTCTTCTATCGGTCTGATACAGGTGTTTTGGAGAAGTATACAAACACAGACGACCCGCATGCTAAAACAGTAGTTTTGTACCTGCACGACAATCATTATTTTATGATTAAAAATCTACGCGCTTTTATTGGTACACCATATGTGTGTGAGTTTTGCTACCAGGGATTCACCTGTAGGAGAGATCACAGATGTCGGTACGTCTGTGATGTCTGTAATGACCCAGAATGTCATAAACACCCCAAAAAGCCAAAACATTGCGATGACTGTCTGCGTTATTGTAAGTCTGACTACTGTTTTGAGATGCATAAAAAACCACCTCAAGGTATGCAATATGCGCAGTGTGATGTGACTAAATATTGCGGAAAATGTAATAGACGCTACCATGTCAGCGGCCCTAAACCCAAACCCCATAAATGCCCTGCAGATCGTTGTGTGCACTGTGGTGAGAGTTTGGTTACCGATGGTGTGCATCAATGTTTTATCCAGCCTGTTAAGGCGGAGGTGCCAAACGATCGTTACATTTTCTACGATTTTGAGACCCGTTATGAAAACGGAAGGCACATCGCCAATTTCGTATGCTCTATTACGTTTGCTGGCGACGAATTCGTGGCTGAAGGACCAGATTGTGTGGATCGCCTCGTTAAAAAATTCAGACATCCTCGTTACCGTAATTACACGTGGATTGCGCATAACGCTTCGGGGTTTGATCATTTCATCCTTTTGGAATACTTTACTAAGAAGGGGTTTGCCCCTAAAATTACGATGCAAGGCTGTCGTCTAATCTTGATGTATGACGCGGCATTCAAACAGCGGTTTATTGATTCATACTCCATCATACCCATGCGGTTAGCCAAGACACCCGTTGCATTTAATCTGCCTAATGCTGAGAAAGGATATTTCCCGCATCACTTTAACCGCGTTGAAAATGACAACTACATAGGACCGTACCCTGACAAGAAATTTTACGGGTACTCGACTATGTCAAGTCAAGACAGAGTGGCATTTGATAACTGGTACAGTACCACTTCCGACAAAGTGTTTGATTTTAAAAAAGAACTGGCGATTTATGGTAAAAACGACGTCGTTCTGCTGAGGGACGTATGTATGAAGTATCGCGATGAATTCATTCTATGTGCAGGCCTTGATCCGTTTAATTACACTACTTTGGCAGCCACATGTATGGCTACGTATAAAACACACTTCATCCCTAAAGACACAATAGCGCTAACACGCAACAATGCGTACATCAACCAGAACAAGACATATTCAAACATCTCAATTGAATGGCTTGAATATATCCGATCATCACGGTCCATAGATGTTCAACACGCTCTAAACCGTGGTGAGGCGTCATTTGGAAAATACTATGTGGATGGTTTTTATGGCGACGGTACCGTGAAAAAAGCATTCGAATTTCTCGGGTGTTTTTTTCATGGTTGCGAACGTTGTTATAACCCTAATGATCTCAATCCGTTATCAAAAGTACCTTATGGTATTCTGAAAAGACAATGTGATGACAAACTTGAAATTTTGGAGCGTGCGTACGGTCTTCAGGTCGAGGTGGTTTGGGAGTGTGATTGGGTCCGTGCTAAACAGACCGACACAGCGGTGATGGACTTCATGGCTACTTACAACCACCCTGAAAGATTGAAACCTCGTGAAGCACTTTTCGGCGGGCGAACTAATGCGTTAAAACTGTACCACAAAGTCACGGAGGGCGAGCGTATTAGGTATGTAGATTTTACCTCGTTATATCCCTTCTGCCAAGCGCGAAAATGCTATCCAATTGGCCATCCTGAAATAATATACAAGGATTTTCAAAACCTTGAAAATTATTATGGCTTTGTCAAGGCTACCGTCATCCCTCCGCGGAAGCTGCTTCATCCTGTATTGCCTTATAGGACAGGTGGGAAGTTAATGTTTCCACTTTGTAGGTTGTGTGCTGAACAACAAAACCAGACACGGCCATGTGTACACACAGATGAGGAAAGGGCTATACACGGTTGTTGGGTTAGCATCGAGCTGTTAAAAGCAATTGAGAAGGGTTATGTAGTGGCAAAAATCTATGAGGTTTGGCATTTTCCCCAACGATCTGAAACATTGTTTTGTGATTATGTTAAAACATTTTTGCAGTTCAAACAGGAAAGTTCAGGTTTTCCAAAAGATGTTGTGACTGATGCCGACAAAGAATCTTATGTTAAAGATTACTTTGAGAAAGAAGGGATTAAGCTGAATCTGGACAAGATCGAGTTTAATGCCGCACGCAGATCCATTATGAAGCTTATTCTTAATTCATTGTGGGGGAGGTTCTCTATGCGCGAACAGCTCCCGACAACTGAAATACTTACAGACCCTGAACAGTTTGCCCGACACATTTTCGGCATTGAGTATGACGTGAAACATTTCTCATTTGTGTCAGACACCGTAGCGATCGTGCAATGGTCTTACGCAGATGGGAAAGGAGCTCAGACACGTGACATTAATATTTTTCTAGGCGCTTTTACGACTGCCCACGCCCGGTTGGAAAATTATGATCTTATGGACCGGTTGGGGGACAGACTGATTTATTGCGATACCGATAGTGTTGTGTACATATCTAAAGACGGTGAATACGAACCCCCACTAGGTCCATACCTTGGCGACCTTACTGATGAAGTCGGGGGCAACGATTTTATTGTTGAATTCTCCTCGAGTGGTCCTAAAAGTTACGGGTATCGTACAGCCAAGGGCAAGGTATGTATGAAGGCCAAAGGCATCACACTGAATGCTGTAAACTCTGAGGCCATCAGGCTAGACTCATTAATAGGACTTGTTGATCAGTATGTGAGGGGGCGGGGCGACAGCAGTTATATTCTTGCACACGCCGACAGTATAGTGAGGAACAAAAAGCAGTTCACATTACACAACAAGTCAGTTGTGAAAAAATTCCAAGTTGTGTACAACAAACGTGTTTTGCTACCTGACCTAACTACATTACCATATGGCTACTGACAACGTTTTTGGTCATCGAGGGGTGGTAGACACAGCTGGATTCGATTTCAGATTGGATCACCCATTTTCTTGTGTATTAAGTGGTCCTTCTAACTCAGGAAAAACATTTTTTGTAAAAATGTTGTTGGAAAATGCTAAAAGTGTCATTTCAAAAAATGTTGAAAACATTGTATACATTTATAATTGTTGGCAACCTTTATATGACGAATTGTTGAAACTGTATGATATTAAATTTATTGAAGGTATCCCCCAGACTCTGAATGATGATCATTTGTTTCCCCCCGACAAGAATAATTTTGTTATTTTAGATGATGTGATGCAGGATGCTAGTAACAATTCTGAAATCCAACGTTTATTCACGATGTATGTACACCACAAAAACCTGAGTGCATTGTATATTGTACAAAACTTGTTTTCTCAAGGTAAATCCAGCAGGACCATCAGTTTGAACACCAATTATCTGGTGCTGTTCAAAAACCCCAGAGACAATACACAAATTAATGTATTAGCACGCCAAATGTACCCCCGAAACACAATTTTTTTTATGGAGTGTTATGAAAATGCGACCAGCATGCCTTTCGGGTACCTTTTGATTGACTTTAAAGCAAAAACACCAGAGCAGTACCGTCTCAGAACAGACATTCTGTCACAATATCCAGTTGTGTACGTTCAGAAAAGAAAACATTGACATTGTTAGACGGAATTTGAAAATGTCTGCAAGACTTTTAAGAAACCTGCCTCTTTTAAAACTTATTAAAAGCTACACCTAAACAAAGACGTGTTATTTTAGAGGCTGCTGCAGACGAACTCATTGTGACGTTGTGTGAAGTAGCTCTTAACGTAGTCCATGGAAATATTCCACTATCACCACAACAATATCAGAAACTAAAGAGAAAAAGAAACGAGATCAAAATTGTTGCAGATAAAAAGGTTGGCGTTAGACGTAAAAGACGGTTAATCAATCAACAAGGCGGATTTCTATTACCTTTGTTAAGCGTTGCAATTCCCTTTATAACCAGTTTAATTACATCTAAATAAGCTGGTGATGGAGTAAGCCGAGAAGATGTTTTAATCCCGCAACACCAGTTGGATAAACTGAAATCCTCTAACACCCGCGAGTCTATACATCATGTTGTGGAGAACGATTTGGATACGACTATAAGAAATATATTGCAAAGGTCTGACATAGATCACCACGAAAAAGCTAAGATGTACACCACTGTTTTACAGAGGTTTTTAACACTCGCTAGACTGGGGGATAGGGAATCTTCCACATTAACATTAAGTCTTCCACAGCCTGACAGCCTTGTAAAAGAAAGTCCACACCCAACAGACAGCGTTACAGCCCACGATGGTTTAGATGATTTTGCAGATGAGGTTTTAAAAAATATTCCACAGAGGAGCGTGAAAAATGTCCGTTACATTTTAGATAAAATGTCTAAAACTAAAGATATTACGTCGTGGACTGAGTCGGGGGAGTTTGTGTTCAAAGGCAGAACAATCCCCGGTTCACACATGCTTGACCTTGTTAAAAGCATCACAGCTCCGCATAAGATTGCTGATGAGCGGAGACCAGGCGGATGGCACGAGTTTCTGGAGGCTTTTGCTAATTTAAATCTGCCATACTCTGTGGTACCAAACCAGTATGTCAGACAAGCAATTAACTCATTCAAAACCAAATCGACCCCTACTGTAGCCGATTTACCTAAGAAGAGTAAAAAACGGAAAGTGCATCTGAGCACACCGATACATTCAAAACATCCAGAAGACATCTTGTTCAATTCACCCAGTCTAGACCAGAGTCGATGGTTAAGTTAATCCCCCAGTTTGTGTGTAGCCTATTGCGTTCTCTTTTTTTTTTTTTTTGTTGTTTTGTTTTGAGAACTTATGTGTTATGAATTACATGTATTGTTGAATATGTAGTGTGTATGTGTAATAAAAAAGACTTTAAAGAAATATCTGTTTCTCGAGTATCTTTATTTAAAGATATTAAGCATGATACATGTACATTGCACCCAATTGCACACACTGAATACATTTGAAAACATTGTCATTACATGGAACATGTTTTAGTTTTTTCACAAATGTTGACACCGTTTTATCATTTTTAATTAAATCATTGGTATACAATTTCAACACATAATCATAATCATATCCCTTTGACATGTGGTAGAGAAAGAACACACAGTGTTGACCACACGTGTCTGATGAAAAATCTTGGACTTGCACAGTGGAATGTAGTACTTTACTAGAATTGTGATTTAAAAAGTCTTTGATAACAGGGTGAAAGCCTTGGTAATCTGGTTTATTACCAAAACTATCGAAAAAACAACCTACTCTATCAGCATTTATGTAGATTGCCAACCAATGTTGGCCTGGGAGTCCTGATGGATCTGTATTGATTAAAACCATTGATGGTAATGTTCTTAAAGGGGTTTTTGGTAGATAGTCACACGGTAGTACCCCAAGAAAATAAGTGTTACACGAAATCTTATCCATGACACCCGTAAGTTGTACTGTGTTCATTTTAACGCATTAATAGTAATCAACAAGTACCTGTCGTCGATTTGACACTTCAATTATGCTGTCAAATAATGCGTAAACAATTAAGTTAACAGTCTGTGGTAGTGGTTGTCTAAAGCGCGCTTCTAGTCTTATATTGCCGCTTTTGATAAGTGATACATGCTGGCTGCACTCCTCGTCTGGTGTAAAATTGAACGAGTAGAGTGTATAACCATGCAGAAAATCCTCCCTATCGATACTCAGAGCCTGGTTTTTAAGATGCTTTCCTGAACCCAGCGCCAACTGGTAAAACTCCCGCACTGCAGAACCATTTTCATATTCAGGCTGTAGAGGCTTCGAGGGGTATTGTTGACCATCCAGATAAATAGCTAAAAATTCTAAATCGTAGTTTTTAAAGGCAAAAGGGTTTTTATTATATGCCCCGACAAATGCATCATTATCAACCATCGCTAGAACCAGAGATTTTGGTAAATGCCCTAAGAATAAGTTCTCTTGATTACAGACCCGGGAGCCGGCTGGTAATGAAAAGCTTTTCAAACACACCCTGTCGATGGGATACTTGGCTGTGGTTGAGAGTAGGGCTTGCGCATGACCCAGTCTCACAGCTGGTGACACTGTCACTTTTTTCACAAATAGCGACGCTGTCTGGATGTTCAGTTTGTAGGCTCTGTCATTGCTCCTCATCAGACAGAACTCGTCTTTACCCCTTGTCATTCTAATTTTAAGGTCCAATCCATTGAGTAAAAGTTTATCTTGAAAGAAGATGTCACTGTGAACTGGCGCAAGTAGTTCGACCACGTTACTAGCGTTGGTGAAGGCTGCTCTCTTTGTCAGACCGCTATTTTCTCCGGCGGGGTCCGACACATCCATATGCCCCCGCCTTGTCTTTGTAAAAGAGTCCCGCTGAGAAAAGTGTTTCAAGGGTGTCTTTACCATAATTAGTAAGACACTCTATCATACAGCGGTATGGGTATGTGCTAGAACTCTGTGAAATGAGTCGATCTCCAAGTGATACGTCCACTTGTGAAAAAATTGTGGCTCCCGGATAGTTAACAAGCCCCACGGGATCTCCGTCTGCAATATCCGTTCCATCTGCATAAGTGATTTTGACACGCATAAACAACAATGTGTTGTTTAGATCCACGTAATCCTCTCCATTCCCCGCAATAAAAAATTCCAGAGGGGATGTGTCAGATATTGCTGATAATGGTGGTATTTCTATATAAGTGTTTTTTTCAATAGCGGTTTGAGTCAGTGGTACAGTAAACAGATCCAGTTCGTTTTTTAAACACTCTTCTGACATGTTGTGAAGTAACGCCATGATCTAAAATATTGTTTTAACAGAACTCCTTGATCTTTTTGAAGCACCGCTCTTAGCTGTCTCCTTGCGCTTGCGTTTTACAACTGATGTTTTCTTGGGGGGCTGTTTTGTTTTCTTCTGCTTCTGGCCACTCCTCCGCACACCCGGTGGCCTAGGTACGCTTCTGCGTGCCATCACCATCAACCCGGATCCGTCTTGAGTATCGTGATTGTTATTAAAAGATCGTGATAACGTATTACTAACAACGTCACTTAGTATGTTTTTCGCTGCTGATTTAAGATGTGGCTTGGCTATGCTAAATCCTCGTCTTAGTAGTGTTATAGCCATTCTAAAGAGACCCCTAAAAAGACCACCCAAACCAGCGCCATACATAACTCCGCCTCCTGCATACCCCGGAAGTCCATTTCCCGCTTGATTCTGGTAATAGGCCACATAACGCATGGGATCAACATTGTGATTGTTGAAATACACCATTTTAATGAAAATTTTTTACTGGCCTAAAGTGTAATTTAATGCACACTTTCCCGTAAGAAAAAGGGATGTGGTGATTTTGATCGTCCTTCACTTCTATAGCAATATCTGTGATGACCGATTTGTTGACAGATGCGTAGTGGGGTTTGTCGTATCGAACACTGACTGTGTTATTGTTATCACCTGTTATTTGTACACACTCCAGGAGCGGTACAAAGGCATCACCTACTGACTGGTATCTGATAATATCTGTGTATATATAAAGAGTATAGAAGCCACCGTGTATGTCTGCCTGATGCATTGCATATGTTACAACATCCTTTTCAAAATTAGTTTTTCCAGGGTTTGTTTTTTGTCGCATAGAATCTCCTATGGGAACACCTGGTTTCAACCCTAAAATAATGGCTAGTTTTCCATGGAATGTTATTGAAATGTTGGGTTTTGCTTTCAGAAATACTTTGTTTTTTACAACATCGTAACCGAATGATCCATGAGGGGCTAGTAAATCATTTATCACACTAACAACAGATGGGACCTTGTCATAATAACCAGTTTTTATCGGTATGCGTAGTCTCGATAATTCGGTCTTCTTCACATCTACACCACGGCGTATGTTGTTAGTGTTTTTTTCGTCGTCGACAGTGATAGGTTCGATGTTTATCTCAAAAACTGCATCTTTGCTGTTAAATGTGTACCAACTTCTAGGATATTCGATTTGAACGAGCCCCACCTCCCATTCTCCTTTTATATTTATAGGTGTAGCCATCCTTGTTCTATAATTAGAGATTGTATTATCAGGGTATACAGACCGTGAAGCATTGCATGGTAGTGTGACATAAAAACCACCCTCTGCCATGTCTGTTTTTATACAACTGCAGACAATCTGTCCTTGTCCTTTGTTTTTATGGCACCTGTACGTCGACTAATTCTTTCTGATCGATCCATGATGCAAATTTTGCAGGCCATCCGAGCCACTGTACCAGTACTAATGTTTTGCGACCCTTCGTCTTCTTATCCAAAATCTTTTCAACTTTAAATGTCTTGTTTTTACTAACAAATATTTTTTGCAATTCTTCAGCATAAAAAACACTGTTGATAACATCCCCATCATAATCACTCAATCTGTAAACAGGGGGGTCTCGTGGAATACGTGCTGAAACAGTGAAATACTCTTGTGTGTAGTTTTCCTCATACCCTTTGGCAAACGGACCTCTGACTTTAGAAATTCGAACCACGTCACCAATCTTGTATTTAAATATGGGGGCAGCATTGTGTGGTTTGGTATCTCCATATAGGTTATGTAGCACCACAGATTCGTTTTCTACACGCACATCAATCGGTCTCATCTTGATGCTTCTGTGATAGCTCACATTGTATCCTTGTGTAATGTCTTGAAGTATGTCGATGTAACGTTTGGAGTTTATAGCTGTTAAATATCTCCACATTCTTCCTTTTAAGGTTCTATTAAACCGCTCGATAACACAAGCCTTTAATTCTGTGTCTGTTGCAAAATGGTTAATATTGTACTTTTTTGTCACATTTTGAAAGTGTTTGTTAAAAAACTCCTTTCCTTTATCTGTCTGTAATTTCTGTGGTACGCGACCCTCTTTCAGTATGGATTCAAAAGCTTTAGAGACCTCTACACCACTCTTGTTTTTTAATACACGTGTCCATGCGTACTTACTAAACAAATCGATGCATGTCAACAGAAAGTGGTTGTTGTCATTTACCTCGGCATATGCAGACATATCTACTAGATCGGCTTGGAACTGCATATCAATACCATAGACAAAAACCCGATTCCTTTTATATTTTAGCGGTGCACTTCTGTGTAGTGTATATGCATCCTCGCCAGCGAGCCAATCTGAAACTTCTTTATCGGTTAAACGGACCCCCGTCTCTTTTAAAACACCTTCTTTTAAACGTTTTTTACCCCCTAAAGAACCAGGGTTAGAAGGTGTGTAATAAATCTTTTTCATTTCTTCTGACATATTGACACTTCAGGCTCCACAAAAGTATAACACAGATGGTTTAAGTGATTCAGGATTTATTTCTTAAACATTAAAAGGATACAAAAGGTATCATACCGCATCGATGTAGTGTAGAAATTTTATACACATCACAATATTTTTCTCAAGAATATAATCAACCAGCGTTTCAACAATTTCACAAACATCAGTCTGATTGTTTCTTGTCAACATGTCCACACATAGATCTGATACATATGTACACAAGCATAATATATCAGCTATTCTAATAAAGCTACCACATTCAGTCATCAGGTCTAAAACTTTTCTGATGGTTACACAAACTGGATCACCAGCATTAACACATAATCGCATCATATCAGACCATTCATTTGACACATTTCTTACAAAAGACATTTGTTTCTTAAGGTTTGTAAAACGTTTGGCATCAACACCACATCTGTTTACAGTAACCGATACATTGGCACATTCATTAATGTTGTTATACAACAAGGTGGTCATCTCACATCTAATACGTTGTTTAAGTAGACACTTAGCCAGTCCTGTTGCAAAACAAGTGTTCCCCATGCTGTTGTCACAAACAGTCAACTTGGACAATACCTTTCCAGCTGTCCACAGCGTCATAGACAATTTGTTCACTGCCGCTGTCCACAACTTTCTCTCTGACTTCACGAAGCTTCTCAACAATAAAAACCTCGTCACGCAGTTCGTGTAAAATAGCATCCACTGACCCCTGAATCCTCTGGGGGTGAACCCTTAAAACACAACGACTCAATGCTTGAGCAACGATGTGCTTAAGGTCTGGTCTAACCAGATTACGCGTCAGCTCATCAAAGTAGGCATCAAAGAAATAGGGGTCCGGTTCAAACAAACAGGAATGTCTAATCTGACTGGGGTGATCCACTTCACACCCCAAACAGATTTCTTTCAGCTTTTTGTTGATAACGTGTTCCAGAAGGACAACAACAGTCGCTTTTATGATTTTGAACCCGTCAGAACGAATACAACTGTCTGTGTCATCAATTCCGGCTAAGGCCGCAGCTCCAGCTATGGCACCGGTGTTGCCGTATGGAATTGTAAGGAAGGTCAGGTTGTGATATCCTAGATCCATACAAAATTTATCCAACCAACTGTTGTCATAGGTTTGTGGGTGGGGTTCCAGCAGTGTGGCATTGTCATCAGGCATCGCTGGGGCCGTCTCAGGGGTGTTGCTGTAGCAGTAGACGGGTGTAGATCCGTGAGACATGGTGAATGAATGTTGCGAATGCATCGATCCGTACACGTTTTTAATGACTGTAATATGTGGGTGGGCTTAAGAGGCGGTCTTCGGGGTTGGTAACGCCCTTCTCAGGGTGAAACAATTGCATCTTTACAGAACTGTAACGATCATACATGTCACACCATCTAAACATCTTGTTTATGCTTGTAAATATATTGTCAAGCATACGAACATCTCTCCACTGAAACAGAAATTTCATGTCGTAGCACGTGTGATGCTCACATTCTCGAATAGGCCAGGCCTGTACGTTGAGCTTTGTCTTGTCGTTACAACAAAAAATATAAACACAGTCGTCTGGTAGCTTTTTACTGTGGTCACCGACCACCCGAAATCTTGTGTTAGGAGCTGATCCATCCCACTCAGCGATGTATAACGGATCATCACCACAGTCGTTCAAATCTCTCCAAACGTAGTTGAAAAACAGAAACCAGTCTTTGTCTTGAAAAATCAGACATGGAGTATGACATGTAAATTCGTCTCCAACATCAGCAGTGTAGAGTTTCACAATACGCAGCACCTTGTCAAACGCATATCTCAACACACGTTTACCAGACAATGGGAAATCACTTTTCACATTAGCCATGTCTTCATGAAGAAACTTTGTCAAGCTAACATTTTGCTTTTTCCTTGGTGCAAAAGTTAGTTCCGCTCTCATTTCAACAGGTCCTCTTGTTGGAGAAATACACATAACCTTTCTAGGGGTTTTAGGAGTTCCCGGAGCAGCCATTGTAACAGGAAAAGATGCAGAATGTCTTCTCTGTCTAACACAGCAACCCCTAACCTTATTTAATCCATGGTGTAGTTAGTGACGTAGGTGTGAAAAGACATGCCAGGAAAGACCCTATCATAAAAACTTCATTGGCATATGGTGAGGTGTGAGTATTAACACGTCAATCAGGAAGCAAACCCCAGCCAGCTCGGCGCTGTAAATCAGAGACACTGTTTTCTTGACACACAGATAACCTGTCAATCATGAGTGTATTGGATATTAAATATTAACCCAAAAGTGACACATGGTTGACACATGTTAATACTTCTCACAACAGCAACCCATCAAAGTCTAGAACTCTTGATTAGTTTGATTGCATGATAGCCCAATTAATGAATCACAAACTGTCTGAATATTTATCCTACGGAAGGCAGGCTACACTAATAAACAAGGTTTGCAAAGTGGTGAAATGGCTCTCTGGGCCCTACCACCTTGGTGAGGACTTGCTGGGACCCCAGGGGTACATATGCCTCAAACGAGTCACGCTTTGTCGCCACGTTAAGGCAGTGCCTATGCTGAAAGTAGACCGATTCAGAGAAAAAAAAAAAAAAAAAAAAAAAAAATCAAAGGATAATTCGAGCAAGAATATGTGAAATCCTAAACGTTTTTTTGGGGGTTTTTTTTTCGACGCCTGGCCGAGGGTCTATGCCTCAATGTCTCCACAGGATTAACTCCTCCTGCTGCAGATCGTGTCCAGTTACATCGAGTGCATAGCAACCTTGGCACAGACAGCAAAGCACTTTCCGTTTTTCTGCCAACTAATTTTTTTCTCGAAAACCTGGAGGACACAGCCCGTTCAGAGCTTGTATTTGGGTGCCATCGATAAGTCTGCCCACCCCATTCTTTCAGTAGATGTTCTCATACATCATGGTGGAATTGGCCATATGTGAACCCTAAAGCTCTAAGAGACCCTATCCCTAAACGTATTGAGCTGTTGCGTCAATCATTGTGTCCAGCAAGGTTTGCAGTGGCGAGATGGCTCGCTGGGCCCTACCACCTTGGTGATAGCTCGCTGGAACCCGAGGTGTACATATGCCTTGTGCGGGCCAGCAGCCTTGTGCTTGCTAAGGCAGCACATATACTAAAATTGGATCGATACAGAGAAGATTAGCATGGCCCCTGCGAAAGGATGACACGCAAATCCGTGAAGCGC
This sequence comes from Scardinius erythrophthalmus, assembly GCF_964197995.2. Lineage (NCBI taxonomy): Eukaryota > Metazoa > Chordata > Actinopteri > Cypriniformes > Leuciscidae > Scardinius > Scardinius erythrophthalmus. The sequence goes on from NC_138227.1 coordinate 41,172,675, forward strand.
TCCATGTTTTTGCAGCTGTGATCAAGCCTGCTTCACTGGACTTGATTCATCCCCTCATGCCACTCTTTATTAGGGGTTAACACCTATTGTAATTGTTAATTTTCCCATGATGCAGCATTCTCCACGTAAAACTGATCGGGCAGACCGAACCGTAAGTCATAGAGACTTGAAACTTTGGGGGCTGATAGTACTCATACCACCTACAACGTCACCAAGGCCCGATCAGCCTGACGGTGGCGCTACAGCGGTCAAAAGTACAAAACGGCTCATAACTCCTCAACCGTTAGGCGTAGGCTCAAGTGTCTTATATCGCTGGAATCCTTGGCTCGAGGCGGACAAGATGCATGCCTCGGATTTGCTCGCCCTTCAGGCGCCAATTTCGAGTAAATTTAAGTTTTTTGAAAAACCTACTTTTGCGAACTACTCCTAGGTTTTTGGCCTGATCGGAACCAAACCAATACAGAAATATTCTCTGGACAGTGACTATCAATAATCATAAAAAAATTCTTAATTTAAATTCACGGTCGCTAAGGGAAACCAAAATGTTTGATGGCACAAGGGCCACTTTTACTAAAACCAATATAACTTGTGAACGGAAAGAGATATTTTCGCTAAACTCGGGACACATGTTCATCTGAGGTTACTTGAAAAAGTTCATGAAAATGGCTATAAAGGCACCCAGCTGTTAGTCCTTTGAAATTCTGAATCCTTCCCGAGTCCAAGGATACCAAATATGCCAGGTTTAGCCTCATAGTTTGTGTATCATTGTCATTTAGCACTTAAAAAACTTGCGATTATCTTCGAAACCATTAGTCCAATCGAGACAAAAACACCACAGGAAATTTGAAAACATAGGTCAATAGCTAAACAATAACGCCCAAATGTCAAAATTATGATAGGAACTGAAAAATAAATAAATAAATAAATAAATTCAAATCATTGTCACCCATGGATCATTTTTATGCTATCATAAATAGAAGTGTCTAAACTTCAAAACAAAATGAGATATTTACAACGAATTTGACAGACATGTATGGGCACACTTTGAGGACACTTAATAAAAGTGGTGGAGATCAGGCAAGACGTGGTGCTATAACTGTCAAAAAAAAAAAAAAAAAAAAAACTTTCCTCAGTAAATTGCCTGTATTGGCTGTAAATGGTATTTTCCATCAATGATCTAAGTGTATTTGTTTATTTTGTTATTCTACCTTGGCAGTGGCTACTCTTCCTGGGGTCCCAACAAGTAAAAAATACAAAACTACATTTAATCAACAACAATAAAAAGTCAAGTCAATGAAACATACTAACCCAACATCCATTCCAAATATCAAAATCAACAATTTACTATATATTTTGCCATTAAATGTTCCTTTAAATATTTTTTTTAAAACTAAATTTTCTTGTAAAAATGTGTGATATCAATGGTAAATGATTCCATATTTTCATTCCTCTATGCATTACAGTCCGTTGTTTTGCAGTGGTTTTCGAAACAGGAAATAAATAAAAAACACCCCTTTTATGCATGCCTGGTGTAAAAATTATGACTAGTACCAGAGAAAGTCTAATGAGGGGAGAAGTGCCACTCAATAAACTTCTGGTTGCAGTTCCACTCTTGTTCCATATGAGGGCGCTCACATGACGAATGCAGAATGAATGGAGGTCTATGGAGCTATACCGCTCAAAATCCACTTTTCTTAGGATATAATTTTTTGTCTAGTAATTTGAATGTTGTTTTCGAAAGGGGATGCAAAGAAATTACACATTGCTTGGTGTTAGATTTTTTAGAGTCACTTATTTGCTTTAAAAAGTCTTTCAAAATGTCAATGACGTCAGAATGCTGACGTCATTAGCAGAATGCTAGAGTGTTATGGGCAAAAACAACTCAACCTGTAAGAAATCGAAAAGAAATAGTTACTCGTTCATTCAACTTTCGATCTATAACCCATGTTGAACTTGCAAAACCTACAATCAAATCTGAGATTTCTCAACGGCAATCGGGTGAGGGAGACAAATTTAGCCGTCTAGCCCCATTGACTCACATTCATTTTGCACTCATGGCGAGCGCCCCCAGTGGAACTCTGGTTGGAACTACAACCAATAGGACTTAATAGGGCGTTGGAGTGAACAGGCTTTCCATAGACAGGCTTTGCTAGTACTACTATACAAAAGTTGAGAGTACAGGACATTAGGAACTCTAGACACAAAAATATTTCTTATAAAATAAAGCAGAGAGACTATCCTTCACCAGTGCATTCTTAGTATATTAGCTCTTCTATAACAGTTTAAATTCAGTCTTGTCGCTCTGTTCTGTACAAATTTAATATTTCAATTAAATTTTTTTTTTCTTTACTTGATGCACTGGTTGCCACACCACTGGGAAATAACACACGATTCATCCAATCACTGATTGTGCTGCAGTGACTAACACCCCTGAGAGCCAACAGTAGCGGCATATTCATAAGACCCGCCCACAGTTCGCGCCGGCGCTGCCGCTGTCAGCATGATGAGAGAACAGATCAGATGAGACAACAGCACAGAGCATTTCTCCAGAAACTCTTGTATTAAATGATAATCATAATCTATCGGGAACTGTGATTGTGTGCACTTGGAAACTTTGGATGCATCAACCTGGAGTGTTGTCATGAGTGTTGAGAGAGAAAGGTGAAGTGGAATTCGGAGTAAAGATTTAGTGGATCCCAGAGTGATAATCTTTATTGAATAATCTTCTTTAATTGAATATGTGATGCAATCTCGTTTTGGTGAGTGACATTTTTTTATCATATGTTATCTTAAGACAGATATGTCAATTTCAGAAATGATCTGATATGAGCTGAGTGTAGGCCGCACTCACAGCGCGAGCTGAACTAGTTAGCAGTGGGCTAAACTACCACGTGTAACAATGATCATTGTGTCATGAGTTGAGACAATGAGTGATTTATGAGTGTCGATGTGTTAAATAACTGTCGAAAAGTTGGATTAATGTGTCATTTGAGCTGCGCATGTATGTAATTTATTACTAAAATGTTGAGACAGAAATTAATTATTGTACATTTGCCTTATGTTTTCCAAGGCTGCGTTTTCTTGTTCTCTGTTTTTTCCCTATGTGAACGTGATCGGCAAGTGTATCCTGTTTTGTGCCATAAATAATCCTGTGGAGGTGAATCATCTGCCTATTGAATGCAATTAAATAGGCACAAATGGCTAGCTGACCAGTGCCCATGGACCTGTTTCCCCTTTGAACCGTAATTTGAAACCATCAACTGGTAGGAAAATTACAATTTTATTTTGTTTTTTGGACTCAAAGGACTTTGATTTGTGGAATTGATTGATTTTTTTTACTTCTGAAATGGAGAGACTTTGTTTTTTGTAGTTTAACTGATCGAGAGAAGTTTGAACAACTCTTTAAACTGAATCATTTGATTCACGTACTCTGATCAGCAGAGTCGTTTGATTAATGAACTTTGTTCAACTTAATCAATTCATCTCTCTGGCATTTCCAATTCATATTGTTGAACATACTATTTCACTATAGAAATATAAGGTGGTTTATTGGAAGGAATTATGAATCACATTGTGTTTTGAGTCAAATCCAATATCTGATTACTAGTGTTTCTTTCGATGACGAAATATTGTCGTCAGCGAACCACGTGACGAAAACGAGATGCAACGTAAATGCTGGTCATGTGATGATAACTATAATTAAATGTATAATGCAAATATTGTTGACGAATAAAAACGAGACTAAATGTGGTTAACAAAATAAAAACTATGCTAAAATGTCTCTTCATTTTCGTTGACCAAAACAAGACGAGAAGAAATGTTATGACGTTATTTCGTTTAGTTGCATTATTATTATTATTTTGCAGTAGTTCTGTTTCCCGTGTCTAACTTCAGGGGCTGCATCAGGTCGCACTGCGCAGACGCAGGCGATGTCACTTCCTCAAGCCCCACTCGCAGCATTATTACAAGATGCAGCTGCGGTGATTTAGTGTAAGCGACAACAAACTAAGTTAAGTCTGACGGTATGCGGTGCAGGAGCAGCACGCGCTATAGTCCTACACATATGCTGCGTTTGCAATGCGTAACTGATCCACGGCTCTACCACAAACACATACTCACTATTTTTATTTCAAATCCAGAAGTTATCAGCTACTTGTATTTAAAAAAAGTTTTGTCAGCGTTGCGATTCTCTTTGTACACATATACTCTTTAATAGATGTAATTCACTTTTGAACACAATTTAAACAATGTATTATTCAATGCACTACTTCTATCTAGATTTATAAGCAAGTGGTAAAATATTTAGCTGTGTAGTTATATTAAAATCGCAAACATTTTAAACTCCACGTGAACCGGAAGTTGCAAACGACTTTTCTCCAGTGTTGTGACGTATTTCCCAGTGAAACGAAATATTGAACAGAGGGCAGGGTTTTACTCTAGCGCTCCTCCTCTCCATCTCTCACTCATAGCAGACTAACGGTTTGAGAGGAGTGGACTTTAAATTAAAACTTAAAATTGACAAAAACGGCCAACTCTCATGCCTTTTCTTTTGCATTTAAATTTTAATACAATAAATCTTGGATGTCACAAAGAACTTGTTTTTCAACCTCCACGAATGAGACGAGTATTACTTTTCTGTTCGCTATTTTTGCTATTTTTCCATAGTGGTACACTATATTGACTGGGTTAAATAGAATTGCATTACTAAAATGAGACTAAAATACAATTTTCATTGACTAAATCTAGACTAAATGTCATCAGTTTTCATCAACTAAAACTAGACGAAAATAGTCATGGATAGTTCTGACTTAAGACTAAAATGCTCAGACTTTTAGTCAACTGATACTTGACTAGACTAAAAACAGTATGAACGTGACTAAAACTAATAAAAACTAAATGACAGCTTGACACAAAGACTAGACTAAAACTAAAATTAAAACAGGCCATCAAAAACAACACTACTGATTATGTTTCTTTTTGTACATTTGGGTTATAGAATGTAGGGCTGTCGTGTGAAGGTGAATTTCCACACCACATTGCAACTCTTTCACATCTGAATAACTTCCATTATAAATGCACATGGTCCCATGAGACAGTTAACTTTTAAACCAATGTAGAGTATGAGAAGTAAATTTGTAACATTTCAGTTTATCCAGCAATAATTTATAATCCAGTACATCAAAAGCTGAGCTAAAATCTAACAATACTGCTCCTACATTATTGTCATCAATCTATGCTCTCTCAATATCAATGCTAAAAATTAGAGAAAAATTTAATTTCCGCCATGATAAATTTTCCACCATTTTCACCACCTACTTTTGCTAACAATTCATAGGTTTTTCGCCCGATCGGAACCAAACCAGTGCAGAAATGTATAGAAAAGCCTATACATCCTAAGCAAAACACTCAAAAACAAGTGGGCATATGTAATATAACAGTAAAAAAGCATGCAACATTTTATGAAGATCGGAACATAGGTGGCACCATTACTGTCAAAAAGCAATGAAAACCATTTATTTCCTATGGTAAATTGCCTGTATAGGCTGTAAATGGATTTTCCATCTATGATGTCAGTGGTTAAAAGCTTGCTAAATAAAACTTAATGTCTTTTGATGCTTATGTGCTTAAAGGCCTTAAATGCTTGAACTCCGCTAAATGCTGCTTGCAGCTTTACTTTTCATTCTTGTTCTCTTGTGTCAAGAACTGGTGCATCTCCAATGTCTATAGGGCACTCTCAGTTTTCCTGAGGTTGAGTCACAGAACATCACTGGAACAGAACAATACATCCACACAGAGCAAACTTGAGCTAAAATAAACTTCTACTTATGATTAGTTTTCACATTTCTATCATATAGTAACCAGCGGTGCTGTAAATACCTAAAGAGTTACATATGCCAAGTAGGCATACGTGTAAATGGCTACATGATTAAATTAACAAATATATACGTAATTTGACAAACATCCATATAATTAAAAAAATTTATATTATTGTATAATATTGTATATTAATTGTATATAATAAAAAAAATCAACTATGTGTCAAATTCCTCTTCTACATAAATATTGTCTTTGAAAAAAAAACAATGTTTTCCCCTAACCCTTTTCTTTAAATGTCACTTAATTTGTATCTCTCTCAAGTTGTTCTCAAGTTGTCTGGTATTTTCCCTGTTGTTTTAAATTTATAGACATGACTTAGACTGGTAAACCTGACTCATACTGGCATGACATCATGTGCAAGTATGCCCAAGGGAAGTACCACTTATCGACAGGCAAGAAGCCAGGGACAAAGAAGTGGAAGCATGAGTGAGCATCAAGTCGACAGACATGTCTATGAAAGGGACTGACTATCGTAAGCATCATAAGCCTAAATTGATCGTAGAGACCATTGGTGGTAATTGTTCTATAATCAGTTAAAGGTTACAATGCTTTGGGGAAACGCAGCCCTGATCAGTGGCCGATTGTTTGGAGTCAGAGATATAGAATACGGGCCATTGCCTTCTCAATATTTATTACTTTAGCCTTTGATACAGGAGATGCTCATTCTCTTTTATACTGTAGGTGGGTATTTGTTTGTTACCACAGAAAACCGCTTGCGTATCCATGTTGAATGTGTTTCTTCAATGTAAAAACTAAAGTAGCCTACCTGTAAATGGAAAGATCATAAGAAAAGCTTGACGTGTGCTCGACTAACTAAACTAATGTTATGATGATGAGGAAGGAGAACCCAGGCGCAGACAAAGTACACTAAACACGATTTATTATAGGCAAAAAAGGGGAAAATAAAGCCCACAATGGGGTAAAACAAGACAAGACTGAGGATACTAACTAGACTATAAACTTGACAGAAGTCTAGACACTAACTAACAGCAAGTACACAAACAGGATCTTCACAGGACTCGTAACGAAGACAGGATACTCACAGGAACTATTTTGCAATGACTCACATGAAATAATAGCACAGGCAAGATTCACAGAGTAACATCACAGCAGTATTCACATAAAGTATGGCAATGAACCGACACAAGACAGCAAACACAAGGGGATTAAATAGGGAGAAACTAATGAGGGAAACAGGTGACAAGGGTAAAGCAATGATGACTAAACGAGGATAACAAGGGGGCGGGGCAAGAGAACGAGACAACACAAGCACATGGCCCAAACAAAAGGCCATGTGCTTGCACATAAAACATGGGCCTGTCATGATCCTGCCTCAAGACCAAGGAAAATCAGACAGGAAGGCAGAATCATGACAGAACCCCTCCCTTAAGGAGCGGCTTCCAGACGCTCCCTAAGGGAACACTAAACACGTGACATGACAGACTGAGACAAGGACACAAACCAACAAAACATGACAAAAACCAACAACGGCAAACATGAAAAAACTATAACAGGGTTGGGATGAAAAATCAAAAACAACAAACAAGGCAGAGGAGGGGGAGACAAAGAGTTCATGGGGGATAGTCCAGGGTGGGTGGGTGGGACTGTGGTCTTGGGTGGACAGGACGATGGCTGAGGGCGAGGGGTCCGGGCAGACTTTGATGGGGAAACACGAGGAACAGTCTTAGGAGAAACAGACCGGGGTGAAGTGGTGACAGGGGTGTCCGGGGAAACAAACAGAGGTCGGGTGACTGCTGGGACGGGACTGGACACATCTGCTGGGACGGGACTGGACACATCTGCTGGGACGGGACTGGACACATCTGCTGGGACGGGACTGGACACATCTGCTGGGACGGGACTGGACACATCTGCTGGGACGGGACTGGACACATCTGCTGGGACGGGACTGGACACATCAGCAGGAACAGTGCAAGCGGTGGCTGACTTAGGAACAGCGCTCTGAGTGGCTGGCCTCAGATCAACACTGGCTGCAGCTGACTGGGGTACGGCGCTCGCGGCAGCTGACTGGGGTACGGCGCTCGCGGCAGCTGACTGGGGTACGGCGCTCGCGGCAGCTGACTGGGGTACGGCGCTCGCGGCAGCTGACTGGGGTACGGCGCTCACAGACTCAGGACAAGACATGGCGGGGACTTCAAGGATTTGGACAAGACGTTTTAAGTATTGAGACAATGCATCGGCAACAACGAGGACAGGCATCTTTTGAGAAGCAGAAACAGACCGCAAGACAGCTTCAGCAGCTGAATCGGCCGCTGCTCTCTCTACAGCACACACGACTGCGGGCTCGGGAACAGCGCTTGCAGGAGCGGGCTCTGGAACAGCGCTTGCAGGAGCGGGCTCTGGAACAGCGCTTGCAGGAGCGGGCTCTGGAACAGCGCTTGCAGGAGCGGGCTCTGGAACAGCGCTTGCAGGAGCGGGCTCTGGAACAGCGCTTGCAGGAGCGGGCTCTGGAACCGCGCTTGCAGGAGCGGGCTCTGGAACCGCGCTTGCAGGAGCGGGCTCTGGAACCGCGCTTGCAGGAGCGGGCTCTGGAACCGCGCTTGCAGGAGCGGGCTCTGGAACCGCGCTTGCAGGAGCGGGCTCTGGAACCGCGCTTGCAGGAGCGGGCTCTGGAACCGCGCTTGCAGGAGCGGGCTCTGGAACCGCGCTTGCAGGAGCGGGCTCTGGAACCGCGCTTGCCGGAGCGGGCTCTGGAACCGCGCTTGGGACAGCTAGAGATGAAGAGCGAGAGGCTCCCTTTCTCCTCTTCTTTCTCCTTGAACGCAAAGCCGAATCTGTAGCTGGACTAGCGACCAGTTGGAGATGTTCAGCTGGAACCGCAACAGGAGCAGGGATGGCGTTCTCGGGCAGCGCTGACTCGGTCGAGGAAGACTCAGACGGGGAATCCCAGGAAACTCGTCTCCCTCGTTTACCATGGAGGACAATGGGAGCAGAAGGGGCCTCAGGAGAGGTGGAACCAGCCGGATCACCAAGGGCAACAACGCCCAGGACACGACCCTCTGGGATCACAGGTAGCGAGGCAGATGGTGGAGACCTCGAGGAAGAAGCCTGCGGCTCCTCCCGGGAGAAACGATCGCAGAGTTGGGCATAATTCTTCAGGATCCACTCACCCTGGGACGAGAATGGGAGGTTGACCCTCTTTCTGTCGGTGGGAGCCGACAACCAGCATTGTTCATGGATCTCCATTTGTCGCTGGAGCTGGGAGGACGTACTGTCTGCTGGGTTCTTTCTAGGTCGGTTCATTCTGTTATGATGATGAGGAAGGAGAACCCAGGCGCAGACAAAGTACACTAAACACGATTTATTATAGGCAAAAAGGGGAAAATAAAGCCCACAATGGGGTAAAACAAGACAAGACTGAGGATACTAACTAGACTATAAACTTGACAGAAGTCTAGACACTAACTAACAGCAAGTACACAAACAGGATCTTCACAGGACTCGTAACGAAGACAGGATACTCACAGGAACTATTTTGCAATGACTCACATGAAATAATAGCACAGGCAAGATTCACAGAGTAACATCACAGCAGTATTCACATAAAGTATGGCAATGAACCGACACAAGACAGCAAACACAAGGGGATTAAATAGGGAGAAACTAATGAGGGAAACAGGTGACAAGGGTAAAGCAATGATGACTAAACGAGGATAACAAGGGGGCGGGGCAAGAGAACGAGACAACACAAGCACATGGCCCAAACAAAAGGCCATGTGCTTGCACATAAAACATGGGCCTGTCATGATCCTGCCTCAAGACCAAGGAAAATCAGACAGGAAGGCAGAATCATGACAACTAAACATTATTTAAGATTATTTTCTATTTGTTAAGATATTATTTTCTATTTGTTAAGATATTGATATGAACTTCTGTAGTCAAGTATAAGCTTCATTCATAATGCTTCCTCCGTTGGAAGCCTGTGCGCTCTCTAAACTGTCCTTCTTTGAAACGACATCATCTCATTATTAAACATTTAGACCGATTTTTTAAATTTGTGAATTGGTTTGAATCCGCAGAAGATGGAATCGTAATTCATATGTGAATCTATTTTTTTCCCCCACCCCTAATATAGTCTATATATGCATATCCATTTATGCCACACAACATGCAAGCAGTATATCCACCTTATTTTTCTACTTCGAAGCTAAGTAAGCTATGTTCTGTGAATGTGAGAGACTTCCGGTTCAATAGCCGCTATAGGGAAATAATGAGATGAATAACAAAGTGCTGTAAATGATAAAAATATTTGTGCTACGAACTAGTGTTTACAATTATGACAAATTCAATACATCAAAATAATAAGGTAAGAAATACCAGTTTGCAATATCAGGAATTTGCCCACTCTTCTGTGAAAAATAAGGTGGATACCATAGGCCAAAAAAAATTCCCCTAAAAAGGTGTTGATTATGTGAGTTAGTTTTTTTTTGCAATTATTAGTTGTATGTTTTGCCTCTGATTGATTTGTGCTTATCATTTCTTGCAGGATTATCAGAAGTGCTGTCGCTCTTCTTCCACTTGACACCATCACTACCCTCCTCACCTGGCATTTATCCTCACCTGTCTAGCTTTCTTTCTAAGTTTCTTTTTTACCTGTTCAGGATCATTTTTGCATGAATTGAAATACATGAATTGTTCACTGATTTTAATTATTAATTATATATAATTCTAAATATTTACTCATATTTACTTATTATTACAGTAAAATAATGTATTTAATTTTACAGTATGCTTAACACTACTGTAGTTAGTGTTATGGTAATTTTACTGTTGAATGAAATACAGCAACTACTGGACAATTGTTGCCAGTAAGTTACTTTTAATTTGACAATACATGTTTTACAATGTAGTTTAAACTTTTTAATTGGCATAGGTAGGATATAAAATCGCATTGGTTTTAATACAGTCTGATTATCTTTCTAACTTATAAAGAAATTTGACTACATCAACTATGACTTAGTTTTATAACTAAAATTTAATAAATTGTTTAAATAAATTTTGACTCTGTAGTAAATAGATAAAAATTTAAATCATCAAAATGTAAAGATTTAATGTTTTATCTCTGTTTGTTGATCAATTTACATATATTATGTGATCTGTCATGTAATTTTAGGTTAATTTTAGGATAATTCAATCCAATAGTGAAAATATTTCAGTGTAGACCATCAGAAAATAAACCAAGCCGTAATGAATTGGCCATAACTATTTACTAATTAAAAAATAGACGATTAAATAATAGAATAAGACAATAGAATAATATTGTTTTTAATAGAATTCTTTAATACATTTGTTGATACAACATGACACATTGTCTGTAAGACTCTGATCTTCAGAAGGTGTCTAAATTGATGTCATTTCTGGGGATGCAACTTTCTTTCACACTTTCTCCCAGACAGGATGAAGACTGTACTCATAGGAAGGAAGATTTAACTTTTCCTGTGAAGAACTTCACCGATTTTTTCTTTGATTTATTCTCTGAATCGGTCTACTTTCAGCATACGCGCTGCCTTAACAAGCAAAAACGCATGGCTCATTTTAGACATATGTATCCCTCGGGTCCCAGCAAGTCCTCACCAAGGTGGTAGGTCCAAGCATGCCATTTCGTCACTTTGCAAACCTTGTTTATTAGTGTAGTCTGCCTTACAGAGGATAAATATTCACACACTTTGTAATTCAATCATGAGGTTATATAGGTTACAACTGTGCCTAGGGTCTTGAAGTTCTATCACACCACATGTAGCCATTTACACGTATGCCACTTGGCATATGTAACTCTTTAGGTTTTTACAGCACCGCTGGTCACTATTTGATAAAAATGTGAAAACTAATCATAAGTAGAAGTTTATATTAGCTCAAGTTTGCTCTGTGTGGATGTATTGTTCTGTTCCAGTGATGTTCTGTGACTCAACCTTGAAGAGAAAAGATATCGCCTATGATAGCATAGGCGATAGCAGACGGATGTGTTCCACTTCAGGCAATGATGCAGCACTGCAGGCCTTCTTATGGCCCGGACAAAATGTATGTGAGCCTGATGTGGCCCACATGATAAATAATGAATATGGCCCAAATATTACAAACCAGTGTGTGAGCCTAAACTGGCCCACATATAATGCAACAAATGTGGCCCAGTTATCTTAAAACATATCTGAGCCAGTTTTGATGAGGAAGATGAGGAACAGTAATCATAGGCGAATCTGAATGTGAACCTAAAGTGGCCCACACATGGCATAGCAAATATGTCCCAAATACATTACACCAAATTTGGGCCGCATCTGGCAAATGTACGGCACAATCAGCATTGGCTAACCACTGTGTGAGCCTAAAGTGGCCCACATATAATGCAACAAATGTGGCCCAGTTATCTTAAAACATATCTGGACAAGTTTTGGCAAAGATGAGGGACAGTAATCATATGCGAATCTGAATGTGAACCTAAAGTGGCTCACATATGGCATAGCAAATATGGCCCGAGTACATTACCCCAAATTTGGAGATGGTCCTCACTGCAGAACACGAAATCCAGGGGGAGGAGTTAGATCCAGAGCCAACTCCTCCCACCTTACATATACCTAAACCTACCCATCTCCACCCCCTGATCCCTAAACCTACCCCTATACCTACCAATCTCCACCCCTTAGATCTGGATCCAACTCCGCCCCCTGAATCTCGTGTACTGCAGTGAGGTGCTACTGCAAATTTGGGCAACATTTGGCAAATGTACGGCACAGTCAGCACTGGCTGACCAGCGTGTAAGCCTTATAGCACAGTAAGGAAGTAAGCTTTCCATTTCCATAAGCTTTGATTTGAATAAACTAGATGTACCGCATCGCGGTACAAAATATGACCGCCGCTCAGGCCTGCACTGGCTTTCCACAAAAATAAATGACGTGGAGTAATTTGGCTGTATTGCGTGTTTATGTATATACCCAAAAAAAGTAATAGTATGTGCATGTCTGTCTGTGTGTGTGTGTGTGTGTGTGTGTGTGTGTGTGTGTATGTGTGTTTGTGTATGTGTGTGTCTGTGTGTGTGTGTGTGTGTGTGTGTGTGTCTGTGCGTGTATGTATGTGTGCGTACATGTGTGCGCGTGTGTGTTTGTGTGTGTGTGTCTGTGCATGTGGATTTGTATGTGTGTGTATGGGTGTGTGTCTGTGCGTGTGGATGTCAGTGTGTGTGCATGCTTGCGTTTGTTTCTATTCCTGCATGTGTGTGTGTGACAGTATCATCCTAAACCAGCAACCCTTCGCTCAACAGCACCATCTACAGGCCGATGAGTGTACAGTCACTAAATGTGCACATAAATGAATTTATTTTATACCCCCCCATGGATGAAATTCTACAAAACTTAGCAGAGGATACCCCCAGAGGATGTCAAGTTAATCATACACATGAAATATGGTGCAGTTCTGAACATCTCCACTGAAGATAGGGGCGATTAAAGCAGAATAATCACAAATGAGTGATTATGGGCTAGGTTGATGTGGGCCCTTAAGAGCAACATACCATAAAAATTTCTTCATCCTCGGTGCCACGGTTCAGGTAGTTATTTATTTAGGAAAAACTGCATTTTTTTGGGTTTGGGGGGGCCCAGCGCGGGGGGGAGTGGCCCCCGGGGACCAAACGAAATTTTTCCTTAGAAGTCTAGTGGGGCTACATGCCCACCAAATTTCATGTTCCCCGGTGCTTCGGTGTCCCTGGTATCGTTGACGAAAAATTTACGGGGGCCCCAGCGCGGAGGGGAAGTGTCCCCCGGGGACCAAACGAAATTTTTCCGTAAAAGTCTAGTAGATCAACATACCATAAAAATTTCTTCATCCTCGGTGCCACGGTTCAGGTAGTTATTTAGGAAAAACTGCATTTTTTGGGGTTTGGGGGGGCCCAGCGCGGGGGGGGAGTGGCCTCCGGGGACCAAACGAAATTTTTCCTTAGAAGTCTAGTGGGGCTACATGCCCACCAAATTTCATGTTCCCCGGTGCTTCGGTGTCCCTGGTATCGTTGACGAAAAATTTACGGGGGCCCCAGCGCGGGGGGGGGGGAAGTGGCCCCCGGGGACCAAACGAAATTTTTCCGTAAAAGTCTAGTAGACCAACATACTATAAAAGTTTCTTCATCCTCGGTGCCACGGTTCAGGTAGTTATTTAGGAAAAACTGCATTTTTTTGGGGTTGGGGGGGGGCCAGCGCGGGGGGGGAGTGGCATTCGGGGACCAAACGAAATTTTTCCTTAGAAGTCTAGTGGGGCTACATGCCCACCAAATTTCATGTTCCCCGGTGCTTCGGTGTCCCTGGTATCGTTGACGAAAAATTTACGGGGGCCCCAGCGCGGGGGGGGAAGTGGCCCCCGGGGACCAAACGAAATTTTTCCCTAAAAGTCTAGTAGACCAACATACCATAAAAATTTCTTCATCCTCGGTGCCACGGTTCAGGTAGTTATTTAGGAAAAACTGCATTTTTTTTGGGTTTGGGGGGGCCCAGCACGGGGGGGGAGTGGCCCCCGGGGACCAAACGAAATTTTTCCTTAGAAGTCTAGTGGGGCTACATGCCCACCAAATTTCATGTTCCCCGGTGCTTCGGTGTCCCTGTTATCGTTGACGAAAAATTTACGGGGGCCCCAGCGCGGGGGGGGAAGTGGCCCCCGGGGACCAAACGAAATTTTTCCCTAAAAGTCTAGTAGACCAACATACCATAAAAATTTCTTCATCCTCGGTGCCACGGTTCAGGTAGTTATTTAGGAAAAACTGCATTTTTTTGGGTTTGGGGGGGCCCAGCGCGGGGGGGGGAGTGGCCCCGGGGACCAAACGAAATTTTTCCTTAGAAGTCTAGTGGGGCTACATGCCCACCAAATTTCATGTTCCCCGGTGCTTCGGTGTCCCTGGTATCGTTGACGAAAAATTTACGGGGGCCCCAGCGCGGGGGGGGAAGTGACCCCCGGGGACCAAACGAAATTTTTCCGTAAAAGTCTAGTAGACCAACATACCATAAAAATTTTTTCATCCTCGGTGCCACGGTTCAGGTAGTTATTTAGGAAAAACTGCATTTTTTTGGGTTTGGGGGGGCCCAGCGCGGGGGGGGAGTGGCCCCCGGGGACCAAACGAAATTTTTCCTTAGAAGTCTAGTGTGGCTACATGTCCACCAAATTTCATGTTCCCCGGTGCTTCGGTGTCCCTGGTATCGTTGACGAAAAATTTACAGGGGCCCCAGCGCGGGGGGGGGGGGAAGTGGCCCCCGGGGACCAAATGAAATTTTTCCGTAAAAGTCTAGTAGACGAACATACCATAAAAATTTCTTCATCCTCGGTGCCACGGTTCAGGTTGTTATTTAGGAAAAACGGCATTTTTTGGGGTTTGGGGGGGCCCAGCGCGGGGGGGGAGTGGCCCCCGGGGACCAAACGAAATTTTTCCTTAGAAGTCTAGTGGGGCTACATGCCCACCAAATTTCATGTTCCCCGGTGCTTCGGTGGCCCTGGTATCGTTGACGAAAAATTCAGTAAGGTGACGGGAAAAAAAAAAAAAAAAACTTTGACAATCCCTATATGACCGCTTTCGCTAGCTACGCTAGCGGCGGTCATAATAAGCTTTCCATTGCCGCATGATTTGTTAAGACAGGACAATATTTGGCTGAGATGCAACTATTTGAAAATCTGGAATTTGAGGGTGCAAAAAAAGTTGGTGGTGTGTGCGTGTGTGTGTGTGTGTGGGTGGGTGGGTGTGGTGTCCAGGTAGGCCCTACGTTATAAAAACTGAAATATCCAAAATGGCAATATCCGAAATTCTTGTCCTTGTGGGGACATTTTTGGTCCCCATTAGGGAAAACAGCTTATAAATCATACTAAATTATGTTTTTTTGAAAATGTAAAAATGTGCAAGGTAGGGTTAGTGCAAGGGGAGAGAATATACAGTCTTGACAGTATAAAAATCATGTCTATCAAAAATCCCCATAAAACATGAAAATACAGTGTGTGTGTGTGTGTGTGTGTGTGTGTGTGTGTGTGTGTGTGTGTGTGTGTGTGTGTGTGTGCTTGCACCACAAACACAGACGTGCACTAGTGACAGCTCTTACAGTCAGTTAACTTATGTTGTACATGTTGGTAGAGTGGCAGTTTTATGGTCTTGGAACGTAACTGAATATTTGGCTGAGATGCATTTTGAGTTGCTGTATGTAAAAATCTTTGTTGTGGTTTCAAGCAGGACATATTCTGTGTCAACATTTTATTTTATTTTTATCTTGGAACACAATTCCTGTCCAGAAACCCTAACCCTTTACGCCACATCAATATGACAAAAAAAAAAAAAAAAAAAAAAAAAAAAAAAAACTGGTAGATTGGAGCCTTACCTCAAGGTAAGAGAAGAGAATCGTCATCATTGGGGACTCGAACCTATCTAGGTTCCCCCACTATGATGAACCCGATCTCCAAGTTGACAGTTTCCCTGGTGCTAAGTTCCAACACACGTGTAATCTTTTAGAAAAGGCCACATTGGCTAGGGTGCCGGAGAAAATCGTACTGTCATTCGGCATCAACAATCGTAAACAGAGATATAGAATGACAGCCATCACGGAAATTCAGAAGACCTACAAAACGGCGAGAAAGATCCTACCACAGACAGAAATAGTTGTCCCTCTAATTAATTTCTCGAGAACATTGCCACAGGCAGAACAGGACATGTTAGAGCACATGAACAGTTTCATCAAAAAGAATCTGAACTTCATCCCTCTACTGGCATCCACACATTTTCATGTGGAAAAAGACGGACTCCATTGGAGACCGGCCATGGCAAAAGCTCTCCTTACACATTGGGCTTCGCATTTAAACTTGTAAACCCTGATAACCCAAAATGTGGTTCTCATAAGCTTATTATTAACCTATCGAAGTCTTTTGTGTTAATGGATGACCAAACTTCAGTACTTAAAATAGGCCTCTCCAACATCCCCACCCCATCGAGCTGCAGAAAAAAATAATTATTAGCAGACATGCAGGCATACCACCGTAGACTCAAGCTAGAAATAGTTTTCGAGGGCAAGAAAAACCAAAAAGTCAAAGTACCGTTCACTCATCCCTCCAACTGGGAGCCTGCGTTATCCAGCTTGCCTAAAGAAATAGATACAATTATTAGAGCTGACATTTTTGCCTTTAAAAAATTACACTGGGGTTTGGGTGTGACCCCCAATTTGACCCCGGGCGAAAGAACAGCCCTTAAGGAACTATATCACAATACTGATATAGTGATCAAGTCAGTCAAGTCAAGTCAAGTCAAGTCAAGTTTATTTATATAGCGCTTTTCACAACACAGGTTGTATCAAAGCAGCTTCACAGTAATAAATTAGAACAATACATCAATGTTTGTTTCTAGTGGAACGTCTACGTTCGGTAATGCTGATCAATAGTATCGTTGATTGATTAATTTAATTAAATATCCCCAAATATCCCCAACTGAGCAAGCCAAAGGCAACAGTGGCAAGGAACCGAAAAACTCTATCAGGTGACCTAATGGAGAAAAAAAAAACCTTGGGAGAACCCGGGCTCAGTCGGGGGCCAGTTCTCCTCTGGCGTTTATGAACTAGAGGTCGAATTTAACTGTAGGATTAAAAGTATTATATGAATGCCTGGCTGAAGAGATGCGTCTTTAATCTAGTTTTAAACTGGGAGAGCGAGTCTGAGCAACGAACAGTATCCGGAAGACTATTCCAGAGTTTTGGTGCTAAATGTGAAAATGCTCTCCCTCCTTTGGTGGACCTAGATATCCTAGGTATGACCAAAAGCCTCGAATTTAGTGACCTTAAAGAGCGCGATGGATTATAGGGCGATAGAAGATCGGTTAAATAGACTGGAGCTAAGCCGTTTAGGGCTTTATAAGTCAGTAGCAATACCTTGTAATTAATACGGGACTTTATAGGTAACCAATGTAGGGATGATAAAATCGGTGTTATATGATCATATTTTCTTGATCTAGTTAGAACTCTAGCGGCGGCATTTTGGACTAACTGTAGCTTGTTTATTAAGGATGCAGGACAACCGGCTAATAACGCATTACAGTAATCTAGTCTCGAGGTCATGAATGCATGAACTAACTTTTCTGCGTCAGAAACTGATAGCATATTACGTAGCTTAGCAATGTTTCTAAGGTGGAAAAAGGCTGTTCTTGTAACATATGAAATATGATTTTCAAAAGACAGGTTGCAGTCTAATATAACACCCAGGTCTTTTACTGTAGAGGATGAAGTAACAGGACATCCTACTATGTTAAAGTTGTATTGTGAGAGGTTTTGTGGGTGGTTTTTTGAACCGATAAGTAGTACCTCTGTCTTGTCTGGATTTAATAAAAGAAAATTATGCGTCATCCAATCTTTTATATCTTTAACACACTCTGTCAATTTGGATAATTTAGCGTTTTCATCTGGCCGTGATGAAATATAGATTTGAGTGTCATCAGCATAACAATGGAAACTAATTCCATGTTTCCTTATAATATTTCCAAGTGGTAGCATATATATTGAGAATAATAGAGGGCCTAACACAGATCCCTGCGGCACTCCATAGTTTACTGGAGTTATGATAGATTTTTCTCCATTTAAATAAACAAAATGGTAGCGGTCAGATAAATACGATCTAAACCAGCTTAATGCTTGTCCTTGAACACCAGTATAATTTTGTAGTCGATCTAAGAGTATTGTATGATCTATAGTATCGAACGCAGCACTAAGATCAAGTAAAACTAATATTGAGATACAGCCTTGGTCAGAAGCTAAAAGTAAATCATTTGTGATTTTAACGAGCGCAGTTTCAGTGCTATGATGCGGCCTGAATCCAGACTGAAACTTTTCATAGGTGTCATTTTCTTGTAAGAAAGAGCCCAGTTGAGCGGACACAACTTTTTCTAGTATTTTAGACATAAAAGGTAGATTTGAAATGGGTCTATAATTTACTAGATTATTCGGATCTAATTGTGGTTTCTTAATGAGAGGTTTTATAACTGCCAGTTTAAATGTTTTTGGAACATAACCTAAAGATAAAGACGAGTTAATAATATTGAGGAGAGGCTCTTCCACTACAGGTAACACTTCTTTCAATAGTTTAGTTGGTATGGGATCTAATAAACATGTTGTTGTTTTAGAGGAAATGATAAATTTATTTAACTCTTTTTGTTCTATAGTTGAAAAGCACTGTAATTGTTCTTGCGGCGTGATAATTGAGGCTGAATTATAAGGCGCGATTGAGGATTGAACGTTTACAATTGTGGTTCTGATGTTTTCTATTTTCTCAGTGAAGAACTTCATGAAATCATTACTACTAAACTGTAATGGAATACTTTGTTCAGGAGACATCTGTTTATTTGTTAGTCTCGCCACGGTGTTAAATAAGAACTTAGGATTGTTATGGTTGTTTTCTATTAGTTTGCGTAGATGCTCAGCCCTGGCCGCTTTTAGGGCCTTTTTATAACGTGACATACTGTCTTTCCATGCGATTCTAAAGACCTCTAAGTTGGTTTGTTTCCATTTACGCTCTAAATTACGGGTTTCTCTCTTTAGAACACGCGTAGTACTGTTGTACCATGGTGCTTTACTTTTCTCTCTGACCTTTTTTAATCTAATGGGCGCAACAATATCCAATGATCCAGAGAGAATGGTGCTCATAGTGCTAGTTAATTCCTCAAGTTCATCTGTTTGTTTGGGTTCACTGAGCAGCTGAGACAGATCCGATAAGCTGTTTGAAAAATTATCTATGGTGGATGGAAGGATTGTTCTGCCTAATCGATAACGCGGCGCAGCATGATATATTACAGGAGTACGTAATATGCAAGTTACCATGTAATGGTCAGTGACATCGTCACTTTGTGGAATGATATCTATATCGGTTGGATCGGTTCCATGTGATATAATTAAATCGAGTGTATGATTAAATCGATGAGTCGGTCCGGTAATGTTTTGCTTGACCCCAAAGGAGTTTAATAAATCTGTAAACGCAGCCCCTAACGCATCATTTTGATTATCTACATGGATATTAAAGTCTCCAACAATTAATGCTTTATCGAAGTTAACTAATAGGTCTGAGAGAAAATCTGCAAACTCTTTTAGGAAATCAGCGTAAGGCCCAGGCGGTCTATATACGGTAGCCAAGGCTAGAGATAATAGGGATGTTTTTCGAACATCTAAGAGCGTAACATTTAGTACAAGTACTTCAAATGAAATAAACTTATAACCCGTTTTCTGAGTAACATTGAGAAAATCTCTATAGATTGTTGCAACACCGCCGCCACGACCATTCAGACGGGGCTCGTGCTTATAGGAGTATCCTGCTGGAGTAGACTCATTTAAACCAAAATAATCATTTGGTTTAAGCCAGGTTTCAGTAAGGCAAAGTACATCGAAGCTATTATCTGTGACTATTTCATTTACAATAACTGCCTTAGGTGTGAGTGATCTAATGTTTAGAAGACCTAGCTTTAAAAATTGTTTTTGATTACCAATAGCAACATTTTCTGGTTTAATAACAATTAGATTTTTTCTAGATCCTGCAGTAGATTTATGATTTGATCTCACTAAACGAGGAATAGACACAGTTTCTATGCAATGTTCTACACTATTTATATCAGTTAAATTGGTGCAGCAGAGACTATGATTTGGACTTTTGTTTACTAGTCAAAAGGTATTTAACATTTTGGAGATGTTATCTGACAGAAGATCCGATCCGAATCTGCTTGGGTGTAAGCCATCAGCACGGTAAAGCCTAGGACGCTCCCAAAACAGATTCCAATTATTTACAAAGAGAAGTTTCTGCTCATTGCACCATGACATTAACCATTCATTAAGCGCAAATAATCTACTAAACTTTTCATGACCTAGTCGATACGTGGGAAGCGGTCCTGACACAATAATCGTTATATCAGGCGATGTGCTGCGTACCGTATCGATCAGATTCCTGAAGTCTTTCTTCAAAACCTCCGTTTGGCGCAGTCTGATGTCGGCCCCTCCCGCGTGCAGGACAACGGTTCCGACGCGCTCGTTCAGAATCTCGGGAACGTGAGCAGCGATTTCAGAAACACGAGCACCAGGAAAGCAGTGACTATGCACCTTACTTTTATTTAACGTAACGTGTACGTGTCGAACGATGGAATCGCCGATGATCACAGCATCGCGTTCTGTTTCGCGAAGAGGGGAGAAGCGGTTTTGTGTGGATATCTCGAAAACCGGGAGGGTCGGAGAGAGTTTTCTTGGTCTAGACCTGACTCGCGACTTCCGCTGCGGAAAAATCCAGGCTTCGTGATGGCATGTTGGAGCCGGAGTGAACGAGACCATGGCTGATCGCGACCTCGACGTTCGGGACCGATGTTGAGGAACGCACGGAGTAGACGAGGTCGGAGTCAGCGGGTTAGTAACATTAATCTCTGATTTGTGTGCCTCGGCACGTGATGTTTCGAGAGCCAAACGCCGGTCTATCAGCTCGGCTTTTCTTACTAAAAGGTCGTGGATCTGTTTCTCAACAGCTTCCAGCTCAGACTGCACCGCGTGCAGCTCAAATGTGTCCTCACCTGCACCAAAAGGTAGACTACTTACATTTGATATATTCGCCATTTTAACAGATGGACAGTAAGTTAAGTTAGCAACGACGCTACCAGTGGTGCTATCAATATTAATACTAATTTATGGCTTAAGTCTTGGATATAATCCGTCTTTTCAGTGGTACGGGTGTAGAGTAGACACACGATAGGCGAAAAAATGTTTGTTTGTAACTTAAATGAGTGCGGAGAAGACGCGTTCAGCCGTGATCCACGGATGTAACCTATAAGAGTATCCAGCGTTGGATCACAAGGCTTGAGACGCGTCTGCTCAACAATCCGCGTTATAACTATGAGGTGAGGAAAAGTAGAAAATGTTCGTTGTAAGTGAGTTTAAAGAGAAATCAAGAATTATAAATCAATCGATGGAGCTCCAAAGACAACAACGCGCTCAGACGCGACGCATGCGCATTCGAAACAGGAAGTTCAAATGTGTGGCTTGTTAAAGTCAGCCGATAAGGTCAATGCTACGGTTGTTTTAGAGAGAGCACAATACATTGGGGAAGGACTGAGACAACATTCTGTCGCAGAACATTATCGTCCACTCAAAGGGCCCATTTACACTGACACTGTTAAGGAAATAGAGGAGATTTTAGAGGATATGTGTTCCAAGAAAAT
Organism: Scardinius erythrophthalmus; assembly: GCF_964197995.2. Lineage (NCBI taxonomy): Eukaryota > Metazoa > Chordata > Actinopteri > Cypriniformes > Leuciscidae > Scardinius > Scardinius erythrophthalmus. The sequence goes on from NC_138227.1 coordinate 41,194,738, forward strand.
TATCAGTGCAAAGCAGAAGGAGTACCTCACGGGTGAAGGGCCACCCCGACCCAGGAGGTCTTACCTGTTGCCAAAGATTCATAAAGAACCATAGCCTGCCTAGCCTAGACTTTAGACCTCATAGCCTACCTTTGAGCATAGCCTACCTTTTGAGGTCCCACCTGGCAGACCCATCGTGTTCAACTGCAACAGCGAGACGTACTTCACAGCTGAATATATAGAGCACTTCCTTAATCCTCTTTCCACCAGACATCCAAGCTACCTGAAAGATACATATGACTTCATTTAAAAAATTGGCAAACTCAAAATCCCAGAAAATTCATTTCTATTTACAATTGATATTGATAGCTTATACACTAATACTGACACCCCAACTGGCCTAAAAGCAGTAAAAAAATCATGTTAAAATACCCTGATCCCCTCAGACCGGACGAGTACCTGTTGAAACTCTTGGAAATCAATTTGACCCAAAACGACTTCAAATTTGATTCTAAATTTTACTTACAGGTGAAGGGTACAGCTATGGGGAAGAAGTATGCCCCTTCGTATGTGAACATTTTCATGGCAGACCGGGAGCAAACGGCTCTTGCAGCCTCTGCCGTGAAATTGTTTGCATACTTCAGGTTCTTGGATGACATCTGGGGTGTTTGGACCCATTCGGAGGACGAATTTCTCGCTTTTATCACCCACCTGAATTTACATCAGGAATCTATTAGTGTTAGATACAGTATGGACAGGTCAGATGTCAACTTTTTGGATGTGGTCTCATACAAGGGACCCAAATTTGAAGAAGCAGGACAGTTAGACTTTAAGGTCTACTTCAAAGACACAGACACACATTCATTATTACACAAAAACAGTTTCCACCCAAAAAACACCTTTAAAGGGATTATCAAATCACAACTCCTCAGATTCAAAAGAATCTGTTCGCAGCCTTCGTCCTTTTTGGAGGCCACGGACATTCTCTTCCGGGCCCTCAGCAGGCGTGGTTACGGCAGATCATTCCTGAGGAAAATATTAAAAACATTTGATAAACCAAAGAATCCACCCGGGGCAGAAATGCAAAACAGAGATAAAATCATCCCACTCACTGCCCTCTACTCAAAACAATGTGTTTCTCTCAATTTGGCTATCAAGGAAAACTTTTTGAAGTTCCTCGCACCCACTAACTTCCTGCAGCATCACAGGCCCATTGCGGCGTACAAACGCAACGAGAACTTACATGACAGTACACCGGCCCCATTGGGCCGTATTGGTTGTTGTAAGTATTTCGTACAAACCAAATGGGTGATGAGCAGATATAACAAAAAAAAAAAAAAATTCCTCTACCTCTGACCCATGAGACTGTTAACTGTATCTATCTGGCCTTCTGTTTGAGATGTCGCAGACAATACGTGGGTCAGACGAAAAATTAACTGAGGGTCAGAGCTTATCAGCATGCACACAATATTGTGCATAAGATTGATAAGCGACGACATCTGGTTCAGCATTTCCTAACCCATGATCTGTCTTCTTTCAGGGTCACTTGTCTCCAAGCGAATCCAGCATGGTCTCTGAGGGAGAGACTCAGGGCTGAGAGCATCTGGATTAAACGCTTGGACACAGTCTACCCGAGAGGCCTTAAATCTTTCTCCCCATTTGCTCTTCCCTCAATTTCGGGGTAGTGGTTTACGCCAAAAACCTTTTTGAACGGCCACCCACACCTCACCCCTAACACCTACCGTCAGTAACCCCTTCATAAATTAGACCTGGGGACATAACATTTTTTAATTATTATTACCCTACATCATCACCCCACTAAAACCTACCCCACTTACCTTTGACCCCGGTCTGGTCGGCCCTCTGTTGTGCACCCCGACCGTTGAAGCACTGCTACTTGGGTGGAGTGATTTGCTCGCAGCACCTGAGAAGCCCCGTGGTGAGGAGCAGAGAGTTCGGTCAGAGTTGGAGTACGGCACGCACGGAGATGAGAAGGGTGTGTATGGACTTATCTAACTCTGGGGAATATGGTGAATAAGTTAAAGTCCCAAAAAGTCTTTAAAAATACTTTAAAATAAGCCGCGTGGAAAAGGCACCCAAAAGACGGAACTGCAGAGGAGGATTGTTGTTTGGAGATGGTGGAAAACTGCACAAGTAAAGTTAAGGTAAGATTTCATAAAAAACAATGTATAAATGTTGGCTGTTGGCCAAATCTTGTAAATCTTTCTGTTGGCGTTTTATTTAGTTAACAAGTTAACGTTAGCTAATGATAGGCCTAACACAGCAAATTGTTAGCTAGCAAACACTTTTTTTGTCAATTCAACTCTTGACATCTCAGGTATTTCAGGGAAAATGTTTAAATATTAATGTTTCTGCAGAGAAATAAGATTTTGCAAGTAGCAGTGACAGTAATTTGCGATGTGTTACCTTGCACGTACGTAAGATTTCATAAAAAACAATGTATAAATGTTGGCTGTTGGCCAAATCTTGTAAATCTTTCTATTGGCGATTTATTTAGTTGGAGTATTGCACGTTATGTGATATTCAAGTTAACGTTAGCTAATGATAGGCCTAACACAGCAAATTGTTAGCTAGCAAACACTTTTTTGTCAATTCAACTCTTGACATCTCAGGTATTTCAGGGAAAATGTTTAAATATTAATGTTTCTGCAGAGAAATAAGATTTTGTAAGTAGCAGTGACAGTAATTTGCGATGTGTAACCTTGCACGTACGTACAGTAACAGTAGGCACTGTGGATGAGAGCATCAATTTTCCTGAGGTAACAACATAATTTATACTTAAGACTCTGCTATGGCCAGAAGTGATGGGTCGATCACTAATGATTAGTTGATTGTTTTTGAAAGTAAACTTTTAACGTTAACGTTATGACTCGTGAATAACGCTGATTAGTTCACCTCCCGAATTAGTTCATAATTCCCGTCTTTACAGATATTCAGGTAGTATGGTTTTACTCTTACAGTTAGTACATGACGCTTTTCCTCGTCTTCATTTCTTGTACTTTAAATGTGTGAATTTCTGTTACATAGGTTTTTTGATAGTTAAATGATAACTCAAATGCTGATAAAATAGTAATTTCTGTCCGTTTCATGTACTAACTATGCTGCTATCACTTGACAAAAGAATGAACTAGGCCTACCAGAAGACCATGAATTAATCATTTCTGTTTCTCAAAATTTATTGTGGCTGCAATGATTATATATATTTTTATATAATTTGATTTAATTTGATTAGATTCAGAGGGTAACGATTCAATTATAAAATTATTCTAGATGTATCACAATGCATCTTTTCCTCCAATTATTTTATTATTAATTATTACAATATTAAAAATAACAATATAGCTCTTTTTGTTTGGCCTATTTTATTTATCTTTGTTATTAAAAATAAGAACAAAGATGCAAATAACAAACAGTAGAGGATATATAAGAAACAAATTAAATTAACAGTGCTTTACTTTTATCTAAAAAGACGTATTAAAGTAAGAAAAAGAAATAATCAAATGTAAAAAATAATCACTGCATAGTCCACCTAAATGTATAGCATACAAGCTGTTTAAACAATCAGCTATCTTCTGTTCCTCGTGCTCTGTGTGCCGCCATGTCAGATCGCGCATCAGCATCCAAAGACCGATTATTTAGACACTTAGCAGGTGTGAAATGTCCTTAAAATAAGTTGGTTATCTTAACTAAATAAATAGGCTATTTCGGTAGGAAGAAATCCTACAAAGAAATCCTCACAAAAAGTGTAACCCTTCTTAAGTCGCGGTTTTCTTGCCTTTTCCGAACTGATTGATATTAAGGTCAGTTTGCACTTTCTATTTGTTAAAAAGATGTTTCTGAAGCGAATGATACAAGAATCAGCAGGTGTTTCTGCACCGAAAGTAAACCCAGAGACGATTGAAATCAGTGTTTAGGAAGCCAACTTCCGGTATTTTTTGTGCAAAATAATAAAACGTAGTGTCAATAAAATCATTAATTTCAGTATTTATCATGTTATTGTCAGGAATCTGGTTCTTCTCTCTGGCTTTTCCTTTCTTTTCCCCCCTCTGCTGGTCACTACCTCTCTCTTTCCCTTTTTCCCTCTTCAGCTGATTCTCATTAGCTGTTATCTCGCTGATTCGTTTCACCTGTTCTTTCCTCTAGTCCGCTAGCTATTTAATGTTCCCTGTTTTCTTGCCATTTGCCGGATTATTTCGTTAGAGTATGATGCTGGTGGCTATTTACGAACCCTGCTGTATCCGTCTTGTCTTGTCGTGTCCCAGTCCTGTCAACAGCCTGGTTCAGGTCAGCTAATTCTATTCACTGTCTATTAATCTTCTCTTCTTCACTGTGTCCAGCCCTCCCGCTGTCGACGAACGCCCTGTGCTGTGTTCTATGCATTGCTGCCGCTCAGTACGTGGAGACGAGAGGTCTAAAGTCTACTGGCCGGTCTCCCTGATTATCTGCTGCACCCCAGCCACGAACGAGAGTTGCGAGAGAGCTGCTGACCCGTTTATAGGAGACCTTCTACTGAGTCCGTCCAGTTATCCTTTCTAAAGACTTTTTTCTGCAAGCTACCTGTGTTCCTGTTTGAAGAGACTATTTATTTCTGCATAACCTGCAAGCTACCTGTGTTCCTGTTTGAAGAGACTTTTTATTTCTGCTCTCTCAATAAACTCTGACTTTCATTCGCATTTGGATCAAATCTCTTCCTTACTACAGAATAATCCGGCCAACTGATGGATCCAGCGAACGAGAGAACCATTCACACGGCTGTCGAACTTCAAGGTGCTATGTTAGGAAGACACGATGAGGAACTTACCGCAACTCGTCGCGTGGTCGAGACGCTGGCTGCTCAGCTATCTGATTTATCCACCCAAGTTCAGTTGCTCAGGAGAGATCCACTGCCTCCTCCAAGGTCGCCTGACGCACCGGAGCCGCGTGTCAACAATCCCCCGTGCTATAGTGGTGAGCCCACTCAATGTCGCTCGTTCCTCACGCAATGTGAGGTAGTTTTTTCCCTCCAACCAGTCACCTATGCCTGTGAGCGAGCCCGGGTAGCCTATGTCATTTCGCTTCTGACTGGGTGTGCCCGCGATTGGGGAGCTGCTGCGTGGGAAGCAGAGGCTGAATATACCATGCGCTTCGACACCTTCAAGGATAAGATGTTGCGGGTATTCGACCGTTCGGCCCATGGTGAGGAGGCTTCCCGCTTGCTTTCTTCACTCTGCCAGGGAAGAAGATCCGTGGTGGATTACTCCATAGAGTTCCGTACTCTCTCGACCACCTGTGGTTGGAACGAGACAGCCCTTGCGGCTCGCTTTCTGGAGGGACTTAGCGCTCATGTCAAAGATGAAGTCATTGCCCGCAAGCTGCCTACGGATCTCGACCCACTCATTGATCTCGCTATCCGGGTGGAGAAACGATTTGATCTTCGCCGCCGCGTCAGGGGCGCTGACTCCACCTCCTCTTCTTTGGTTGCAGCGTCTACTCCTCCCATCTCCATTCCTGTTCCAGAGCCTATGCAGCTCGGCGGTCTGCGTATCTCTGCAAAGGAGAGAGAACGACGTCTCGTTAATCGCCTCTGCATGTACTGCGGAGCTGCCAACCACTTTGTTTCGAGCTGTCCCGTAAAAGCCAACGCTTGCCAGTAGAAGAGGGGGTACTGGCGAGCGCGACTTCCTTGATCTCCTCATCCACGTCCTGCACTACTGTTTCGATAACCTTGAGCTGGGCTGGTACCACTGTTTCATGCAAGGCTTTAATAGACTCTGGAGCTGAGGAAAATTTCCTCGATGAAGCTTGGGCTCGAAGACAAGGTATTCCTTTAAGGAGCCGTGAACAGGCCACACCCCTTTTTGCCTTAGATGGTAGCCCCCTGCCCAGTATCGACCTTCAGTCTATTCCTTTAGCTCTTACTGTTTCAGGAAACCATCATGAGACTCTTTCCTTTTTAGTTTTTCATTCTCCCTATTCCCTGGTAGTTCTAGGTCACCCCTGGTTAGTCAGACACAATCCCCACTTCGATTGGTCCTGTAATAGTATTCTTTCATGGAGTCTGTCTTGTCATGTCAATTGTCTGTTATCCGCTAATCCTTCTGTTTCCCCTGTCTCAGTTTTTCAGGAGGAGCCGGCCGATTTGACTGGGGTTCCAGAGGAATATCATGATCTGAGGGCGGTCTTTAGTCGGTCCCGGGCCACTTCTCTTCCTCCACACCGTCCCTATGATTGCAGTATTGATCTGTTACCCGGTACTTCGCCTCCTCGCGGTAGATTGTATTCTCTAACGGGTCCTGAACGCAAGGCGCTTGGAAGTTATCTGTCTGATTCGTTAGCCGCCAGAACTATTGTCGCTTCTTCTTCGCCTGCAGGTGCGGGGTTTTTCTTTGTGAAAAAGAAAGACGGCTCTCTTCGACCTTGTATCGATTACCGGGGGCTTAACGAAATTACCGTTAAGAATCGTTACCCCTTGCCACTTATGGCATCTGCGTTCGAGCTTTTACAGGGGGCGAGGGTCTTTACTAAATTAGATCTGCGTAACGCGTATCATTTAATCCGCATTAAGGAAGGGGACGAATGGAAGACCGCTTTCAATACCCCACTTGGGCACTTTGAATATCGGGTTCTTCCGTTCGGCCTCGTCAACGCACCTGCAGTCTTTCAGGCATTAATCAACGATGTACTGAGAGACATGCTTAATGTCTTCGTCTTCGTTTATTTAGACGATATTCTGATTTTCTCGCCGTCCCTCCAAGTTCATGTCCAGCATGTTCGCCGTGTCCTCCAGCGCCTCCTGGAGAACCGTCTGTTTGTAAAAGCAGAGAAATGCACGTTTCATGCCCACTCCGTCAGCTTTCTTGGTTCTGTTATCTCGGCGGAGGGGATAAGCATGGATCCCGTAAAGGTACAAGCCGTTACCGAGTGGCCGAGTCTCGAGTCGCGTTACAGCGTTTTCTTGGATTTGCCAATTTCTATCGACGCTTTATACGCAATTTCAGTCAAGTAGCCTCTTACTGCTCTTACTTCGGTCAAGTCGAGTTATAAATGGTCAGATTCTGCTCAGAGAGCTTTTGATAATTTAAAGCATTTATTTACTACCGCACCTATTCTCGTAACTCCTGATGTATCCAAACAATTCATTGTCGAGGTTGATGCGTCTGAGGTGGGCGTTGGGGGCGTTCTTTCCCAGCGCTCAAGCTCAGATAATAGAGTTCATCCGTGCGCGTATTTTTCACACCGCCTCTCGTCTGCGGAGCGTAATTATGATGTGGGGGATCGTGAACTCCTTGCCATCCGTTTGGCATTGGGCCAGTGGAGACAATGGTTAGAGGGCTCTACCGTTCCGTTTGTTGTCTGGACAGATCATAGAAATCTGGAGTACATTCGTTCCGCCAAGAGACTTAATGCGCGTCAGGCTCGCTGGTCATTGTTTTTAGCTCGTTTCGATTTTACGATCTCTTATCGACCTGGCTCTAAAAATGTCAAGCCAGACGCCTTGTCTCGTCTTTTCGACTCCACTGACGCTATCTCCCCTCCTCGGCTAGTAATACTGTAATTCTCACCGTGGTAGACCGTTTTTCCAAGTCCGCTCACTTTATACCTCTTCCTAATATCCCCTCTGCCAAGGAGACAGCTCAATTACTGGTATCTCACGTTTTCAAGAATCACGGGCTTCCCTCTGACGTCGTTTCTGACAGGGGACCTCAATTCGCGTCCCAGTTCTGGAAGGAATTCTGCCGTCTGATTGGTGCGTCTGTCAGCCTCTCGTCTGGTTTCCACCCTCAAACCAACGGGCAGGCTGAACGCACTAACCAGATAGTCGGTCGACTTTTGCGCAGCCTGGCGTTTCGGAATCCCTCTTCATGGGTCGAGCAATTACCTTGGGCAGAATATGCTCACAATTCTCTCCCGTCCTCCGCTACCGGTCTGTCGCCATTTCACTGTTGTCTGGGGTACCAACCTCCCCTTTTCTCCTCTCAAGAGACAGAGTCCAACGTTCCCTCCGTTCAGGCTTTTATTAAGCGCTGTAAACGTACTTGGAGATGGGTGAGAGCATCTCTGTGTCGTTCAAGAGTTTGCGTTCTAAGAAATGCAAATAAACATCGTGTCAAGAGTCCTAGGTATGTGTGTGGTCAAAGAGTGTGGCTTTCCACTGTCAATTTGCCTCTTCAGGCACCGTCTCTTAAATTAGCTCCCCGTTTTATCGGACCTTTTCAGATTTCCAAGGTCATCAATCCTGTCACGGTAAAATTGAGGCTTCCTCCTAAGCTCCGGCGCATTCACCCGGTTTTTCACGTATCCTGCATAAAGTCAGTCGTACGCGTTCCTTCTCGTATTTCCGTTCCTCACATTCATGCCGTGGGCACGTCTGTCTACACTGTACGCAGGATTCTTGATATGCGTCGTCGCGGTCGTGGCCATCAATTCCTAGTGGATTGGGAGGGCTACGGTCCTGGGGAGAGAAGCTGGGTCCCCTCCCGGGACATCCTGGACCGCTCTCTCATTGATGATTTCCTCCGGAACCACCAGGTCATGAATCTGGTTCTTCTCTCCGGCTTTTCCTTTCCTTTTCCCCCCTCTGCTGGTCACTACCTCTCTCTTTCCCTTTTTCCCTCTTCAGCTGATTCTTATTAGCTGTTATCTCGCTGATTCGTTTCACCTGTTCTTTCCTCTAGTCCGCTAGCTATTTAATGTTCCCTGCAAGCTACCTGTGTTCCTGTTTGAAGAGACTTTTTATTTCTGCTCTCTCAATAAACTCTGACTTTCATTCGCATTTGGATCCAATCTCTTCCTTACTACAGTTATAAATTTAAATTTGAGTACTGTATCTCAGTGCTTGGTATAATCTATCATTTACAGCAATAAACACTAATGTTTTCATAATTTTCATGGCTATGTTTACTTTAATGCTCTTAATCTCATAATTAGATTATGCGACTTGGGGTTTCACAGGCTGGGTCACATTTATTTGTATTAATTATTGAGAGGGATACGAGTGTGTGATTTACCTTCAGCTGTGCAGCATCTTTCTGTTGATAGTGGAGCTGTGAGTTTCAAACCTTCAAAAACAGTGATGTTAACCCCTCGTTGCAGAGAAATATAATATATCGATTCAGTACACACAAATATATATATATATATATATATATATATATATATATATATATATATATATATATATATTAGGACTGCCCCTAATAGTCGATTAATTGTTAGTCAGCTAGAAGAGGCTTAGTCGACCAAAAATTGTGTTAGTCAAAAAAAACAGAAAAAAAAAAACAGTGAGGGACAGATCCTTAACGGTGGTTCATTGTGGTAATTACAGTTATGTCGGGCTGGTAGGGATGTGACGGTGAGGAAATTTTCCCACCATTTAATCGACGTGTGCCAACACTGGTAATAATAGGAATGAACTGAAAACGCTTGCTCTGCTCCACGCTAGGGCTGGGCGATATGGGCAAAAAAAAATATCACGATAATTTTTTTTATATCAGTCGATATCGATAATTATCACGATAAAAGTCAAATCTTTATTTCTTTCAAGTTTAAAGGCAGATTTTTGCTCCTAAGTGAAAGTTGTAGAAACCAGAGCATTAACTGTGGTTTTAAACTACTCTTTATTGTCAGAACATGACAAACACTTGCCAAACAGGTGAACATTTCACAAATCTGAGGTAGAACATTCAAACATTTATCATTTTTCCTTAACAAAATAAATATATTTATTGGGCAATTTCTTAGTTTCTGCATGTGCTAATTTTTTTGGGGGTAAAATGTAATATTCTGACTGTTTGAATTTTATTAAACTTAACCATTGGTCATCCAGTATCATGCATTTAGATCATGACAACCACAGATGAAACCAGGCATACCCTGTAGCACCTCACTATCATGGCAAAATGTAACTTTATGGTTTCTATGGTATTTGTATGAAAAACAGTAGCCTAAATACATTATTAAATAGGCTACTGTAATTATATTCCATTAGTCCTTTAATACATTGTCTATAATATAATACAATTCAATATGCATATCCCACATTTCATGGTGCAGTTAATATTAAGTTACTAGGCTAACGTTACAGTAAATCCATGGTAAATGATGGGAATTTGTAGACGGAAAAGCCTTCTGACTGTATCGTTACGCACAGTGTTTCTCCTGTTTGTCAGCGCTGTTTCATCTGCCTTTAAACTGGTTTAAATCACTGAGACATTTGTGTTCTTTGCTGAATTCTGAAAGCGCTTCTCACTGGATTTCGTGACCGAGGCCGATCAGAGTAAACGCATCTCTTCTAGTGAGCTCGCGCTCGCGCTGCCGTTTGGACTTTGAGGCGAGCGGATAAATGGTCCGTGTGGCGCACGGTTCAAATGAGTTTCGTTCCGCTTTTGGCGCATAAACATTATCGGACATTTATCGACCTCTTGATATCGTTTTATCGAGAAAAATTATATCGCGATAATTACCGTTATCATTTTATCGCCCAGCCCTACTCCACGCACACGCACCATTATGAACACAGCAAAATCCCCAGTGTTAAATTAACACTCTCAGTGTTTATATGAGTCCACACTCAGAGTGTTATAAGTAACACTGAAGCAGTGTTAAAGTTAATGAGATAATTAAGTGATGAATTGAGTGATGATTGAGCATTATTGAAGACACCTGATATTAACAAGCAGAATCACTGAAGGAGAAAACTGTGATTGGTATGTTACCATTATGGTGATCAGTGTTTGCTTTAGTTGGGCTGTTGACCCTTAAGTCATTAACTTTAGATTTTGTTTGGCTGTTGTACCTGAGTTATAACAGCCAGATGAACAAAGATAAAAATGTGATATGATGGTTGTGTTTTAAAATAATCATTATTTCACAATCACTGAACTCATATATAGCCCAATTTCTGAGTTAGATTTACTTTTATTAATCATAGCAGCACTATACTTGAAAAGCATAATATTTTTAACTTTTACAATGTAATCCAAATAATTTCAAAAAAGTTAGTCACAAAAAAAAAAAAAAAATTGTTTTCTTTTAAGACATAGACATCAAGATCAAATCTCAACAATGGTGACCATTATAAAGCATGTTGCAGTGCATTCTGGGTGCCACCAATCAAAATTCATTCATGGCTCCCATCATGCATTGATGCATGAATAAATAATAAGCTTATGTTCAGAGTTGATCTGTTTGTCACCATTGTTGAGAATCATATGCTAATTCTTGATGTCTGTGTGTGCCTACAAAAAATACATTTTAAAGGGGTCATATAATGGTACATGCACTTTTACAAGTTGATTGCACTGAAATGTCTGTTGGCAGTGCCTGTACACAACCATCCTATCATGATAAAAATCCATCCAGTGGTTTTGTTTTAATCTCCTTATATGTTTGACCCTCTCTGAAATCAAGCCGTTCGATATTGTGACGTCATAAGATCGTACGCCCCTCCCGCTATTGTGATTGACAGCTGTGTTGCAACACAAGACCCGCCCTGAGTGAGCTGTGACAGCCGTCTTAGTAGTCCGCCATTGTGGATATGCTGGAGCAGAATGGCGTCTAAGCGATTGTGGTGTTCTGTTCTTAGATGAAATAAGGAACACAGCAGTAATTTGGATGTTCCTAAATCCGAGCCGTTGAAGAGTTTTGTTTTTGAAGCGATATGCCCAAAGGATTGACGCGGGGATTCCCTCACGGGGATTCCCCACGATCGTCCATGCTTTCATGTTTGCGCGAATCATTTCACACCAGACAGCTTTACAAACGAGAAAAAAACGGATCGGTACCAACGTGTTCCTGCTGAACCTCCAGAAAATGTGAGTGTAATGTTTTATTAACCTTTATATTAGTATTTATAATAATCTATGCGAAATTTGCAAACCTTGCTGCAGGCTTCACAATGAATGCATCTAAGGTTTACACTCAGGGTACATTACGGCATGTTTTCTATGTACGACCTTCTCAATATAATTCATAATCCCACGTTTATAATGAACAACGCGTGGTTATTGTGTTAGAAACGGTGTATGCACAGAACAGAGGGGCGTGGTGAGCAAAGCTCATTATCATTTAAAGACACATGCACTGAAACGGCGTGCTGAAAACAGAGCTGTTTTTGACCAGGTAAAATTAGTGTTTTCTTACAATACTAATGAGAATTTTTAATTAAAGTATATTACAAACTTTTAATTTAGACCCTAAAGAATCATATTAGCTTGTACAAAAATGGCATTATATGACCCCTTTAAGAAGTTTTTTTTTTTTTTTTTTTTGTGATTGATTTGATCATTTGGATTTCATTGAAAATACTAAAAATGGCAAGCTCTACAAGGACAGTGCTGTTATAATCCATAAGGTAAACTCAGAAATTATGCTCTCAATGAGTTCAGTGATTCAGGCCAAGTAATGATTATGTTACAACACAACCAACACCATCAGATCACCTTTTCTCTTTGTTCATCTGGCTGTTATAACTGCTTTACATTAGACAAACAAACTCTAAAGTTAAAAAAGTAAGGGTCAAGAGTCCAACTAAACTAAACACTGATCACCATAATGTTGACCATTTAAAATGAATTTTCTTCTTCAGTGATTCTGCTTGTTACCATCAGGTGTCTTCAATAATGATCAATCATCACACAATTCATCACTTAATTATCTCATTAACTTTAACACTGCTTCAGTGTTACTTATAACACTCTGAGTGTTGACTCATATAAACACTGAGAGTGTTAATTTAACACTGGGGATTTTGCTGTGAATGCTTGTGTGCATTTTACTTTTGCTTTAGAATTAGGGCTGCAAGTGCTTAAATGGTGTGTTTATTATTATTATTATTAATGAAAAACACAACAACAAAACAGTACAACAAACTCACTTAAGTAGGTGCTTTTATATTTTGCTTCGAAACCAAATCTTCCGACGTCGTCTTGTCAGTCAGCTTGCCTCACTCTCGTGATAAATGAAATCTGACTCCTGCTGATGATCTGTGCTGGATCACTCGTTCGGCTCACGCAACATTGGGCAGACACATTCAGTTTTTAATTGTGTGTCTGTTCTCTAAATTAACTAAATTATTTTTACTAGGGATGCACAATATATCGACCACATATCGATATCGGCCGATAAATGGTCATTTTTTATGTTATCGTTATCGATCCGATAAGAAAATTTGGCCAATATATCAAAGCCGATAGATAATAGATTATTTACTTCAGTTGAGAGATGCACGCTGTGCGCCATGATCAGGGCCGGCCCACGGCATAGGCGGAATAGGCAAATGCTAGGGGCGCCACTCAACCATAGGGGCACCAAAATGAGTGAACGAGTGATTTTTTATTTTTACTTTTTTTTTTTTTTTTTTTTTTTTTTACTAATACTATTTTAAAACCATAAATTCGAAATACTACCAAATAAAGCAAAAAAAACTCCACAAAAACTTAACTAAGTCCCCCGACTCCGGTCCGGCACATCAATCTTCCCCCGCCCAGCAAGTGCTTGAAGTGCGTCAGAAACAGAGCGTGCGCATTCAGTTGTTGCTGGTAATTTGTTGTGTAGCGTCGCCTCTAGTTACATCCAATGTATACAGCATTGCTTTTGTTTGAGGGCGCTATACACAAACACCCCTGTAGAAACGGGCCTGGCAGCTCGCGCCAGGTCTAGACACGCTGAAAGTTACCTGATTGTGACGGATGGCCGAATTTACATGACACATTATAAATTAGCATTATAGTCTGCAATAGATACACTGTCAAAAAGAAGATAAGAGGATAAAAGGGGATAAAGACAGAGGTAAAGTGATGGAATGAATGAACAGTTTATCTAATTGCATAGTAGTAAGATACTATAATTTAATGGCAGTTATTTTTACCTTAAACTTTATGCTAGCAGTTGTTCTGAGTTCTCCAGAGGCCGCAGACAGTGTGATTTTGTAACAATCATGTCAGTTTTTTAGACGCATTTAGGCCTACTATCACTTTTTAATTAATGTTTTACTCTTTGTGCAGTTTTGGGGGGATATATGTTTTTTTTTTTTTTTTTAATTGCCAGATTTAATAATGATATTTATATACAGGTTTAATACAATAGCAATGTTTTATGTAAAATTCACATTAAAGAAGACATTTTTCAGTTTCATTCATGGTGAAAACATGAAACATGCCATAGTTTAGTGGAAGATTGCTAACATCAACTGGAAAACAAACACTTTTGCTTGTGCTCAATGAATAGTTTGTGCATGAATGACATTTGGACGATGACATCACTGTTTTATCCAGAGTGCTATATATAAATGAACTAAATTAATAACTTATTTACAACACATCACTGAACTTACTTAAGCTGGACTATGACACTATTTTCTTCTAGATCTGCTGTTATCACTGTAAAACTGCCTTGAAATAATCTGTATTATAAAAAAATATATATATATGCTAAATAATCATGAACACAATGACGGGGTGAAATGGGCTGTGATGCATGGGGCACCAGGTAAAATCTTGCCTAGGGCAGCAAATTGGTCAGGGCCTGCCCTGGCCATGATGGTTTTGAATGATTGAAATCATACAGTTAAGTGCAACATGTGCAGCACAAATCTGTCACATAGGCTTCATAACATTATAATGAAAACACACCTGTAAAAGAATGTTGTGAACTCTTGTTCGTCAGTGTTTCAGCGCAACGAGCGCGTTGTGGCGGAAAGAGCGCGTCTAATTATTTATTTATTTATTTAAAAGGGACCATGCATATTAATGGACATCTTAGCTTTTCAGCAATGTAAATATGCCAGAGTTAGCCCAAAAGGCTATTTTACATCTGCAGTCCCCCGTCAGGTCATCAGTATCAAGTAACAAGGCTAAACATTGAAATTAGATATGATACAACACAATTTAAAAGAAGCCACAATATTCAACAGCATATACGAGATACCACAGTTTTCAGACAGGACATCTAGTACAAGGTACACATACATATACACATATACAATAAAGTGCTATTCTATGTACTTTAAGTACATTGTAATTATGATAAAATACTAATAAATACAGTAAAGTGCTGGATGTGGTTTTGTATACATACATATACTGAAACCGAAGTACACAGTGAACATACCCATATACCTAAATTACAATAAATACTGTTAGTGGGCACAATTTTGATGTGTCTTGAGCCATTGTTTGAGTTGGTTCTTAAAACTGGGATAGGTCGGACATTCTCTAACAACAACCGGTAGCTTGTTCCAGATCTCTGACCCCTTAATTGACAATATATATTGTCCAAATGTTGTATGTCTTTAAGGCACCATACAATCACCTCTGGTGGAAGCCCTAGTTACAGTTCTTCCCTCTCCCGTTATTTTCCATTTAATGTATTCACTTAGTGGGGGTGGGGCAAGTCCATGTAGGATCTTATATATAGCACAGGCATATTTGAACTTGAAAATTGTTCAAAACTTAGTAGATTATATTTCTGTAATATTAAGCAGTGATGATATGAAAGCGGTTTTCTATCAAATATTTTTAAAGCTCGTTTGAAAAGTGACTCCATTAGTTTGAGCGTTGTAGCATTTGTGAGTGACCACTGACCAGTTTGTAAAACAGTATTCAATATGAGAAAGGATCATAGAATGAAGAAACATTCTGGCTGCTTTACATGAAAGTGAAGGTCTGATATATCTGAAGTTAGCAAGATTAAATTTAACAGTTTTTGATATGATTTTTAAAGGACAGTGTGGGATCTAATACAATGCCAAGGTATTTGAATTTGTTTACAATCTGTAGTTCTTCTTGGTTTAAAAATATATTTGAACGTGGCAATTCAATCTGCCGCTTAGAAAACATCATACAAACAGTTTTTTTAGAATTCAATAGTAGACATGATTTTGTGAGCCACTCCTGTACACGAGTCAGTGCAGATGTAAGCGACTGAGAGGCGTCTTGAACAGTTTTTGCACGTGTAAAAATTACTGCATCATCTGCATACATTAAAATATTGATGTTTTGGCATACTGTAGGCAAGTCGTTGATGAATAAGGAGAATAGAATTGGTGCAAGTACGGAGCCTTGAGGGACTCCTACAGGACATTCGAGGTGAGGAGATTTAATATTGTCGACAGAGACACAGTGCATTCTGTTAGTTAAGTACGAGTTCATCCAAATGATGGCTTGTTCGGAAAAACTGAAGTTTGTCAATCTAGACAAGAGCATTTGATGATTAACGGTATCAAATGCCCTTTTCAAATCCAGGAAAACAGCACCAACAACAGAATGAGTGTCTAACGAATGTTTGACCTTTTCAATAAAGACATTAACAGCTGTTTCAGTTGAGTGATGGGCAAGAAAGCCAAATTGCATGGGATGCAGAGGAGAGCCACATATATTTAAATGCTTTATTAATTGTTTTGCTATCAATTTTTCAATAATTTTAGATATACAGGCAAAATACTGATTGGTCTATAATTATTAATGTCTAATTTGCTCCCTGATTTAAAAATTGGTGTAATTGTGGCCATCTTCCAATCTGGTGGAACAACAGATTGATAGATTAATCATATGTGTAATAGGGCATACTAAAGACTCTTTGTGCAATTTAATGAAATTTGTGTCCAATCCAAACTCATCCTTAGCTTTGGAATTATTTAATTCATCAATGATGGAGGCCACATCTGGTTCCGTAATTTCTTCTATCATAAATTTAGGCTGTGTGTTGTTGACAGGAGAAGAAACACTTTCAAATGGGATGAATAATTGAGATATTTCTTGAACAGAATTTTTAAAAAACGAGTTTAACTCAGATGCTAGGATGAGTGGATCTTTCACCAATACATTATTCATTTTAAGTTCAGTTAATTTATCTTGTTTATTCTTTTTACCAGTTAGTTTGTTAATGCTTTGCCAGATTTTTTTCCCATTCCCTTTTGCACTATCAATAATAGTCATAAACAAATGTGCTTTGGCCTTCCGCATTATTTGTATAACTTTATTTCTAGCTGATGTAAATAGTTGTCTGTCTGAGGTAAGGCCAGTTCCCTTTCGTTGTCACTCCGAGTTACGTCGGATGACGACGAATGGGGTTTCGCTTAGAAATCCTATCATCTTCGAGTATTAAAACACGAGACAATGGCAAAGAAATGCCATGGGTCTGCGGAATTTGCATAGCGTAACTCCGCCCCGCCCTGGGGGTATATAAGGAAGTGCGCGAGCAGAATGCAGATATGTTTTCGCTTCGGAGCCAAGTTGATGTACTTCACTCCACAGCCAAATCCTGAGTTATCTCTTCATCTCTTCGAGACGAGCCTCTCTCCAGGTGTTGGTGTGACAGCGAGTTCCAGCGAGTGCACATTCCCTGCTGATCTGTGCAGTGATTTGCCAGAGTTTGTGTGTTCTCTCCCTGGTCGCTTCAACACTCTGCGGAGAAATCTCCTTTCACAAAAGAGCATTGCACGCGGCACGTCTTTTTAAAGATGCCTCGCCCGTGCACTTCTGGTTGCGGTCTATTCGTGTCTGACTCTGATGGGCACAATCGCTGTCTTGTGTGTCTGGGTGTCGAGCACGCTAAGGCAGCATTTGTGGATGAGTCATGTTCCCACTGCGGGAACATGCCCATCGCACGGTTGAGATCGAGACTCAATGATCTTCATGTGAGAGTCCCCTCATCCGCACCCCGATCTACTGGTCCCGAGAGGGCTGGTACTTCGGCTGGCGGCCAGGGTGATCTGAGGGTTACAGTGTGGAACAAAGCGCCGACTATTCCACGCTCCACACTTCCCTCTGTTCCCGTGCAACCCACGAGTGTCCGCGTGGAAACCGCTGTACAGTCCTCAGACTTGCCGCGAGTTTCATTCGGCGCTCCAGAGGATGACGTGATGTCGATCGCTGCATCACAAGGTGGTCAGGAGTCCTCGGGAAGTGAGGATTCGGCTGTGCTGCCACCCTTGGGGGTCCCAGCATTGTCCGAGTCTGATCCCGAGATGACGGCCATGCTTTCCCGGGCAGCCGCGGCGATCGGTCTTGAGTGGTCCCCGCCACCTGGGCCGGTTCGTTCGCGGCTGGACGATTGGTTTTTGGGTGCGGCTGCTGATCCGCGTCGGCGGCCAACCCCAATGCCTTTTTTCCCGGATGTGCATGAGGAGGTCACGAGGTCCTGGAAGGCACCATTGTCTTCCCGTGATCGTTCGGCGACCGTCTCCGCCTTGCCTCCCCTTGATCAGGCGGCCGCCAAAGGGTACACTGGGGTTCCCCAGGTTGAACGCTCTGTTGCGATGCAGCTGTGTCCTCAGAGTGCTTCTTCCCGCGGGGACCCAAAGCACCCCTCCAAGGCCTGTAGGTTCTCTTCCACCCTGGTGGCGAAGGCCTACAGAGCTGCGGGGCTGGCGGCCTCCTCACTGCATGCCATGGCGACTCTGCAGGTCTACCAGGCCCAGATGTTGCGTGATATGCACGAGGGGAGGTCTGACCCAGCACTCTTTGATGAGTTGCGTGCCGCCACCGACCTTGCTCTCCGAGCGACGAAGGTGACCGCACGCTCGCTGGGTCAGGTGATGGCCACTTCGGTGGTCCAGGAGCGACACCTATGGCTAAACCTGGCTGATATGCGGGAGGCCGAGCGGACCCGGTTCCTCGACACCCCCATATCCCAGGCTGGCCTATTCGGCGGTGCAGTCGAGGACTTTGCCCAGCAGTTCTCGACTGCCCAGAAGCAGACTGAGGCTTTAAAACATGTCCTGCCCCGGCGGCCCGCTGCTTCGGCGGCGCAGCCGTCGGCACAGGTGCCTCAGCCCGCTCGCCGCCGAGGGCGCCCTCCTGTGGTTCCCGCCCCTCCCGATCGGCCCCAGCAGTCCGCTGCTCCCGGGTCGCGTCGGAGAGGAAGCCGTAGGAAGGCGCCACAGCCCTCTCCCGCTCCGCGCCCCGCTAAACACCAGGCTAAGCGGCGCTCCTGAGACGGGCTGCTCAGAGATGTTGATGAGTTCTGTACAGGAGCCGGTGGCAGGGCCGCTCCTTCCCCCGGTGGAGGGCCGGGGGAGAATCCTTGGTTTTCCCATTCCCGCTGATCGTCCCACGACGGGCAGCACCCTAAAATGGTTAAATAAAGAACTCACTATCCCATCTCTGAGCACACGGAGTGTGCAGATGAGAGCACGCACCGCCCACGGGCCACGCTCCTCTCATCCCCCTCTGTCGCCAGACCCCTGCCAGAGCACGCCCCCGTGGGACGCTGGTCCTCCCCTGGCCTTCTCTGGCAGGACGCGGCTAATGACCGTGCCCCCGCACCGGGCCGCTAAGCCACCCACGCCTGGGCCGGTCATTCCGCCTCGCTGCACCCCCGACGGTACGTCTGTGGTTCGTATGACCCCGCTGGTGCACTTTCTGGAAGCCTGGCTAGAGCTTCCCAGACTGTCCCGCTGGGTCGCGAGAACCATCAGGCTCAGCTACGCGATTCAGTTCGTGCGATCTCCTCCCCGCTACAGCGGAGTCCGCTTCACTATGGTCGGTGGAGAGCGACTATGCCCCTGTCATGAGAGCGGAGGTCGCCACCCTACTGGCGAAGGGTGCGATCGAGATTGTCCCTCCAGCCGAAATGAGGTCCGGCTTCTACAGCCCTTACTTCATTGTTCCGAAGAAATCGGGTGGGTTACGACCGATCCTGGACCTGCGCGTCCTGAACCGCTCCCTTCACAGGCTGCCGTTCAAGATGCTCACGGCCAAACGCATTTTCGAGTGTGTGCGGCCACAGGATTGGTTTGCAGCAATCGACCTGAAGGACGCCTACTTCCATGTCTCCATTTTACCTCGACACAGACCGTTTCTACGGTTTGCTTTCGAGGGGCAGGCATACCAGTACGCGGTTCTCCCTTTCGGGCTAGCCCTGTCTCCTCGCGTCTTCACGAAGGTCGTCGAGGCAGCCCTTGTTCCCCTACGCGAACACGGGGTTCGCATCCTGAACTATCTCGATGACTGGCTGATCCTAGCTCACTCTTGAGACCAGGTTTGCGAACACAGGGACCTTGTGCTCCGGCACCTAGCTCGTCTGGGCCTTTGGGTCAACTGGGAGAAGAGCAAACTCTGCCCAGTGCAGAGGATCTCTTTTCTCGGTATGGAAATCGACTCGGTCGCCATGTGCGCGCAGCTTACGAGCGAGCGCGCGCAGTCACTGCTGACTTGTCTTCGTCAGTTCGAGGGCAAGAGTGCGGTCCCACTGAAACTTTTTCAGAGGCTCCTGGGGCATATGGCATCCGCAGCCGCAGTAACGCCGCTCGGATTGCTTCATATGAGACCGCTTCAGCTTTGGCTTCGCGATCGAGTCCCGAGGTGGGCATGGCAACACGGCAAGCTCCGGGTCCCAGTGACTCCGGCCTGCCGTCAGACCTTCACCCCGTGGTCGAACCTCAGCTTTCTACGGGCCGGAGTGCCCCTGGAACGAGTTTCCCGGCATGTTGTTGTCTCAACAGATGCCTCCACCACGGGCTGGGGCGCCATGTGCAATGGACATGCTGCCGCGGGCTCCTGGACAGGACCCCAGCACCTATGGCATGTCAATTGCCTCGAGTTGCTGGCTGTACGTCTCGCCCTGCACCGCTTCCATGCGCTGCTCAGGGGTCAGCACGTATTAGTCCGATCAGACAATACCGCGACAGTAGCGTACATCAACCATCAAGGTGGTCTGCGCTCCCGCCATATGTCACAACTCGCCCGCCACCTCCTCATATGGAGTCAGAAGCATCTGAGGTCGCTTCGAGCCATTTATATCCCGGGACACCTGAACCAGGCGGCCGACGAGCTGTCTCGAGTTCGGCCTCTCTCTGGAGAATGGCGACTCCATCCCCATACGGTCCAGCTGATTTGGGATCAGTTCGGGGACGCACAGGTAGACCTGTTTGCCTCCCACGACTCGTCCCATTGCGACCTGTATTATTCCCTGACCGGGGGCACGCTCGGCACGGATGCACTGGCGCACAGCTGGCCGCGGAGCCTCCGCAAGTATGCGTTTCCCCCAGTGAGCCTTCTTGCGCAGACTTTGCGCAAGATCAGGGAGGACGAGGAGCAGGTAATTTTGGTTGCCCCGTATTGGCACAACCGCACCTGGTTCCCAGAACTAGTTCTCCTCGCGACAGCACCTCCCTGGCCTATTCCCCTGAGGAAGGACCTGCTTTCTCAGGGACGGGGCACCTTATGGCACCCTCGTCCCGATCTGTGGAACCTCCACGTGTGGCTTCTGGACGGGACGAGGTAGGTTTGAGTACCCTACCACCAGCGGTGGTGGCTACCATCACTTCTGCTAGAGCATCGTCCACGAGACATGCCTATGCGTTGAAGTGGAACCTCTTCGTCAACTGGTGTTCTTCTAAAAATGTTGAACCCACGAAATGCCCCATCAGTGTCGTGCTTTCCTTCCTGCAAGAAGGGTTGGAGCGAAGGCTGTCTCCCTCCACCCTGAAAGTGTATGATGCCGCCATTGCCGCACATCACGACGCAGTTGATGGTAAGTCCTTGGGAAAGCACGACCTGATCGTCAGGTTCCTGAGGGGAGCCAGGAGATTAAATCCTCCTCGTCCTCCCCTTGTACCCTCTTGGGACCTCTCAGTGGTCTTAACTGCCCTGCAGAGTGCTCCCTTTGAGCCTCTGCAATCAGTGGAGCTTAAGTTCCTGTCAATGAAGACAGCGCTCCTGGTTGCATTGGCCTCCATCAAGAGGGTAGGGGACCTGCAGGCATTTTCGGTTGACGAAGCGTGCCTGGAATTCGGGCCGGCTAACTCTCACGTGATCCTGAGACCCCGGCTTGGATATGTGCCCAAGGTTCCTACCACACCCTTTCGAGACCAGGTAGTGAACCTGCAAGCACTGCCCTTGGAGGAGGCAGACCCAGCCTTGGCACTGCTCTGTCCAATACGCGCCCTTCGTGCTTACGTAGACAGAACGCAGTGTTTCAGGACCTCAGACCAGCTCTTTGTCTGTTATGGTGGGAAGCTGAAGGGAAAGGCTCTCTCCAAGCAAAGGTTGTCTCACTGGATAGTGGACGCCATTGCTTTGGCTTACCAGCAGCAAGGTCGACCGTGCCCCCTTGGTGTGACGGGCCACTCCACTCGGAGTGTGGCATCCTCTTGGGCTCTAGCGCATGGCGCCTCGCTAACAGACATCTGCAGAGCTGCAGGCTGGGCGACACCTAACACATTCGCGAGATTCTACAATCTCCGAGTAGAGCCAGTTTCTTCTCATGTACTCGCTTCAACTAGCCGGTGCTAGATTCTGCTCAGGTGTCTTCGCTTGCTCGCCATTCCTCTCCACGGACGGGATACGTGCGATATTCCTCAGGTGAGCCTCATAAGCCCTGAGTCTCCTCCAGCACTGACGACGTCAACGCCAGAGTTATGCCACTGGCAGCTTTCGCGCTTGGCTAGGTGCCTCCATGTGCATGGTTCCCTTCGGGCGACCCCCACATGTGTATTCCACTGTAAGCCTCTTTGAGCATGTGTCTTTCCCTTGGCAAGCCACCTTTGCCACCCCTGGGGTTGAAATATTCCACCTGCGGCTGGACACCCCAGTGTTACTCCGTATGCAGCCCTTCGGGGTCATATGTGTATTCCAAGTCCCCCCCTTCGGGTTGGGCATGTTTGCATATTTCCACTGGATATGCTTCCCAGTGTACCTTGGTATTCCTGTGTTAAGTAGGACTCCTTCGTCCGTGCTAGTCTCACGACAGGGAGCTCAGACTTACGCAGGGCACTGGAAGACAGTCGAGAGGTGGCGTGATTATACGGGAACCCCATTCGTCGTCATCCGACGTAACTCGGAGTGACAACGAAAGGGAACGTCTCGGTTACGTATGTAACCCTCGTTCCCTGAGTAGGGAACGGAGACGTTACGTCTCCCTGCCACTTCCGCTGTACCGCTGGAACGCCTGAGTTCAGTCTCGGCTCCTCAGCGAAGACATATCTGCATTCTGCTCGCGCACTTCCTTATATACCCCCAGGGCGGGGCGGAGTTACGCTATGCAAATTCCGCAGACCCATGGCATTTCTTTGCCATTGGCTCGTGTTTTAATACTCGAAGATGATAGGATTTCTAAGCGAAACCCCATTCGTCGTCATCCGACGTAACGTCTCCGTTCCCTACTCAGGGAACGAGGGTTACATACGTAACCGAGACGTTTTAATCGCCTTTTAAGTAATTGATCTCTTATCTTCATTTGCAACCTGCAATCATTATGAAGCCAAGCCATGGTATGTCATTGTCATTTGTTCTTCTATGCCTCACCTTTTTAATAAATGATGCCATAACCATTTTAACCTTACTGTGGAAAGTGACACTATTGTCTATAACATCTTCACATGAGACAAAAGCAGCCCAATCCTGCTCATTTAGGGCTATTTCCAGATTTGAATGTTGACTTTTGGGGATTATATCATGATACAAAGAATTATTTGAAAAATTGGAGTTATGAGATCGTATTTTAATTCATTTTCGTGAAAAAAAGATTCCATTATGATCAGACAGACCAGTTAAAAGGTTGTAGGTTTTATTAATTCTTTCAGGTTTGTTTGTAAAAATTAGGTCTATTCTTGTTTTGGAACGGTTAGTTACTCGGGTTGGCGTTTTAATTAATTGTTCCAAATTAAAATAATCAGTTATCTGTTTAAGGTTTTTTCTCTCTTTCTTATTGTCCCAGTTAATATTAAAATCACCTATTAAAATTAACTATTTTTTCACATTCGTAAGATTAATAAGGTTTTTAAGAAAGCTATAAAAATCTATTTTAGCTGATGGTTTACGATACATGCATATGACTGTGAATGTCATTTCTGTAGAAAGTATAATGTCTACTCCCACACACTCAAGGTTAGTGTCTTCAGACCATTCAATCTTATTGCATTTAAAGGGTTAGTTCACCCAAAAATGAAAATTCTGTCAGTAATTACTCACCCTCATGTTGTTCCAACCCCGTAAGACCTTCGTTCATCTTCGGAACACAAATTAAGATATTTTTGATTAAATCTGAGAGCTGAATCACTCCTCCATAGGTTTCTAAGGCATTATAACTTGCTGGCCTAGAAAATGCATTAAAGACATCGTTAATATAGTCCAAGTGACTACAGTGGCTCAATCTTAAGTTTATAAAGCGACGAGAATACTTTTTGTGCGAAAAAAAAAGAAAAAAAAAGACTTTATTCCAACATTCATTTCCTTCTCTCTGGGCCTCGAGTTTTTTCACGTAGTGTAACAGCGTAGCGCTTCTGAGTTAAGGCCCTTTCACACTGGACGCGATTTTTACGCACGAATAATTCGCGCGATGGTTTTATTTTTTGATCAGCTGTTTGTGTAATGAGTGCTTTCACACCGAACGCGAATGTGCTGCAGCGAAAAAACGAAAAAAAAATTTTCCTTTTGCGGCGACAGAAAAGACTTCAGCCAATCATATACTACAAGGACAATGATTGTGTGGCGTAGCATTGCCAACCAACTCGGTTATCACGACTGTGAGTATGTTGTGTGATAGTTTTAGTTGTTGTATAGTCCTGTGCTGTGTAGGCTAGCAGGCTAAACTACATTTGGGATAGAAAGCTAATCGTCAAAGATAGAGATAGAGACCGTGTTTACGCGGCTCATGTGATGGATTTTGACGCGAACTATTCGCACACGAACTATTCGCTTTTTCGTTACGCATCCGGTGTGAAAGGGCCTTTATACGTCACACGCATCACACACATGACCAGCGTCGGCCAATAGTGAGCCTACGTGTGACGTACAACACAGATGCGCTGCGCAGTTATACTATGTGAAAAATCTCGAGGCCCAGAGAGAAGGAAATGAATAGTGGAATAAAGTCGTTATTAGGGCCCAAGCCCTGAAAGGGCGAAGGCCCTATTGTTTCCGTAAGGTTTTTTTTTTTTTTTTTTTTTCATTATTTTTTTTTTTGCCTTTTTGCCACTTTTGGGGCCCTTAACATGCTCAAAAACTCTTGAAATTTTGCACACATGTCAGAACCTGCGGCCATCAGGGCCGGGCTGAAGCTGGTACCGGGGCGTGGCAGGGAGGCTCGACAGCGCCCCCTGGAATGGAGTCCGAAAACTTGGTCCATAAATCAAACACGCTTGCATGTAATAATGTGAAACGATACTTGGTTACTCACGTAACCTCGGTTCTCTCTAGAGAGGGAACGAGTATTGCGTAAGCTTGCTTACGCTGCGGCAAAAGTCTTCTTTTCTCGAGATACTGAAGCCAAAAATTATCCATAATTTCATATATTGTTAACGCAGTGCAGCTGCGGGCAGCTGAGCTAGAGCGGCATACTGCACGCTCATTGGCTGCCGCGCGGCAACTGCTTAAGCCTACCAGTGAGCCTGGCGTGACGTCATGCCCAATGAGGGCGCGCGCGCCCTTGCGCGTCACAGCTCGCCAGAATGGGCGGCGTCAGAGCGTATATAAGGAAGGCTCGTAGGCTATATTCTCTGTTTTCTGTCGAATGAAGCGACACGAGCTATAGGCTTTAAGCATGGCAGGGAACGCAATACTCGTTCCCTCTCTAGAGAGAACCGAGGTTACGTGAGTAACCAAGTATCGTTCTCTTACGAGAGGTTCTCTCGTATTGCGTAAGCTTGCTTACGCTGCGGGAACCCCTTGTCCACGCCGTGCGCGCCTAACGATCACATATGACTCTTTATGAAAAGCATAGAGGTGAAATGACAGGTGGCCAGCGGTGCGGGCCAACACATGTTCATAAGCACACCTAGGGAACACAAGAACGGCACGGCCGGTCTATGCATACTGATACCCTGAGCGTGCAGCTCAACAGACAAGCTAATCGATAATACAGTCTGCGCACATGAGCAGGACATGAACACGACTAGACTGACAGAAGTTTAGCCTGCAGGGCGGGAACTTCCAGGTTATAAAACCTAACAAATGTAGAGGGGGACGCCCAGCCCGCCGCCATACAAATGTCATGAATGGAAATCCCGCTGGACCATGCCCACGATGAGGCCATGCCTCTGGTGGAATGAGCCCGTATGCCCAACGGACATTGCAGGTCTTTTGACGCATATGCTGCTGCAATAGCATCCACTATCCATCTGGATAGCGTCTGTTTCGAGGCGGCGTGACCCTTAGCGCGCCCTCCAAATGAGACGAAAAGCTGCTCTGAGAGTCTGAAGGCTGCAGAGCGCGTGACATAACACCTTAACGCCCTGACTGGGCAAAGGCGGTTAACACCCTCCTCACTGCCGGATGACGGCAGGGCCGATAGGGTAATGACTTGAGCCCTAAAGGGAGTACCTAACACTTTGGGGACATAACCGTGCTTCGGTTTGAGAATGGTTAACGAGTCGTTAGGTCCAAACTCGAGGCACGACGCGCTGACGGACAGCGCATGCAAATCACCCACTCGTTTGACTGAAGCCAGAGCTAGCAGAAAAACGGTTTTAAGCGTCAAGTATTTCAACTCCACAGAGTCCAAAGGCTCGAAGGGATGCACTTTTAGGGACTCTAGGACCAGAGACAGGTCCCAAATAGGGACTGATGGGGGCCGAGGAGGGTTCATCCTCCTGGCCCCGCGCAGAAAGCGGGTAATGAGTTTGTTCCTGCCCAGTGAGCGGCCGCGCACCGAATCGGTGAACGCTGCTATGGCCGCGACGTAAACCTTGAGCGTGGAGGGGGACCTGCCCGCGTCCAACATCTCTTTGAGAAAGTTTAATACCTGTGGGACTCCACAGGACTGAGCATTAGAACCCTTTTCCACACACCATTTGCTAAACACCGACCATTTAGACGCATAGAGCCGCCTCGTCGAGGGGGCTCTGGACTGCGAGATTGTGTTAATTACCCCTTCTGGCAGATCAACGAATATCCGTTGATTTCCCACGCATGCAGAGACCAGTGCTCTGGATGGGGATGCAGAATCGATCCTCGGGCTTGAGAGAGAAGATCTCTCCTCACCGGAATCGGCCATGGGGCTGTGTCTGCCAGTCTCATTAGCTCGGGGAACCACGGTTGGTTTTCCCAGCGCGGAGCTATGAGGAGCACTGCGCAGTCCGCCTCCCTGATCCTCGCTAGCACTTGAGGCAGCATCGAGATCGGGGGGAACGCATACAGCGGAACGCTGGGCCAGGTCTGGGCCAGCGCGTCCTCGTGTTTTGAGAAAAACCTCTGGCACTGAGCGTTCTCGCTCGCGGCGAAGAGGTCGATCTCCGCTTCGCCGAAACGACGCCAAAGCGTTTGGACCGTCTGGCGGTGTAGAGACCATTCCCCTGGGGGAACGTTGTCCCTGGACAGTCTGTCCGGGCCGTCGTTCAGACGACCGGGTACATGAGCTGCCCTTAGGGAGCACAGCGGGCCCTGAGCCCAGGATAGGAGGCGCTCTGTGAGAGCGCGCAGGGTTCTGGATCTGATTCCGCCCTGGCGGTTCACGTAAGACACCACTGACATGTTGTCCGAGCGAACTAGCACATGGTGTCCCCGTAGAAGCGGTAGAAAGTGCTTCAGTGCTTTCTCGACCGCCAGCATCTCTAGACAGTTTATGTGAAGGCTTTTCTCCGTATTCGACCATGGGCCGCAAATCGGACCGCCCTTGTGAGTCGCTCCCCAACCCATGTTGGACGCGTCTGTCGAGACCACTTTGCGGTGTGCGATGACCCCCATCGTCACTCCCCGCTGATACCATTCGGCCGCCAGCCAGGGCTGCAGGGCTGAGACACAGCGCTGAGTCACTCTGACTGGTGCACGGCCCGAAATCCATGCTTTGCGGGGCACTTCCGACTTTAGCCAGCATTGAAGTGGGCGCATTCGAAGTAAACCCAGCTGCAGGACCGCTGTGGCTGACGCCATATGGCCCAAAAGCCTCTGAAAGGTTTTCAGGGGAAAAACTTTTCCCACTTGAATGGAAACGGCGAGGTGTCGAACACAGCGTGCGCGCTGTGTTGACAATCTGGCCGTCATCGCCGCCGAATCCAGATCTATACCCAGAAAAGTGATAGACTGGCTGGGGGTTAGAGAGCTCTTGTCCCAGTTCACGGAAAGACCCAGGCTTTCCAAATGACCGAGAAGCGCTTTCTTGTGAGAAACTAGTTCCTCTGTTGAGTGCGCTATAATGAGCCAATCGTCCAGATAGTTCAGAACTCGTGAGTGTTTACATGAGAGTGTGCGTGCTGTGTAGCGGGCACAGGGCTCTTTATTAACACACAGCCGGTGGCGGAGTGCTCTGGTCCCCGAATGTGTGAGACAGAGCGAGCACTGTGTAGGTGTGAGCACTGGGGCGTGGGCACGTGACCTACAACTAACACTCGAGCGGCCGTAGCGCGCTTTATGTGAGTGCACTCTGTGGGGTACACAGGGGAGATTGTGCTTGTGTGTAGCAATGAACACTGGGACGTGGGCATGTTTGCTACACTCATAACACTGACAGCGTGAGCCGAATGACCAGATTTTACACTCTTTATTTGATTTATCTGGGTCGCCGTAAAAACGGCGTTTGTGTGCAGGCGAGAGAGTTGAGAAACTGGCTCGTTGGCTGCGGTGGACACTACTGCAGTAGCCTTTATCAAGGGGACTGGCAGAGGGATACAAGTTAGCTTTGACGGCGGTCCGGCCGCGGCGGGACTCAACCGTCTTTTCCTCTCGACGAGTGCTAGGAGGACTTCGCAGGCTCGGGTTTCAGCGAAACTCTAGGCCGGAGACCCCGCGGGGGTGGCGACCTGTGCTGGCTGGTGGAGCGGGACCTGGGTCGGCCGCGCTGGCGCTGCTGCGAAGCTGGAGGTCGAGACGGGCGCTGCGTGGAGCTGCGTGCAGGAGGCTGAGGCTGAGTGACGGCCCAACGACGGTTGGAGCAGGCTCTGTGAAGAGGGCGAGTCGAGCCCGCAGGGTCGACATCGGCAGCTCTTCACAGAAGGCGCAGCCGCCCGTGGAAAGCGCGACGGCTGCGTGGTCCCGGCCCAGGCAGAGAGCGCAGATAAGATGGCGGTCTCTGTCGCTGAGTGTAGAGCGGCATGAGCCGCACGTGGTGCAAGGCATTTGCAACAACGCCTCTGCTCTTTTAGATAGTGCTGCGGAAAGCAAAACACACACACAAAGAGCTTTTGCAATGAAAGGATATCGCCGGATAGCTGAGCTGGCACGGCAGGCTGAAGGCGGCGAAGATTCGTCCGGCTTCCTCAGGCTGTCCTAAGCTGGCTCGTTAGCTGTTCCTTGCTGGACAACGGCGACGGCTTCCTCTCAGAGTTCAGCGATGCGAGTGCTTCGCTGAAAAGACAGAAATCGGAGAATATAGCCTACGAGCCTTCCTTATACGCTCTGACGCCGCCCATTCTGGCGGGCTGTGACGCGCGAGGGCGCGCGCGCCCTCATTGGGCGTGACGTCACGCCAGGCTCACTGGTAGGCTTAAGCAGTTGCCGCGCGGCAGCCAATGAGCGTGCAGTATGCCGCTCTAGCTCAGCTGCCCGCAGCTGCACTGCGTTGACAAAATATGAAATTAAGGATAATTTTTGGCTTCAGTATCTCGAGAAAAGAAGACTTTTCCCGCAGCGTAAGCAAGCTTACGCAATACGAGAGAACCTCTCGTAAGAGAACTCAGTACACATATAGATCTCATCGGGCCGAACAACTTTCGTGCTCTAAGTTTTACAAAAGCCCAACAGGAAGTCGGTTATTATACGTTGTTTGGAAAACGCATACAATGGAATGTGAAATACTCCTCCTAGGGAATTCATCCGATCACCACCAAACTCGGTGTGAATGAAGTCAAGACATTGAGGATGAATTCTTGCGAACAGATTTTTGATATCTCGAACGGGTTGGCCGTGGCGAGGAAATTAATTTATGGCGAATAATGGGACACAGGAAGTGTGTTATAAGTTCTGCATACATTATCGGATCTTGATGAAACTTCCGCAGTGTGTTCGTTGTAAGAGGCCGATCACATGGATGTGACTACTGTGAGTCAAAGTTATAGCGCCACCAACTGGCTGCAGGAAGTTTGTCACTTTCAAAATGCTTTGAAATCACTCTCTTATTTTTACCCGATTTGCTTCAAACTTTATGTGTATAATGTAGACCCACAGCAGATGTAGGCCTGTGAAAGGATTATTGATATCTTAGATACTGTTGTTATGGCAACTTATCAAACTTTAATATTATTTTTTGATGATTTTGAGACTCTTATCATGCTTGAAATTGCATGAAACTCGAAAGACACATCCCATTTATTAGCCAGTAGACATGTGCAAAGTTTCAAAAACGGGCGTGGTGGAATGGCTCAGTAGTGCCACCTTTAGTCAAAAATGGGGGCTTAGTTTTCCCTAGAATCACAAAACTTGGTAGGTGTATTGTTCTCATCAAGCCGGACAACTTTCTAATTAACAGTCATAACCTCAGACCAACAGGAAGTCAGATATTTTGGTTTGAATGTGGATTTTCTGGAGAATTTTCTCTCTCTATCTGTGTGTCTGTGTGTGTGTGTGTGGGGGGGGTTGTCTATTCCATTTAATCTTTGTTTTTTAAGGTTTCAGGGGCTTTTGGGGCCCTTAACTTGCTTAAAAACTCTTGAAACTTTTCACACAGGTCAGAACCCACGGTCATCAGGGCCGGGCTGAAGCTGGTACCCGGGCGTGGCAGGGGGACTCAACAGCGCCCCCTTGGACACGGTCTGAAAAGTTGGTCCATATATCAAACACGCTTGCATGAATTAATATAAAACTCGGTACACATATAGATCTCATCGGGCCGAACAACTTCCGCACTCTAAGTTATTAGCTCCGCCCAACAGGAAGTCGGCTATTATGGGTTGTTTGGAAACGCATGCTGTGGAATTTGATGTACTCCTCCTAGGAAATTCATCCATTCGCCTCCAAACTCGGTCAGCATGAAGTCGAGACATTGAGGATGCTAAATTGCGGACGGATTTTTGATATCTCGAACGGTTTGGCCGTGGCGAGGAAACGAATTTATGGCGAATAAGGGACACAGGAAGTGTATTATAACTTCAGCATACATTATCTGATCTTGATGAAACTTCAGCAGTGTATTCGTTGTAAGAGGCCGAACACAAGGATGTGACTATTGTGAGTCAAAGTTATAGCGCCACCAACTGGCAGCAGGAAGTGTGTCACTTTCAAAATGCTTTGAAATCACTCTCTTATTTTTACCCAATTTGCTTCAAACTTTATGTGTATAATGTAGACACACGGCAAATGTAGACTTGTGAAAGGATTATTGATATCTTAGATACTGTTGACGTGGCAACGCATCAAACGTCAATATTCTTTTCGGATGCTTTCTTCACATGCTTGAAAATGCATGAAACTCGACAGACTCATCACATTTATTATCCAGTATACATGTGCAAAGTTTCAGAAATGGGCGTGGTGAGGAGCTCAGTAGCGCCACCTTTAGTCAAAAATAAGGGCTTAGTTTTTCCTAGAATCACAAAAATCGGTATGTATATTGTTCTCATCGAGCCGGACAACTTTCTAATTTACAGTTATTAGCTGCAACCAACAGGAAGTCAGATATTTAGGTTTGAATGTGATTTTTTGGAGAATTCTCTCTCTCTCAACAGCGCCCCCTTGAATGGGGTCCGAATACTTGGTCCATAGATCAAACTAGCTTGCATGAATTAATAAGAAACTCAGTACACATATAGATCTCATCGGGCCGAACAACTTTCGCACTCTTCAGTTATATGTAAGCCCAACAGGAAGTCAGCTATTATGGGTTGTTTGGAGAATGCTTGCTGTGGAATTTGAAACACTCCTCCTAGAGAATTAATTAAATCGCCACAAAACTTGGTGTGTATGAAGTCAAGACATTGAGGATGCAAAATTGCGGACGGATTTTTGATAGCTTGAACGGTTTGGCCGTGGTGAGGACACGAATTTATGGAGACAAAAGAGAAACACAAAGTGTTATAACTTCTGCACACATTAACTGATATTGATGAAACTTCAGCAGTGTGTTCGTTGTAAGAGGCCGATCAGATGGATGTACCTATTGTGAGTCAAAGTTATAGCGCCACCAACTGGAAGCAGGAAGTGTGTCACTTTCAAAATGCTTTTGACAAAAGTGTGGGGGTTAGTTTTACCCACCGTTACAAAAATCAGTACGTATATTGGTCTCATCGAGCCGGAAAACTTTCTAATTTACAGTCATTAGCTCCGACCAACAGGAAGTCAGATATTTTGGTTTAAATGTATTTTTTGGATATTTCAGACATATATAAAATAATATATAAATAATAAAATAATAATATATATAATTTTATGAAAAAAATTGTAAGTGACAAGACAGAGAATACTACTAGTCTGTGTAACTAAAGACACCAGGGTGGCGGTGCCACCGGCTTGGGCCCGCAATCGCTGCTCGCAGCTATATTTTTTGTTTGTTTTTTGCGCACAAAAAGTATTCTCGTCGCTTTATAAACTTAAGATTGAGCCACTGTAGTTACTTGGACTATATTAACGATGTCTTTAATGCATTTTCTGGGCCAGCAAGTTACAATGCCTTAAAAGCCTATGGAGGAGTGAGATTCTCTCAGATTTAATCAAAAATATCTTAATTTGTGTTCCGAAGATGAACGAAGGTCTTACGGGGTTGGAACAACATGAGGGTGAGTAATTACTGACAGAATTTTTATTTTTGGGTGAACTAACCCTTTAAGGGTATCTTTAACATATAATATAACCCCCCCTCCCTTCCCCTGACCCCTATCCTTTCTAAAAACATTGTAGCCGGGTATTGTTATTGCTGCCTCGGGTGATGAAGAAGTTAACCACATTTCTGTTAATCTTAGAAAGGAAATATTTGATTGAATTAGTAGATGCTCTAACTGTTCACGTTTAGGGATCATGCTTCTAATATTTAGGTGTCCACCAAGTAGCCCTTTAGGTTTACAGCATGGGTCCCAAATCATCATTAGCCTGATTTATTAGTCTGAAAAAGTTTTGTTACCCTATGTTACCCTAAAGTCTTTGCGGTTTTGCTGGTACCTTGAGCTGGTATTGCCATTTCTGCGTTAGTGTCCGGGTGTTTCAAATCGGTGTGTATGGCCAGTTGTTGGGCGGCATCATGCTGCAGGCTCAGACCCGCGGGTGCAGCCGCCGCCGCACCGTCTACCCGGTGCCCCCGGTCCACGCGAGTCAGGCCCAGGCCCGGGCCCGCCCACGGAGCCGACCGCTCAAGCAGTGCGCCGCCACTCCTGCGCCTCCGATCAACATGAACTTTATGGAGTTAAGCCTTCATGACAAGCACAGACAAGTTCGCTTGAGCATTCGCAGCATTTTGTGTCATTGTAAGTTGTAATATGTTTATTTAACGTTTGTTCTCTTCAGCTTCAGCGAGCACAGCTCAAAGAGCAATGATATAATTTTAAGCAGTAAGCCTGATATTAAAGATGTTTACTATTATTGTAATAGTAAAAATGTTAATTTTTTTTTAATAACTAGCATTTTTTTTTTTTTTTCGTGTTATTTTCATCAACAATATGGTTTATTGTCCGTGCGGAGGCGATTACATTTTATTTATCCATGGCACATGCATTTTGTTTCTTTATATGCAGCCAATGTTATCCAATGACTTGTTTGCATTATTTAGGTATTTTATTTTAATTTAATTTAGTTGTTTTGTTAGGTTTTGTTATTTTTTGGTAACACTTTACAATAAGGTCTCATTTGTCTAACTAACATGAACTAACAGAGAGAAATATGTAACGGAGGATTTTTTCTCTATGGAGACTTTTATTTTGAAGGGTTTTTCTTTCTTCGACGTGTTCGCGGGAGAAGCAAAGACGTCTGGGAAGAAGAAGAGAGAGCAGTGTTACAAGGCAGACGCCATGATCGCAGTACGAGAAGTCGACATTTTTTCGCTGAAGCTATAATGAATCAGTGGTGCACGGTCAGATTAAGTTTAGTGAGTTTCATTCAGAACACTTGTGTTTGTTTGTTTTTTGGCGTTATTCTGACTGTAAGGGCCCTTTCACACCGGATGCGTAACGAAAAAGCGAAACGAAAAAGCGAATAGTTCGTGTGCGAATAGTTCGCATCAAAACCATTCACATCAGCCGCGACGCGAATTTGCGACGTCTGTGACGTTCAGAGAGCTTCAACATTCCAAAACTTTCGCTCGAATCGCTTCAAAACTTTCGCTTGGAACACTTCATCATCATCATCATCCAGTCATAGTCATAGCAGTGAAGACGAGTTCAGAGTTTAAATTTTCATTTTATTTAAAAGACAGAAAAGAAGGTTTTGGGTGCACCCAATCTTACAGAACAGAGAGTCTGAAGGGGAGTATGCTTATGTGCACAGTTTTTTGCGTCTTCAACTAAACACAGTGCGTTTTGTAATGTAACTACACATTACATGTAACACACGAAGTAAGTAAGTTAAAAATCATTCGACTAGAAACTGTAGATATCACACAAAGAATAGTATACTAAAAGCAGCCCTAAATAGTCTCACTACATTTTGTTACGTGTTCAAAGTAAACACGGTCTATATCTTTGACGATAATAGTGTTAGCTTTCTATCCAAAATGTAGTTTGGCCTGCTAGCCTACACAGCACAGGACTATACAACGACTAAAACTATCACACAACATACTCACAGTCAAGATAACCGAGTTGGTTGGCAATGCTACGCCACACATTGTCTTTCAAATCGTTGTCCTTGTAGTGTGTGATTGGCTGAAGCCTATTCTGTCGCTGCAAAAGTAAAAAAAAATCGACATTGAAGCGAAAAAAATAAAAGTAGTTTTTTCGCCGCAGCACATTCGCGTTCGGTGTGAAAGCACTCATTACACAAACAGCTGATCAAAAAATAAACCCATCGCGCGAATTATTCGTGCGTCAAAATCGCGTCCAGTGTGAAAGGGCCTTAAGAATTTTCGAGCATCCTACTGTGTTTCTGAGTAAACTGTTGAAGTGAGTAATAGACACTTCACTGTGTCAACAAACTGACAATAAACTGTGTTGGAGCGAGAGACATTTTCTGCGAATCATTTAAGTGCACTTGTTAGTGCGCGAGAATGCGTCTGTGAGCTGGACGATCGGTTTTGAAGGAGTGATTCTTTTTTTTTTTTTTTTTAAGAGACTGACGATTGTCCATGATCAAGATTTGTTTTTGAGAGACATTTTTTTGTGTGTGATTCAGATCATTCGATCTGATGCGTTCCGTGTGCGAGCTGGGCTGAGCTGCGCCATTTTGTTCAGCCAGTTTTTTCCTGAGCCGCGCTGAAACTTTTCTTGTGTCTTTTTGTTTTTGTTTATTACCCTGCCATCCCTTCGACATCTCACTGTCTTGTCTCAGCTGTTCATTAAGTCATCGCAAGTCATCACATCAAAGTTGTCGTTGCCACAGACTGGTAGGCCTACAACAGTTTGATACACACACACACACACACACACACACACACACATACATGTTTTCATGATATATCGGGACTTGTGAAAAAAACGTGAAATATTAGGACATGCCTTTCCCAAGGTCCAACAGACCTGGTTATCACATAATTTCCTACCAATGCTTCAAGGATCTGTTGAGATTTTGTCTAAGGCTATATTTTGGGCAGACTTGATTTTTATGCTACTTGTGAGGACATGTTTGGGGTTTTGTGACTTGAGGTCATAGCAACAAACACTGTCATTTCATGTTTAAGTAATTTGTGAAGCCCATAGATACACACTCAATTTTCAGGTTTAAATGACTTATAAAGACTCAGTAATGAATAAAATAGGGTGCATATTTGCAACTTGGCTGCTGTTAAATGTTTGAAATTTCTTTCTACATTAGAAGCAGCGGTGTACAATATAGTCATGCTCAATGTTCAGGAAACCTTTTTCACAATTACAGGTTGATAAAATCTAGTAAAACTGAGTGGCTCAGAGATATATAAAAGCTAACTCAAAAGGGGTCATAGCTCATGAAAGGTGCACTATGAGTTCCTTCATGGTGACACTTCTGTTGAAATTCCAAGTAAATAAACAAAACAGAGCATGTTTTTACAATACTTTTTTGATATTAGGTTATTAGCTATAGCTGATATATTGAAAATTCTTATGAGCTTATGCAAAAGAAACACTCATTTGTAGAATCCGTCCTTCCTGCTATAGAAAATGCCAGCCATCTTGTCAGTGATTGGCTGGAATGTGGTTTGTTGTATTTTGGTGCAGAATCTGTGCACTAAAGCTGGGCGATTTTTTCCCCTAAAAAAATCTGCGATTTTTTTTTTATACAAAACTCGATTTACGATTCGATTCGATTTCTCCCCCCCCCCCCATTTAAAACAAAATAACTGCGAACTGTAAATATATTTTAAAAATATATATTTATTGTATTCAATTAAAGTGCATCAACATAAACAAAATTTTGTTGCTCTGTTATCAGATTACACGATTTTGACTACTAAAAATCTTGTCATGTCGTGGACAAGAAACATGTCAGACTACACGTTGTTTTACACACACACACACACACACACACACACACACACACACACACACACTCACTCACTCACTCTCGCGCACACACACAGTCACACTCACTCGCGAACACACACTCTCACTCACTCACTCACTCGCGCGCCGTCGTCGTGGAGGACCGTTAAAAAATTAAACATGCTAGTCTTTTTGCCGTGATGTCGTGAAGCATCGAGGGCTGCGCCGCAGGGAGCGTTCTACGGAAACCCTGAAGGAAGATTTGGCGAATGCAAAATGTATTGTACGCTATATAGAAGAGGGAGAGAAAAAAAATAAAAAAAATCGATTTTTTGAAAATATGAATCGATTTGACCTACCAACTCGATTTTTAAATCAAAT
The DNA here is from genome assembly GCF_964197995.2 of Scardinius erythrophthalmus. Taxonomy (NCBI): domain Eukaryota; kingdom Metazoa; phylum Chordata; class Actinopteri; order Cypriniformes; family Leuciscidae; genus Scardinius; species Scardinius erythrophthalmus. The sequence goes on from NC_138227.1 coordinate 41,231,501, forward strand.
CGATTTTTTCCCCAGCCCTACTGTGCACCTAGTGTTTTTTTGACATTACGTTTCCCGAGACCAGGCTTTTTCACAGAGTATTCAGGGGGCAGGCAGCTAGCGGATTAAGGAGAGATGCCTACGATTTGAGACAAAAATGAAATTGCGCTGAAACCGTGCAGGAACTCAGTGCACCTTTAAGGTTTTCAAATGTCTCATTGTCTAATCATGAATTTCTGAAATTATAGTGTCTGTCAGTTATTATAATTACATATGACAAAAACAATTGTCTAAATTATGTTGCATATTCCTCAAAAGTTCTTGTGATGATATTACTAGTTGACAACATAGTACTATTTTCGGAAATCATAGGCTATGATATTGCGCAGGTGCACGTGATGTAACGCTGTCGAGCCGTCAGACTCGTGTGTCAGACTCATTTCAGTGCAAAATAATTATGTCAAAAACGATTTAATATACTGCAAATAGCCTACTAGTTTATGTTTATTTATAATTCATTTAGGCGGACAACAAGGCTACCAAGTAGTGCGCAGCTAATTAATTAACTAACGTCATTTTTTGTCGATTTTTTGTCGAAAATTTCAGGAATTCAGTCGACCAAGATTTTCTTTGGTTGATTACAGCCCTACAAAAGACAGCTTATTTGAAATTAAAGAACTACTCTCTTTAGCGTCAAAAACAAAACAACACTGAAAACCTGGGAAATATGTGTGCAAGTAACAATCCCTTAAAGTACTTGTTTGTTGACACAGAGGGTATAAGGGTGCTTTCACATCTGTAGTTCAGGTCATTTGGTCCGGACCAAGGGTGAAAAATGATACTTTGTAGCATTTTTCAGTAGGGCTGGGTATTGTTAGGAATTTCACAATTCGATTCGATTTCGATTCTTGAGGCTTCGATTCGATTCGATTCGATTCGAAATTGATTTATTAGCTTCGATATCGATTTAATAATAAGTAAATACACAAGTAATTAAATACCTGAGTATATTTTTAAATAATGTGTGCAGTATTAACAATGTTTAAGAACAAATTGACCCCAGTATGTTTCCTGTCATGGTTTATTTAGCAGAACAAACTGTACAATATTGTACATGTGTTGAATACAAAACACAACTGTAACAAACAGGTGCTTTATTAACACCACTGAAGTGCATGTAACTGTAAGTAGTAGAGCCCTGCACGGGCCTCAAATCTAGGCCCGAGCCCGGCCCTGGCCCGAGACGCTCAGGCCCTAGCCCGACCCGTGTCCGACAGCTCATCAGAATTATCAGCCCGAGTCCGACCCGAGCCCGTTTTTTTTAATTTTATTTTTTTTTATTACACAGCGGCGGCAGCCTGCCCTATTTGCAGCCATTAAAATATGTAATTTTTGTTAGTTAGGTTTATTTTAATTTCTTTATTAAGTTAATTTAGACAAATATTTGGAGAATTTTTTTTTTTTTTTTTATATAAAAAATCGGCCGAGCCGACAGCGAGTAAAACATGTTTGATCAATTTAGCCTCTCAAATCAACGCTAATACTGTACTTGGCTACAATAAAATCCATAGATATAAAACACTTCAAGCATATCACACAGACAGTTAGTTTAATAAATGTTTATTTATTAAACCACAGTGAGTAAAACAATTTTTTTAAATACTGAGGCAGGCTCAGGCTGCTTGCCTGCTCGCAACAGCGCTCGCAAACGAAATGAGCAACAGCCTACAAAACAAATAAAATAAATTATAAACAAACTTGCAGGTTATCTTACCTCAAAAATGCACCACAACATGGCCATTCTTTTTTCCAATAGTTTCCAACAGTTAAACGAAAATAAAGTCCAATCAAACGAAAAACATCAGTTTCCAACAGTTAAACGAAAATAAAGTCCAATCAAACAAAAAACATCAGTAGTTTCCAACAGTTAAACGAAAATAAAGTCCAATCAAACGAAAAGTTAGAACTGTCTCTTACAGAGCATCGTGGAGAAAAAGAATAGCATCCACAGTGGAAGGTTTTAACCCACACTGTTAAAAAAACCCCGTGAAATTTACGGTAAAAAAACGGCAGCTGTGGTTGCCAGTATTTTACCGTAAAAAATAAGGTAGCAACCTTTTATATTTTACGGGATTTAAATTTACGGGCAAAAAAACACAATGTAAAAAAACACCTGCGAAATTTACGGTAAAAAACGTTAGCTTGGTTGCCAGTATTTTACCGTAAAAAATATGGTAGCAACCTTACTTTGAAAAAAAAAAAAAAAAAAACCTTCAGCAGGATTTAAATGTGTGGTAAAAAAAATATATCAGCTGTGGTTCCCAGTACTTTACCATAAAAAATACAGTAGGAACCTTTTAGTTTTCACGGGACAACCGTTATATGACATAAACCGATAAATGTTATCATTAAATTTCCCTGAAGTATTAAAGTCTATTTTATATCTTTGCAATATACTGAAAACCATCATAATAACACAAATGGCAAAAAAGAAAAAAAAAAAACACGATGATTTAAGTATACCATTAGTTTTCCACAAACTGAGGTACATGGTAATATTGAGAAGGTGCACAGTGTCATACACACAAACACAAAACACCATCATGGTGACATACACACGTGACTCCAAATAATGCCATAAACATTCATTAAACAATATATGATGTAATATAAACCAAAAAAATATAATATAAACTGATAACAAAAACCAAGAAGAAACATAATTATTTAAATTAAATAGCATCAAATGTGAAGTGTCACACAGGGAATTCTGGGAATGTCCATTTAGAGAAACAACAGGAACAGAAAAAAGAGACGAGCAGAAACACAAGAACTACAACTGACTTCAGCCACAGCCTCAGATGAAATCAACTGAAGATAAAAAACATTAAATCTGTGAAGATCTCAGCAGAGGAGGATTAAACAACTCCACAAACAGCATTACCAGCTTCACTTATTACTAACCAGACTGACTTTATTTCTGTCAGACGCCTACAGTTCTGTTTGAGATGTTGATGATTTATTGTTTCATTTGAAGTCACCATGATGGAGATCAGTGACTGCTTTAGTTGGGGTTTTGACCCTTGACTTTCTAACTTTAGTTTTTCTCTGCCTGCTGTAACTCTGTGTTTATAAGACATGTTGATTATGGCTAAGAAATCAGAGAGAAAATGAATCGTGTGATGGCAGTTGTGAATCAATGATGGCACACACAGATGTCACTGAACTCATTAAAATCCTTCTTTCTGACTTCGGTTTATGTTGTTGGTTAGTGAATCTGCATAAATGCCCAGACTTTTTGATATAATATAAAGGATTTCTTAAAAGTTGTTTAAAAAAAAAAAATCATTCTTTTAGGCACACACAGATGTCAAGATTCAGTCTATGCATCTCAACAATGGTGAGGAGCAGAATATTCAGTTAGGAAAAGTAAATTACATAGACAATTCAGATCATAATTTATTCATACCGCAATGCATGATGGGAGCCATTAATGAGTTGTGATTGGTGGCAGCCACTGCAACATGCTTTATTATTGTCACCATTGTTGAGATTCACAGGCTGATTATTGATGTCTGTGTTTTAAATGAATTTATCTGAGTGTCTTTTGATCAGAACAATGTTTATTAAATATTTTGAATTATAAGTAAAGTACTGATAATCATAGGCTGAAGAATCACTAAACTGCTGCTAACAAGTTAAACCAAACTATCTCAATAAGTTTCCTTTTTCAGATCACAGCATGATTATGTCAAAACATAACCACCACTATAAGATAACATTTTACTTTGTTCATTTAACTGTTATAAATTAATAACAGCAGACAAACAACAGTAAATATTAAAGTAAACATATAATGGTCTAGAGCCCAACTAAAGCAAACACCCATCACCTTAATGGTAACTTACAATTTGTGATTTTCTTCTTCAGTGATTCTGCTTGTTAACATCAGGTGTCTTCAATAATGCTCAATCATCACTAAATTAATCACTTAATTATCTCCTCAGCCCTAAATGCCGCTCCATCTGAAAGCAGGTGATGGCGATTTACTACTAATCATGGAACCGGCTTTACTGACGAGATGCGCATAACCATATCGCGATTTAAATCGCCCAGCCCTAATTGAGCCTCCAATCAAAACTCATCAGTATCTCCCAGCATGCATTGCAGCAGGAATACATTATGCTGAATTGCCTTAGTATTTTCTTTTATTATTATATCTGCTTTTATTTTTGATGTTGTTTTTGTTGCAGCTTTTTAGTAGCTTGTTTTGTGATGTTCAGAGTTTTATCTGATTATTGTGTTGATTGTCACCGTTGTTGAGATTCATACGCTGAATCTTGATGTGTGTGTTGGTTTAAAACAAGCAGTAGCTTACATGCTTTTTCTTCAGAATTATCTGTTGCTTATTTACAGAAATATTATACTCAATAATATGAAATATTTATTTGTAATATTATAATCAATATTATCACTTCGCTCAAAGAGAGAGATAAGACTCTTTATGAAGTCAGTTAATCAGGCCACAATATGACAATTTTCTCATCATTAACCTGCCATCATCACCTGGTCACATTTTTTTCTCTGATTTTCATGCCATAACATTTGTGTTATATAACCACACAGTTAAGGCAGTCAGAGTAAATCTAAAGTTAAAAAGTCAGAGAGCCCAACTAAAGCAAACACTCATCTCCATAATGGTAACTTCAAACTTTATCATTTTCAATAAAACATCAACGTCTAAACCTCTGGTAATTCTAAATAATTAGATTACAGGAAACCACAGCTGGCAGGTTTTTATTTTTTATATAAAAGTTCAGTTCAATGTTCAATGCCATAAAAGCTAAAATATTACTACCGTATTTTACCGTATAAACTTTAGTTCAGTGCCGTAAAAGCAAAAACAATTCTACCGTATTTTTCACGGTAAAGTACTGGCAACCACAGCTGCCAGTTTTTTTCCGTAATATTTAGATCACTGCCGTAAAACCTAAAATATTACTACCGTATTTTTTACGGTAAATCGCTTTCAACCAGCTGCCAGTTTTTTACCGTAAACTTTAGTTCAATGCCGTAAAACATAAATATTTATACCGTATTTTTTACGGTAAAGTACTGGCAACCAGCTGGCAGTTTTTCACCGTAATTTTTAGTTCGATGATGTAAAACTTTGTAAAATTAGTAAACATTTGCTACCGTATTTTTTACGGTAAGGTACGGTAAATGCAACGGTAAGTTTTTTTTTTACAGTGTACTTCCAAAATCCGTACATTTAACAGTGTATTAATGTACAATTACATGAAATGTCCCGTGAGAGCTATTACAGTTTTTCACTGTATATAGTAAGGGTACATACCGTTAAGGAATTAACATTTTTTTTTCGTTGCTTTTTTACAGTTTTTTACTGTTAAAATTACGAACATTTTTAACAGTGCAGTCCTCCTCTCTTCTATCACTCTTCCCGCTGCGCTGAAGACACGTTCGCTGCTGCTGCTGCTGGCGGGGACACTAAACACTGAGCGAGCCAGTCTTGACAGTTGCGGTAGCAGGGTCTCGTGCTGTTTCCACCAGAGCAACACATCTCGTCCATCACCTTCCATGTTGTGATTGAGGCGCATGTATTGCTGTACTTCATCGTCGTCATCCTCGTCCTGCTCCACAATGTTTTCCCACTCTTCCTCAAACTCGGCCAGCGCTCTCTTCTTTGCTGCATGGCCTGCAGCAACAGGTGCAGACACAGAAATGCTCGCCGCTGCATGAATCATCATTATTTTATAATTATTAGTTGGCCAAGTAGGCTATGATTAATACATTAATTTAGAGGCCTATAATAGCTACTACTATAATAAGTGAATTGGTATGGTTGCAGGTGCAAATAAAGTGAAATAATAATAATAATAGGCCTGATAATAATAATAATAATATTAATAGTAATACACACACTTAAAAGAAAATCTCACCGACTGCTTGATCCGCCCCTTGCACTGCCGTCCCCTCATCTCTGAAGCGGGCTATCTGACGTTTGGCCAGCTGAAAGATATCATCCCTCTCGGCATTGGTAAACATCCTTAACTGACTGAACTTAGGCCATAAGAATATGGCCAGTTTGTGAAGTGGCTGGATGTGGACTTTCTTTATTATCCACTCAAGGTGTCGTTGGCAGATAATCACATGGGAAGGAGTGTCCGACACATCTGGCTGGCAATGGTGTTTCAGCTTGTGAAGCCAGGGCACGACGAGGTTCAGTGTTGGGTATTTATCCCCCTCCAACTCCCTTTGAGCTTCGTAGAATGGGCGCAGAAATTGCACCAGGAAAAACAGCACATCAGGGGACACATCGTGTAGTCGCTGGCTCTCACCTCGGCTCTGAAGTATCTCCTGTAACTCTGCGTAGACTGACTCAATTGACTCCAGGGTGAGAAATACGGTGCTAAATCTGGTTTCTGCCATCTGTTTGACAGTTTTTGACAACCGGCTTGTCAGACCTGACTGCTTTAAATATCGGACTAAAGCCTTGGCGGCCTGCAGGGTCTCTGCTACTTCTGGGACCGTTTCTGAAAGCTCATCTGGGTTCAAGGCATGCCGGAGGACAGTGTTGTACAGGTGGTCTTGACAGTCCAGGCGCCGGTATGGGTGTAGAGCGGCAACATAATTAGCGCCCTGATCGGTTACCCAGACAACAGAATTCATCACTGAAGCATCAAATCCAAGGACTGAGACTAATTGCTGCTGCAACTCTTTTCGAATATTGTCTGCTGTTTTGGCCTCGTTTGGGAAGCTTGTTGTGGTGAGTACCCTGCTCTTCATGTCATATTGTGGTGTGACATAGTGACATGTGATTGACATGTAGCTTATTTTACGGTGATCATCCGTCCACATGTCAGTTGTCATGCCCACATTTATCAACGACATGACCCCCTTGATTTCTTCAACCACGTCCCCTCTCTTAGCAGTCGCCAGTTCTTTGCACTTTCGGGAGATTGTGGTGGGGTCAGGGAGTAAACTTGTTGCTGACAGACGTCCATGGGCTGCGCCTACATTTATTAGCTATTGCGCTAACTGGATGAAACCGTTCCCTGCTACCGTTTCAAATGACCGAATGTCCATACAACAGAAATTCACGCATTTATCTGTGATCAGTGATTTCACCGTAGAGGGAGTTTGTTTTGCAAGGAAATCACACACACTCATTTGTTTGCTGCTGCTGGTTGGCCCGCTACCGCTACATCCACCACGCTCAAAATGTCTTTGTAAATGAGATGATCCCGTCTTCTTACTATCGTAGCTTAGCACAGCCTTGCAAATTGTACATTGTGCATAACCAGTTGGCTCATCATTTAAGGTTGTCACGATTTGAAAAACAGCCCAGAAGTTTGCCTTTCCTCTGGTGTTTTTTACCGTTTTAAGTTGGCCATCTGCGATTTTTCTCTTAATATTTTCCATTTTTAGCACATGAGGTGAATCGTGGGTCGCGCCGATGACGAGAAACCTTCTGTGTGCGTGGCGAGTGCGTGAGACTGTCATGTCAGTCATATGTCAGTATAATTATAAGATTATGAAAGTTATGAGGTTAAGAAATGTCTTTTTATGTTTGTTTTTCTATCGTCGACGTCAACGTCAACTTCTTATATATTTTTTAATTAATGTCTAAAAATATAAAAAGAAGGATAACCCAAAAAAGGCCCGAGGCCTGGCCCGCATTTGAACTACGACGTGAAAATTGGCCCGAAGCCCGGCCCTAGGGGCGTAAATAAGTCGGGGCCCGTCGGGCTCGGGCTGAAATTTAGGGCTTTAGTAAGTAGTAGAAAGTATATTTCTTTCTTCCTATACATTCAAGTTATAAAATAAATGTAAACAGAAGCACAAAATGTGCATACTCATAAAAAAAAGTGCAACCATATATTATAACATTACAAAGTGCTATTTTGTCAACACAATAAATAACACTGCCAATTAAAAGTTCTTATTTTTGCCCTTCGAAATATTATAAAGACATGGCTACAAGTGAGACTGTGTATCGTGATTCTGTACTATTCTGCTAGTTGAAAATGTATTATGCAGTAACATACTCTGAGAGTGTGTGTGGTTATTTGTGCATAAGTTACATGTCAGCGCGGCATCGCTCGTCAAGTTCGCAGAGAGCTTATTCAGTCCATTTTAAATTCTGATTTTGGCCGCCTCTCAAATGGGTTAAACCATAGATATATTGCCTATGAAGTTCAAGTAAATGCGCTAGAAAAACCGCGCTCATTCAAGGATGTGTATTTATTACATGAACGGAGAAAGCGCCGACGCCTGCATGATTTCATCTGACGATAGCATATTATAATCTATCTGTTCCGTGAGAGCAGAACGAACAAGCCTTTATTGACGTTTTTAAATCTGAAAACTCCAAAAAGCAACGAAATTGTCAGGCATCCATTAGTGCATGTTAACAGAGGAAAACAACTGAAATACAGCGCTGGTTGTTCTCTTGAACGATACAGATACAGATTTGACCATAGACAGTAGGATTTGACTCACTTCTGCAGCCGCGCTTGTACAACGCTGAACGCTCTCTCTAGAGTGTTGCCCACAGCGCCGCCACTGGCCGGCGGGCTGAATCGATTCATAGGATTTGATGAATCGATATTGAATTGAGAAACAAATAATTGCAATGCATTGATGAATCGATATTTTTACCCAGCCCTATTTTTCAGGCGTTTTGGTTCCTTTTCACACCAGACTGATCGCTCTGGTCCGAATCAGTTTATGAGTTGATAAAACGAACCAAAATGCAGTCACGTGACAACATCCACACCACTCGCTGGCCAGATGTGTCTTTAACGCATTTACATAACTGCACGTCGTTTGGTCAGAATTAACGTGCGGGAAAATCCGGCAAATAACACACCGCTGTTTACTATGGAGAGACGACTGTGTGGCTGATTGTATCCTTGGTCATATTTTATTATATAGTTTGTTTACACCACTTTAGACAAACAATAATATTTGAGAATGAAGCGAGGATGCGGCTGTTAATAATTTCTATCAGGCTCCGCACCTCCTCACAACTCTAAGTTTGTCCGCGAGTGCAAACTGTCAACAAACATTTCTCCTCATGCCATAATCACAGCGCAGCTGACTACGGCAACTGGTGTAGTCCAAAAATGCGCAGTTCTTTGGCAGTTGGTTCTGTTCAAGGTCGGATCACGTTCTCACCACAAACGTACCGCTCAAGAGTTTATTTCAAAGCGTACCGAGACCACCTCTTCGAGCAGGTCTCGGTACGCTTGTTTGGTCCGCTTTTGGTGCGCACCCGAGTGCGATTGCCGCATTCGCACCTGCCCAGGATATGATCCTGAGGTAGTAAGAAAAAAAAATAGTGTCTGAAGGGTGGGGATACAAAAAAACATATATTTAATAGCCCTCATTAATACATGTCAACATGGCAGCTTCAGTCAAAACTAGGTAGCATGCTTGTACAAGAAAACATCAATAGCAATCCTTGAATGAAAATGAGAAAATCAAACGAAACCCATTATAAACATTTTCGCTGGATATCTAAGGTGACACTGATTATAACCGTACACAGTGAGCATTTTTCTAAGTTCAACAGAAATTAAAATGCACATGAGCCACAGTTGGCATGTTCTAGTTCAGTGGTTCCCAAACCTGTCCTGAAGGACCCCCAACACTGCACGTTTTCTTTGTCTCCCTAATCAAACACACCTGATTCAACTCATCAGCTCATTATCACATGGGTTAATGAGCCGATGAGTTAAATCAAGTGTGTTTGATTAGGGAGACAAAGAAAATGTGCAGTGTTGGGGGTACACCAGGACAGATTTGGGAACCACTGTTCTAGTTCTATCTATTCATCTTCCTTTTCATTGATATGATTCTATTGTGAATGTAGTATTTGATTGCAGCCTAGTCTCTGTCTTTCAGAGCCACTGGTTCTGCCTGGAGGCATGAGTCACAGTCCTTTTTACCTGGCACCTTGCAGCTGATTATGAAAATAATCATGTGCCGCTCCACAGCCTTCACTTCATTACCTGTCCACTTGCTCCTCACCTTCCCAGCTGTCGAATGTAAACAAAAGAAACGTATTAAAGATGAAACAATGGCTCTGCTAAAGTGAAACATTGAGGATTTGATCAAAAAATATTATATTTTGTTACATCCGTTCTCTGATATATATTTTTTTCTCTGTTTAGTTTTTCCTGTTTTATTTCACATGTCTGTCCCTATTTGTGGATGCTAGTTCGTCTCCTCTGTATCAGTAAGTGTTCCAGCATAGTTTGTTTCCCAGTGTTAGTCTCCTATTCTCCTTTTCCACCAAAAAAGAACTGGTTCGGAACTGGTGCTGGTTCAAAGTCGGTTCAACTGGCAAACCCTCTCAGAACCTGTTTGTTTTTCCACTGACTAGAGAGCCCAGCGAACGACGTCGTTACATCACTGTGTGCGTTGCCATAAGTCTTAGTTTTCCCAACTTCAAGCAAATGTTTATACAATTACTTTTTTACTGTTGGACATTACAAATGTCCAACAATTGCAATGTTGGACTACATCGTCTTTCTGCAAATGTTTCTCCTGGCTTTGCGATCCTAAGATGACGTTTAGAACACATTTGTGCGTCTTGTCTGGATTACTATAAATGGAGGTTACGTTCGAGAAGAAGTTCGACAATACCCCCGCCCCCAGCCTCCGACGTAAGCATGACGTGGTAAAAGAACGGTTCTAGTTCAGCAAAGAGTTGGTGCCGCTTTGGAACCAATTTTTTTCCTGGCTGGGAACCGGTTCTTTGGCTGTCGAAACACAGAACTGGTTCACGAGTAGGCACCGGCTCCGAACCGGCACCAGCACTGCCATGGTGGAAAAGGGGTACTAGTGTTATATTGACCTTTATTCTGTGTACCTTGACTCAGCCTAAGCCTTGTGATTTGGATACCTGACTGCAATTTTCAGTTGTGATAATTTAGTAGTTATGATAGTATATGGCATTCATTAAATTTAATACATTTTTCTAAAAGAGTAATGTGGATACAAAATGCTTACAGTATGTACCTTGCTTTGCAGTGGAGCACTTTGAAGAAGTTTTGGATGTAACCACTTGAAGTGCTGTGTTCTGCTGGGAATCTGAAAACAATGAATTGAAATATATTTCAGATAAAAGCACAACTTCACATACTGCTGTCTCTGTGAAGGCAAGAATAAATCATTGTTTCATTATGAACGCATTCACTTTTTGGTGAGCAAATTTTGTATTTCGGCGACTTTTATATTTTACCATGTATTGGTTGAGTGTTGCTGACGTTTGCATTGTCCAAGACGGTTGAGGCAGAAGTGCTCTCCAAATTATCCAGGGTGGTTGAAGCATGCGAGTGCCTCAGAAGTGTCCGATCCCCAGAAGTCTCAGTTCTTGAGCCTTTGAAAAATAAAAATGAAATATGAGCATTAATGACAATGAGGTTGATTTCATAGAATAATACAATCAAACAAACTCAATGTCAGACAACAAAAGAGCTTAGTGGAAGTCTGTAATCCCATCCCAATAAAAGGCTGTCCTAACTTACTCCTTCTGTACTGCTAACCAGACTTTTTGCAAAACATTAATTACCTTTAATCATGTACTGTAACTATTGCTTTAGTTGTCTTCTCTCATTCACTATTTCTTTATTTCTTGCTGTTGTTTAGACTTAATTGATTAAAACATGTCCACCTTCTTTCTATCAATGATTCTAAATAATTCAGCACCATGTTTATACATAATCTCTCCCATATTTTTAAATTGATTTACCACTGTTCCTTTAAGCCCATCTAACACTATCATCAGGTCTCTACTGTATGTCTCCCTGGTCATAACCTAAAGATATTATCACTTAAGTCAGTATACCTTCATGTTGATGTAGGTCAGCAATGGTTTCTTCACTGGAATCATCATCATCACTCGTGCCTACTTCATCTGGTTGGGTAAAAAAAACAGTTTGGACCAAGTATTTAAATCAAAGACTAAATACAATTATAAATGTGATATGAGAAGTACTTATAAACTACATTTAAAACTGAATTTCACCTTCAGGATTGATTTCAATGTCATCCAGTAGGGGTGTAAGAAAAAATCGATACACTTGAGTATCGCAATATTTTATTTTGCAATACTGTATCGATTTTCAAAAACGCAATATCGTTTTTTTTTTTTTTTTTTTACGTCCAAAAATATTCATGGTAAGACCGTAAGACAGTGGTTCACGTTTATGTTGTTTAAATCCCTACCACTAGATAGCTATGCTGAGACGCACCACTAGTGTCCTCGCCAGGCTCGCCTATAACGGTGCGTGTCCACTGGACATTTTAGGATTGACAGCGGACCGGAGAAAGCGTTGAGAGCGACCGAGAGCGTCAAAAAGTTGGGCAGTTCCTTTATACAAATATCAAGCGAAAAACGCAGTCAATTGCTGTGAGGTTCGGGATGTGATGTCTACCTTGAGAGTTTAAACATATGCAAATTGTGCCGGAGTTTATGCTGGATTTAGTGCGTAAATCATTTTGTTTACAAATTAGACGTTGTGCAGTTGTTATATAGCCTATATGTTAAATATTTCATTTTGGATGTGTTTATTGTGATTATATTGGCTGGTTTTATAAAAGTTTATACAACTGAAAGGATATCTTTGCTTGGTGCATTTGGAAACAAAGCTTGTCTATTTCTAAATGTAATCGCGTGCATCGTTCACATCAAACGCGAAGAGAGCATCTGGCGCGAGTGATTGCAATGTTAAGTCAATGCAAAGAAGCGTTTACGCGCGCCTGGAGGTTCTGCGGCACGAGGCGTTTAGTGCGGCGCGGTTCGCCTCATTCGCGCGTCCAGTTCTTTTAAAATCTTTTATCACATAAAACTTGATTTCAATATGACACATTTATTTTGTTCACTTTCATCCACTTTCATTCATTTTCGTCCAGTTCACGTTGTTGTTTTGTATTGTGACAGGGGCTATGTACCTATTTTCTTTTATTATGGCCTACTTGAGCATATAAACATTTGCTCACTAAGAACCTGTAAACCACAAGCCCAAACTGGCAGTTTGATTTTCTGTGTACTGAATTGTTTACCTAAAGTAAACTTCTTTGACTTTTATGCACATCATGTCTTTTTTTTAAAGGGGTCATATAATGGTACATGCACTTTTACAAGTTGATTGCACTGAAATGTCTGTTGGCAGTGCCTGTACACAACCATCCTATCATGATAAAAATCCATCCAGTGGTTTTGTTTTAATCTCCTTATATGTTTGACCCTCTCTGAAATCAAGCCGTTCGATATTGTGACGTCATAAGATCGTACGCCCCTCCCGCTATTGTGATTGACAGCTGTGTTGCAACACAAGACCCGCCCTGAGTGAGCTGTGACAGCCGTCTTAGTAGTCCGCCATTGTGGATATGCTGGAGCAGAATGGCGTCTAAGCGATTGTGGTGTTCTGTTCTTAGATGAAATAAGGAACACAGCAGTAATTTGGATGTTCCTAAATCCGAGCCGTTGAAGAGTTTTGTTTTTGAAGCGATATGCCCAAAGGATTGACGCGGGGATTCCCTCACGGGGATTCCCCACGATCGTCCATGCTTTCATGTTTGCGCGAATCATTTCACACCAGACAGCTTTACAAACGAGAAAAAAACGGATCGGTACCAACGTGTTCCTGCTGAACCTCCAGAAAATGTGAGTGTAATGTTTTATTAACCTTTATATTAGTATTTATAATAATCTATGCGAAATTTGCAAACCTTGCTGCAGGCTTCACAATGAATGCATCTAAGGTTTACACTCAGGGTACATTACGGCATGTTTTCTATGTACGACCTTCTCAATATAATTCATAATCCCACGTTTATAATGAACAACGCGTGGTTATTGTGTTAGAAACGGTGTATGCACAGAACAGAGGGGCGTGGTGAGCAAAGCTCATTATCATTTAAAGACACATGCACTGAAACGGCGTGCTGAAAACAGAGCTGTTTTTGACCAGGTAAAATTAGTGTTTTCTTACAATACTAATGAGAATTTTTAATTAAAGTATATTACAAACTTTTAATTTAGACCCTAAAGAATCATATTAGCTTGTACAAAAATGGCATTATATGACCCCTTTAAATATTTTTAATATATTTTACTTTTAAAAAATCCCAATATATCGCCTTATGCACAGTATCGAAATATATTGCAATATATTGAATCGTGACCCATGTATCGTGATACGTATAGTATCGCCAGATTCTTGCCAATACACAGCCCTATCATCCAGCCCTTTCCCTTGCAGGTCAGACAGTCTTCCTTTTTCCATTGCTATCAACAGTTTGCTAACTTTTGCAAGCTGCAGTGTACTCTCTGGAAGCTGATAGAATTCCCTGTGGACCCGTATATCATGTCCTAGAAAGGTAGCAAGTTGATCCATTTCAATTTCTTTCAAATTTAGTACTGTTGACAAAGTGGCAACTTGTTTACTCAATCTTGTTGAGGTGAATGACTCTGGGTTTTTTGCACCACATCGTTTTGAATACTTGCGGAAGCAGTCAGAGCTTCTGTAATGGGAAAGCACACATGGGCGTGCAAACAAGTACACATTCTCTGTGTGGACTTGACACTCATTCCTGTTTTTAATGAGGAGGTCCATTCGTGGACCTCCTCATTAGGAGAAGCATTGGCACCATTCGTGACCTTTTGCCTCGAATCTCAACTCTGTCAAAGTACTTTGCAATCTTCCTCTCAAACTCAGTAAGGCCCATCATAATGTCAGGATTCAACTCTGTACGATTTCTGGATGTGAAAGCTTGGAGTTCCATTTTTGAAACTTCCCCTTGCCTTCTTCTGTTAAATAGTACCACCTGCGTCAAAGTCACTTGTGCAAGATTCCCAAAGCTTTTGATGTTGGGGTCTTCCTCAAGGTCCTTCATGCACTTAGCACGCTCAGTAGCAAGAAACTTGTGCAGCAGGTACACATCCTGTGTAAAGGGCAAAACATGTGGTTTATTCCATTTGGCTTGATGAAGTGTACCCAGTGCAGCACTTGAAATGGATTCCGCCCATCTTTTCTTATACAGAGTGGCGAATTGCTTGGCAGACTCTGCGACGACATTGCGATTTGCAATGATGGCATTGCATTGCACAATGCCTGCAACCTTAGCCAAACTGTGACCCAATTTTAAAGCCAATGATGGGATTTTATATGAGTTGGTATCCAAGTCATAACCAACAACAGATCTCACTGCTTGTATCACGTGGGGGAAATTACTGGGCATAACAAGGTCTTCAGTGGTCTTCAAAGGTGTTGTAGCTCTTGCAGTTATCAAGAGTCTTGCCATCTCTCTCATTTTTTGACGTATGTAATCATTTCTTTTCTCATTTGGTTTCCTGCTATTGTACATTGACTCACCAAGACTAAGGATGTCTCTTTCACTCCTTACAACTAAAGAAATGTCATCCTGGTTCATTTCACAAACAATCTTCCAAACAGCTTCATGAAGTGTATCAGCTTTTGGTAGGTCAATGTGGATCCGTTTTCGCCCAACTCTAGTCTCCACCTTAACAGACTTCTGAGGGCAGTTTCTGACATGTCTCCATAGACAATCTCTTGCATAGAGTCCTTGACAAAACTTGAAGTGACTGAAGTCATTAGATTGTCTGACTCTAGTGGGTCTTCGACAAGCAACCATTTCTCCATCACCACTGCTTGCCACAGTGGCATTATGGTTAAAGTTCCCCCTCTTCTTAAGAGAGCGTAACAAATCTTTTCTTTCGCGAGATCTCTTATTAAAACTGAAAGCCTTTGCAACATCAGGCTGTGTACTGTGAGCGGATTCGAGGTGTCTTGCCAATTTAGAAATGGCCTTATTACAATAAAGACAGTATTGTTTCTTGTTGTACTTGCTTCGTTTTGCTGTGTTTGGCAACGAAGTGACATTTATGGAGCTGTGCGATGTCTTCTCTGATGAACTGTCACTGCAACTTATCACTGAACTACAATGGCCGCTGCTCATCTTTGAGGAACTAAAACTTCTCTGCTCCTTGGAACTGTTGGTACTATCCGAACTGTGGGCTGTAGCGATCCCCAATGATATTTCCTTTAACACTTTGTGGGGAAGATGATTGTCTATGATTTTTAGATCTCTACTATTAGAACTTGTGTCAGAGGAGTTGCCACTTGAATCTGGAACATACAGTGCGTGCAGAATTATTAGGCACATTGATTTTCTAATCATATTTTATTCCCAGGAACATTTTGCCAATTCCAAACCATATTAATCTTAATAACTACTATTAATTTTGTATTTAATCATTTATAAGTGATATATAATTGTTCATGAAGGCTGGAAATGAAAAATGTCTTATTTTCAGGTGTGCAGAATTATTAGGCAAGTTTTATATTACAGATAAAATAAGCCAAAAAAGAGATTTAACAAAGACTGAAAAGTCAAACATTATTAAATCCCCATGAGAAGAATGCAATACTAATGCAATACTAGAGATTGCAGTTAAGGCATGACCATTGGACAGTGAAATGCTCATTGGGTCAGCAGGGTCAGACAAAAACAGGTGGAGAAGAAAAGACACATGTTAACTGCAAAATAATTAAGAATTATGGTGAAGAATTAAGTGTGAAACCATCAGGAACCCTTTAGTCTTCAGCGCCACCGTTTTCCAGAACTGCAACCTACCTGGAGTCTCCAGAAGTGCAAGGTGTCAGGGTCTCAGAGACTTAGGTTGGGTAAAGCGGGTGTTTTCGGCGGCTAGACTGGTTGTCACCAGGTTGCGGTCGCATCTGATCCCAGATCATGTCAACATGCTTATCTTTCTCAACAGAAATCAGTAGACTGGTGCAGAAGTTCTATGGGAACTTCATGCGTTTTCTCAAATCGGATAGCTATCTGATTTATCAAAACGATTCCATTTACACCTGGTCACATAAATGTGTTTTTGCAAAACCCGATATAAAACCCAATAAATCCGATCTTGAATTCCCGCGCTATATGCATATTTAAATTGTTGCACGTCACCGAAAGCAACTGATATGAGCTGCATTTTATTGATCATCAGCGAAAATTTCTAAATCAAAGACCGCAACAAGATATTGCGGCAACAGCCCTGGTAAGATCATTTCGGTTCTTTACTTTTAATGAAGATGATTGTGTGTTGATCAATGACTTTCACTTTGATTTGCGATAGTTTGCACGTTGGCTTGATGAATAGATGCTCATCTCTGGTGATGCGTGTTGAAGTAGCATCTTCATATCTGGCTATAACATTATATAAAGCCTATAACACGCTCTCACACGTTTATTTCTTAGCATTTTTGGGATAAGTCAAATTTACATATAATTTACATACAGATGCATTTACTCTTGTCCAGTTTTGTCTGGAATGCGTCTCAGATCTCCTCCTGAAGTGGTTTGAGTGATCGGGTTTAAATCCGTCTCGAATGCGTTTCGGAGGGCATTTACATTTGGTCTTTTCACGATCGGATAGCTATCCGATCACAGAAAACGGATGAAGTGGCCATGGGTCTCTGTTTAAGAACGCCGGCTCGCAGCTGCAGGTTCCGCTGTTTTAGAGCACCGCAGGGCATATCTTCAAGTCTACCGAACGTCCAGTTTCACTGCCACAAGTTGATCTTTTTGTAATAAAGATCTCATCGAGGACAAACAAACTGTATTTTTGTATTTTCATTGCATTTTTAATTTATAAAAAGTTAAAGAAATAATGAATTTCAATATAAAAATATTAATGATTAATCGATTTTTATTTTTAGTCCATATCTGCAAAACGGACTTCAGGGTAGAAGATGGACTAAAAATAAACTCCCAAAACTTATTAAAACGTATTCTAGAAGATGAATTCTTCAACTAGTGGTAGAAGAGGATGTGGTGCTGGTCCTTCAAGAGTCACTCTCTGTCTGTCTGTCTATAAAGCCTATGAAAAAACAGTATTCATGTATTTCACAACACTTCAGCTTGTGATTCTTATTAAGAGGGGGTCATTTTTTAGGATTCTTTACCCAACCTAAGTCTCTTGAGACCCTGACACCTTGCACTTCTGGAGACTCCAGGTAGGTTGCAGTTCTGGAAAATGGTGGCGCTGGAGACTTAAGGGTTCCTGATGGTTTCACACTTAATTCTTCACCATAATTCTTCATTCTTTTGCAGTTAACACGTGTCTTTTCTTCTCCACCTGTTTTTGTCTGACCCTGCTGACCCAATAAGCATTTCACTGTCCAATGGTCATGCCTTAACTGCAATCTCTAGTATTGCATTAGTATTGCATTCTTCTAATGGGCATTTAATAATTTTTGACTTTTCAGTATTTGTTAAATCTCTTTTTTGGCTTATTTTATCTGTAATAGAAAACTTGCCTAATAATTCTGCACACCTGAAAATAAGGCATTTTTCATTTCCAGCATTCATGAACAATTATATATCACTTATAAATGATTAAATACAAAATGAATAGTAGTTATTAAGATTAATATGGTTTGGAATTGGCAAAATGTTCCTGGGAATAAAATATGATCAGAAAATCAACGTGCCTAATAATTCTGCACGCCCTGTAGTTGGCATCATCATAGTCCATAGCATCCGAAGATTCATCAGTCATGTCATTAGAGATCTAAAGGAAAATGGAGAGAAAATCATCTCATTCCATCAATAAGTTAAACATTTATAAATAGCTAGAATATTGTTCTCCTAGTACTATCACATTGTGCATAACACAACACAACATTTAAACATGAATAAAAACATAAAATTAAAAGTAACATTTGAGCTTCTTAATATGATTTGTGTTTTACTATTTCATTATTGTTGTCTAATGGTATTTATTACCTGGTCATTTGGGCTTGTTGATTTTCCATCATGAAATCCACGATCATGGACTGAGGGAGGTCCAACCTTTGAAATGATTAATAATTTTCATCAAACATAAATGTTCACCCCAAGTTATATCCACTTAATGCTTATTGTCGCAAATTCACATCACACCGCTTCCATTCAGACTACAGCCGAGATATCTTATGTATTCCCCCAATGCCAGTTTGTGCATATTTGATACCTAGGAACCTGTTGTCAATAATTTGCATCATATCTATTCTACATGTTATAGACAAATTAATAATCTCCACTTAATTTAGCATCAGATTGAAAGCAAAAACAAATATATCTTTTTAAATATAATTGTAAATACATTTAGATGTCAATGTTTCTCAGATTAACCATCTGAGAAACATTTCTCTTAAGTCTTTGGAGTAAGAAATTAAGCTACACTTAAAAGGCTAGGCTAATTTATGTTATAGAAATAATGTTCTTGTAACATTAAAATACTAACGATAAATACTTTTCTTATAATTACAAGATGGTTTGATTTAGGCTTGGATGTACATACTTACAGAATCATTAATTCTGGTGACCATCTCAAAATCTGTCTCTCTCTCGCAATTCTCTCTTTTTCAGCCTTCTCATAATGATCCTCACAACAATCATGATGACGCTTCAGATTTTGCAGACGCTGTTTTACTCTAAACTGTTCAAATCAAACATCATGTGTACAAACCCGTAGTCTCACCTGGAATTATACACTATTTCCTAACAGTAAATATTCACATTAGTTAATGAAGAAAAATAACATTGAATGTAGCTGTCTCACCTGTTCTGCAGTAAGTACATGATGGAAGCATGCAATTCCAGTGGAGTGGTTGGCCTTAAATGAAAAGATGAAGAATAAATTTGTTATTTTCAGTTATAGTACTAAAATACATAATACATAATACTAATTATGAAAATCATTTTGGTTCATAGGTGAACATTTTGATGCTCAACCTAACCCTGAGGACAATTTACTTGCATGTTACAAACATTGTGTCATGATATTGAAATGAAATTGCAACATACTGTTTTAAACTAAATTTTTAAACAAAAATACATTTTTTCAAGTTTTACAATAAATGTTTGTTGTAGCAAGGTAAAAAGGGGTGTAATTTACATGAGAACCAAAATAATTATGTAACTTTAAAAAAAGAAATCCAGAGTAAATGTGTAGTAACCTGTTGGAAGGATGAACTGGATCTCTCGCTCACTTCTGGGTCTCCTGAATGTTAAGTCTGGATCATGCCACTTGGTGTCTGCAATGAAGTACAACAACAATTATCAGTCAGAAATATATTGTACTATAAGAAACTAATGATCCTACCCATTTCAGTTCAAAGAAATCCCACCCCCAATCTATCATAATCACCTTTGGGCTGAGACTCATTGCTGAAGTCAAGGGCTGCGCCAACTTTGCATTTAAGGAACACAAATTGTAGTAAAAATAGCTAATGTGAGGACCTGGGCTTTTCATTCAAGACTCTATGGAAATATCTAAAACTGTACAATATCGGTTACCCACAATATGAGGACATTGTTGAACACACACACACTCTAAAGGTTGAAACATACAATATCAGGATGTCGTCTGAAATACAGTTCAATCTTTCACAGCCTAAAACAAAATGAGGACATGACGATGAACACACAAAGAGTCAGCGTTCCTGTCTTCTAAGTTATACTGTTGTAGTAAAAGAAAGCTAAAATCTCCACAGTAATGGACAGGGATCTACTTCCTTAGAAGTTAAACCATGTAAACCGACAATCAGACGCATTCACGGGCAATAAATGTGTTTGAAGTAGATAAAAACATTGAATTTTGTGAAAATTACGAATTTTTTATGTTTTGAGGGGTAGTTAGTTCCATCAAATGCTAGGGGTAATTTCCTTACACACAATAGTATGCTGAAACTAGTGATGGTAATATTGATTCTTAAACATTTCACATTTGTCTGCTTGAAGAAGGTGAAAATGCATTTTATTGATGCACATTTATTGACTTGTGTGAGACGTATTAAACTAAAAGAAATCCAGAGTAAATGTGTAGTAACTTGTTAGAAGGATGAACTGGATCTCTCGCTCACTTCTGGGTCTCCTGAATGTTGAGTCTGGATCATGCCACTTGGTGTCTGCAATGAAGTACAACAATAATCTGTCAGAAATATATTGTACTATAATACAACAATAAGTTTTAATTAAAAAAGTATCAAAGCATATTAGACAGAGCCAGAAAGAGAGACCCTTTTCTACCTTCACTTATTTTAACCCTCTGAGGTCTGAGCTGTTTTCTGGGCCCTGGAGGTGTTCTGACATGCTCTGACATTTCTGGTTATTTCTGTTACTTGTGACATTTTCATGGCTAAAGTCTAATACACTGTATTCAGCACAAACTCTGCTACAATAATATATCAGCAGCATGTATGTAAAAGTTTGTAGTTTTGAGATAATGACATTTATGCGTGGTTTGTGAAAATACAAAAAAAAAATTCTCACTGAAATAAGGCCATGAAACCCATACTGATTATTTCTTCACAAGACTTTTGAAAATTGTATGACGTAGCCTAGAATATTTGCTGCAAAACTATGTGAAAATCACCCTGACTGCTCATTCAGATAAGACAATATATTGATTTAAAAATTTTACGACGTGTTTTGTGTGAAAAAGCCTTATGCGGGAGCTCATTAATATGTAAGCTTTTCACACCTGAGAAAGACAAAGAACCTCCCCTAACGGCCCTATTAGGAGCTATCAGGCCCTGTCATTCTGAGCAACCTTGCACAATACTGTAAATGAGGAGATTTAAAAAAGAATGGCTTTTAAATTGTTTGGATTTATTTACAACACAACATAATCCAAAGATACACAACAAATGCCAAAAAAGCACTTCAAAGACAGAGACCTTTGTGCCATTCCTAAAAACATTGTACATACCTTTCATTTCCAAGATTTTCACTTTACTGTGTTCACGTACAGAAACTCATGTGAATGTTGAAGTCCTCAGTGGCATCTGGGCCCTGAAAAAAAAAAAAAGTGAACATACTGATATCAAGAGAAAGGCCTGCACGATTTTGGAAATAAATATTAGATTTTTCTGGTTAAAATTGCTTTTTAAAATTCCTTTTTAAAATTCACAGAATACACACACACACACACACACACACATACACAAATGTTTCCAACAATATATAATATAATGAACACCAGGTTTGTTGTGCCTTGTAGGCATAAGGTATATGCGCAGTGCCGGATAAAATGATAATAACAATAAATAACCTATAGCAGTATAAATCTTCCAAAAGATTTCAGTAACAACTAAGCTAGATAAAAATATATTGATTATCATGTTACTTCAAATGTTTCCATCTGTTATGATGATATGAAATGAGATAATAATAAAAACATGAAGCCGTTTGGTGCGTTTTGCTTTCATCCAAAATATGATACAGTACATTCAAACGCGATCGCGCAGCAAAATATAATACATTCAAACGCGATCGCTATCCAAAATATGATACATTCAAACGCGATCGCGCTCAAATATAAAATATTATGGTTACCATATACATATCTACGTTTGAGCAGATATCCACAAACACAGTAACTGTAAACACGGGTCTAAATGTTATAATATTCCCCATATATCTAGCAACAGTTCAACTGCAACGTGACATTTATGCAACAATAACAAACTAATATGTAAGAATTTCTTACCTTAGGCTACATCTTTCTTGTCTTCAAATCGCGTTCTTCTTCTTCTGGGGTAGCCTAAATCCAATGTAAGCTCAGGCACGTCTTTCAAACTCGACGAAAAGTGAAGTGAAGTGTTTTGTTGTTGAGGGAATGAGCGAGTCCGCGTTCCATGTGGAGATTTGCATGTGAATATCTTTTGCGCGAGTGGGCGTGGCCAAATTAACTGTAATGAGCAAGCGTTTGAGAAGCTGGACATCTTGTTGGTTTTATACAAATTACTTAAACAGAGAATATTTGTTTTCGTTTTTAATCCGATCATTTAAAAGTACACACTTAAATGTTTATAAAGGTATATGGCTCATAAATGTGTGACAAGTATTCGCTGAGTTTTGTTTCAGTTTATAGACGTGCTCAAGAAAAAAAAGTTCACCGCGACGGAGAGGCAGAACGCACACCCTGTTTATTTTCTTTATTTTACAAAAGCACAATGTTTTGATTTGATTGTAAGTGGACACATACAAAAGGAGAAATATCACAGATTCTTTTTTTTATATTTCTTTTGTCTGTATGACCATAAATGACGGAGTAATTTAAGTTTATAGTGCTACAATGTGGAGAAAATCCAGCAAAACGCGCCCGCGCGTTTGTCGACCTCAGAGGGTTAATCAAACAATTAGTATTTTACTTTTTTTTAAAGAATCTGTCCTTCATTGCATGCAAGCACACTCATGGTGCATAATTAACTGAGCATAGTGTATACAGTTTCATAAGTAAAGTAATTACACAAGAAGATATTGAGGGGGAGCATACACTCCTGAAGGGAAATGTAACTAATATATTTTGACAGATCCTATACCGTATAATCTATCAAGAGGTCTTACTTACCAGATTACGCCATGGCCATTGAGAATCTCCATAATCGTAGGTTATTTCAGTCTCTGCTTGAATGTTTTCAATTGCGAATAAGCAAAGATGAGGTTTACCCTGGACTGTCAACCTTCTCATTTTACAATTTGGTGATTTGTGGCAATCATTCACCAGCCTTCCCAGTGAGCCATCTTCGCGGGACGCATCTATGCTAAAGTAGGAGGAAACAAAAGGTTTTTCCACAAAACAACACAAGGCTTTAGAGAATAACTGATATTGTATAGGCCATGACTTACCACCATGTGCCATTGTTCCATTCAAAAACAAACAAGAAAGCATTTTGTTTTTCTGTGTACTTCTTCTGCCTCTTGTCCTGTTCATATTGTGATATTAACTCCCCACGGTACTCGACGACAAACGATCCCTTTTCAATTGGTGTGCAGGTAAATACACCACGTCCTGAGGAAAAATTAATAAAATAGTGTCAAGTTATGCAACCAAAATTATTTAAGAATCGCTATTGACAAGATATTGACAAACTACAAAAGAAACAAACATCAGACTTTTTAGCAGACTTTTATA
The DNA here is from genome assembly GCF_964197995.2 of Scardinius erythrophthalmus. Taxonomy (NCBI): domain Eukaryota; kingdom Metazoa; phylum Chordata; class Actinopteri; order Cypriniformes; family Leuciscidae; genus Scardinius; species Scardinius erythrophthalmus. Next base: position 41,255,508 of record NC_138227.1, read on the forward strand.
AATAATATATGAGTGTTAATGTTGCACATTGGCAGGTTAAGTCGGCTAATGCTGTGCACTGTAACAGTTGCTCCCGGCAACGTCGTGGTAAGTGGAGAGCATGCCAAGATGCATGAAAGACAATTATTATACATTTATTATTATTATTAAATATTGATTTCTGAATTCTTAAGTTAACAGATTATTATTGTGTTTATATATTAATATGAACTTTATGAACTGATATGAATTTTCTTTGCATTATTTGAGATCTGATATCACTGACATTATTTTGTTTATTTTGACCAGTAGTCATTTTCTGCTAATAAATAAAATAAGTAAAACAATATTTTTATTTAGAATTTGAGAGAAATGTTATCAGTAGTATATGAAATGAAACAAAAATATTAACTTTACCCAAAGACATACTATCAAATGTCAAACCAGACAAACATAATTTTTGCCGTGGTCTCTTACACAAACTGAAAACATCCTACCTTCATATCCAATCCTTGCCTTTTTCCATTCATTCTCCCTAAATGCCATTGAAACTATACTTACTGGACAATCGCATTGCTATACATAAAATATTACTCTTTGCATGGTTTACCCAACTACTTAAAATGTGTGCAACGTGGCAGAGCGTTGGTTTATATTATATGTTGCTTGACATTTATTTGGAAACAGACACGCGGTTTTAAAGGCATAGATGTGTGCGCTTGTCAACTGCAGGTGCGATCTTAATTGCTTCACTATCCAATCAGATCAGAGGCTGAACATGAGCTGAGAACGTGATGTGAGCTTTATACAGTACTGTGCAAAAGTACCTTCCTGCAAAGCTACCTGAAAAACTATGCGCAAGTGTACCTGGACAAAAGCCGTTTTAAACGCAAAGGGCCTAAGACTTTTGCACAGTACTGTATATACTGTCATTTGATGTGAGAGAGTCTGTCTCCTGCAAAACAGATTGGGAAATTCTGAACTGGAGAGCAAAAAGAGCATTATGAACAAAGCACTCCATAAATGGCCCAAAAAACACCAACAGATTTTGATAAATGGGTTGAAAACCTCTGGTGAATGGGACGTTTATGAAAATACGGGACATATCGCATCCCGTATCTATTCAAAACAGGTGCAAGCTTCCGTATTTTAAGGGACAGGTGGCAACCCTAGATTATGTTATAATATAAATATTTAAGGTTCGACCACATATGACATACCTTTAAAGTCACTGATCCACTTGGCCTTAAAAAAAGGTTTTTCACGTCCAGATAAAATAAACTGAATAGCCTCAGCCTGAGGACTAAGTCTGGTTCTCCTTTTTGACATGCTCTTCGGCCATGTGCTCCTAAATTAGCAAAGATCTACATATTAAAGACAAAAAGTCAGCAAGACAAGTACCAAAAAAGACCCATACTTGAATAAAATAGGATGTATACATGGTATTACTCTGCCTATAGAAATAATGTAACTTTAGCTTAACATTACTCATTTTCTCACCAATTGCATGTCATTAACTTTAGCTAATTAGGCTAATTGATTGATGCTTAAAGGTGCAACTGCACCTAACGTTACAACAGTGTAATGCAAAGCATAAATTTCTGTTAAAGAACAGTCAAATGTAACATATACTCAAAGAATAACTGTCGTTGTGGTTGAAAATGAAGACAAGTAAAGTTAATTAACTTACTTACCACTTACCAGGCCATGCCTGAGAAGACTGCAGCAGCAGAGACGGTCGGTGGCTCTGGGTATGCGGGAAAAGCCGGCACATAGTATGCAGGCTTCACTTCACTTGTCCAAACAGACAACCGGACGATGGGAGGAAAAAGTGCCACTTACTGCTGTTATTTGGCTGGTCATTTGGCCATTTAGACGTTATTGATAGTTCGGATTATGACATAATCAAGGTTTTCAACTCAAAGACCAGGATAGACTCCACCTTATGTGGCAGCTCCGGACCGTGTTTTTATGCTGGCCCACTGTGGCGCGATTATGCTGTTTCTAAAAAAAGTAAGTTCTTAATATTAATTACATTTATTTTAATTAATATGCATGTTCAGTTTGGATGTGGCTCTTATAACCAGAGTTTTGCAGTGTTAGATCTGTTTTTATAGCAGCCTATTTCTTATTTTATGTGTGGATTTATTCATCTGACAGGGTGGTTGGTATCTGTGATATTCTGACATGACTAAAAAAGGGCATATTTAAATTCACTACCAATCTGCAAGTTATTTTTATTTATCATTTTTTTAAATACATGTGTGTTTATGTAAGCTTTTAAAAAGAAGAGTCCAGATATTCCCAGGCCCACCTATTAATGATGTTGTCCTTTTATTTTAATAAGCTAACATTATCTTATCCAGCTGATTAATTTCAATTAATTGAGGAACTGATTCTCTTCAAAGTAAACAGGATACTTAATCAGCAGTAAATTGGTGATGTTATTATTTTACTCTGGTTACGTGGCATATGTGAATTACAGTAGGCTAGGCTAATTCTAAACTAGCTTAAAAAGGTGTGTATGAAAACGTTTTTTATTTTTTATTATTGAAACCAATGACTCAAATCATACAACAATCATCACAACAGCGCACAACAAGATTGCTTCACAGGATAGATATCACATATCTTTCAAATTAACAAGTCATAAATAAAGAACAACAATCATAAATTCTTTATATTGTGGTTATGAAAACGTACAATATGAGGACCCGTTGAGTGCGTCATCAATGTGTGTTAAAAGTGTGTTAAACTTCCAGATCTGACCACTAGTTGGCGTATCCGCAAATGAGCAAAAAACATAAACACAATTAAACACTTCATGTCATAAAATTGTGATGTTTTAGGACTGTTAGATTTTGGTGTATTTGGCCAGGCAGTGGTTTCGGTGGCTCGCCAATGTATTAGATTTCTCCAATACATGAAATAAGTAATCTTGACCAGAGTTCTTGTGCGGAGAAGAATTTATTGAAGGTTTGTAGTGTAGCAGTCCTTCAGCAGCGATGTTAACATGTCGCCCTTCAACAATCTTAACCCAAAATTCTGTCTGTGTGACTGAACTTTATACATGAAGACAAAAGGGCTACAAACAAAGGAAAACTGTTAGGACCTCCCACAGGAGATCGATCTAACTTGCTAATCCACTCTGAGCAATGCTGATTCTTTTTATTAATTCACACCAATCAGTTTCTATGGGCCATACATCTGAATGGGCCATTCATCTGTATGAGCCATTTGGCACACACCTTTGCAGACAGAGACAGAGTGGATTACATCTGATACAAAGTCACAATGTAAATGAATCTGATGACTGAAAATACAAAATCTTTCAGACTTTGGAGATTTTTGGTTTAGAGGCAATCTAGGAGCATCTACAACTGTTTAGTGAGCTCTGAAAAATGAAGACCCCCAAAATGTCCTCATTTTTCCGAGTGTCCTCATATTGCAGGTGTGTTATCATAAAAATGTCCTCAGTTGTCATGAAAACAAGTGCACACACACACACACACACACACACACACACACACACACTTCACTGATATAGTGTGAACCGAACTGAGTGTTTGAACGAACTGAGGGTTTCAACTGTCAATTTGAACTGTGTTTGTGATAACTGAGTTGATTGGAGACTGAATCATAAAATTGATTCATACGAATCGTTTAAGTGATTTCAAGGTTTTCTTCATATTCAAAATGAGTTATTTGAAGTGAGTCATTTGGATGGAATGAGTTATTTGAAGTGAATCATTTGGATTGAACTATAAGAGTCATCAACATCCAGTGTTTGTAAATAAGTTTGTGCCCTAATACTGACATTAATTTTAGGGAAACACTTTTGAGGTGTTAAAAGAGGTTTGGGTAACACATTATAATAACTACACGCTATTAATCATTAGTTAAGCATTAGTCAACAGTTAATTCGTAATTTATAAAGCATTAATAGACATTAATAAGCAGTTTATAAATACAGTTTATAAAGGCTTTGTTCTTGATTTATAAGCATATCTATAATGTGTTTAATAATTGTATTTTCATACTTTATTAATGATCAATTTATCATTTCTAAATGAAGTATTGCATTATTTACGAACCAGTTATTTAGGAGTTGCCACACTCTAAGAAATAAATCCGTAAAATAACAGAAAAAGTACTGGCAGCTCATTACCCGGACTTTGTCCCGTAATTAAAAAAATGGAAATTTTCTGTTAATTCACAGTGTGCCCACAGTAAATAAAACAGAAATCTTCTGTTATTTAATGATGCATCTATAGTAAAAAAAAAAAAAAAAACAGGACACTTTCTGTCATTTAATGGTGTATCTATAGTAAAAAAAAATAAAAAAATAAAACTGTACTGTACTTTTCCTACAGTAAAAATAAAACTTATGAATTTAGGCAATATACCTACAGCAAATAGAAATTGTACTTTTCTGTTATATAACAGTGTTCCTATAATGATAACTCTTGTTGAAAACATTCCAAACAGAAATATAGACCCATTTCCCTGGAGGTGAGGGGTTGGCCTTCTAAAGCTCTTGGTGTCATCTTGGAGATGTAATGCAATACAAAGGGCTTGTTCGGACAGTTTGGTCATAGACACAGTAATATTTTGTTCTCTAAGCTGAAATAAATGCTCTTACATAAAATGGTAAATATTAATTCATTTTTTATTATTTATTCATATCCAATATTTTTGTCAAACCACTTTTGCATTAAACAGTAGTGTAGATAAAACAACATTGGGACATCTCTCTCAAGAATAGCAATTAAACAAACCCAACCCAGTTCAGGAACAGAGTGCAGATTAAGCGAGAAAAAGTGATACATGCATTCTACAGCTACTGTATGAAAAATAATCAATATGCTGCCAAAAACACACAAACACACCACACTCCTTTCTCTCCGTTCCAGATGCTACTTCTATGGCTGTAAAACAAAAACAAAATATTAATTAGCAAATGGATCTTGCTGAGGTGCTTTAAATTGCATTGAACATGTATTCCAAGAAATTAACTTGGAACATAAATGGCATTTCACTTCCTCCTTATCTTTGACTTTAGTGAAATTAAGCCAAGCCTTTCACTGCATCGCACATTCAGCCATCCTAGCAAACAACCAACTGACCTAATGAGAAATGAAGCAAGCAAGGTTGTAAGGACAGCCTGCATGATAGAAGGAAAATCTGCGATGTGCGATAACATTGATATATTGAGATGACAATTTGACTTGCCATAAATAAACAAACACTAAGGTGTGCATATTAGCTCCGTGGTTGTTTTTAATTCAGAATAGGACTAGAATTTAATATTTTAATTATAACTTGCTAGAGCAGCAACAATAAAGTTTACAACAGCAGTCACTATACAAACTCAATATCTTTTCATCACAATACTGGGCAACATTTGCAAAAGAATGAAGAACTCGGGCATCAGTCCTTCCTCCTCCTCTCTCTCTGCTGTTATTTCCTGCCTGCAGGTAACGTTACCTGGTAGAGAGGAGCGGCCGGTTTGTCTCAGCCAGCAGCTGAGTTTACAGAGTTGTGCCAAATGTACAAGATTTCAACAGAATAAGACGAATAAGAATAAGAAGTGTGAGTAACAAAGGAGTTTGTGTAATGACCTTTAAATCTTCCAAGGATTCTGGAAGTCACTCAAGTCCGACAGGAATCGAAGCAGTTCTGGTGGAATGTTGTACTGTTTTGTGCCCTTTTTTTCTGCTTTAGACCCACGTTCTGGATTGATACCCAGCAGGCTCCTGTGGCAACACAAATGTATCATGTCACTTTGGCATGGCATTGCAAAACTAAGTATACTATAAAATGGACATAGAACTTTGTCAAAACATAGGCCTACCTCTGGATAAATTCCAGAGTCAGGGCTGCTCCCTTGGAGTACATGATGTTCAGCACGTAGAAGAGGCTATTTTGTATCTTCCTTCATCTGCAAAACATGTAAATAACGACAATACATTTTTTAAATCAATGAAACAAATATACAGCTTTTTCAAATATTTAAGAGCAGACATGAATATCCTTACCCACAACTATGATGCACGGGTTGCTAGGCAGTTCTGCTAAAGCATCCTGTGAGAGGTGAAGACACAGACATCTGAATCACAAAATGTTGTTTTTCTGTGGAATTTCCCTGCAATGCTCAGGACTCTGTATTGGCAGTGGTAACATTGGTATCAGTGCGTCACTACCTTCCCTACCTACTAAACCAAATTCCAATAAAATTGTGAGTTTTTACGCTGTGTGCTTACTTCTTCGCTTAGCAGCAGCACCTTTGGCTCCTCCGCAAAGTACTCCATCAGGCCCTGGAGGAGTTTTATTGGATCTGTAGTAACTCCTGTGATTCCCTTGCTCACAAGAAACTCTGTGATGGATTTGCCCTTCTCCTCAATTTGGTTCACAAGTTTCAAACTCCTGTAATGATACAGATTTTTTTGATGCGCACTCTTGTCATATATTAATCCATTACTCTTCCAACATATACTTTTCTGCAAAATCATCAACAAATATGTATTCTTGAGTCTTAGACCTTTCCAACGATATATAGTTTGCCATGATTAGATTAGGATTTAGTAGTAAAATATTGAAGTAAACTTAAAAAACAGCGGGAATGTGACACAGATATGGCAGACCTGCCTGTAGCAAGTAGCAGCTAACAGTTAATTTAACCTTACTAACGAACGTTAATGTTGGATTAAGTTAGGGTTTATTTATATTCCGATATATCGGCCGATATTTTTTTTTTTTTTTTTTTTTCAGAAACGCGCAACAAAACATTAACAGATTTCCCTAACATTAGTTATTTGTAGTTATTTATGAGTTTTAACTAAAATAATATGATAATGCATTTTAAAAAGAAACTTGTTTCTTTTATTGTCACAACAGAACAGAGGAACATCAAAATATATTAAAGTTCTGATAAATAAAATGTATAAAAATACAAACTTAAGATATGAAACGTAAAGTCCTTTGAACAAAAACACAAAAACAACAACAAGCAAATCAAAGTTACCAGTTTTAAAAGACTTGGTAAGCTTCATAAATATAACTTTGAATAGGACTGGAGACAAATTCTGTTAAGTTCTGATAAATAACAACAGCAGCAAAATATAAATTGTTAACAGTATATGAGGTAGTGTACTGAATCAGTCAATCCTCAATAGCTCCAGTCCAGCAGAGGCAGGTTTTAGTACAAGAATAGTTATTTGTAGTTATTTGAGTATTCACTAAAATAGTATTGTCACAACGGAACAGAGGAACATCAAAAAATATTTAAGTTCTGATAAATAAAATGTATAAAAATATTATACATTATACATACAAGACTTCAGCCATAAATTAGTATTAATATTGATAGCATCACTGTTAGCGTCGTTGCTAACTTAACGTACTGTCCATCTGTTAAAATGGCGAATATATCAGATGTAAGTAGTCTACCTTTTGGTGCAGGTGAGGACACATTTGAGCTGCACGCGGTGCAGTCTGAGCTGGAAGCTGTTGAGAACCAGATCCACGACCTTTTAGTGAGAAAAGCCGAGCTGATAGACCGGCGTTTGGCTCTTGAAACATCACGCGCCGATGCACACAAATCAGTGATTAACGTTACTAACCCGCTGACTCCGACCTCGTCTACTCCGTGCGTTTTTCAACATCGGTCCCGAGCGTCGAGGTCGCGATCAGCCATGGTCTCGTTCACTCCTGCTCCAACACGCCACCACGAAGCCTGGATATTTCCGCAGCGGAAGACGCGAGTCAGGTCTAGACCAAGAAAACTCTCTCCGACCTTCCCGGTTTTCGAGATATCCACACAAAACCGCTTCTCCCCTCTTCGCGAAACAGAACGCGATGCTGTGATCATCGGCGATTCCATCGTTCGACACGTACACCCTACGTTAGATAAAAGTAAGGTGCATAGTCACTGCTTTCCTGGTGCTCGTGTTTCTGAAATCGCTGCTCGCGCTCCCGAGATTCTGAACGAGCGCGTCGGAACTGTGGTCTTGCACGCGGGAGTGAACGACATCAGGCTGCGCCAGACGGAGGTTTTGAAGAAAGACTTCAGGAATCTGATTGATACGGTACACAGCACATCGCCTGATATAACGATCATTGTGTCAGGACCGCTTCCCACGTACCGACTAGGTCATGAAAAGTTTAGTAGATTATTCGCGCTAAATGAATGGTTAATGTCATGGTGCAATGAGCAGAAACTGCTCTTTGTAAATAATTGGAATCTGTTTTGGGAGCGTCCTAGGCTTTACCGTGCTGATGGCTTACACCCAAGCAGATTCGGATCGGATCTTCTGTCAGATAACATCTCCAAAATGTTAAATACCTTTTGACTAGTAACCAAAGGTCCAAATCATAGTCTCTGCTGCACCAATTTAACTGATATAAATAGTGTTGAACATTGCATAGAAACTGTGTCTATTCCTCGTTTAGTGAGATCAAATAATAAATCTAATGCAGGATCTAGAAAAAATCTAATTGTTATTAAACCAGAAAATGTTGCTATTAGTAAACAAAAACAATTTCTAAAGCTAGGTCTTCTAAACATTAGATCACTCACACCTAAGGCAGTTATTGTAAATGAAATAGTCACAGATAATAGCTTCGATGTACTTTGCCTTACTGAAACCTGGCTTAAACCAAATGATTATTTCTGTCACGATCCACACACCAAGGAATGGGAGAGAAACAGGTGGATCCAAATACAACACTTTTATTTGTAGGGCAATCCAATTCGTCATCATCCATGCAGGGGTCAAAATCCATGTTAGCAGTCCAATAACAAAATAAACAAACAAGGAACAAAACAAACTCAAACCAGGAAACAGACTTCAAGAAGTGTAAGTGACATACCACAATGACTCCGTGACAAGGACTAAAACAGACAGGGTATTTATAGACAGGTACAAACAATGTGATGAGAAACAGCTGTATGCAATGATGAGTGATAAGGGACAGCTGAGTGCAATGAAAAGACAAGAATCATGGGGAATGTAGTACTAGAGTGTGCTGGACACCGTGAGGAAGGAGGAGATCTAGTGGTGACCCAAGGAACATAAACCAGACACTGTGACATAACCCCCCCTCTACGGAGTGGCTCCCAGACACTCCAAGACAGGACACGGAACAAAACAAGAGTTCAGGAGGGAGGTGGCACGGTGGAGGATCAGGGGGAGGGACGGGGGGCCAGGTCCATGAAGGGAAACAGAAACAGGGGGTAACAGACTCAAAGGGGGCCAGGGTGACACAGACAATACATCAGGGGAACAGGGCGAAGCAAAGAGTCCATCCGGCGGCCAGGGGGGAGACTTTCCCTCGGGCGGCCAGGGCGGAGACAAGTCCATCGGGCGGCCAGGGCGGAGACTTTCCCTTGGGCGGCCAGGGCGTAGACAACAGTCCATCGGGCGGCCAGGGCGGAGACTTTCCCTCGGGTGGCCAGGGCGGAGACAACAGTCCATCGGGCGGCCAGGGCGGAGACTTTCCATCGGGCGGCCAGGGCGGAGACAACAGTCCATCGGGCGGCCAGGGCGGAGACAACAGTCCATCGGGCGGCCAGGGTGGAGACAACAGTCCATCGGGCGGCCAGGGTGGAGACAACAGTCCATCGGGCGGCCAGGGCGGAGACAACAGTCCATCGGGCGGCCAGGGCGGAGACTTTCCCTCGGGCGGCCACGACTCAGGCACTGGAACTGGCACCACCGGCTCAGGCACTGGAACTGGCACCACCGGCTCAGGCGCTGGAACTGGCACCACCGGCTCAGGCGCTGGAACTGGCACCACCGGCTCAGGCACTGGAACTGGCACCACCGGCTCAGGCACTGGAACTGGCACCACCGGCTCAGGCACTGGAACTGGCACCACCGGCTCAGGCACTGGAACTGGCACCACCGGCTCAGGCACTGGAACTGGCACCACCGGCTCAGGCACTGGAACTGGCACCACCGGCTCAGGCACTGGAACTGGCACCACCGGCTCAGGCACTGGAACTGGCACCACCGGCCCAAGTGTGTGCGTAGCCCACACACACCACATGGCTGTGGCCATAATGGCCAGTGTCGCGGTCACTGAGGGCTCAGGAACAGCCGGCTCAGGCACAGGAACAGACACCACCGGCTCAGGCACATACTCAGGAACAGGCACAGGCTCCGGCTCAGGAACAGGCACAGGCTCCGGCTCAGGAACAGGCACAGGCTCCGGCTCAGGAACAGGCACAGGCTCCGGCTCAGGAACAGGCACAGGCTCCGGCTCAGGAACAGGCACAGGCTCCGGCTCAGGAACAGGCACAGGCTCCGGCTCAGGAACAGGCACAGGCTCCGGCTCAGGAACAGGCACCGGCTCAGGAACAGGCACAGGCTCCGGCTCAGGAACAGGCACAGGCTCCGGCTCAGGAACAGGCACAGGCTCCGGCTCAGGAACAGGCACAGGCTCCGGCTCAGGAACAGGCACAGGCTCCGGCTCAGGAACAGGCACTGGCTCCGGCTCAGGAACAGGCACAGGCTCCGGCTCAGGAACAGGCACAGGCTCCGGCTCAGGAACAGGCACAGGCTCCGGCTCAGGAACAGGCACAGGCTCCGGCTCAGGAACAGGCACAGGCTCCGGCTCAGGAACAGGCACAGGCTCCGGCTCAGGAACAGGCACAGGCTCCGGCTCAGGCTCCGGCTCAGGAACAGGCACAGGCTCCGGCTCAGGAACAGGCACAGGCTCCGGCTCAGGAACAGGCACAGGCTCCGGCTCAGGAACAGGCACAGGCTCAGGAACAGGCACAGGCTCCGGCTCAGGAACAGGCACAGGCTCCGGCTCAGGAACAGGCACAGGCTCCGGCTCAGGAACAGGCACAGGCTCCGGCTCAGGAACAGGCACAGGCTCCGGCTCAGGAACAGGCACAGGCTCCGGCTCAGGAACAGGCACAGGCTCCGGCTCAGGAACAGGCACTGGCTCCGGCTCAGGAACAGGCACTGGCTCCGGCTCAGGAACAGGCACTGGCTCCGGCTCAGGAACAGGCACTGGCTCCGGCTCCGGAACTGCTCGGAGGGGATGGCCTCCGGGACGACAGCGGCCTGCTCGGAGGGGACGGCCTCCGGGACAACAGAGGGCTGCTTAAAGGGGACAGCCTCCGGGCCATTGGGGAGGCAGGAAGTCTTCCTCCTCCTCCGCCTGCGGACCACCGGACTCGAGACCACCAAACCCGGGACCACCGGAACTGGGATCACCAGACTCGGGACCACCGGACTCGGGACCACCGGAACTGGGACCACCGGACTCGGGACCACCGGACTCGGGACCACCCGAACTGGGACCCCTGGAACAGTCACGGAGGAGGTCTTCCTTCTCCTCCTCTGTTTCCGACGGTAAGGTGCAGGTTCTGAGCTGGACGGAATCAACGGTGAAGGGTGCTTAGGGGAATTCAACGCCATGGCCTCTTCGGTCTGGCGGGCCCATAAAGCAAGGCCCTGCAAAATGTTCATGTTGCTGGATCCATTGTATGACGGAGTCATTCTGTCACGATCCACACACCAAGGAATGGGAGAGAAACAGGTGGATCCAAATACAACACTTTTATTTGTAGGGCAATCCAATTCGTCATCATCCATGCAGGGGTCAAAATCCATGTTAGCAGTCCAATAACAAAATAAACAAACAAGGAACAAAACAAACTCAAACCAGGAAACAGACTTCAAGAAGTGTAAGTGACATACCACAATGACTCCGTGACAAGGACTAAAACAGACAGGGTATTTATAGACAGGTACAAACAATGTGATGAGAAACAGCTGTATGCAATGATGAGTGATAAGGGACAGCTGAGTGCAATGAAAAGACAAGAATCATGGGGAATGTAGTACTAGAGTGTGCTGGACACCGTGAGGAAGGAGGAGATCTAGTGGTGACCCAAGGAACATAAACCAGACACTGTGACAATTTCGGTCTAAATGAGTCTACTCCATCTGGATACTCCTATAAGCATGAGCCCCGTCTGATTGGTCGTGGCGGCGGTGTTGCAACAATCTATAGAGATATTCTCAATGTTACTCAGAAAACGGGCTATAAGTTTATTTCGTTTGAAGTACTTGTACTAAATGTTACGCTCTTAGATGTTCGAAAAACATCCCTATTATCTCTAGCCTTGGCTACCGTATATAGACCGCCTGGGCCTTACGCTGTAAGGCTGTCTTTTATTTCCTAAAAGAGTTTGCAGATTTTCTCTCAGACCTATTAGTTAATTTAGATAAAGCATTAATTGTTGGAGACTTTAATATCCACGTAGATAATTCAAATGATGTGCTAGGGGCTGCGTTTACAGATTTATTAAACTCCTTTGGGGTCAAGCAAAACGTTACTGGACCAACTCATCGTTTTAATCATACACTCGATTTAATTATATCACATGGAACCGATCCAACCGATATAGATATCATTCCACAAAGTGACGATGTCACTGACCATTACATGGTAACTTGCATATTACGTACTCCTGTAGTATATCATGCTGCGCCGCGTTATCGATTAGGCAGAACAATCCTTCCATCCACCATAGATCATTTTTCAAATAGCTTACCTGATCTGTCTCTGCTGCTCAGTGAACCCAAACAAACAGATGAACTTGAGGAATTAACTAGCATTATGAGCACCATTCTCTCTGGAACATTGGATATCGTTGCACCCATTAGATTAAAAAAGGTCAGAGAGAAAAGTAAAGCACCATGGTACAACAATACTACGCATGTTCTAAAGAGAGAAACCCGTAATTTAGAGCGTAAATGGAAACAAACTAATTTAGATGTCTTTAGACTCGCGTGGAAAGACAGTATGTCACGTTATAAAAAGGCCCTAAAAGAGGCCAGGGCTGAGCATCTCCGCAAACTAATAGAAAATAACCAAAACAATCCAAGGTTTACTTTAACACCGTGGCTAGACTAACAAATAAACAGATGTCTCCTGAACAAAATATTCCGTTACAGTTTAGTAGTAATGATTTCATGAAGTTCTTCACTGAGAAAATAGAAAACATCAGAACCACAATTATAAACGTTCAATCCTCAATCGCGCCTTATAATTCAGCCTCAATTATCACCCCGCAAGAACAATTACAGTGCTTTACAACTATAGAACAAAAAGAGTTAAATAAACTTATCACTTCATCTAAAACAACAACATGTTTAGATTCGATACCAACTAAACTATTGAAAGAAGTGTTACCTATAGTGGAAGAGCCTCTCCTCAATATTATTAACTCGTCTTTATCTTTAGGTTATGTTCCAAGAACATTTAAACTGGCAGTTATAAAACCTCTCATTAAGAAACCACAATTAGATCCACATAATCTAGAAAATTATAGACCCATTTCAAATCTACCTTTTATGTCTAAAATACTAGAAAAAGTTGTGTCCGCTCAACTAGGCTCTTTCTTGCAAGAAAATGACATCTATGAAAAGTTTCAGTCTGGTTTTAGGCCGCACCATAGCACTGAAACTGCGCTCGTTAAAATCACAAATGATTTACTTTTAGCTTCTGACCAAGGCTGTATCTCAATATTAGTTTTACTTGATCTTAATGCTGCGTTCGACACTATAGATTATACAATACTCTTAGATCGACTACAAAATTATACTGGTGTTCAAGGACAAGCATTAAGCTGGTTTAGATCTTATTTATCTGACCGCTACCATTTTGTTTATTTAAATGGAAAAAAATCGATCATAACTCCAGTAAACTATGGAGTGCCGCAGGGATCTGTGTTAGGCCCTCTGTTATTCTCAATATATATGCTGCCACTTGGAAATATTATAAGGAAACATGGAATTAGTTTCCATTGTTATGCTGATGACACTCAAATCTATATTTCATCACGGCCAGATGAAAACGCTAAATTATCCAAATTGACAGAGTGTGTTAAAGATATAAAAGATTGGATGACGCGCAATTTTCTTTTATTAAATCCAGACAAGACAGAGGTACTAATCATCGGTTCAAAAAACCACCCACAAAACCTCCCACAATACAACTTTAACATAGTAGGATGTCCTGTTACTTTATCCTCTACAGTAAAAGACCTGGGTGTTATATTAGACTGCAACCTGTCTTTTGAAAATCATATTTCATATGTTACAAGAACAGCCTTTTTCCACCTTAGAAACATTGCTAAGCTACGTAATATGCTATCTGTTTCTGACGCAGAAAAGTTAGTTCATGCATTCATGACCTCGAGACTAGATTACTGTAATGCTTTATTAGCTGGTTGTCCTGCAACCTCAATAAACAAGATACAGTTAGTCCAAAATGCCGCCGCAAGAGTTCTAACTAGATCAAGAAAATATGATCATATAACACCAATTTTTTCATCACTACATTGGTTACCTATAAAGTTCCGTATTAATTACAAGGTATTGCTACTGACTTATAAAGCCCTAAACGGCTTAGCTCCAGTCTATTTAACCGATCTTCTATCGCCTTCCTGATACTGTTCGTTACTCAGACTCGCTCTCCCAGTTTAAAACCAGATTAAAGACGCATCTCTTCAGCCAGGCATTCATATAATTCTTTTAATCTTACAGTTCAATCCGACCTCTAGTTCATAAACGCCAGAGGAGAACTGGCCCCCGACTGAGCCTGGGTTCTCCCAAGGTTTTTTTTTCTCCATTAGGTCACCTGATGGAGTTTTTCGGTTCCTTGCCACTGTTGCCTTTGGCTTGCTCAGTTGGGGATATTTGGGGATATTTAATTTAATTAATCAATCAACGATACTATTGATCAGCATTACCAAACGTGGACGTTCCACTAGAAACAAACATTGATGTATTGTTTTAATTTATTACTGTGAAGCTGCTTTGATACAATCTATGTTGTGAAAAGTGCTATATAAATAAACTTGACTTGACTTGACTTGACTTAAAAATAGAAACTTTAGATATGAAAGTTTAAAGTCCTTTGAACAAAAAAACACAATAACAACAACAACCAAATCAAAGTTACCAGTATTAAAAGACTTGGTAAGCTTCATAAATATAACTTTGAACTATACTACTTATAAATTGCTAACAGTATATGAGGTAGTGTACTGAATCAGTCAATCCTCAATAGCTCCAGTCCAGCAGAGGCAGGTTGTAGTACAATAAGCGAAGTTTCTCTGCATTCTCTCCTTTCAAAAAGCTTCGCCTATCCTCATAAATATTCCCTATGGTGCTGAACACTCTTTTGCTCGCCACTGAGGAGGGTGGACAGGAGAGGTACTGCCTTGCCAAAGCTGACAGTCTGGTGAAACGGTTGGTGTTGTGTTTCCACCAATCATATGGATTCCCATTCTTTCTGTCAATGACAGGCTCTCTGAAGTACCGTTCTAGCTCTTCGATGATACCCTCTGGTTCCACTGCTCAACTGGTGGATGGAAGGAGCACAGTGTTATACAGCGAGTCTAAGAGACTGGGTACTTGGTCCTCTGTTCTCGGCCTTTTGGGATCGGTCTCCTCAGATGGAGTTTCTGTGGTAGAATCTGGTGGACTGGTCTCCATAGCCTCTTTTAGCCAGGTTTTCACTTTTACCAGAATTTCTGGTACCAAAGGCCGCTCTTTGTAGTGTGGGTCCAAGACACAGGCAAGCACCACCTCTTTAGCATCTTTAACTTTTGCAAATCTTTTTTGCAAACTGTCCAGCATGAATTTTCTTGTGGTTTGAATACCCCTGGTGGTTGGTCCCTCTGACTCCAGTAAACGTTGTAACACTGCTAAACATGGTAGAATGCAGGATGTGGATGAGTCCTCTCTGCTGAATTCCAGTGTCACCTCCTCCAGTGGTCCAAGGGTCTCTGCCAGGTTCGACGCAATGGACCATTCCTCTGCTGACAGACATGAGAAATGTCCATGGTCGCTAGCATACGCAGTGATGTCTGTTTTCTGTTCAATCATCCTCACCAACATGTGCAGTGTCGAGTTTCACCTTGTCTGTACTGCCTGTATGATCGAATGCTGTGGGACACCTAGCTCCTCCTGAATTTTAGATAGGCGTTTCTGTGCCGTAACAGAGTGGTTGAAGTGAGTTGCAATTTTCTTCAGCTTTGCCAGAATGTCCACCACCACTCTCTGGGAACTGAGGCCATCATTGATAACTAGGTGCAGTATGTGAGCACTGCAGCTCAGGTCTGGCATCTCAACAAGGCGCATGCCTTTCACCATATTTGCCCCACTGTCCCTGAGTACAAGCATGACCCGCTCCTCATCAATTTCCCATTCTTCAAGCATGGACAGAAATGTCTCTCCAATGTACTGTCCTGTGTGGGACTGTGACAAGGATTTCACGTTCAAGACAAGTTGGACCTTTTTCCAATTCTTGTCAATGAAATGAGCAGTCAGGCTCATGAGTGCCTCATTTGACCCTGACCAACAGTCGGTGGTAAAAGAAATGCTGTTTCCTGCATTTTCAACTGACAGCAGTTTCTTTATTTTGTTTACAACTCCTGTGTAAATCTCATCCATCTTCTTTGTACGGAATCTTTAATGGGTATCTGGGCTCTGCCTTGGCCATAACCCTTTTAAACCCTGCACCCTCAACAACTGCAAAAGGCAGGATGTCAGTGGCTATCATCTCCATCAGGAGTTTGTCCATTTCTTCAGTTCTTGGATCATTTAGAGTCCATTTTGTGGTTTTCTCTAGCACTTGTTTTAAGGTTGGCTGTGTCAATGATGTGGTTGGAACTTGAGGCTGTGCTTCTTTTTGCATCTTCTCGTAGATCTCTTTGTGTTTTGAGTTAAGGTGTGCCCACAAGTTGGATGTATTTTTAAATTTGAGGCTGCCAGATCCCTGGCTCACAGAGGCTGTACAGATGTTGCATGTGACTGTACCTGATGGGCCTTTTGTGAAATGCTCCCATACTTGACTTCGTCCACCACTTGCCATCTGTCAAAATATAAAGTAAACAAGCCAGGTGAGATATACAAAAAACAACGTAACATAAAACCTAACATAAACACACAAATAAAATGATTGCTGCTACAGCCACAACTATTACTACCAGCATTATTATTATTATTATTGACAGTAATAATTACAAAAAATAATGATGACATTATTACTATCATCATCATTTATATTATCATTAAACAAGATAAAGGTCACTCCTAAATGTTTGTGTGCGTGTGTAATAATTAGTCCCTACATTGCCTTATAAGCTACCTTATAATTACAATGTCAGCTTGCTTATTTATCCCTTTACCTGCACTTTTTAAATTCTTTCCATCAAGCTACATCAAACCATTTTCAATCATCAGTTGCTGCCTGCCTTCTAAAACATACTATTTAGCGATCTAAATCCATTATGTGACTCGTTAATGCTGCGGCTGAACGACAGTCTGCAACGCACACTTGGCGTCATTGGATTTCACACACGTGTAAAAGAAAAGCTAACTTTTATGCACAAGCTACGTTTGATACTTTTTCTCTATGTCTAAATGTTCACTCCTCGCAAGTCTAACTTACATTTTACAATGCAGGGACTGTAACTAGAGATATGCTAGTTATAAATACAGTAATCATTACTTTATTTAGGCAGAATAAGTTCGTTGTGGTTTCCAAGCTCATTAATGTTAACGTTAGCGGTCTTCCACTGATAGTGGCTGATGCCATTCCACTGATGAGCCATAATTTAGCAATGGATAACGTCATACTGCAAATTGTAAAACATACATTTTCAATATAACAGGCCAAGGAGAGATGATACATCTCATTGCTATAACTGTCACGCTATTAAAGAAATACTTCAGTCACATTGTCGAAGTTAAAAGGACAGTCAGTCAACTACGGGTAGTTGACGTGACGTGGCTTTTTCACCGTCACAGAAGATAAAAAATCATTTATTTCACATTTTCATCATTTAGAATAATGTAAATGGTTAAACATTTTCTTGTTTTACATGAATTTGTTGTTTTAATACCCGAGTTATTTTTAATTTTTTTACAACTTTGAGCCAAATCTCAAAATCGTCCTATGGTGTGACGGTAGACAACATTATTTCATAAATATTAACTTTTATAAATAAAGAAAATAATGTTTAAAAATCTTAATGAACACTCCTGGCATAATTGTTCAAGTGTCTATTTCACTAAGTGGCCATCACTTTTCCTATACATACATTTCTAAAAGTGTAGGAATTTCATAAAGTTTGTCACAGAAAAAAATGTCCTTTGGTGTTATGCAAAAACCTGATATTAAGTTGGGCAATATCACGGACAACTACATTTAGTTGAAAGACCTCATTCAAGGTCATGTGACTGAAGACCCCTATGAAGGCCATGAGCAGTGCACATGGTAAGTATTTATCTCATAATTGTTCAAATATTTAACTATGTTTTCAGACCACTGAAGTTGTTAAGTTTTTTTTTGTCCTTTGTTGTGACATCCCTAAATTTCATTTTTTTAATTCAAATTTGTCTTTTTAACAGCAGGACTATGTAATATTATGCAAATGTATCATGCTAATTGCTAATGACAGTTCAGCTAGTATTAGCATGTTTATTAACTGCCACAAAAGCTCAAATGTCCTTTGGTGTGACAGGAAATGTCCTTTGGTGTGACACTTTGGCCTGTCACACCATAGGACACAGATGTCACACAATAGGACAAGACCTCCTTAAGAAGCTATTAAGGCAAATAGATAAAGTTTGTTAACATACTTTTCATTCTTTTTTTACCAGTTTTGATGATTTTAAATTCAATAATGACTTACATTTTAATGTTTATTGACGTTTTTTGGAGACTACATAAATGTTCTTAAGTGTTACTAAAACAACTAGAATGTATAATGTAATAACTATAAACAAATATAAAGTACATATATACAGTGTTACTACTTTTTTTTTAGAACAGAAAGAACTGAGGGAGAGATGAGTGCAAAAGAGAGGACCAGACAGTATAGGGAGTGAATTAAAAAGGATCCACAGAGAAAGGAGGCGATCCTAAGAGAACGACGGAGAAAGTAAATCAAACTGAAATGTTGCCATACACATCTTAAAATAATTCAGGGATCTTGCTGAGTGACTGAATGACTGCTTATTATTCAGTATCAGAATAGACCTGTGTGAGGTTTAGGTTCAACAATAGTTACATAATAAGCTTGTTATTACATAATAATAATCTATATTGTGTTTTATAAGAAATTGACAAGTGGTTACATTTGTATGGAAAACACAGTAGGTCATGAGTTCATAATTGAGTATACATTACATTAATTTCTCTGTTGATCCATTCATCTATATTCTATCATTATTTCAAACAGATATCATGAAAAGAAGGCTCTCGGAGAATTGGATACATTCAACATTAAAGCACTAGGAAGGAAGAGACAAACTGAATTGAGGAAGATTTGGAAGGAATCCAAAAAAAGATGCAGGGCAGAGGAAAAGGCATTACATGCCATTCTTAACACAACACCACCGTCTCCTGACAGTGTACTGGAGGAGCCAGTGGAACCTCCTGCAGGACCTGTGGCCCAACCTCCCCCTGAACTTCCAGTGTTGCCACCAACAACGCCTCCAATATCGCCAACACAGGCCACTGTAGCCAAATTAAATGAACATACAAAACAAATCAAAGGAAAGCTTACCAGTCTAGAGAGGGAGAACAAACTTTTAAAAATAAAATTCAGGATGGAACAAAAAAAAAAAACAGTAGAATGTGAAAAAAACTAAACCGTCTTTGTGAAAATAAAGTAAACAAGAATGTCAGGGAGAAACGCAGCAAGCCACAGCTGAAACAAAATGCAGTCGAAAAGAGAAAAGAAGTAGAGTTGTTCTTGTCAAGAGACACCAACAGCAGACTGCTTGCGGGGAAAAAAGACACTGTGGGCAGGGTGAACAAGAAGCAGCGGAGAGTTCTGACAAAATCACTGCGAGACCTCCACAGTGACTACCTCAAAGATCCCAGATGCAAATACGGAATGTCTTACAGTCAATTTACTAGATATAGGCCATTTTATATAACAGAGGCCAGAGCAACCGACCGCAATACCTGCGCCTGTTTTCAGCATGAAAACAGGCGCCTACTAATTGACAGCATGGCACATAGGGGCTTAATTCAAACGCAAAGCCTATCCTCTCTGCATAAAAGCATTACATGTAATGTTGATAAGAAAGAGTGTATGTACAGAACAGAGTGTATGTTCAGTGTATGTACTGAATGCTGCTTTGAAGAAATTCAGCTGGCAGAGTACAACCCCCTTGACTCTGCCAGATAGGAATGCTGGGCGAAAGAGGATGTGACTGTTGGTGATAGGGTCTTTAAGAATTGGGTAAAGAAGTCAAAGTCTGGCACAGTCGAAAACCTGGTAGAGCAATTCAGACTTGAGCTTGATTCCATCGGTAGCCATCAATTCAACTGGTTGCATCAGGCAGAAAAATTTTGAGAAATTAAGGAAAATGTTGCTCAAAATGAAATTGTCTTGCACATAGACTTTTCAGAGAATTACGGTTGCAAGCTGAATTCAGAAATCCAGTCTTATCATTTTGCGGGAAGCCGAAAGCAAGTCACACTGCATACTGCAGTTGCCTACACATCAAAAGGAACCCAGAGCTATGCAACTCTGTCACCATCATTAAGGCATGATGAGAGAGCTGTTTGGGCACACATCGTGCCTGTTCTGGAAGATGTGATGCTGGAACATAACCAAGCCATTGACATACTGCATGTCATCAGTGATGGTCCCGTAACACAATACAGAAACAAAACCAACTGCTTTCTGTTAAGCCAAGTTCCCTTCACAATGGGCTTTAAACATGTAACTTGGAATTTCTCAGAAAGGTCACATGGCAAGGGAGCCCCAGACGGTGTTGGGGGAGCAGTCAAAAGAACAGCAGACAAGTATGTTCTGAGAGGCAGTGATTTGCAATCTCCAAGAGATTTCTACGAGTTTCTATCCTTCCAAAAAGAGACGAGTGTGAAATTCAAATGGATTGAAGAGTCAGATATTGAGGCCTACGACAAACTGCTACCTCCATCTGTCAAACCAGTTACAGGGATTCTAGGTACACACCAAGTCTTGTCATCATCACCAGGAGTGATCCTGCACAGAGACTTAAGTTGTTTCTGTTCATATCCTGAAGTGTGTTCTTGCCACAAATCAAAGAAGGTGGATTTTGGAAATGCTTTGGAGACTGAATCAAATGACTCCTTTGAGGAAGAAGATAGATGCACACAAGGAAAATTTGTCATTGTGGAGTATGATGGCAGACCATATGTTGGGCAGATCGTGAAGGTTCATGGAGATGAACTAAAAATAAACTGCATGAAGCAAAAGAGTGAGAATTAATTTGTGTGGCCGGAGAAACTTAACTGCATTTACATTCACGGCAGAAGATAATTGGTGTCATATCTGAACCGGAGCCAATGCACCGTGCTGCTCGACTCGCACCCCTTGACTGGTTGATGTTCAATTCTTGATTGATAAATGCTGCCACATGCTAAGATGACCTCACTATTGAATATGTTGTTAAGCATCTGATAAAAAATATAGTTCCTGGAATTATTTTATAATAGAAATTTCATACATGACTGGTAATATTTTAAAATGAATTGAAGTAAATCAAAAGTACCTAAAAACTGAAAAAGGAAATGTGTGCAATCTTCATGATTGTGTCAATGTGTTTAAATGTGTTAAGTATGATTAAAAACTGTTCTAAGAATATGTTTTAGATGGAATGGAGTTCATGAATGTTATGCAATGTTTTTAGGGATTTTATTTTCATGTCACTGTTACTGTTTAACTGATGAATTTTGCAGTTTGACAATGTCACAGTATTGTTTTGAAATGGCATTTTACTTAATTTCTCAAAGATACTATATGCATCAATGTTTCCTTATTGATGGATCTATAAGTATCAAAGTTAATTTTGGTGTGCTATGTTTTGCACAGTTTATATTGTTTAAAAATAAAAACAAATGTCCTCCTTTGTAATTGTTACAATAAACACTACATATTCTGACTCTTTTTATGCAATGACTATCTTTGTCCTTTGGTGTGACGTTTTGTCCTATGGTGTGACAAACATAAAACAACAGAAAAATATACTTATTTTAAAATACCTTTTTTTTTTTAAAAAAGAGTCAAGTTTGGCATTAGGGGAGTTACAATAATATCTCCTCTTAGATATGTACAATTTCAAACAGTTTTGTAAGGTTGGTGAAAAAGTTTTATTGACATTCGAAGGAAAAAGTTTATCAACTTCATCTATTCATTGTGAAAATGATTCTAATTAGTACTTTCATGTAAAATAAATATCACTTTAAGAAAATAATGTTTTAATAATGTGAACAATTCTGTCTGAAGTTTTTTTTATGTTATTTAATTTAATTTCTTAGTACTTTTTAAATGTCACACCATAGGACACATTTACAGTACTGTTGAGTGAAAACGTGAAAAAAATATGTGAAGTCATTGACAAAATGAGTGACCACTACTATTTTCTGAAACTGCAGTTTTCATACTCCACAAATATATGTATTTTTTCTTAAAAAGTTATGTTTTCCAAAAAAAGTACTTTTTCTTGGCCATTTGTCAACTACCCATAACAACGTAACGTAATTACTAGCTAATTCCGCTTCACTCTCGCTTATTTAACAGCAGCAAAACTGGACATGATAGTCACAAATTTTGTCATGCTTATTTGAGTTAAGAGAACTGATGGGGATGTTCTTTTAATTGTTATTCAAGCAATGTATGTCTCGTGACCAACTCACCATGAACACACTTCACCGATGATCTCACTCGCGGATAACTGGTTCTCTCTGCCCGACTCTGGCTGGATCAGCAGGTTGCAGGATGTGTGGCGCGTTATACACGAGTGTTGCCAACAGGGACGGTGTAGAGTGCCCTCTGGTGGACAAACTATACAACGCCAACACTCAGGACATGGTTGAAGGGTGTTTCGTCCGTTTTTATTTTATTTTTGAAATATTAATTTATCGGCCATTATAAATGCCGATACCGATAGTTTGGGAAATGCCTAATATCGGCCTGCCGATAGATCGGTCGGGCTCTAGTTAGCAATAAATGTTACATCGCAGCCATGGAAAAGTTTGAATTCATGACGAATGAATGAGTTGTGCGTGAGCCCATAAATTTAAGCTTTGAATTCTGGTTTGCGATCTGGTCATCAGCGAATTTGACAATATTCCATTAGTTATTCCATATAGAAAGCTTGAATTGTCTACAAAACAATTCAAGGCGAAAATAAACCGACTAGCATATGCTTATGTAGGCCTATTCCGTATGAAGTGTGCATTTCTCTCTATAGGCGCGTTCACTGCGAAGATGACGAGTCAGCATCGTCAACTTCATCTTTGCAGCCGACACTGACACAGAAAACACTTTATTAATAAACAATTCAAATGTCTCCTTGCTATATTTGACACATTCATAATAATTACTTTTGCCAGTTCTTTGTGACAGCTGTTATGTGTGTTACTGGCAGCGTCACCCTCCGGTTACATGAACGTGTCACCACCGCATCAGCACCAGAACATGGATATTTAATTTTAGAGAATAATCGCACAACCTATTAGATATGCTATAATTAAATCAACTAATCGAATATTCAAAAATGGTGACTCATCCGTGCATGGAATCTCTTGTTTCTTTTCCCATATCATCACTCACCCGTTTCCGAAGGGGATTATAAACGTTTCTTTATTAGTTCATCATTAACTAACCACTTATAAATGACTTACAACTGAACGTTATTATAAAGTGTTACCCAAACAGGGTTTTTCCTGGGTCAAAATTGGTCTTTGGTGGTGGCTGACCGACATGGTCATCCACACACAGCAAAGAGTACCCTAGTACCCACATGATCCGCAAGCCCAATACTGACAATAAATGTTAAATTTAAAATAAATACAAAGAAACAGTTTGTGATTTTTTTCTTATCCTATTTATTCATGAAAAAATGATCACTGTCAGGCTAGATAGTAAAAGAAAGCGATTACAGCTTATTTTACATGTAAACATCATCGATACCAAAGTATATTTGAAATGTGATCTATTTGATTTGAAATTTATCCATTTACAAATATCACAGCCTGCAGATGAACATTTAACTCGTCTCTTTTTATTAACACTGTAGAACCTTTTTACAAGATCTCTGTAGTCGATTTCATCCTGAATTTCATCCTTGTTAATATTTGGTTGTTCATTCTTTTTATTTTATTTTTTTTGGGGGGGGGGGCATCATTTTCTTCCAGACTGTGGCTGAGAATTATTCAATTTTAAACCTCTTCCAAATTATATATAGACTATGCAATTATCAGACACAGATATTACCTGTCACTCTCACTGTCATCCTTTCTTGCCCTCTTTACAAAAAAAGCTGTGATTTTTCCACGACTGGCTTTCATTGTTTTGGAAGATAAAATCCTTTTTTTGATAGACCTGATAATTATTTTAGCATAAGGCAACTTTTTTTTTACTGCAATTCACACCCAGCACTAATTCAGCAAAAATATTCTCCGAATGCACCACGTGAAACATGGATTCGGTCTTCCGACCTTTGGATCAGTTGATTTTGATGCGAGGGAGAGAGCAAAGACAGAACTGAAGACGGGGAGTGCCCGCACGGGGGTGGGGCGCTGTGATCGTTCTCTCCGTCACTCCGTCAGTAGCCTGCTTCACTCACAAAACCCAATTACAGATCAAATAAGGCTTTGGCGGGACAAAAAAATCGTTTTGACTGCTGCGCTTGTGACAGAGTGCATGTTAACTGAAAGAACGAGCAGAGAGAGAGAGCCCCGGTCGCGCGTGCGCACTCTCTCCACTCTTGCTCTCACTCCCTCGCTCATATTAACCCCCTGAGGTCGATAGGCTCGTTTTTTTCCGTACGAGTGCAAAAAAAAATATATATATATATATATATATAAATTTTTATCTTATATGCTTGTGTTATACATCAATCGATCCTGTTTAGTGTGTATTTTTTTTGTGTATGCTCATAATAAAAACAAAGTGTCGTGCTTTTCGCCAAATAAAGAAAAATAAACATGATGCGAGTTCTGCCTACTCTCCGTCAGTGAAGTCAATTCTGAAACGCGTCCGAAAATGAACTGTAACTCAGCGAATACTCAGTCAAACAGGCATACAGTCACACAGGCATGAAGCTTGAATTCTCTTTTTTTAAATGAAGTAATTTTTATAAAAAACAAATATTCACAGTTTTGTAATATGTATGCAAAGAGAGAGATGTCAGTCGTTCTCATCTCAGCTAATTAAGTTTTAATGTGCTCCGCCCACGGAGAGCGCGCGCTATTCAAATGCAAATGTGAGGCGATCCAAACAAACCTGTGAAACGCCCACATCAGCTGGATAACACACACCGCGAGTTCACTTTCAGACTTATGTACTTTACGATGCTGTGAGGAATAATAGGCTACTATCTTGATAATAATCCTGCAAAAATTTACCTCAGAAGTTCTGGAAGTATCATTTCGAGGAGCAAACGGATCCCGCTGAGGAATTAGGTCAGTTCTGTTTGCTTTGTTCTAATCGGAAGGAATGAACGCAAAGATGCGTGCTGTTGTGGAGCTACTACAGCTGGCAAAAATACTGTTTAAATATGAATCGCGTTTCTGTGTATGAATGAATGAACGAACGAACGCACAGATGCGTACTGTTGTGGAGCTACTACAGCTGGCAAAAATACTGTTTAAATATGAATCGCTTTTCTGTGTATGAATGAATGAACGAACGAACGCACAGATGCGTGCTGTTGTGGAGCTACTACAGCTGGCAAAAATACTGTTTAAATATGAATCGCGTTTCTATGAATGAATGAACGCACAGATGCGCGCTGTTGTGGAGCTACTACAGCTGGCAAAAATACTGTTTTAATATGAATCGCGAATACAAAGAAAGATTATACTGGAAATATTGTTACAATTTTAAATGTTGTTGTAATTGTATAACCTTAAAAAAAAAAAAAAAAAAAAAATATATATATATATATATATATATATATATATATATATATATATATATATATATATATATATATATTGTGACGAGTCTCCGTTGTTCCTGCTCTGGTTAATTGGTGTGTCTAGCTGGGAGACTCATCAGGATAATGATGTACACCTGTGCAGGGCCATCAGGAGAATGATGTTCACCTGTATATAAGCTTAGGCTTTGAGAATGTTGAGTGTGCTTCGGAGAGCTCCAGTGCTGAGAGATGTTGTGAGACTTGTTTTCTCTCGTTTGTTTTGATTATGTTTTCTTTTGTATTTACTTTGAGCTTGGTTCTGTCTGACACTTTAACATCGTTTGTCAGACAGGAATTGTTACTTACTTTGTAATTGATTTCCCGTTTTACCTATTTTCTTACTTATGTTAATAAAAACTTGTTGCAACCTTACCAACCTTTATTAAGTCCTCCACTTATTTGTCACGGTTTTGAGCCGGTCGTGACAATATATATATATATATATATAAGGATAGATGTAAACAAAATCTTAAAAGGTCATTATAAGCCTTCTCTTTAAATAATTTTATTATGCTTTATTAGTGACACATTTGGGAAGAGAATATATTCCAAATCTGAAAATACAGTATGAGAACAATTAACTGCACAATTACTAGAAATGTTTACCTTGGATATTGTACAACTTGCAAGCAAAATTTGTGGAAAAAACAACAAACCAGTTATATATTGTCCTTGCATTCTTGTGGCTCAGTCACACACCTGAATGAAAGGCTCATTACGTATGCAGCCTCATTATGCGGGCCCCATTGACTCCGCAGGTGTGAATCACGCCCACCCGCATATGGCCTTTCCAAACAAAAAGTGTTTTACAAGATTTAAATCAATGTATTGTGTTATGTGAATGATTAGGCAGGATGATTTTCACATAATTTTGAAGAAAAAATTCTAGGCAACGTCATCCATTAGTCAAAAGTCTTATTTACATATATTTAGAATGTGTTTTATGGCCTTATTTCAGAAACTTTAGTTTTTTGTTTTTTAAAAAAACCATGCATAAACATTATTCTATCAAAAATACAAACATGTACATGCAGGTTGTTCACATATTATGGTAGCCCTGTTTGTGCTAAATAGAGTGAATTTACACCTTTGCCATTAATATGTTTATAAGCAACTGAAAAAAGCACAAATGTCAGGGCATGTCAGAACATCTCAAGGACCCCAAAAACCCCTCAGACCCCAGAGGGTTAATCAAAATCTACTGACTTGACACGATGGTAAAAGGTCAGAAGACCGAAGTGTCACGTGGCGAATTCGGAGGTTTATTTCTTGAATTACCGATGGGTGTGAATTGTGCTAATTGCCTTATCTTCTCTGAAAAGCGTTCTGCACATTTAGCTGACATAAACCACACTTTCAATAAACAAAAAAACGTTTAGACTATTACTTAAAATAAACTTTTTAATGCTACTTTTTATTCTACTTTTTGATATCGATATGATTATAGACCAAAATAATTATCAGGTCTAGCAAGAAGGATTTTATCTTACAAAGCTATAAAATCAAGTGGTAAAATCACAGCTTAAAAAAAAAAAAAAAAAAAAAAAATTTCACTTTACACCGCTAAAGTTGCAGCTTGAAGTCGTGCTGGTATTAAAAAATATCATGAAGGTATTAAAAAGGGTATTAAAAGGTATTAAATTCAACTTAAGAATTTCTGTATATACCCTGTATAAGGCATAAAGTGGTTTTTACTGAGGCTATTTTAAATAAAACAGGAATTGAACAAAACGCTCTGTTTAAGAGGAAAACATCTGTTTTTATATTGTAAAGAATTGGAGGAATTTTTAAGGAAATGTAAATGTCTAATTAAAGATTTGACTGAGGAGTGGGATGAAAATGGAATGGAACAGGGTGGTGATGTTTGGTTGTGAAAAGAAGTGTCAAAACAAAAGTTGTATTAATCTGTGTGTACTGCTAATAAAAACTGCAATATGGGAGAGAAGAACTGTTGCTTAAAATGAACTATTTTGTTGGATGTTTGGACTGTTTAAAAAGAAAACAGAATTACATATTGAAAGATTGTATGTGTATTTTAAAGGTGAAAATATGTTGGATGCTTTTTATGTTTTTACCCCAAAAGATTGTTGTGTTTTAAAAGAGTTAATGTAGAAGCTGCCGGGAAGTGAAGGACATTTTTAAATTATGTATGTAAATTAAAGATATGTGATGTAGAGATGATTGTATAAGATTTTTTTATTGCATTTATTTTTATTGTATCTTACTGATTGAAATTTCTTATTAATAATAATAATAATAATAAAAAAAGCACGCCCAATCTCGTCTGATTTCGGAAGCTAAGCAGGGTCGGGCCTGGTTAGTACTTGGATGGGAGACCACCTGGGAATACCAGGTGCTGTAAGCATTTTTGGTAAAAAAAAAAAAAAAAAGAAGAGTCTATGAGTTTCTTCAAAAAGCCTGTTTTTGCCAGCAGATTTTGCCAGCAGATTTTGCGGCCATACCACTTTGAGGGCGCTAGTGAGTCACCAGGAAGTGTGTGATTGTCGTAGGAAGAGAGAGGCTCTTTTTTTTTTTCTTTTTTTTTTTTTTTTTGATTTTGAATTAAGAAAAGTTGAAATAGTATCTTTATGTCTCACTTTACTGAATCCGTCATTCCGAAAGTCTCAAACCCCAAACAGTAGTCACTTTCGGAATGATGGATTTCATGGTAAAAAGACACGGACAAGCCAAACGGAATGAGATGGAGGACAATGACGATGATGAAAGGATTACAAACATGCCTGAAAGGAACACAAAAGAGGATGCTAATAGAAACAAGATATCGAAGAGAATACAAGAAAGAAGTGACATTGACCTTGAATGTGAAAGACAATGAAAATACAAAAATAGCCATGATAATCAAAGCAGTAGAACATAAATCTGGAATTGGTAAACTCATTGGACTGCTGAGAAAATTAAATAATGAATTTGAAATGACTATGGAAGAGGAGAGCGACTTTGAAGGATTGCTGGATGGAATAATGATTAACCCTCTGGGGTCTGAGCTGTTTTCTGGGCCCTGGAGGTGTTCTGACATGCTCTGACATTTGTGCTTATTTCTGTTACTTGTGACATTTTCATGGCTAAAGTCTGATTACACTGTATTCAGCACAAACTCTGCTACAATAATATATCAGCAGCATGTATGTAAAAGTTTGTAGTTTTGAGATAATGACATTTATGAGTGGTTTGTGAAAATACAAAAAAAATTCTCACTGAAATAAGACCATGAAACCCATACTGATTATTTCTTCACAAGACTTTTGAAAATTGTATCACGTAGCCTAGAATATTTGCTCCAAAACTATGTGAAAATCGCCCTGACTGCTCATTCAGATAAGACAATATATTGATTTAAAATTTGTACGACGTATTTTGTGTGAGAAAGCTTTATGCGGGAGGTGTGATCACGTCATTAATATGTAAGATTTTCACACCTGAGAAAGACAAAGACCCTCCCCTAACGGCCCTATTAGGAGCTATCAGGCCCTATCATTCTGAGCAACCTTGCACAAAGAATGAGGAGATTTAAAAAAGAATGGCTTTTTGATTGTTTGGATTTATTTACAACACAACATAATCCAAAGATACAAAAAAAATGACAAAAAAGCACTTATTGAAAAAAATGATCCAAAGACAGAGACCTTTGTGCCATTCCTAAAAACATTCTACATACCTTTCATTTCCAAGGTGTTTGATTTTCACTTTACCATGTTTATGTACAGAGACTCATGTGAATGTTGAAGTCAGCAGGACTCAGTGGCATCTGGGCCCTGAAAGAAAAAAAAAGTGAACATACTGATATCAAGAGAAAGGCCTGCACGATTTTGGGAATAAATTTTAGATTTTTCTGGTTAAAATTGCTTTTTAAAATTCACAGAATACACACACACACACACACACACACAAATGTTTCCAACAATATATAATATAATGAACACCAGGTTTGTTGTGCCTTGTAGGCATAGGCTATGCGCAGTGCTGCATAAAATAATAATAACAATAACCTATAGCAGCCTGTAAATCTTCCAAAAGATTTCAGTAACAACTAAGCTAGAGAAAAATATATTGATTATCATGTTACTTCAAATGTTTCCATTCGTTATGATGATATGAAATCAGATAATAGTAAAAACATGAAGCCGTTTGGTGCGTTTTGCTTTTCAAACGCGATCGCGTTCCAAAATATGATACATTCAAACGCGATCGCGATCCAAAATATGAAACATTATGGTTATCATATACATATCTACGTTTGAGCAGATATCACGGGTCTAAATATTATAATATTCACCATATATCTAGCAACAGTTCAACTGCAATGTGAAATTTATGCAACAATAACAAACTAATATGTAAGAATTTCTTACCTTACATCTTTCTTGTCTTCAAATCGCGTTCTTCTTCTTCTAAGGTAAATCCAATGTAAGCTCACGGCGCGTCTTTCAAACTCGACAAAAAGCAGAGACTTGTGAAGTTTTTTCGTGCTTTGTTTTTGAGGTAACGAGTGCATTCGCGTTCCATGTGGAGATTTGCATGTGAATCTCTTTTGCGCGCGTGGGCGTGGTCAAATTAAAAATAATGAGCAAGCGTTTGAGATACTGGATATCTTGTTGGTTTTATACAAATTACTTAAACAGAGAATATTTGTTTTCAGTTTGAATCCGATCATTAAAAAGTACACACTTAAATGTTTATAAAGGTATATGGCTCATAAATGTGTGACAAGTATTCGCTGAGTTTGGTTTCAGTTTATAGACGTGCTCAAGAAAAAAAAGTTCACCGCGACGGGGAGGCAGAAAGCACACTCTGGGCCCTATCTTGCACCCAGCGCAATTGACTTTGTACACCGATGCATGTATCATTACTATTTTGCACCCGCGCAAAGCGCGCTTTTCCCTCCACAGAAGCACGTCGCTAAACTAGGGAATGAACTTGCGCTCCCTGGGCGGTTCAGCGCAAAAAAGGAGGTGTGTTCTGGCGCAAACGTTCCTTCATGCTATTTTGCAGGTTTAGAAAACAATTGCGCCACTAACCAGGAAAAAATAGTTTAAAGTCAGTGGCGCATTGCGCATGTTATTCATTATTCATATGTTCATTATTTCACGTTACGCCCAAACCACACCTATGAATAATGAAGCTGCTTCAGACCAACCCATTTTAGATTTGCGCCTAGCGCAAGAGTCATTTATCCCGCCGGGAAAATAGCAACAGCGCCAAGACCCGCCCACAAAGTTACTTGCGCTTTGCGCTTTGACACTTGCGTTTCAGATCGTTAAAATAGGGCCCTCTGTTTATTTTCTTTATTTTACAAAAGCACAATGTTTTGATTTGATTGTAAGTGGACACATACAAAAGTAGAAATATCACAGATTCTTTTTTTATATTTCTTTTTTCTGTATGACCATAAATGACGGAGTAATTTAAGTTTATTGTGCTACAATGTGACGAAAATCCAGCAAAACGCGCGGGCACGTTTGTCGACCCCAGAGGGTTAATGAACAAAAATGTGAAGTAAGGAAACTATGTGCAATGGAAAGAATTGTGTCTTTTTTGCATCTGCCAAGTGAAGATGAAGACATTGTTAAAAAACTGATCAATTGGGGTGTAACTCCCATCCTTCCTATAAGAAAGAGATACTATCCCGGAACTACGGTAGCAGACGGAACACGCTTCTTGAAGGTTAAGTTTCCAAGAAGGTGACATCTTTACCATACAATACAAAATTCATGACTGAGGAAGGAGCGCAGTTCTTTAGAGTGATACATGAACATCAAGAAAAGAAATGCAGGATGTGTGCAAGTGCAGAACATGAGAAGAAGGACTGCCCTCTTTTCACGGTCAGAGGGTGTCTTGAGCAGGGGCATTATGCGCGGGACTGCAAAGAACCGTGGTGCCAAGGCTGCAAAAAGGCTATGAAGAGATGCACATGTGAGAAGGATTAAGAGGAATATGAAGAAGAAGGAAGGAATGGAGATACAGAAGGAGATGGGAGACACTACAATTGAAAGGTTTAATGAATCGTTGAGGCAGAATTAAATAGTTGAAGATAAACAAAATGACGGGTGTGAAGG
Source organism: Scardinius erythrophthalmus (assembly GCF_964197995.2). NCBI lineage: Eukaryota > Metazoa > Chordata > Actinopteri > Cypriniformes > Leuciscidae > Scardinius > Scardinius erythrophthalmus. Next base: position 41,287,585 of record NC_138227.1, read on the forward strand.
CGACCGTTCATTCTTCTCTGTTTCTGCGCATGCCCAGTTGTACAAATGAGCCACCCTTAAGCCGCAGGTTTGAATCCCGACCGAAGCATACATTTTCAGCCAGGGCAAGTTCTCTAACCCGTGCATAAATATTAAAATCTGTTATGTTAAACATTATATTTATATTATGCCTATTTTATATGTCAATGTATAAATAAAAGTTACATGCCGTGTATTATTTGTTTCACCTTTTTCTTCAGTAAAATAAATATCAATTAAATATCAGTTGTTGTTGTTGTTGATGTATAGATGCAGAAAACACCAAACACAGCAGCAGTAGGCTACAGTGTGAAATTTGATTATTTATTTTAAACTACAATACAATACAATAAAACATGATAATAATAATAATAATAAAGCATCAGAGCAGACACATGGCATAACTGTTCTGTGCAGAGATGCAGAACAGTGGTATGGATGCAGAACAGTGGCACAAGGATTTATTCTTCTTTTTTTAAACCACATCAATCACAGCAGACAGACACATAGTATAAGCGCTCAGTACAGACATGCATGGATACATAACGCAGCAGCATTACAGTGTGAAATACCTGTGGCATACAAGGCTTTTTTTAAAAAAACACATCAATCACAGCAGACAGACACATATTATAAGAGCTCAGTACAGACATGCATGGATACATAACACAGTAGCATAACAGTGCGAAGTAGGCACATAGTATAAAAGCTCAGTACAGACCTACATGAATACATAACGCAGCAACGCTACAGTGCGAAGTACCTGTGGCATACAAGGCTTTTTTTAAAAACCACATCAATGACAGCAGACAGACACATAGTATAAGAGCTCAGTACAGACATGCATGGATACATAACGCAGCGACATTACAGTGTGAAGTACTTGTGGCATACAAGGGTTTTTTATTTAACCACGTGGCGGCAACAGAGCCAGTGGCAGCAGCAGATGAGCCAGCACCAACGACAGTACGGTATCTTGCATCGCAGCCACTGGACGTAACTCCAAAGACAGTGACCACATTAATGAACATACCCACATGTCCAAAAGGCCTATATAACTTGTCAGCGCATAAAATCAGTGTTATACAGGTGTGAATGGAACAATGTTTTTTTTTTTTCTTAAACCATATGATAGGCAGGAGACACACAGTATAGGCCTATAACTTGTCAGTGCAAAGAATCAGAATAGTACAAAGGCATGACAATGTTATACAGGTGTGAATGGGATACACAATGTTTTTTTAAGCATAGTGTCACTGTGCTGTAGAAGAGTTGTGGCAGGTGTGGACCGGTGTTTGTAGGATGGGGAGAACCCTCACACTCGGCTGGGGCAGTGAGAGGTCCAGAAGTAGAGGCTGTGTAGCTGGAAAAGGTCCTGTTGCAGCTGCAGCAGCCGGTGGTACGGCCAGGACAGCAGCTGAGGGGGCAGGTGGTAAAGGCGCCAGTAACCGTACTAGCGCTGGCAGAACAGGCACCGGTGCTGCCACAGCCAGTGCTGCTGCCAGAGTTACCGCCGCCCTTGACGCTGCTGTCGTCGCCTGGCCTGTAGGCACCACCGTTGCTGCTGCCGGAGGACGATCCACCGCCGCTGATGCTGGGCCCAGCGCTGTCGCTGATGCTGGCGCTGCCGCCACCAGACCCGCTGCCGCTTGTGGTCGTCCCTCTGCTGCAACGCCTGAAGCTAGCGCAGTCCTCTCCTTCTCCCACTGCGTCCTGGTGAACCTGAAAACGGATTTCAACATAATATTTTAGTTACATGTACAATTTTGAGAGCATGTCATTCAAGCATGTCATTACCATAACACTGCCCAAAGCATCAAACATACCACAGTGAGAGGGTCCTGCAGTTCAGCTCATAGAGCTGTATGGGCGCCCGAGCCATCAGCCTCTGGTGGCCCAGCACAAGGTCCCGGATGTGCTGGTACCGAAGCAGTACGCTGTCCCACCGCGACCCCCAGGGCACCGTGCACACAGGTGCCCGAGGGGATCAAGCGGCAGAGCTGGGTGCATACTGCCTCTACCAGCCGGCTTGCGCTGGGACTGCTGGCAGGTCCAGAGGTCTGTCCGACCAGGCAGCTGCGGACAATGGACAAAAACAATGACAGATATGAGCATGATAATGAGTAACATTACATAAAGCAGCTTGTGTGTACATCAGGGAAATGTATGATGGAAGTGTAGACTTACCGTCTCAAGCTTTCCACACCAGTTATAGTGGTGCGGCTTGGCTTCGCTGCCATGAAGCGCCCCTGAGCTGGCCTGTCCCTGTAGCGGGGAGGGTAAACTGCTCGGGCCCTGTCGTATGGTGACAGGGCCTCGTAGAGCCTGATAAGCTCATCTACCCCCCCCTCGGACAAGGCCGGGTCGTGACGCAACCCCACCAAGACCATGGCCAACTGGACCACGGCCAGGTACCCCGGCTGGTCATCTGGTCCTCTGTAGTCCTGCAGACACACAAGCAGAGACGTAAAACAATAAGTCAGTTGGATGGAGTTTTTGGTGATGTGAGATGCACTGCAGTCGCAGACTGCAAAGAGGTGGCGTGCTTACCTCAGCAGCCTGCTGAGGCTCTGGCGAGGACTGGCCGGGGGAGTGGGGTGCGGGCTCGGGGGGACTGGTCGGACGGGATGGCTTGGGCGCGGGTGCGTCAGCCGGTTTCCCTAACCGCGGGTCCGTCTGAGGAGCTAGGAACTCGCCAGGCACGTGGAGGATGAGGTCCTCCACCTCCTGCTGGCCGTCAGCGAGCTTGTCATCCTCAACGAGTGGGGGAATGCCCCCCCCCCCCCGCGTCCGGAATGTCAGGGTCCAAGCTGACGTCCTGCAGCACTCTCCCAGTCTGGGAGTACAGGTACTCGATAATAATAATAATAAACTTTATTTTATAAAGCGCCTTTAAAAGCAACTTCTCAAAGCGCTGTACACAAATTAAGCAATACAAAGCTCAAGCAATAAAAGTAACATCAACAATCAAATGCTAATTTAAAAAAATAAGTCTTAAGTCTACCTTTAAAAATGTCTTAGCTCTGGGCTTCCCTAAGATCAAGAGGCAGAGAATTCCAAAGGACAGGAGCATATGAAGAAAAGGCCCTGTCACCCATAGATCGTAAGCGTGTATGAGGAACAACCAACAAGTTGGATTGTGAAGAACGCACTCTCCGAGTTGGGGTATAGGAAGTTAACAATTCAGATAAATAATAAGGAGCCAAGCCATGCAATGCTTTATATGTCAGCATCATAATTTTAAAATCTACTCTGAATCGGACTGGGAGACAGTATAAGGACTCCAAAACTGGAGTGATGTGATTGCATACCCTGGACCCAGTCAATATCCTGGCGGCCGAGTTTTGTACATATTGTAGTTTGTTGAGTGTGGATTTAGAGACTCCGGCTAGAAGGGCGTTACAGTAATCTATCCTAGAGATGACAAAGGAATTCATCAGCTTTTCAGCTACTGAGAAATTTAGCATAGGACGTAATCTTGCTATTTCAGAGGTGAAAAAAGGATGATTTAACTGTACTCTGAACAAAAGAATCAAATTAAAGCCTAGTATCAAAAATAACTCCAAGATTTCTCACTTTAGCTTGAGTAGCCAAGACAGAGCCATCAATAGTCAAAGATAAGGAACCAGCTTTGGAAATTTGATGACGGGAACCAATAAGCATAACTTCAGTTTTACCACTATTCAGACACAAAAAAATTGTACTCATCCATTCCTTTATCTCAGAAACACAGCCGGACAGAAAATCAACATCAAGATGTTCACCAGGTTTTGAGTGTATATAAATCTGCGTATCATCAGCATAAAAGTGATAATGGAGGCCAAGCGATCGCAACAACTATCCAAGTGGTGACAGATAAATATTAAAAAGCAGAGGGCCCAAGACTGAGCCCTGAGGAACCCCAGTGAGAACAGAGCTAATCTCAGACCTGAAACCACCCATGGAAACAAACTGAGAACGGTCAGTAAAATAGGATTTAAACCACTTCAAAGCTGTCCCCGACACAGCAAAATCTTGTTCAAGGCGGGTGAGTAATAGACTATGATCCACAGTATCAAAAGCTGCTCTTAAATCAAGAAGGATGAGAATGGAAATTACACCAGAGTCAGAAGCCATCATCGATGCCGATGAGTTCCCCTGAAGTACAACAACACAAATCGCATCAGTCAGTCTGGTACCAATATCGTTCAGTGTGGACATGTGTAAGCGCGGTGGCTTGAGTGTTCTTACCGGTGTACTCCCTGGGCTTGGTGCAATCCTTGACCACACTCGTGCCAAGCACCCTTTGGCTGAGCTGGACAAGGGAGTGCTGCAGGGGGCCACTGTAGGAGCGGAGCAGCGGCTGTCCCTCCTGTGCCATGGACGCCGCCCTGTCCTCGTTCCACTGCGTCAACCCCTCCAGGAGAAATGCTTGGAAGTGCCAGGGATTGGCACTTTCTCCTGAGGAACACATATGTGTTTAGCAGTTTATTCAGTGCACACAATGTGAATGACAATGAGTCGATGACAGTGAAAGATTGACATGACAGTGAAACATGTAGTCTACCTGGAATGAAGTGGTTGAGATGCAGGTGGAACGACTCAAGGGATGTGGAGCCTCGTGCACAACGGTACACCGGCAGGCTGATCCCCCCTTTGGTCAGCCTGCCCGTCTCGGTGTACAGCTCCACACCCGGCGGGTCCTGGATGCGCTGGAGGTGGCGCCGCTGCTCCGTCCAGATTTCCTGGATGCGGTCTTGGTCCAGCAGGGGAATCCCCATGGTGTCTCGTCCATTGGCACCGCCGAAGGTTTCCAGAAGGTCACCGATCAGCCGCTCCGTCTCCGCCGCTCCACGCGTTCGCCGATGGCAATGGAGAGCCATATCCCTGCGGCTGACGTGCCTCCACACTCCGGCGTCAGACGAGAAGGTCATCCCCTGCGCTTCAAGCATCCTCTTCTTTGCGTTGAGCAATCAGGCTGCGTCCTGGGTCCCACAGGAAGATGCACGAAGACAGCTGCTGCTGGAAGGGCTTATACATCTGGTGGCTCTCGGTGGTGACACCTGACACGAAGCGCCGCATCAGGTGCCAGATGTCCAGCCGGACCACCAGCTTGTCCCACTTCCTGAACATATCAGCTGTCTTAGATCCCCTGTGGGACGAATAACAGTCCCGGTCAACGTAGAGGAGCTGAGGCGGCTCCACCCCAGCGTCCCGATACCGCCGCATTAACCCTGCAGCCATGGACAACAGGCCGGCACCCTCGGTGTCCGTGAGCACGGACATAAGCACCTGTCCGTGCTCGTTGCCAACGTTCGTTGCCCACGCTGCGGTCTGGGCGACAGCACCGGCGAGCTTCCAGGTCACCTGTTTGAAAGAATAACGCATCTCAGTAAGGCTGCACGCACATAGCTAGAGCATTATACTCCGCTTGCGCTATAGCACCACATTTACCTTCTTGGTTGAATCCATCTTCAGAACCGTTCCAAAGATGGAGGTAACCCGGGCCTTCACGTCCTCCAGGCGGGAGAGGATGTCGTGGCAGTACACCAGTAACAGCCACACGTACTGGGGCACGGGTGGTGGTTTTGGTGGTGGGGTGCACCTGCGCACGACACCTCGCGACGTGAAGGGCTCCATGACGCTGAGGTAGTGTATGGACCTCCGCATCCAGGCCTCTGTGTGTGCCTCACAGAGTTTCTTGTACAGCTGCGTGGCGCTGTTTCCCCGAGTACGCTCACGCAGCTGGATAATTACCTACCGGTCACAGGCAAGCCTACAGAGGAGCACATCATGTGTTACAGAAGAGCCACACACAGACACACCAAGGGGCTGCGTGACAGTGTTCAGACAGCTACTTACTTGTAGGTGAGGATTGCCGTGAAGAGGGCGCGATGCCCCTCTCCCAGCTGACCCACGACCTCCTGCGACCAGGCAGCTACCTTCCTCTTACACTGACAGCACTCCAGGTACTCGGTGGCTATCAAGTACCAGCCATTGATGTCCAGGACCCTCCGGATGGTCCTGTAGAACCCACACTTCGTGAGGGCCCTATTACAGCATGTCGGCTGGACGCCCCACAGACGCAGGGGCGTCCAGAGGAACAGCCGACACGCGAAGAATGCAGCTGGTGAGGCGGGTGGCTGAGTATAACTTGGCCCGGGGGTGAGGGGGGTCCCACCACAGCTTGAGGTCTGTGGTGAGTTTGGTCCTCCCTTCGCTGTCTGGCTTAAACAGCTCCTGGTCGATCCACTCCTGCTCTTCCCCGGTGAGAGCTGTCCGCCAGCTCTCAGGCAACCGGGACTGTGAGGAAAAAAACAACACAAACAAACACACTGTAAGGAGGCTGAGAGGAGGTGCTACATGCAGTTTGACAGTCAACTCCACTGAGTTGTGCGTCCATGAGTACGGGCACGTGTGTGTGTTTGTACCTCAGCCGAAGCAGGAGTGGGCGTTGCGGGCTGCTCCACGTTCCTCTCCTTCCTCTTCCTCTTCGCCGGCGCTGGTGCCAGGGTGGCCTCCCCAGATGGCGTCTCCTCCACGGAGACGCGACGGGGCTCCTCCCTGGTCAACGCCGGAGCCCGAGCCGGAACCGCGAGCGTAGGTGGAGCAGCCGCAACTTGAGGTGGTGGCGGTGGCGGTGGCGGTGGCAGTGGGAGGGGTGGGGGAGGGATGGAGGACAATGCCGGAGGAGGTGGAGATGGAGGCCTCACCACCAGCGGGAGCGGGAGAGTCTGAAGGACCTGTACGTGAGCTTCAGACACATTCACACACAACAAAATGGCATTAGCACAATCATAGTCATGGGGCAACACACAGGCAGGCAAGACTAAGTGAGTCTGAGTGTTGAGAGCTACAAGGTGAATGTTAAGAGATGCAGCAGGGCCAAGGGAAGTAGACATGTGAAGGTGTTTAATCAAATCTATATTACCACTATGTTAGTGAGGATGGCACATCTACCACCGACAAAGACGGCTACATTACCTGCCAAACCTACCTTTGTCCTTCAAGCATCAACAGTAGCGACCAGTAAATTAAACCATTACAGTTAATACAAAAATACTGACAGAAGAATATATATTGAAGGTCTAATATATATTACTATATAGGAACTTGTGGTTAAATGTTTTCCAGGAGTCTGTGAGATGTTTCTTGAAGGCATGCTCTGTACATTGAACAGTACTCAGGAAAAGAAACAAGGAAGAGGCCACTTTTGTGTTTTAAGGCATAATTCAAAACAATGTAACAATCCATAGGTAAGTGCACTTAACTGTAATAAAACAGACAAAACGCTAGAAAAATGATTCATTTGGTTTTATTTTTATTTGGCACAGTCAAATTTCTGATGGTGCATTGAAATCATGCTGTGGATGGGAGTACCAAATTAAAGGCTTTGGCACCCAGGGCAAATAAATACATGTTTCTTGTTTGGCCGGTTCACACATTTCCAGTGGTACCAGCCATGGCACCTGTCACATTCAATCTGAAAGAGACAGTGACATTATGAAAAATTAAATGAGCAAAGTTTGAAATAAATAAATAAAGAACAGATTAAAATACCCAAGAGTCAATGTTGTCCTGTGTATGAGGATATTTGTCCCCACATGACAAGCATAGGTCGGACAGGTCTTCTGTGGAAACAGAGGCATCAAGGTATTTTTGTAATGATGCATATCACCAAGCAATATCATGTATAGCTTGGGTTTAAAAAAAACCCCACCTGTTTGCTGTAGCACACACAGGCCTATGTTTTGCCTCATCAAAGCAACATCTGGATCAGTGCATGGAAACTCCAAACTGCCCCCATTTAGAACTGCTTCAGCAATTCACTTTGGTAGGCGAAAAGAAGATTAATAAAAATAACAGACCAACATTTTGAGTGTCTTCATACATTTGTCCTTACCTTACAACCATTCTGCAGTGAAGCAGTTTGCCTCGGCTTTCACCAAAGGAGTTTTCATACAAAATTATTCTTTGGGATATATCATCTGTCAAGATGGGGTCATGAATTAATGACTCACATTTAAGCCTTTGTAGTTTACAGAGAAGGATGGATAAAACAAAAAGGAACAAACCAGGAGTGTCCAGTGGTCAGTTTTGTTAACTGACCCCACCAGCACATCATATGCCTCTAGATCCATCTACAGCATACAGGTATAAATGTGGCATTCCAATAACAGATTAACAAATTATCTGAGAACATGATAGTTACTTGTATGGCATCAGGATTTTTTTGTTTTTTACCCTTTTCATCAAACTGGCCTTCCTCTTCCAAATATTTGTGGCTTGAAAGGAATCCAGGACAAATGCCCTGCTTGAATAATTCCTCACAAGGCAGGTCAGGTACGCATTAATGACCTGTGGTCAAAAAGAATGATGACAGACTTGCAAGGTATAACTGTATGACTACAGAATATGGTCTAGTCTAAAAGCAAAATGACAGTGAACTACAGGAAATTGTATCAATCATGTTAACTGCAGCACAAACCTCACTTTCAAGTTTCGCCCCAGGTTTGAGGCGTTCCAAATCCCAGGTAAAGACCTTGTACGGGCCAACTTTACTGCAAAGTTTCCCACCCATTTTCCTTGCCCATACTGTATGTCTTGCAACACTACAGAGAGATAGAGAAGAAAATCTTGAACCAATGTTATTTACATGTAGGAGATATAAATTATGAAGGAAAACACATACAACACATACCTGAAGAACAAGGTATTTGGGGGGAATGCTGTACAACCGACTGGGTGGCAGGACTGAAGGTAGGCTGGGGGTCAAGGCCAGGTAAAGGTGCAGACTGGAGGTAGGCTGGGGGTCAAGACCAGGTAAAGGTGGAGACTGGGTGGCAGGACTGGAGGTAGGCTGGGGGTCAAGGCAGGCAGCAGAAATGGATTTTGAAGATGGTGGGTCAGCATGTGTTGGATTAAAAAGAACAGAACACTGTGTTGCAGGATGCATTACGACATGAGGGAGGGGCATGGAAAAAGGCACATTGAGAGGTAGTGGTACATGCTGCAGGGAAAGGTGTGTGTATAGGGCAGGGAAAGGCATGAATCTGAGAGGTGCTTGCAGAACAGGGGACTTGGGAGGAACATGAGGGACTGAAGGCACAGTAGCAGGAGGGCAAAACTTTTGAACTTTTGGAGTAGGATCCTCCAAAAAATGAATTACATGGTCAATATTGATTTTGGGAATTTGTTTCCCTTCATCATCCACCACATCAATGGATTTGCCCTCCACTTTTATAACGGTGTATGGACCCTGTCTCCAACCTGAATGTCAATGGCCATTCCTTTCTCCAATTTCATTTTTTTAACTTTACCTTGCACATTTCTAATGTTGTCCTGCACAGTTTTAAAAAATCTGTCCTGCCTTCTAATGCATTCCTCTGCCATAATGTCCTCCACACTTTCGTTGATCTATATCAAGAAATTGGATTTTATTGGCAATTGCAGGATGTTTTTAAAAAAATAATTTAGATGTGTTGTGCTTACCTCATAATTGTCTGGCACCTCACAAGGATACCTTGCCTCAAGGCCAAACATTAAAAAGTAGGGCGAGAATGTCATGATCCTGGCATCTTTCTCTTTCCTCTCTCTCCCCCTTTTGGTCACATACGCAGACACCCACTCACCGCTCTTTACGCACACACTCATTCCACGCGCTCATTCATCACTCTCAGCTGTTCCTACTCTATCCATGCAATCGTGCTAATTTTTCCTACACCTGTTCTCCCTTTCCTTCTAATTGTGTTTGCTTCTTCTAGTCCTCTTTTCCCCTGTCTCGTCGACAGATTATTAAATGTTATCTACATGAAAGATCTCAGCGCTCTTACCTCTCGTACCTGTCCTGTCCAGTCGTGTCTGTGTTTTTGCTGGATGATAATCAGCTGCAGATATTTCTCTGTGAATGCTGTTGCTCGCACTCTGAACTCTATCCAGCTAAACCTGTTGCAGAGATCCAGACCAGCGCCAGTATCCAGCCACCCTCTATCCTCTGATCTCCCCGTGAGAACCGAAGGCAGCAGTTCTCTTCCCGGGTCCTCCGGCCGCTTCCTGAGTTACGCTGTCCAAGAGGAGGATTTACGTTGCATTATTACAAGTCCAGTCTGCTGACAGTTTCTGTTCTACATTTCATATAATCTGAAGATTTCTGTTCTTTTCTGATTTACCTGTGGACAGCTTCCTGATTTCATTAAAGACTGTATATTGCTGCATATCGCATTTGGGTCCTCTCTCTCACATACCTGACAGAGATTTTGGTGGTTACTTGTTTTTTTTAGTTCGGAGACCGAACATTGCAGCCTCCAAATAATCTGCCCATGTGTCTGGCCGTTTTCCCACAAGCTTGCTCAAAGACCTGAAAAACAAGTCTTACGGTTAATCACCTATAGTGATACAATGTGTGAGACTAATGTGTTTCAATTAAATGTACCTGATAAATGAGTAAATATACAATGAACAGACAAGAGCAGATGCATTCTTCATCTGCCATTCATGTATTGTTTTATCAGTTGAATGGTCACTTTCATACCCCTGAATTGTGCCATTTAATCTTTCAACCAGTCCATTGGTCTGCGGGTGGTATGGGGCACATAAACTTATTTTAATGCCAAGTACTTGGAAGACACCCATATTGATCTATACAAACCAACACAAGAGTTTAATTATTAATATTTTTCCAATTATTCAAATATTAAAGGAGTAATTCTCTAACCTTGTTCACAAATTCTTTGCCTTGATCAGTCAAAAGCCTTTTTGGGGCACCAAATCTGTAAAATAGCTTGACAATGCAAGCTGTTACCTCCTCTGCACTCTTAGTCTTTAGTTGGAAAGCCTCACACCACTTTGTGAAATAGTCAACCATTACACAAATGTACTGGTAGCCCTCTTTAGTTGGTATGAGCTTTCCCACTAAATCCATGCCAACAATGTCCCATGGCTCAGCCACCTGACGAAAAAAAAAAAAAAAAAATCATTACTTTCTTAAAGTGAGAATATTCTTCATTAACCCTCTGAGGTCGGCAATCACGCCGGCGTGATCTGCTCGCTTTTTTCCTTATGAGTTGAAACAAGACTCGAAATTCTCTGTTGACTTTGATTTTACAAACAAGTTTCATACATCAATCGATCCTGTTAAGTGTGTATTATTTTTGTGTATACTCACAATAAAAGCAAAGTGTTGTGCTTTTTGCCAAATAAAGAAAAATAAACATGATGTGAGTTCTGCTTTCTCTCTGTCAGTGAAGTCAATTCTGAAACGCGTCCGAAAATGAACCATAACTCAGCGAATACTCAGTCAAACAGTCACACAGGCACACAGGCATGAAGCTTGAATTTTCTTCTTTTAAATGAAGTAATTTTTATAAAAAACAAATATTCTCAGTTTATGCAATCTGTATGAAAAGAGAGAGATGTCAGTCGTTCTCATCTCAGCTCATTATTTTTAATTTGACCCCGCCCACGGAGAGCGCGCGCTATTCAAACGCAAATGACTGAGGCAATCCTGCAAACGCCCCCATATCAGCTCGAGAAAACACATCAAGCTTATTCAGATCATTGTACTTGTTTACACCGTCTCGCGGCGCTGTGAGTTATAATACTATCGTAATAATAATAATGGAAAATGTACCTCAGAAGTGCTGGTATTTCGATGAGCAAGGGATGCCGCAGAGCTGAGGAATATTAGTAAGTTTTTTTTTTTCATTCTCTAGACATTTTTACTGTAAAATATCTGCCACCTCAAATAAGCTTTTGTTTGCCAATTTTTTCCTCATATGTTAAATATAATATGTTTTGTCAAAAATAAAGTAATCAAATAATATGTTATAGTGTTTATTCCAATGTAGCCTAGGCTATATTCAAGTAATGAATCCTTAACTTTGAAATATGTATGATAAAATGTATACTTTAGTTTTTACAAAGAAAGATTACACTTGAATTGTTGTTGTAATTATAACCTTTTTAATAAAAAAATATATATATTTACAAGGTAGATGTAAACAAACTATTACAATTATAATAATAATAATAATAATACATTTAATTTATATAGCACTATATAAATTAAATGTATTATTATTATTATTATTATTATATGATTACTTGATACACAGACATAACTGATATTTCACTGCATCCACTAATAGTCAATGGCCAAAAACTAGTGTTGACACCATCAGTTAACGTTAACTAAATAGAACAACACCACATGAACTGCCGGGCTTTGTCCCTGTTACTAACGTTACAAATTTTACCGGACTTTACCGAGGCTAAAGAACCGTTAGCCTAATGATAGCCGTTAACGTTGAATTAGCCTGCTTAACTTATATGCTTATCACTAATGCTTCCAGCTCGAACACCTAGCTAGTCTTGCAGTTATCTTAACTCAGTAATTTGCCATCTAACTAAATGTTCACCGTGCTAATTAAAACACTCTTACCTCTGTAAAGCCGTCACAATGATTCATATGATCATCTGCTGTTCTTCTACAGCTCCTTGGCGTCAACTGGGAAATACCGGGAAATACACATGTGGAAATACAGCCAGACGGAGGTACCATGACCTAAGCCTAGAACACCCTCTGCTGACGTTTTTTCGTAGGCTACACGGACACATGCTTTTCTTACATTCAAAACTACCAAAATGTGAAACACTTCAATAATTAATGAACCAGTCTGCACACTCCACTATAGGCTAACTTAAAATCAGAATCAGAAATACTTTATTGATCTTTATTGATGCTATTGATAACCTGGGGGACAATTCTTGTGTCACAGTTGATGTGCACATCCAGACATTTAAAGGAATATAAATAATAATAGAAGTTGGTAAATAAACAAGTATATACATGTAAATATATAGGCTATAAAGTATGAAGAAGAATTATAAAGGACTATGGATATGCAGCCTACAAGATTTACAATATTTACAGAACTAGTAAATAAATAGAAGCAGAACTGCAGCAAACTATATTGCACACTGAATATTAAAACAGAGAATACTGCACAGAATGTGAAGTATTGCACTACAGGGTCCAGTTTAATAACAAAGGGTCCATGTGTCAGCCACTTTACTATCTTGAGGCCACGAGTTACTATCTTGAGGCCACGAGATAGTATCTTGAGGCCATGAGTTACTATTTTGAGGCCACGAGTTAGTATCTTGAGGCCATGAGTTACCATCTTGAGGCCACGAGTTACTATCTTGAGGCCACGAGATAGTATCTTGAGGCCATGAGTTACTATCTTGAGGCCACGAGTTAGTATCTTGAGGCCACGAGATAGTATCTTGAGGCCACGAGATAGTATCTTGAGGCCACGAGATAGTATCTTGAGGCCACGAGTTAGTATCTTGAGGCCACGAGATAGTATCTTGAGGCCACGAGATAGTATCTTGAGGTCACGAGATAGTATCTTGAGGCCACGAGATAGTATCTTGAGGCCACGAGTTACTATCTTGAGGCCACGAGATAGTATCTTGAGGCCACGAGTTAGTATCTTGAGGCCACGAGTTACTATCTTGAGGCCACGAGATAGTATCTTGAGGCCACGAGATAGTTATAATTTTTTTTTTTGACAAAGTGGGACTAGGGGGGCTCCGTAAATATTAAAACAGAATATTGCACAGAATGTGAAGTATTGCACTACAGGGTCCAGTTTAATAACAAAGGGTCCATGTGTCAGACACTTTACTATCTTGAGGCCACGAGTTACTATCTTTAGGCCACGAGATAGTATCTTGAGGCCACAAGTTACTATCTTGAGGCCACGAGTTAGTATCTTGAGGCCACGAGTTAGTATCTTGAGGCCACGAGATAGTATCTTGAGGCCACAAGTTACTATCTTGAGGCCACGAGTTAGTATCTTGAGGCCACGAGTTACTATCTTGAGGCCACGAGTTACTATCTTGAGGCCACGAGTTACTATCTTGAGGCCACGAGTTAGTATCTTGAGGCCACGAGTTACTATCTTGAGGCCACGAGTTAGTATCTTGAGGCCACGAGTTACTATCTTGAGGCCACGAGATAGTATCTTGAGACCACGAGTTAGTATCTTGAGACCACGAGATAGTATCTTGAGGCCCCGAGTTACTATCTTGAGGCCACGAGTTACTATCTTGAGGCCACGAGTTACTATCTTGAGGCCACGAGATAGTATCTTGAGGCCACAAGTTAGTATCTTGAGGCCACGAGTTACTATCTTGAGGCCACGAGTTACTATCTTGAGGCCACGAGATAGTATCTTGAGGCCACAAGTTAGTATCGTGAGGCCACAAGTTAGTATCTTGAGGCCACGAGTTACTATCTTGAGGCCATCTCGAGGCCACGAGTTACTATCTTGAGGCCACAAGTTAGTATCTTGAGGCCACAAGTTAGTATCTTGAGGCCACGAGTTACTATCTTGAGGCCACGAGTTACTATCTTGAGGCCACGAGATAGTATCTTGAGGCCACAAGTTAGTATCTTGAGGCCACAAGTTAGTATCTTGAGGCCACGAGTTACTATCTTGAGGCCACGAGTTACTATCTTGAGGCCACGAGTTAGTATCTTGAGGCCACAAGTTACTATCTTGAGGCCACAAGTTACTATCTTGAGGCCACGAGTTACTATCTTGAGGCCACGAATTAGTATCTTGAGGCCACGAGTTACTATCTTGAGGCCACGAGTTAGTATCTTGAGGCCACGAGTTACTATCTTGAGGCCACGAGATAGTATCTTGAGACCACGAGTTAGTATCTTGAGACCACGAGATAGTATCTTGAGGCCACGAGTTACTATCTTGAGGCCACGAATTAGTATCTTGAGGCCACGAGTTACTATCTTGAGGCCACGAGTTAGTATCTTGAGGCCACGAGTTACTATCTTGAGGCCACGAGATAGTATCTTGAGACCACGAGTTAGTATCTTGAGACCACGAGATAGTATCTTGAGGCCACGAGTTACTATCTTGAGGCCACGAGTTACTATCTTGAGGCCACGAGATAGTATCTTGAGGCCACGAGATAGTATCTTGAGGCCACAAGTTAGTATCTTGAGGCCACAAGTTAGTATCTTGAGGCCACAAGTTAGTATCTTGAGGCCACAAGTTACTATCTTGAGGCCACAAGTTACTATCTTGAGGCCACGAGATAGTATCTTGAGGCCACGAGATATTTATAATGAATTTTTTTGACAAAGAGGGACTAGGGGGGCTCCGTACGTTTATGTGTGGTTTGTGAAAAAATAAAAATAATTGTCACTGAAATAAGGTCATGAAACCCATACTGATTATTTCTTCACAAGACTTTTGAAAATTGTATCACATAGCCTAGTATATTTGCTTCAAAACTATGTGAAAATCATCCAACATACTCATTGTCAGGTTTAGAGAAGACGCAAACAGGTGAGTAAATATAAACAATGTTTATTGAGAACAGAAGCATGGAACCAGCAGATGTAATGGTGAGTAGGTAATGCAAACTTGAGATGAAGATAGAACTTAGCTGAATAATAATATGAATGTCTTTGCAGGTGGAGTGGAAACCAGAGTAGAGAATGGATGATGAAGATGACCAACGGAGAAGGCAGATGGCAGATCGGAATGAAGACTAAAGATGAGTATCTCAGGTTGGTAGATCAGGTAAGTAACAGGTAGTGAGCCTTGTGAGTCCATGTAAAGACGAGACCAGACACGGAACAGAAGGTGAAGGGTTGTATATAAAGCAGTCCCTCCAGGATTTCACGATTTTTTTGTGTGATTTTTGCGATCAAAATGACTGATTTTGTGGTGGTAATTTCCAGAAATTCGTGAAAAAATTTGCGATTTTTATATTTTATAATTAGGACATCACATTTACCATAAAAGTATTATGTCAGATGCACAATCGTCATACATGACACAAATCACAAACAAAATGCATAAAGCTTGTTTATTTTGGTCTAATCAAATTCTCATCAAATTAACTTTTAAAACAACCTATGGGCACAACCAGGAACATCCAAGAAATTATTTAAATAATCAAGTAAACACTCAGTAATGAAATAAGAACAAAGGAACAAATAACAAAAAGAAACAAAACAGGGCAAATAAATACAAGGATACAGTTACAAACAGTGGATAATTTACGTTTTTTTTTTTTTATTGTGCTGTAGCTATTGTTGTTGCTTGATTAACATTAACAACACTGACAGCAGCAGGTAAATTAGGTTACTGTCACTTTAAGACCTACTACAGTAATGACAAACGTCCCAATCAGTTATTACTGATAGTTTTACGTAAATACTCGCCAAGATGAATATTTTGAAGTAATTGTTGCTATGTGTATTTGTTCAAGCGCTATAAAGAGAATTTACGCTGACAGGCGGTGACACGCAGTCAGTCAGTCAGTCACACGCACACGCACGCGCACACACACACACACACACACACACACACACTGCAGTCAGGCAGTCACTCGGTCAACACGAAACAATTTACCCCCACTCTCGTGCATGCTCTCGTGCAATATATCAGGATATTGCGTAGCCCGCTCCTTGGCGCTTATGTGAGAGGGCAGGTGAGACAAATTTTCTTTCGCCATGTTTCTGACAGACCGCTCACAGACATCACGCGTGCGCAACATCTGTATCCACGTAAAATGCATTGAAACTTTAATTAAACTAGAGATATTTCAATTGGGTGATTATAATTTAATGTTTTGTGAGGTCTTTTTCATTTTTGTGATTATTTTGCGGTTAAATTAGTAATTATGCAGGATCGCAAAAAAATGCGACAATTTGTTGATTTTGCGTTGTATTCAGCGATCGCGGAATCGCGAAAAACTGGAGGGACTGATAAAGGGAGTGAATGATGAGGTGATGATGAGGTGCGGGTGTGGTGAATCAGTATTCCGGGGAGAGTGAACGAGAGGGCGGAGTGTGCAGATCTGGTGGATCCCTGACACTCATTCAGATAAAACAGTACGACATGTAAAACAGTAAGACATGTTTTGTGTAAGAAAGCCTTATGTGAGGAGGCGTGAATCATCATTAATATTGATGTGTATTGAATTGATGTGTATTGATGAATATTGAATAATGGCCCTATCAGGAGGGACTGTGAGGGAACTAGAACAAACTGAGGAGAGATTTAAAAATTGTTTTTGATTGGCTTTTTGATTGTTTTGATTTATTTACAACACAACAAAATCCAAAGATACACAACAAAGGACAAAACAAGCACATTATTGAACACACTGATCTAAAGACAGAGACTTGAGCAGTCACACACCTTTGTGCTATTCCTGAAACATAGTGCATACCTGTTTTTTTCCAAGGTGTTTGATTTGTCATTTTACCATGTTCATGTACAGAGACTCATGTGAATGTTTAAGTCAGCAGGACTCATCAGGTTTCATCTGGTTCCTGTAAAAAAAAAGAAAAAAAAAAAGAAACAACTGTGAACATGCTGAAGAGAACCTATAGACCCCTTTTGCGCCGACGTCACAGTTACGTCACGGCGCTAGCTGGAGGCAAAACAAAGACAAAACAAAAACAAAACTGGAGGTGGCTAATACGTCGCGTCTGAATGCGTTGTTGTCTTTGGAGCTCCATCAATTTGATTTATAATTCTTGATTTTACTCTTTAAACTTACTTACAACAAACATTTTCTACTTTTCCTCACTGAGAAGCACTACTGCTCAAACCTCATAGTTACAACGCGGACTGTTGAGCAGACGCGTCTCAAGCCTATTAGTGATCCAACGCTGGATACTCCTATAGGTTACGTCTGTGGATCACGGCTGAACGCGTCTTCTCAACACTCACTTACAAACATTTTTCGCCTATTGTGCGTCTACTCTACACCCGTACCACTAAAAAGACGGATTATATCTAAGACTTCAGTCATAAATTAGTATTAATATTGTTAGCATCACTGGTAGCGTAGTTGCTAACTTACTGTCCATCTGTTAAAATGGCGAATATATCCGATAAGTAGTCTACCTTTTGGTGCAGGTGAGGACACATTTGAGCTGCACGCGGTGCAGTCTGAGCTGGAAGCTGTTGAGAAACAGATCCACGACCTTTTAGTGAGACAAGCCGAACTGATAGACCGGCGGTTAGCTCTTGAAACATCACGCGCAGATGCACACAAATCAGAGATTAACGTTACTAACCCGCAGATTCCGACCTCGTCTACTCCTTGCGTTACTCAGCATCGGTCCCGAGCGCCGAGGTCGCGATCAGCCATGGTCTCGTTCACTCCGGCTCCAACACGCCACCACGAAGCCTGGATATTTCCGCAGCAGAAGACGCGAGTCAGGTCTAGACCAAGACCCTCTCCAAACCCTCCCGGTTTTCGAGTTATCCACACAAAACCGCTTCTCCCCTCTTCGCGAAACAGAACGCGATGCTGTGATCATCGGCGATTCCATCATTCGGCACGTCCACGCTACATTAGGTAAAAGTAAGGTGCACAGTCACTGCTTTGCTGGTGCTCGTGTTTCTGAAATCGCTGCTCACGTTCCCGAGATTCTGAACGATAACGAGCGTGTCGGAACTGTGGTCTTGCACGCGGGAGTGAACGACATCAGGCTGCGCCAGACGGAAGTTCTGAAGAAAGACTTCAGGAATCTGATCGATACGGTACGCAGCACATCGCCTGATATAACGATCATTGTGTCAGGACCGCTTCCCATGTACCGTCTAGGACATGACAAGTTTAGTAGATTATTCGCGCTAAATGAATGGTTAACGTCATGGTGCAATGAGCAGAAACTGCTCTTTGTAAATAATTGGAATCTGTTTTGGGAGCGTCCTAGGCTTTTCCGTGCTGATGGCTTACACCCAAGCAGATTCGGAGCGGATCTTCTGTCGGATAACATCTCCAAAATGTTAAATACCTTTTGACTAGTAACCAAAAGTCCAAATCATAGTCTCTGCTGCACCAAATTAACTGATATAAATACTAGTGTAGAACATTGCATAGAAATTGTGTCTATTCCTCGTTTAGTGCGATCAAACAATAAATCTACTGCAGGATCTAGGAAAAATCTAATTGTTATTAAAACAGAAAATGTTGCTATTGTAACACAGGTTAGAATTCAGCTATTTAAGAAACAGAAAGAAAATAATATAATTTTCAAATAATTATATTTCTAATAAAATATTGAAAGTATTAAACAAAAAGCTGAATAACGTCATTGCAGTTTAAAATAATAAATTGATAAAATGACTAAATGCCTAATTAACATATTCAGTCTGGACGGAGATTGCGCGTGACGTCATTGAGACGAGACGCGAAAGCAACGAGAGACACACACATTGCTGATCGCGAGAGGAAAAAAAAGCTAAGATGAATCTGAGGCAAATATCTAAATAATCCTTTCTAATATTCGAATAATATGATGTATAATATGTTGCAGACCTATTATTTAACTATATTGGGTTATTTTTAGAACGTGATTGTTGATATTGCCGCTGATGATTGTTGATTGAGAACCCCTGTGAAATCCAATGTGGGTTAAAAGCATATGAACCCCGGATTTGGTGAGTTTCTAAGTAATATTTGTTCAACTTACTGAAAACTGAATGTTATAATTGTTTATTGAAGTTCTGAAGTGTTTTATGTTTGTAATAGCTTCTGAAGGAGTGTGAAATGTGATGTAATATTCCAATTAAGCACTTACATGCTATATTGTGCATAATTACATATTCTGGTATGTTTTATATATGCTGAATATGAGAGAAAAGGGTTTTTGAATACTATTTTCATATAGATTGATAGATGATTGATGAATGTGTAGTGTGTGTATATTGTGTTGTTCTAAAGGAAATGGTGTGTAAATGCTTTTGAAACTTAAGATGCTGTTTGTATAAACAGGTCAGGTTTTTTTGGTGTGATTGGATCAAACCCTTCATACCATGAGATGGCGAGCCTCCCAACTGAACCTCTGTGAATTTGAGAAGTGCGGACGGAGTAATCCTGTGCGTTCCAATGGATTAGTGCTTCTACTGATCAGGTGGAATCCAGTTCATTGCATATATTCTGATCGGTAGGATCGGACTTTTCCTTAAGCAATCATTTTGCACCATTGACTGTTGAAACAAAGCTTTCATCTACAACAAGAGACTTTTGCACACACTAACATATTTTTCCACTTTGGATGACAAAGTAACATTCATTTATACACAGACTGAGAAGTTATTGACTGTTATATTGTTGGAATTGTTTTCAAATTGTTTCAAATTGAACTATTGTGATATTGTACTTTTCTTTTCTATTTCAATTGTTTTAATTTGGGTTCATATTTTCTATGATTTCTTATATAAAGATATAAAAAACCTAAAGATAAGAAAAGCTTTTATTAAACTAACAGTTAGTAAAACTAAATATCTATAAACCAAAATAGAAACTAATTAACTGAAATATAAGTTGAATACCTAGAAACAAATAGAAAAGAAAGCTTTTTATAAACCTATTTAAATAGCGAGCAGAGCTCAAAGATACCAAAAAGAACAACAAGGGATTGAAAAGAACAATTATTTCATTTGTTTTTATTTATTTTCCTTCAATTGTTGTTGTGGTTGTATTACATTTGTTTTTTTATTATTATTACTTTTGCACCAACAAAATACATTTGAGTCATTTCCCGCTATTATCTGTGTCCTTGTGTGCCTTGATCACTTACCCTCCTGTAACGAACCTAGTCACTGGTCCAATATCAGGTGCCTAGAGTTACCTGTCCCTGTGTCAATTAAATCTAAATGCTACACTATTAGTAAACAAAAACAATTTCTAAAGCTAGGTCTTTTAAACATTAGATCACTCACACCAAAGGCAGTTATTGTAAATGAAATAGTCACAGATAATAGCATCGATGTACTTTGCCTTACTGAAACCTGGCTTAAACCAAATTATTATTTCGGTCTAAATGAGTCTACTCCATCAGGATACTCCTATAAGCATGAGCCCCGTCTGATTGGTCGTGGCGGCGGTATTGCAACAATCTATAGAGATTTTCTTAGTGTTACTCAGAAAACGGGTTATAAGTTTATTTCATTTGAAGTACTTGTACTAAATGTTACACTCTTAGATGCTAGAAATACATCCCTATTATCTTTAGCCTTGGCTACCGTATATAGACCGCCAGGGCCTTACGCTGATTTTCTAAAAGAATTTGCAGATTTTCTCTTAGACCTATTGGTCAATGTCGATAAAGCATTAATTGTTGGAGATTTTAACATACACGTAGATAATCAAAATGATGCGTTAGGGGCTGCGTTTATAGATTAAACTCCTTTGGGGTTAAGCAGAACGTTACCGGACCAACTCATCATTTTAATCATACACTCGATTTAATTATATCACATGGTACCGATCCAACCGATATAGAATAGAATAGAATAGAATGAGGCATTTATATAGCGCTTTCATATGTACTACTGTACACCCAAAGCGCTTTACAATCATATCAGGGGTCTCTCCTCAACCACCACCAGTGTGTAGCATCCACTTGGATGATGCGACGGCAGCCACAGAACAACGGCGCCAGTGCGCTCACCACACACCAGCTATAGGTGGAGAGAGGAGAGAGAGTGATGGAGCCAATTCAATGTAAGGGGATTATTAGGAGGCCATGATTGGTAAGGGCCAATGTGTGGAATGTGGCCAGGACACCGGGGTTACACCCCTACTCTTTACGAGAAATGCCATGGGATTTTTAATGACCACAGAGAGTCAGGACCTCGGTTTTACGTCTCATCCGAAGGACGGTGCTCTTTGACAGTATAGTGTCCCCGTCACTACACTGGGGTGTTAGGACCCACACAGACCACAGGGTGAGCACCCCCTGCTGGCCTCACTAACACCTCTTCCAGCAGCAACCTGGTTTTTCTCAGGAGGTCTCCCATCCAGGTACTAACCAGGCTCAGCCCTGCTTAGCTTCAGTGGGCAACCAGTCTTGGGCTACAGGGTGATATGGCTGATGGCTGATATAGATATCATTCCACAAAGTGATGATGTATCTGACCATTACATGGTAACTTGAATTTTACGTACCCCTGTAATATATCATGCTGCGCCGCGTTATTGATTAGGCAGAACAATCCTTCCATCCACCATAGATAATTTTTCAAATTGCTGATCGGATCTGTCTCAGCTGCTCAGTGAACCCAAACAAACAGATGAACTAGAGGAACTAACCAGCACTATGAGCACCATTCTCTCTGGAACACTGGATATAGTTGCACCTATTAGACTAAAAAGGTCAGATAGAAAATTAAAGCACCATGGTACAACAATACTACGCGTGTTCTAAAGAGAGAAACCCGTAATTTAGAGCGTAAATGGAAACAAACTAATTTAGAGGTCTTTAGAATCGCTTGGAAAGACAGTACGTCACGTTATAAAAAGGCCCTAAAAGTAGCCAGGGCTGAGCACCTCCGCAAACTAATAGAAAATAACCAAAACAATCCTAGGTTTTTATTTAACACCGTGGCTAGACTAACAAATAAACAAGCGTCACCTGAACAAAATATTCTGTTACAGTTTAGTAGTAATGATTTCATGAATTTTTTCACTGAGAAAATAGAAAACATCAGAACCACAATTGTAAACGTTCAATCCTCAATCGCGCCTTATAACTCAGCCTTGATTAGAACCCAGCAAGAACAATTACAGTGCTTTACAACTATAGAACAAATAGAGTTAAATAAACTTATCACTTCCTCTAAAACAACAACATGTTTATTAGATCCCATACCAACTAAACTACTGAAAGAAGTGTTACCTATAGTGGAAGAGCCTCTCCTCAATATTATTAACTCATCTTTATCTTTAGGTCATGTTCCAAGAACATTTAAACTGGCAGTTATAAAACCACTCATTAAGAAACCACAATTAGACCCAAATAACCTAGCAAATTATAGACCCATTTCAAATCTTCCTTTTATGTCTAAAATATTAGAAAAAGTTGTGTCTGCCCAACTAGGCTCTTTCTTACAAGAAAATGGCATCTATGAAAAGTTTCAGTCTGGATTCAGGCCGCACCATAGCACTGAAACTGCGCTCGTTAAAATCACAAATGATTTACTCTTAGCTTCTGACCAAGGCTGTATCTCAATACTAGTTTTACTTGATCTTAGTGCTGCGTTTGATACTATAGATCACACAATACTCTTAGATCGACTACAAAATTAATTATACTGGTGTTCAAGGACAAGCATTAAGCTGGTTCAGATCATACCTATCTGACCGATACCATTTTGTCTATTTAAATGGAGAAAAATCGATCATAACTCCAGTAAACTATGGAGTGCCGCAAGGATCTGTGTTAGGCCCTCTATTATTCTCAATATATATGATGCAACTTGGAAATATTATAAGGAAACATGGAATTAGTTTCCATTGTTATGCTGATGACACTCAAATATATATTTCATCACGGCCGGATGAAAACGCTAAATTATCCAAATTGACAGAGTGTGTTAAAGATATAAAAGATTGGATGACGCGCAATTTTTCTTTTATTAAATCCAGACAAGACAGAGGTAATACTTATCGGTTCAAAAAACCGCCCACAAAACCTCTCACAATACAACTTTAACATAGTAGGATGTCCTGTTACTTTATCCTCTACAGTAAAAGACCTGGGTGTTATACTTGACTGCAACCTGTCTTTTGAAAATCATATTTCATATGTTACAAAAACAGCCTTTTTCCACCTTAGAAACATTGCTAAGCTACGTAATATGCTATCTGTTTCTGATGCAGAAAAGTTAGTTCATGCGTTCATGACCTCGAGACTAGATTACTGTAATGCTTTATTAGCTGGTTGTCCTGCATCCTCAATAAACAAGCTAGAATTAGTCCAAAATGCCGCCGCTAGAGTTCTTACTAGATCAAGAAAATTTGACCATATAACACAAATTTTATCATCACTACATTGGTTACCTATAAAGTTCCGTATTAATTACAAGGTATTGCTACTGACTTATAAAGCCCTAAACGGCTTAGCTCCAGTTTATTTAACGGATCTTCTATCGTCCTATAATCCATCGCGCTCTTTAAGATCACTAAATTCGAGGCTTTTGGTCATACCTAGGATATCCAGATCAACCAAAGGAGGGAGATCATTTTCACATTTAGCTCCAAAACTCTGGAATAGCCTTCCTGATACTGTTCGTTGCTCAGACTCGCTCTCCCAGTTTAAAACTAGATTAAAGACGCATCTCTTCAGACAGGCATTTATATAATATTTTTAATCTTACAGTTAAATCCGGTCTCTAGTTCATAAACGCCAGAGGAGAACTGGCCCCCGACTGAGCCTGGGTTCTCCCAAGGTTTTTTTTTTCTCCATTAGGTCACCTGATGGAGTTTTTCGGTTCCTTGCCACTGTTGCCTTTGGCTTGCTCAGTTGGGGATATTTAATTTAATTAATCAATCAACAATACTATTGATCAGCATTACCAAACGTGGACGTTTTACACTAGAAACAAACACTGATGTATTGTTTTAATTTATTACTGTGAAGCTGCTTTGATACAATCTGTATTGTGAAAAGCGCTATATAAATAAAGTTGACTTGACTTGACTTAATACAAACCAGCACAGAGGGTCGGCTACACAAGGAGCTTAAAATGTCGTCTTGTTGTGTTGTTGGTTGCCAGAATCGAGTACAGGCAATTTGAAATTTTATCGTATACCTGCTGCCACTACCAGACAAAAAAACCGACGACAGCTGTGGTTAAACGCAATAAAACGAGCGGACTGGACAGAAACGATCATCAAAAATGCTCGCGTATGCAGCGCACACTTCATATCAGGTAAGTTAATGTAAATAAACTATTGTCTTTTCGTTGGTACGTTATGGATTATGGTTTGGTTAAGTAACGTTATCTACAGATTTCTCATAATGCTACATGACTTTTTAGGTCATAGTTAGCGAACTTTGTTCGTAGCACAACTAGCAGTTAACGTTAGCTAACTGCAAACATTAGGTAACATAAACATACACTGTTGGTGTCGTCTCCCTTTCAAACGTTGCTGGTGTTGCAATTGTAGAAAGGGAGAGGATACAGTGAGAAGGCCTGTGTCATGTACAGGTGTGTGTTCAAGTAGTTTTTAGCAACGATTTGCTAACGTTCGTCACTCTTAGTAGCCAACCAGAAGGGTAACGTTAGCTAGCTAACTAACTACATTGTAAGGTAGGCTGACATTAGCTTTAATTACTTATTACTATTTTGTAGGAGAGGCTTCTATGGATGAAGACAGCCCTGACTTCATCCCCTCTGTGTTTTCCTATAAACGGCAGAATGACAGACCTGTGGAAAAGCTGGAGAGGTAAGTGAAATTGAGTTTTCTAAATGTGGCTAGGTGAGTGTTACCATAGGCTGTAACTCGTGTGTGCAGTCCTCCTCACTAAAATCTCTGTTTTGTCTCTGTTTTGTTCTGCTTTTCTAAGGCTGGAAAGGAAGAGGAAAAGGGAATGTTCAACAGTGGAGCAAGAGGCTCCTTGCCATGGTAAGAACATTCAAAATGTTTTATGCACAGTACAATGTTTTTGTCATACATACATTTATCAAACTGCTTTGTCACTTGTCTTTCACAAATGTCTTCCAGCTAATGATGATCCAATGACACCAGAGGAACTAGTGGAAGAAGCTGAGGCTATGGTCCCTGAAGCAGCATACAACAGTCTCAGTGAGAAGTATGATCAACTCAACACTGAATATGTCAACTTAAGAAAAGACTTATGCAAACTTAAAGAGGAGAATGAAAGACTGAAAGAGGAGCTTCAGAAATCACGCTTCTCATTCTCCACAATCAAAAACAGTGCTGCCCACTTTCTGTTTCTCACTGGGCTAACTTCAGTCCTCTTCAGTTGGTTAATGTCAAAAATTAAAGACAGTGTGCAGAAGCAAACTGAGAGTCTCATGCTGGAAGATCATCTATTAGTCGTCCTTATGAAACTGAGATTGGGGCTCAGTAACAGAGATATTGCATATAGGTTCAAAGTTTCTGAAAGCGCAGTGTCAAACATTCTACGGTCCTGGTTGCCTGTAATGGCAGACATTTTGAAATCTATTATTAAATGGCCAAGTAAAGGTGCTGTCCTTAAAAATATGGCCAAAAGTTTCAGGCGACATTTCAAGAGATGCAGGTGTATAATTGACTGTACAGAGATATTCATAGAGAGACCTACTAACTTGACTGCTAGAGCTCAAACCTGGTCCAATTACAAGCATCACAACACTGTTAAAGGGGTCATATAATGGTACATGCACTTTTACAAGTTGATTGCACTGAAATGTCTGTTGGCAGTGCCTGTACACAACCATCCTATCATGATAAAAATCCATCCAGTGGTTTTGTTTTAATCTCCTTATATGTTTGACCATCTCTGAAATCGAGCCGTTCGATATTGTGACGTCATAAGATCGTACGCCACTCCCGCTATTGTGATTGACAGCCGTGTTTCAACACAAGACCCGCCCTGAGCAAGCTGTGACAGCCGTCGTCATAGTAGTCCGCCATTGTTGATATGCTGGAGTAGAATGGCGTCTAAGCGATTGTGGTGTTCTGTTCTTAGATGTAATAAGGAACACAGCAGTCATTTGGATGTTCCTAAATCCGAGCCGTTGAAGAAGCAGTGGCTGAGTTTTGTTTTTGAAGCGATATGCCCAAAGGATTGACGCGGGGATTCCCTCACGGGGATTCCCCACGATCGTCTGTGCTTTCATGTTTGCGCGAATCATTTCACACCAGACAGCTTCACAAACGAGAAAAAACGGATCGGTACCAACGTGTTCCTGCTGAACCTCCAGAAGATGTGAGTGTAATGTTTTATTAACCTTTATATTAGTATTTATATTAATCTTTGCGAAATTTGCAAACCTTGCTGCAGGCTTCATGATGAATGCGTCTAAGGTTTACACTCAGGGTACATTACGGCATGTTTTCTATGTACGACGTTCTCAATATAATTCATAATCCCACGTTTATAACGAATAACACGTGGTTATTGTGTTAGATACGGTCAGAGAATGTCTAATACGGTGTACCCACAGAACAGAGGGGCGGGGTGAGCAAAGCTCATTATCATTTAAAGACACATGCACTGAAACGGCGTGCTGAAAACAGAGCTGTTTTTGACCAGGTAAAATTTGTGTTTTCTTACAATACTAATGAGAATTTTTAATTAAAGTATATTACAAACTTTTAATTTAGACCCTAAAGAATCATATTAGCTTGTACAAAAATGGCATTATATGACCCCTTTAAGTCCCTGGTGGGAATAACACCTGCTGGTGCAGTTTCATTTCTGTCCACGGGCTGGGGTGGGAGAGTGTCAGATAAGCAGATAACACCTGAATCAGGATTTTTGCACTTGTTAGAGTCAAAAGATGAAATCTTAGCAGACAGGGGGTTTTTGATCAGGGATGAACTTGCTGCTTATGGTGCCACTTTGCGTATACCAAATTTCACCAAAGGAAAGAGTCAGTTACTTGCTTGTGAAGTAGATTTATCCAGACAACTGTCGCGTGTGAGAATACATGTAGAGAGAGTTATAAGCAGATGGAAGAGTTTCAAAATTTTGCATTCTGTTATTCCAATTTCCCAAGTTAGCCTTTTGGATGACATGGTGATTGTGTGTGGTGCTCTTACCAATTTGTGTAAATCTGTGGTGCCCAGAAAAGAAGAGAGTATGTTGTGTGTGAAATGTCTGTTGTTGTTGTGTGTCTGTGTGTACAACAATGTACTGACAATTTATATGCTTTTCACTCTACTGTGTGTTACTTTGAGAATTTAATTGTTTTTCTAAACTATTGATTAATTGTGAATCATCTGTGATCGTATATACATTGTTGTGATTAATTGTGACTGGAATTTTTAAGAACCTGGTAAGAAAGAATAATTAAATACAGAAAGTTTATAATTAATTTGCAGTGTTCAAAAATTTTTTTTAGAAAATATCCTGAGTTGTCCACACCACAAAATCACAGTACTGGACAATGCAGGCAAACATGTGCAGTTGAACCTGGTGGTAGTACTGGTGTGTCTTCTTTAGTTGGAATGTTTGGTTAAGGCAGAAATCCTCACTGACTGTCACACCCTGTAGGCCTTCCCTGTATTTATATGGGCATTTGATTTCCAAGACCCCTTCCCCACAGCAGGAGCACACAACTTTCCCATCTGTAGATGCGCCTAGGTGCGGTTCATCAGGTCGAATCACAAAACCACATAGACTAACCGTTACATTTTGATGGGTTTTGTTGACCACTTTGGTGTAGCACTCCCTAGCAATTTCCTCCTTGTCTTTTCCCCATACAACTGCTGGAACCTGTATGTTTGTGTCATGGTAGCGCATGATTTTGCCCAGGGTGGTTTTGTGCAGATGGTCACCTTTACATACAGTATAAAATGTTGTGTTGGTAATCCTGCCTGCCTTGTGAGTGTGCCAGTCTTGGGACTTTGCCTGTAGTTTTGTGATGGACTCAAGTTTCTCACACTGATCAGGGTGGATGTTTCTTCTCATGTTCAGATAGGCTTCCTCACATTTATCTCTGATGTCCCCATGTGTGTGCTGTCTGAGCGTCGGGTCGTACAAGGCTTTGAGTGGCTCTGGCAACTCTGGAGCATGTTCTACCTCTAGCTCAGACTCAGACGCTGTGTCAATGTCACTGTTTTCTATGCTGGTCAGAACAGCAGCATCAGGGGCAATCGAATACAGTTCCTGGATGTCTTCATCTGTGAGCTCTAGAAGATGACATAGGACAACAATATTTAACACATTCATTTTGATTGGCATTTTATGAATACACAGCTAAATGAACATGCAAAGTGGGTGAAAAGCATTGGTTTAGTAAAAGTAACAACACTGACAATACTCCACAACAAGTAAAGGTCCTGCATTCAAAACCTTTCTATGTAAGTATGTAAGAATTATCAGTAAAATATAGTCACAGTTCTTAAGTAATAGTACTGTACAATAGTACTTACTGTGCAATAAAATCGTCCCTGTCAGTGTTTTACTATTTTTAGTTTTATACTATTTACTATTACTATTTACTATCTGATGTCCTGGATTAATAGAACTGCTCCATCTGATATTGTATTGCTTTCTTGGTTGTCTCATATCTGGTAATATTGTTGTATGTAAAATGTGTTGAGATTCAACTAAGCACTTACAAGTTTGACTGGACACTTGAGAGTGAACCATCTAGCAGAATAGCTCTGACCTGGTCAGTTTGTAATTGCAGCTTAATTCTTAACTTTATCTTAGATCCCTTTGTTTCTCTTGACAAAGTAACAAAGCCTCATCTACTCTGGTAAATGCCTGTAGCACTGCTACTGAACCTCCTGACTTTGGCTGGAACTGCTGCTGTCAACTGTCTTTTAGGCCTCTGGAAGTTGATCTCCCTAACTTTGGCTGGTTTGACCTCTCTCTTTGTCTGTTTCCAGAGACATTCTCCTGATGTGCCTGCTGGCTGCTCGGTCCTCCCCATCCTAACATACAGCTCCACCTTAAATAGCACTGCAGCTGCATGGCTGCAGCAGGACCCTAGACTTATGTCAGATGGAAAATTAAAGGTATAGCGGAGGATCTTTCCGAATTTTAGATAAGAAACGCCCTCTCCACTTTTTGAAAAAATGCACATGCGCAACACACTACCTGCTACCTGCTAACGCCTATTAAACGTGTGCGAGGTTCTCCTCGTGCACGCTCTGTTTACAAGTTGCTGTCGGCATCGCTCATACAAGATTACTTTCCAAAAGAAGATTTGCACTTTTTCTCCAAATAGCATGCCAAACTTTACCTGTTGAGTAGAAACTTCGCGACTGAGGCATCAGTGGGAAGCCCAACCGGTGTTTTCAGCGCACGCCATCGTGTGAAACAATCTCCCAAAAACACTCTGATCTTGTTTCTCTCTTCTGAGGCCTTTCTCTTCTTCTCATACAGTTCGTACAAACTTTTTCTCTTGTGACTCTCAGACATTTTCAAAGGACCCGGTGAAACGGCGAGCTTCAATGAATGGCTGAGCTCTAGCTCACCACACATAAACACCTGAAAGTGCGCATGCGCAGAAAGCGGAAACTAAGGGACGAGCACGTACGACGGCCTTACGTAAACATATCACCAGAATGATTGACACTTAGGTGGACCAATAGTTTACACTACCCACCCGGAAAAAGAAAATCCTCCGCTATACCTTTAAGAAATGAAACTAAGTGATAACTTGTTGCTCAACTCATAGCATAGCTAACACAACAACATCACTAACACACCAACATAGCTAACACAACATAATGTTAGCTAACATAACTGTTTACAACAAAAGTGATTTTTCATTTAAATTCAATATCAAATGTGAGCTTTCTAATCTGATATTAGCTACTCACCCAGCCATGCAAGTGCAGTTCACCGTCAAGATGTAGTTGTTTCTTCTGTTTACAATGACCCAAGCCTGGTACATGGTCGTCTTCTGCGCTGGCTAGGCAGAACTTCGGATCGTACAACACAAAACTCGTCTGTTAAATCTTTGTATTTTAAGTCTTGTATGTGACTATTCAGTACGTAGTTATACGCGTCTAAGGATTTATACGCCCTCAGTTTCTCTTTACTATACACGCTCGGTTTCTCTATCAGGTAAGTGTAGATGTCAGGCCACTCAATCGGAGGTAATCCTGTCAGATCGTTCATCCAATGAGTGATTGTGTACGGGTCGACCAATCTGGTTCCGTCTGTTAAAGTTAACTTTTTCAAATAACTTTCGCGGTCCCGGACAGTGCGTGACCTTAAATATTCAGATAAAACAGATATATTCAGATTTTCTCCAGCCATTGTTAAAAAAAACAAGCTAACAAAACTCGCTAGCTACCGTTTGTTCAAGTGTTGAGGGGAATCTTTCTGCCTCCAGCTAAGCCCCGCCCACACAAATACGTCACAATGTTTACCAACTGTAAAAGGGTCTATAGGGCTGCACGATTTTGGGATTTTTTTTTTTATTTATCTGGTTAAAATTGCGATTTACAAATGTACAAAAAATATATATATAATAAACACCAGGTTTGTTGTGCCTTGTAGGCATATACTTGTATGGCTGCATAAAATAATAATAACAATAGCCAATAGCAGGCGGCCTTTAAATCGTTAAAAATGAACACTTCAATACACTACACTAGAGAAAATATATGGATTATCATATGTAACTTCAAATGTTTCCATTCGTTATGACGTTATGAAATGAGATTGGAGTAAAAACATGAAGCCTAATGTTTGGAGCATTTTGCTTTTCAAACGCACAGCGCGAGTGACCCAAACTCACAGCATGTGCAGAGAACATTTACTGAAGCGATTGAGCCGCTCCAAACTAGTGTTGCACGATGTATCGATACTTCAAAAGTATCGCGATACTCGGAAATTAAAAATGTCACGATACCTAAATTGATCAGTATCGATACTTAAAAAACAAAACAAAAAAAACCCGCCTCCCTATGGACGTCTGTGTTTTTTTCCTGACGCACGCAGCAAAGAACCTGCCGCTGTCAGTGTCATGTGGCAAAACACTACAGAGATGGTTGCATGTGCGAGCACAATCGTTTATATACTGTCTATGAGCACAAGTGGTCCACGACTCGTAGAAAATGATGACGCGAGGAGGAGTGACATATGGAAGTAAGTTGCCTACCTTGCTCTGTTGCACAGTGCACCGATACTTCAAAAGAAAACCGGAAATTAAATACGTCACGATTCCTTAATTTATTAGTAGGCTATCGCTTCTAATAATGACCGCGTTCCAGATTTGTAAAGGCCTGACACACACTGGCTGCGTGTCGTGTCCGTTTTGATTTCGGCTCTCATGTTAACTGCCTGCGTGACACACATGCGTCTGGGCGCAGCTCGAGACGCGCGGAAAACGCGTACATGCTAGAAATTGAACCGACGCCTATTTTTCACGCGACACGCACGCGTCTTGGAACCGTTTCCAGGCAAAATAGAATAGGAAAAGATGTTTTGACACGAATACATATTAATCAATGACATTTTGATGTTTAAAAGTTTTGACAATTATAAAATATAAAATGTAATTTAAAAAATATGATCGATTTTCAAATATTGCACCTCTCAATACAGAACGAATTATTCTGTAGCCTATTTTGCCGTCAACACTGCCGACGTTGTCTTTATGTTTAACATGAAGTATAGGCCTTCCACAACTCTCTCACCACGTCAAATATATCACCAATAAGGCTTATCATACCAATATTAAACATTGTTTAATATAATTGCTGTTCATATTTTTTATTCAATTCAGAATCAAGATAAAGCTCTTATGTTTCTTATGATAAATGAGATAATGCTGCTAAATTTATTTTATTTTTTACCTTGAATGTCATTGCTCTAATTAATTTTTTATATTTTGATATTTCATATTTTGTTCAAATGTTTCATATATCTGCTGTTCATATGTTCATTTATTAGTGTGTTATATCAGTGGTTCCCAAACCTGTCCTGGAGTACCCCCAACACTGCACGTTTTCAATGTCTCCCAAATCAAATACACCTGATTCAACTTATCAGCTCATTAACCCATGTGATAATGAGCTGATGAGTTGAATCAGGTGTGTTTGATTAGGGAGACAAAGAAAACTTGCAGTGTTGGGGGTACTCCAGGACAGGTTTGGGAACCACTGTGTTATATGATTAGAATGTTGTCCAGGTTTTAAAATAAAGCACAGCAATGATATTTGAGTGTTTCTCCCTTTTCAGGAAAAGTATCGAAAAAGTATCGAAATCGCAATACTTTACTTGGTATCGGTATCGAAACAATAATTTTGGTATCGTGACAACACTACTCCAAACTATGAAACATTATTGTTACCACATTATACATATGAGCAAGCATTATATTATACGGTCGTGCCTGCGCGATTACCTTGCTTTTTTTCCTATCAGTGCGACAGAGACTCATATAACCCTGTCTATTTTTGTCATACAGGCAAGTGTTATACATCAATCAAAACTGTTAAATGTCTTCTTTTATTTGTCTACACTCATAATAAAAACAAAATGTTTTGTTTTTCGTAAAATAAAGAAAATAAACATGATGCACGTTCTGCCGTCTCTCTAAGTGTGAAGTTCATTCTGAAACGCCACAGAAAATTAACTGTAACTCAGCGAATGTTTGCCACAGAGACATGAGACATATGTCTTTACAAAACTTGAAGTCTCTATTCTTAAATTATGTAAATCAATCTCAAAAACAAATTTTTAAGTAATCCGTATGTAAGCAACGAGAGGTACAGTTTCTCAAGCGCATTCTCATTACCTCTAATGTGACACACCCATGCGCGCAAGAGCAATTCACATGCAAATCATCCATGTGAAGGACAGCAGACCTGTAAACGCCCCATCACCTCAAAACAAACCATTAGACTTCATCAGCCCTCTGATTTTCATAGAGTTTGGAAGACACATTGTGATGTGATGTGCTGTGCTGTTTAATTAAAAAAAAATTAACTTGGAAAATCACAGTTCGATTTTCTTCCCCAAATCGCGCAGCCCTAGTAACAGTTATTTTTAAAAAAAATTTACAGAAACCAGACGCCACTGATGAGTCTTTCTGACATTCACACGAGTCTCACTGATGAGTTTTTCTAACATTCACACAAGTCTCTGTACATGAACATGGTAAAATAAAAAAAGCAAACACTTTGGACATGACAGGTATGTTGAACAGGAACTGTTTTAGGAATGGCACAAAGGTGTGTGACTGTTCAAGTCTCTGTCTTTAGATCAGTGTGTTCAATACCACCAGAGGTTAAGATCGATTTGCTAACTATAGCCTGCATAGATAGGAGAGTGAATGACACTTCACTAACCACTTCTTGCATAACTCAAGTCAGTTTAGGATGAGCTTCAAAAATACCTCGGTTATGACTGTAACCTGAAGAGGGAACGAGATGCTGCGTCGATTGTCGCTCAGGGTACGCTTTGTGTGATGATGTCTTGAAGCACATATGAAATCAGCCCAATGGTGTGGCGGCACATCAGAGGCGGGTCAGAACCAGGAAACTATAAAGCATGCCCAAAAACAAAGCAGCGCTAGTGGGTGAGAACGACATCTCGATGCCGAACTGCCAACTGATGCAGCTGAGCCAGAATCAACCAACCGTCAATGTAGTTCATGATGTGAATACCCTGCAGGCGCAGAGGCACCAGAGCTGCATCTACAAATTTCGTGAAAGTGTGGGGTGATAGTGCTAAGCCAAACAGAAGAACTCGATATTGGTATGCTTTGCCCCTGAAAGCAAACCTCAGGAACTTCCTGTGATATGGAAGGATGGATATATGGTAGTATGCATCCTTGAGATCTATCATGACAAATCAGTCCTCGGATCTGATCGGTGGCATGATTTGTCTCATAGTTAACATTTTGAACTTTAGCTGCATGACTGACTCGTTCAGAACTCGCAGATCCAAAATGGGGCGCAACCCCCCATCCTTCTTTAGAACTATGAAATACCGACTGTTGAACCCGGTTTCCCTTTTTTTCCAATACAAGAATTTGCTCGGGGCCAACCACAGAGTATAGGACCCTCATAAACCTGGGCGGGCGAGACTTGAACTGTATTTGATTACCTTTTTTTATGGTCCGCAGAACCCAACGAGAAACATTTGGCAGTAGCTTCCACGCTGCCAAAAATTATGCTAGAGGTACCAGCCTCTCGAGACTGGCTTCTGGTTTTTGTAGCGCAATCAGTCCGACACCCTGTAATGGCGAGCCGACAGGGAACGACTGAACTGACTGCTCTGGGACCTTCCTCGAAGGGGGCGGGCATCCCAGGAACACTACGTTTCCAGGTGGACCCTGAGATATGTGCTCGTCGGATACCACTGCGCCCAGAAAAACACGAGGTGGCGAGGTTAGCATAATGGTCCCCTGAGGGCACCGAAGGGCAGCAGGCACTGTATAATGAGGTGTTAACTGCTTTACATCGGGGGAGACTGCCCTCGTTGGCCTGACCCCTCGGACGACAGGACCTTTTCCCAGCAGCCTTCTTGGAAATAATGACGTCCTCAGATCCGTCTTACCCCTTGAAGGCTGCGGTTGAGAGCGCTTTGCCTGTCCCCAATCTTTTTGAGGGGGATCACGGGAAGCTACGCTCTGCTTTTGAGTGGCGTGGTGTGAGGAGCTGGCTTTAGATGTTTGGGGCTGCTCCTGCTCAGCAGCCCCAGAGACATGAGAGCGGCGGGGGTTGCCTCCTGTTTGGCTGCCTCCTGGAACCTCTCGACGACTGAGTTAACAGGGTCGCCGAAGAGGCCAGAAGGTGACAGGGGTGCATCCATAAGGGAGTCCTTATCTTTCTCCTTTATATTGCTCAGGTTGAGCAATAGATGCTTCTCAGTGGTGGCCCTGAGAGATAGATCTGTGGCCCGACGCAGTTCAGATACCACATCAGGCCCAATACACCTGTCCTCATCCATACAACAATCTCCTAACAACTCAGCCTGGTAGGCCTGCAGCATAGTGCACACATAGTGTGTAGGCATGCTGCAGCCTAACCTGCGGCTGAGTAAGCCTTACCCACTAAAGATGAAGCTGTTCTAACTGGCTTAGTGGGTAATACCAGGGCCTTTAGGGAAGATGCTGATTCAGGGAAGAGATAGCTCGCGAGCCTTTGGCACCTTTGGCATCTCCCCATTTATAGT
Source organism: Scardinius erythrophthalmus (assembly GCF_964197995.2). Lineage (NCBI taxonomy): Eukaryota > Metazoa > Chordata > Actinopteri > Cypriniformes > Leuciscidae > Scardinius > Scardinius erythrophthalmus. The sequence goes on from NC_138227.1 coordinate 41,323,256, forward strand.
TCGAAATAGAGGAATAGTTAGATGTTTGTGCACTATATACTCTATAGGAAACTGGTTTCTCCCACGATCTCGAGACCTCGGTGTGAAGATCGGGGGAAAACAGAAGGCCCCGGCGTTGAGGTTGTGAGCGAAATGGCAGGAAGCGTTCAACTAGATTACTCTTTGTACGAACATCCTGCTTATCAGCTGGCCAGTCGAGACTTAATCTTTCCACAGCTCTCGTCACAACGTCAACTAGCCCCTCAAAAGCATGAAACTGAGGTTCCTCAGAACTAGATAGCTACAGTGTAGGTGCCTCAATCGGGGTGGAAGTAACCGCAGCACGTTTCTTCCAAACCCTTTGAGAAGTCACTGGATCTATCATGTGAAGGTAGAGATAAGGCTGGGCCCGTCTCTAACCCTGCTGACAGATCCATTTGTGAACCCCGCATGGGAAGCACATGTCAAGTCAAGTCATCTTCATTTATATAGCGCTTTTAACAATGTAGATTGTCTCAAAGCAGCTTTACAGAGATAAGCGTATAATTTAAGGTAACAGAGATTGTTTCGGCTTTACAGCAGAGTTAAGTTATTTCCATCTAAAGTTAGTTTTAATTGATTTGGTTCCGTCGCAATGATCATTTGTTATTAAATTAGGGGCCGCTAAGACGACACCATTCTCTCTACACAGACTTTAAACGCGAACCTGTGAGAAACGCTGATGGCGGTCACATGCGCATTTAGAATGGGTTCTATAGTTATGTGCGTTAGAATATACGCAGGTTTGGAATTCCCTACAAGCCAAGCCTAAACAAAATACTTGTCTTTCCTTATAAATTTTGATAAGGAATTTTATTTTATTTGTTGCTTTGGGGTAGGACCGCAAGACGAATTTTCCCGACAACGCCTTATCTGTAGAGTGGTAGTGGGATCCTCCATAGGGAGAGACTAGTTGGCACTTCAGCACTGCGTTGTCATCGGTCCAGGGGAAGGTCCTTCGTCAGATCTGGATACGGCCTGGATCCGGCAGGCTGCAGGAAAAACCTTGGGATAAACACAGACACTAAAATTAGCGTAGATGCCATTCTTCTCATGATGTAACGAGTACATCAGGATTTTTGGGAAGTGTTCCCGGTTCCGGCTGACCTAATCTATGCAGCATAACATTAAATTATAGAAGTCTATAATGTATTATGTGAAAGCTAGGTCAAAGAGATGTGTCTTTAATCTGGCTTTGAACTGACAGAGTGTGTCTGCTTCCCGGACAATGGTAGGAAGACTGTTCCAGAGTTTTGGTGCTAAATAGGAAAAGGATCTACCGCCAGCAGTTGATTTTGATATTCTAGGTATAATCAACTGGCCGGAATTTTGAGATCGTAATAGACGTGACGGACTATAATGCGTTAAGAGCTCGCTCAAGTACTGCGGAGCTAAACCATTCAGTGCTTTGTAAGTAATCAGCAATATTTTAAAATTTATGCGATGTTTAATAGGGAGCCAGTGCAGTTTTGACAGAACTGGGCTAATATGGTCATACTTCCTGGTTCTGGTAAGAACTCGAGCTGCTGCGTTTTGGACCAGCTGTAGTTTGTTTATTAAGCGTGCAGGGCAACCACCCAGTAGAGCATTACAATAATCTAGCCTTGAGGTCATGAACGCATGAACTAATTGTTCCGCATTTGTCAATGAGAGCATATGACGTAATTTAGATATATTTTTAAGATGGAAAAATGCAGTTTTACAGATACTAGACACGTGACTTTCAAATGAAAGATTGGTATCAAAGAGCACACCCAGGTTCCTAACCAACGACGAAGACTTAACAGAGCAGCCATCAAGTGTTAGACAGTATTCTAGATTATTCTAGATGTGTATTACACATCACAGTGCTCACAGCCAGCGCCCTCGAGTGCTGACTGTGCATGCTCCTCACCCAAACAAGCAACACAAAGGATGTGTGTGTGTCCACCCGTTAAATAACGCGGGCAGGGGTGCACACACAGTCTAAATTGCTGCTTGCTCACCATAGTCTTTGATATAGCTGATATATATACACCAAATAGACAGAGACAGTTTCACACTGGGCACTTGCTGAAGACACAGAAGCTAGTGCTGCTTTGTTTTGGCCAGGCTTTATAGTTTCCTGGTTTGTGACGTCACCCACCTCTGACGTTCCGCCACACCATTGGACTGATTTCACATGTGCTTCAAGACATCATCACGCAAAATGTTCCCTCATCGTCAATCGATGCAGCGCGAGTTCCCTTGAAAGGGAACTATCCACTATCCTTACAATATAATCCTTACAATAAAAAAAATAATTACAATGTATAAATACATGTATTTTTAAGTGTATTAATTGAACACACTTGTATGACTTGTATTACACATATTATGTAATAAATAGAACTATACAGCAGAATTTGAATTTGTCCTATATTTGCACAAGTTAGCATGATTGATCATTATTTTCCTGTTTATTAGGCTTTGAAGCTGCTTTGAAACAGTCTGTATTGTATAAAGCGCAAGAGAAATAAAGGTGACTGGACATAACTCTTGACTTGACTAAATAACTAATAACTCCACTACCTAAACATGTTTTTTTTAGCCATTAAGGCCAAATTTTCTGTAAAGCAGCTTTAAAACAACATTAATTGTGCTATTAAAATAAAAATGACTTAAACCTCCTTCAGCCGGTATGGGGTTTCTGGGGTGGTATTGGGTGGTTACTAGGACATTGCTGGTCAAATGACCACCTTTTATTGAGGGTTTTTACAAAATACGTAGCCACAACTATGATCAGTAGTAATAATTATCTTGACTTACTAAACACCACTAATTAATTTCTTTCTAGTTATAACATAATTAACTTTCACCCCTGTTTTAAAAAGGGTTACCTCTTTCTTGATATTTACTTATTTATTATCTGGACATT